>NC_067153.1:54876336-55515594 GCF_903995435.1 Acomys russatus
CTGGCATTGGAATGGAGATTTTCACTCCCACGGTTTTTCATAGACCAATGACAATGAATGCAACATCAACTAAACACCTTAAACTTATAGGCACATGAATGAATGTTTTGTACCAGGGCTAACATTCTGCAGTGTCCTTGGCTGGATGGCTGCTGTGGACTAGATGTGCAGTCTTATATAAAGAAAGATACTACCAGCCTCTCGGCGTTGTCTCAAGTCCTTACAAGATAAGAAAGTTTTCATTGTAGAAACTATTACATATAAACTGAAACTCCCAAAAGCAATAGGACAATCAAGGATATGATGACCAAGGCACACCATGCAGCACTTGTCAGACAGAGCCAGGCATGGGCTGTGAGCAGCTTTCTTTGCTGGTTATAATTTTATCTATCAGTAAGACATTAGAAATCAATCATGTAAAAAAAAAAAAAAGGAAATCGATCATGTGTTCATAATAAAAAAAGGGAATATACTGTAGGGAAAACTTGAGAATCCTAGGTTGAAATTATATATGTTTATGTTTTCTTTATTATTTACATGATATTACTTTGGGGAAACAAAAATAGGAATTATCTAGAAAGAGCCTTTAGATTTATTTCAGATGACTTTTATTACTCCATCCAATCTTTCTGACATCAGGTTTAATTGTATTTAATTATGGAGTTGAACTTGCTAGAGTAAGGAACTAAGTCTAGTAATGAGTAAATTTACATGTAAGGGAAACAATGCAGAAAGTGCATGACACGTGTTAAGGAAAGAAAATGCTTTTACCGTATTCATCTCATTGGGCCATTGATAGATTATTCTATATGAAAATAAAAGCTATTAGGGAGTAAAATTATATGTACGCATGTTTATACCATATGTGCCAATATGTCAACACATGTGTTTGATGCTGCATAAGTGCCTGCCGATCAGTGTTGCTCAAATTTTTCTGGTAACCATCATTTTATTTGTGTTGTTGGGGAAGGCATCACTGTTCATTAGATGTAGACTTCCAGCGGATGTAGCTTTGGCTTCAGACTTTTACAGAATAAGTAGTTTTTTAAAAAGCTGTATTGTTGCATAGGCAACCAGAAAAGAAAAGAAAAAAAAAAAAAAAAAAAAGGCTAGGAACTAAAGCAGACCTCACACTTGCATCTCTGTTGGGTTAATTTTAGGGAAATTCAGGAGCAGAGAAGAAGGGAGTTCCTGGCTGTGTTAGAGTTACTATTGCCGTGATGAAACACCACGACTAAAGCAACTTGAGGGGAGAATGGTTTATTTGATTTATACTTCCACCTCACTGTTCATCATCAAAAGAAGTCAGGACAGGAACTCAAACAGGGCAGGAACTTTGTGGCAGGAGCTGAAACAAAGGAAATGAGGAGGCGCTGGTTACTGGCTT
Source organism: Acomys russatus (assembly GCF_903995435.1). NCBI lineage: Eukaryota > Metazoa > Chordata > Mammalia > Rodentia > Muridae > Acomys > Acomys russatus. The sequence continues at coordinate 54,877,724 of NC_067153.1, forward strand.
GCTCTTGTGGGTTGGTTCTTCAGCCTGCTTTCTAATAGAACCCAGGACCACCAGCTCAGGGATGACAGAAGCCACAATGGGCTGGGTCCTCCCCCATCAATCACTAATTAAGAAAATGCACTACAGCTAGACCTTTCAATTGACTCTAGCTTGTGTCAAGTTGACATAAAAACCAGGCAGGACAGTGACTCACTGGATAGCGTGCCTCAACATAGGTGACCTTGAGCATGTGACATGGTTGTACTGACAATCTGGGTCTTTCTACTCACATCCATTCTCACAAAACTGGTCCCAATTCATAATAGACAGTCGCTAAAGAAAGACTTTAATTCTTTTTCTCAGAGACACCGTCTGAACTTTATTAGTTAATAAAATTATACCCAGATGTATCCAGGTCATGGGTAATTTCAATCCTTTGTCTTTATTCATTCGTCAGTCTTGAAAGTTTGGTGATAACAACTATTGCTACTTTCCATTGAGTTGTGGTATAATTAAGGATTTAGACTTGGGACTAGGGAATAAGTCTTGTGTTTAGGGAAAGAATCATAAACAGAGGATCACCATGATGTCTAGGTGATCCAAATAAATTATTTTTTTACCTTAAAAGAACTTTAAAAGAAGTCAGATACCTTTCACACAAACTCTGGTGCCCCATATTTGGCCATGTCCCCTTGATGGGAGGGCCCGATGGCACTCAGAGGGAGAATAGCAGACTATCAAGAAGAGACTTGATACCCTAGCATCATATTCAGGGGGAGGAGGTCCCCCTCAGTCACAGTCATAGGGAAGGGGAGTTGGGTTGAAAGCAGGAGGAAGGGAGGAATGGGAGGATGCACAGGATGAGATAGCAATTGAAATGTAATATGAATGATTTTATTTTTCAATTAAAAAATAAGAAGTAAGATACTTGCTCCTAGACATAGAATCAGCATAAGCTACAGGGAAGAGCACAGAGAGGAAGCTGGCAGAGCAAGATCGGTGTGAAGACAGAGAATAGGAAGTGAAGCCAACCCCAGTGAGGGAGTAGGACCTGCCTTTTGTGTATATACTAGCTTTAAAACCTTGTCTCTTGTACTTCCAGTTGTTGAGACATGCTAATGTCCATGCAAATATTGGTGTTTGCCATATCATAGCAGGCTAATTGTGAAGCACAATTACGGACAAATATTTCAAAAATTCTATCATAGCCCTGCAGACCTTTCCATTTGGGGTATATTGTGTTGATTTCTCTCTGGTGCCCATTTTTTTGCCCTTCACTGGGCTCTTTTAGTCAGTGAGAGTTAAGGTATGGGTGCAGAAGCTCTTATTTTTCTTTGAAACAACTTAGCCCAGTAAATCATTCATAGTTATATTTAGGACGACAGGTCCCTTTCCAGTTTGTAATACCATGTGGTGTTTGTTGATGCTACTTAGTTGAGGTTTATTTTTCCTGAGGTGGTTCTAGAAGAGCAGAGTGGTAGGTGTGGATGTACGAATTCCTTCTGGCTTTGCCCTCAGACCGTCAAGAGGAAACAGCCTATCAGGAACAAGGCAGGCAATGGACAGTTTACAGACAAATTGAGGTGGATCACACTGACTATTCTGAACTATGATCCTCAACACATCATGTAACTAAAACAAAAATAGCACCAGTCAAACACGTGAAACACGGGGAGCTAGAAAAAATGGCATCCTAGAAGCACTTTCTTCACAGGCTGTGGTAGCTGCTGTTCTGTGGTCTGGCAGTCTCCTGAGGCACTAGTTATCAGAAGATAATGTCTTCCCAGCATGCTGTCTTCATTTGTTCTTCAGTAAGCTTAACACAAGAGACTCTTCTATGCTCTTAGTAATGCTCACACTTCTTTTGCTTTTCCCCTTGCTCTCTGCAGCATCAGTGTCCAAGCATCCTGCAGTTCTGTTGATTTTCTGCTAGCTGCCAGCCTGGCTGGACCATACTAGAGGAGGAGTGACTGATGGTGGAGTTTCCACCATAATCATTTTAGTCACATTTGAGCAGCAAGAGGCTTAGAAGAAATAATCCCAAGCCGAAGATGTCTCGTGTCCCTTGCTAGGTCCTATTCGCTCCTTTTTTCTGTTGATAACCAGGCATTACTGTGTAATGAACTGTAGTCCTATGGAGTCTTGGTATAAAGTTTTAGAAGAAAATATGAAATAAATAAGCAAAACCACTCCATATCATAGTTTAGCTTTAAACAAAGAAGCATGATTTTCTGTAGCCATGACAATTTTTATTGAAGAAAACCCAACTTATCTATGAACTTAATTGTTCCTAAAATTTTTATTTAAAAGGACTCCTACACCCAAGGGCTGCAGAAAGAGGGGCAGAAAGTTTGCAAGAGCCAAGCAATTAAAATATCTTCTGTGAGGTAGCATATTTTATATACAACAAGGAAGCTGTACCCATGAAACCTGTAGGCCTTGTACCTACTTTGTATTTTATTTAGGGTTCTTTAATGCTTATACCTTCCTTCCAATCTTAGGGAATAAGTCTATGCTATGTAGTCCAGTTACTTAAAAATTTGTTCAATGAAAAATGAATGCATTCAATACCATTCAATAGACTATTTTAAATGCTTTAAATCTGGCTTATCCGCTGGAAACCACACCAATGCATCCTAAGCCTCACCACCATTATGAGCAGGGATATGTTACACTGGGCAAGCTGATAGTGTCTGTTTCCATCAAACACCACACACCCTCACACAAAATTATTTCCTATCCATAAACGTTGTCTTCTGTTTTTCTTGTCAGAAGATATCTCAGTTTCTCTTTGTGTTCTTTGTATATGGAATACCACATGTTAATTATACTACTAAATCTTAATAACTTTAGCAAAACTGATGGAGAAAACAAGCTTTAAATTCCATGTGCCAAAAGATGGATAGAAATACATTAATAATCCTACAGAATTTTCCTTTATTTTCACAAAATTTAAGAAGTCTACATATATTATTAACTAATAGTTAAAGATGCTTCAAAAATTTAAACTTATTTGGACACAACTCTCATTTTTTTATGTCTAGCAATAAGTATAACCATACCTGCACAGCAAACCCAAGTATACTGTATACTAATGATTTGAATAGGCACTTTTTAAAAATTTCATCTTTTATTTATTTTTAAATTTACTTTTAATTATATTAATTTATTCAGGTTACAACTAAATTGTTATCCCATCACTTGTATCTTCCCATTCCTCCCTCCCTACTGTTTTCACCCTATTCCCCTCCTCTAGGTCTATGACCGAGGGGGACCTCCTCCCCTACTATACGGTCATAGGCTATCAAGTCTCATCTTGGTAGCCTGCTTATTCTTTCTCTGAGTGCCATCAGGCCTCCCCACCAAGGGGAAGTGGTCAAATATGGAGCACCAGAGTTCATGTCAGAGTCAGTCCCCACTCTCCACATAACTGTGAAGAATGTCCTGTCCATTGGGTAGATCAGAGTAGGGGTTTGATGTTTACTATTGAATTGTCCTTGGTTAGTACAATAGTTTGAGCAGAGCCCCTTGGGCCCTGATCCACCCATCATGATGTTCTTCTTGTAGGTTTCTAGGACCCTCTGTGTCCTTCTATTTCCCCATCTCCTATATGTCTCTTACCTAGAGTCTCAGTAGGATGTCCTCACATCTATCCCAATCTCCTGGTAAGTGAAGATTTTCATGGGATGTGCCTTTTGGGCTAGTGCCCAATTATAAGTGAGTATATACTATGTGAATCTTTCTGCTTCTGGGTTAACTCACTAATTATGATCATTTCTAGTCCCACCCATTTGTCCACAAATTTTGGTATTTCCTTGTTTTTAATAGCTGAATAGTATTCCATAGTGTAAATGTACCACAGTTTCTTTATCCATTCTTCAACTGAGGGGCATTTAGGCTGTTTCCAGGTTCTGGCTGTTATGAATAAGGCTGCTATGAACATGGTTGAGCATATGTCCTTGTTGTGTGGTGGAGCATTTTCTGGGTATATTCCAAGGAGTGGAATAGCTGGGTCTTGAGGAAGCCCTATTCCCAGTTTTCTGAGAAAGTAGGAAAGGCATGTTTTAATATAATAGTTTTTAAATTTATGAGTGTGCTCATATACCTGTGAGATAATTTCTTCATTCTGTCATATAAACACATACAATATAATGTGTATATAAAAGAGTATACAAAAACACATATACACAATGGTTGTATATCTTTCAGCTAGTCATGAGACTGTAATACAAATTGCCAGGTTATAAAAAGAAAGCTAAAACTGAATCATATCCATGAACAAATGGAAAGGTTAATGTGGTGTAATGATATGTTTTTATTTTCCAGTGTTCTGCAGTCTTAAAATGGATTTTCAAATAAAGCCATAGCACCTGGTAGATATTTTTGGTTGGTTGGGTTTTTTGTTTGTTTGGTTGGTTTGGTTTGGTTTGGTTTGGCTTTGGTTCTGTTGGTTCTTGTTTGTTTTTCCTTGTCTTAGTTTCCAATTAGCCTATGAGTTCACTCTTAGCTATTTCCCTGTTAGCTAAACTGGGCTGAAATAGCAATCCTATGAGTAACTTAGGACGATCAACTGGTTTTAAAATAGGCAGACCAAGAATTTTGAGAGCTAAAGCCCTTTACACACCAGCTCAGTACCTAAGCTTAAGAAAGATCTAAAAGATGGCCATGAGAAAACTTTAAAGATGTCATGACAGTCCTACAGAGAAGAGGGGCACACAGAACCAAAGTGAATTTACCAGAGAAAGGTCACCAGATACTGGCATAAGCTCAATGATGGCAAAAGGCACAGGGACATCTCCTGTTACAGAAGAGACAGGGCAGCAGTCACTTCCGCCAACACTTATATGAAGGATTTTAAGGACAGTTGCTCTCAGTGGGATTGAACTACATCCTGCCCATTGCGTCTCCAGGACCCCTTTCATGAGAGGCTTTCATGGTGGCTGAAAGAAAAAAAAAATCACTGCTCAGGGAATGTTTTAAGCAGTGTATAGGGCATTATCTTATCAATCTGCCAGACACCCCGCTCCTGATGTCTCAAATGTCTCACCCTGAACTCTAAGGTGAGTGTGGCTGAGCATAAGGGCTGGCCTGTCTGAATGGTACCTTCCAAATGAGCCAAGTTGCTTCTATACCAGCAGTTGGGCATGGTCTTCTGAAGTGTTTCCTTGTGACCTTATAGTGGGCTTCCCTAGCACTTCTCTCAGGGGCCTTGTCACCCAGGCATCCAGGGTAGACTAAGGAGTGTTTATATAGAAAGTTTTCATATACAGAAAGTTTTCAGAAGAGTCTTGCTGTAGCCACAAAATCCCTTACCCTCTGTCAGACCAATTGTCGCCAACATGGATTCTCAAGCACAGGGAAATTAATAGGTAGGGGAAACATAAAGCAATGAAGTAAGAATATACTACCAGATTGGATCTGACCAAGGAGCTATTCAGTATTCCCCAAGTGGTCCCTTATTATTCTGCTACCACACCCAGGCTCCAAAGGCAGGAAGAGCCCAGGACCCCTAAAGGGATTCCTGCATCCCAAGAAGTCTGCCCTTTAACCAAAGACTTAGCTTATACCCCTAAACCAGGAAGAAAGGCCAAGGCTGTGGCCGGACCTAGGCCTACTCATGTAGAAGCCATTGTTCCCAAAGAAGTTTGATTTTTTTTCAATAATGAAATGGACGTGGAGGGTAAGCAGACCCGCTGTGGAGATACAGGTTCAGGCATCTGGGTACTGCAGACTGACATCAGTTCAGATGGCCAGCCAGCCAGAGCCGCACCTTCCTGAAGGGACACAGGCCACCCTTCTTCACAGGTGACAAGTTTCTTTTGCGGGAGAGTCATATTCTTCACGGGAGTTTGAGCTTGTCACATCATTTACAAGTCAGTCTGACCGCTTCTGCTTGTGTCTGTCCTTAAGCTGGCTCCACACCACAGGAACCACTGCTGAAGAATTTCGTTAAGGAACTTATGCCCTGTGTGTCCAGCCCTTAACCAATTCCAGCTGCCCCAAACTAAATCTCATCTTTGTAGGATGTTGGTGGCTAAGAGTTCCTTGGATATGATCGCACTCTGGGACGTTGTGTTCCTTTCTAAGACACATGATCAGGAGGTGCATGGTGACCTCATGTTCAGGAACGTGACATGTTGGCTATGAGTAGTGTGGACAAGTATGAATAGAGCTTTGCCTTCTAGCCCATTCTATCACTAACAGCTTAGATTTGTCTGGGGTGGAGCTTCCCCCTGTACAGAGAGGTTTGGAGTTCCAGCATGTTAACACGGGCCTAGTATTCTGGGATATCGCCCTTGCTATCATCGACACGCTTCTGTGACCTGTTTCCTCTGAGTCTATGTTGTGGGATTCCTTCTGAAATCGATGACAGTAATGAAAGGAGCTGTCACTGGTGGCCCAAAGCCAGGACAGTTCCTGAAAGACTTCAGCCCCAGGTCTAGTTTCTATTTTCATCTTATACCCTAAAGCCACAAGGTGGGGTGGGCAACCAAATGAGATTTTACAGAAGCTTGTAGTTCAGTCAGTAGGATGATCAGGGCAACAGCTATTTACCCAGATCATTCTGTGTCAGGTGGGCAGTAGAAGCAGTGCTTTGGGTAGATGACTAAATGAATCAATAAATCAGTACGGAATACGTGGTCTTTTCCACCTTATTCTACTTCGTTTAAAGAAAGCTAAGAAGAAGAAGCACTTAGGTGGCTTCTGCATCCTCCAAATTGCCAAAAGGATGTAAACATTGTCTTCTTTACCCTTCTGTGTGTTTTCACCTGAGACGTTCAGAGTTACTTCATGTATATCCTTCACCTCAGTTTCCCAAAGACAAAAGCCTGAGGGTAAAACTCCTTCATTCCCAGGTTCTCCGCCTCATTTATACCCAGCGAGTGTTAGCTCCATAATGAAAGAAGTACTTATTTCCTGTATTTCACTGCACAGAAGGCTGCCATGCGCTGACTGGGTCTGTTTCTAAAATTAGTACGCAACTGCAACTCGAGCCGCTTCTAGTAACTGCACCTTAGCCACGAAACACCATCTATCAAACAAGTTTACAACAGCCAGTGCTTTTCAAAAATCATTTCTTGTGTTCTATTTCCTCAGCCAAAAAAGCAGGAGGAAGAAGAAGGCACGACCGACACGGCCACATCCTCTTCCAACAACCAGGAGAAGGACAGTGGAGTGGGGCGCACTGACGAGAGCCTGCGGAACGAGGAGAGCTCTGAGCAGGAGAATACAGTTGAGGATCCCCACAGCGCATCCTTGAAGAGCAAGAGAGAGCTGGGCCAGAGCCAAGACACCCTAGGGAGCATCGAGCTTCCGTGCAATGAAAGCTTTGCTGGGGGTGAGGGCTTGGACTCCGACTGCGCCGGCAGCCACGAGGTGTGTGAAGGATTCCAACAGCTGCTGGAGCTTAAGATTCGCAACCACGGAGACTACGACCTGTACTACTCGAGCAGCACAATTGAGTGCAACCAAGGGGAGCAGGACGGCGTGGAGCTCGAGCTGCAGCTGCTTAACGAAGAGCTGAGAAACATTGAGCTGGAGTGCCAGAACATCATGCAGGCTCACAGGCTCCAGAAAGTGACGGACCAGTACGGAGACATCTGGGCTTTGCATGATGGAGGATTCCGAAATTACAACACCAGCCTAGATGCACAAAGGGGGAAACTGGACGACATCATGGAGCACCCAGAAAAGTCGGACAAGGATAGCTCAAGTGCGTACAATACAGCTGAAAGCTGCAGAAGTACTCCGCTGACTATAGACAGGTCCCCTGACAGTTCCCTTCCGAGGATGATCAACCTCGCCAATAAGAAAAATCTGAAGAGCACAGTGGCTGCCCATCAGTCCCCTTCCAGACAAAGCACCAAGGAATACACCTCTACCAAAGTCAAAACCACTGATGAAGAGTGCAGCGTTGAAAGCCTGGAGAAAAGTCTAGAAAACAACCAGCTTCCAGATCAGGAGACCACAGTCAGTGAGCACTTGCCCTATCTCTCTCCTTACCACAGCTCCTCCTACAGATACGCCGCCAACATCCCAGCGCATGCCCGGCATTATCAAAGCTACATGCAATTAATTCAGCAGAAATCTGCCGTGGAGTACGCCCAGAGTCAGCTCAGCTTGGTGAGCATGTGCAAGGAATCACAAAAGGGTTCAGAGCCCAAGATGGAATGGAAGGTAAAAATTCGGAGTGATGGGACCCGGTACATAACCAAGAGGCCAGTGAGAGACCGAATTCTGAAGGAACGTGCCTTAAAGATCAAGGAGGAGCGGAGCGGAATGACCACAGATGACGACACCATGAGTGAGATGAAGATGGGGCGCTACTGGAGCAAGGAGGAGAGAAAGCAACATCTGGTCCGGGCCAAGGAGCAACGGCGGCGCAGGGAGTTCATGATGCGGAGCCGGCTGGAGTGTCTCAAGGAGAGCCCACAGAGCAGCGGTGAAGGCAAGAAGGAGCTGAGCATCATTGAACTGAGCCACAAAAAGATGATGAAAAAAAGAAATAAGAAAATTTTGGATAATTGGATGACAATCCAAGAACTGATGACTCACGGGGCCAAATCTCCAGATGGCACTCGGGTCCACAATGCCTTTCTGTCGGTGACCACTGTATGACCAGGCGAAGGGGACAAATGGCTTAATGAGTGTGCTACCAGTTTCGGTAGAGTATGATTGCCTCGTTCAATGTGGCATTTTTATATGTATTTTGTGACTTTACAACTTAAATTTTTTGTAAGAAAAATACCTGGTACTTTTTAATTTGTTTTTCATATGCTGGTACCTTCTTTGGCTATTATCTTTCCGTAACTTGTGATATATTCATAGCACTCATTTATAGAAAAAAAAAAATAAAACAATGAAAAAACAAAAGGAAAGGAAAAAAACAAACAAAACTACTAAGGACCTAATTAATTTCCTATTTTAATGTATCTATTGTAAGTTAAAATCTGGATTTATTTCTCTAATTTTCTTATTTTCTATTTTAATAATTCAATGCCAAAACATGTCTATGCTTACTTCCTGGCATAGTGTATACTAAATCAAATCAGTTAATAAACTACATGCCACATCTTGTCTTGTACATGAAGTTGCACCCTTCATGACATCCTGTTGTACATTTAACACATAAATGGCAGTTGTCTTTGTCTCAGTAAAGTGTGGGTGGACAATCTTCCTGTGATACGTAGTGACACTGGTCATGTAGCTAGGTAATTGTGGTAATTTGTGACAATGAGAAATAAATTATTGATTATCCTTAAGAAAAGTTATCCAGGACTGTTATTTTCTTTGTCCACTGTGGCTTACATGTTTACTTCTACATATGCTTTAGAAGACTCTCCATTGTGAATTATAAATTGTGCACTTTTTCTATTGCATTTTTTTCAATAAAGTTGTTTTCGAACATTGGTTACAGGTCATTGTGTCACATAACCCTATCCAGAACAAATTAGATAATAAATGAAATATTTCACGGATGCTAAATTATCCTTCATGACCCTCTAGTCTGCCTTTCATGTGTGAGGGAGCCAATAAATATTTTGGGAAGAATGAAGGAAAAATAATAATGAGGAGTCTATTGACACGATTATTTCAGCTATAAAACTCATGTATTCTTAGAAGCTTTAACAATGGGAACTGACCTCTCACGGATCCAGGGACTGGTAAGACACAATCCAGTCTATGACACAACATGTTCATTTCATTGATAATCTAAAACTAAATTCTGAGAAGTCATCTTGGCAGTAAATTTCAACATATTCAATTAAATCCCTTGCATCTCTATGTTAGAGGGTATATTGTTAACTAGTAAACAGGTCTTTCTTAATCTAGCTTTTCATTGCTTTAACATTTAACCATATCACGATGCCTACAGAAGGGAAGACAATGTTAACCATGCATATAAAATTCCACTTGACTTCAACTGGTCCAGCGCCTCAGCACTAGAGCCAAGTCTCCCCATAGCTTGTCCAACTCACCTGCTACTCTGTTTCTCTCAGTCTGGATTACTCCTGCCCCTTCCCAAAGAAGCTAGTACCTGTTACTTTTCTGAGATTTCTGACACAAATCTTATACCTTATAAGAATGAAACAACAGATAGATTTGAGGGGAAACCATGTTAATAACAACACATTTTCTTAGCTCTTTAACACATACTGGTAGTACATTGTGGTTTTTTTTCTTTGCAATTTATTCATAATTAAATCATATACATAGACCCCATTGTTTCTCTTGATAGATTTTAGGCTCAAGAAGAACAGTCTTGAATCCCCTGCTTTGAAATTCTCTGGTTAAATTCCATTTGAATAATAATGAACACTATTTACCCTAAATTCTTTTACGAATTTCACTCTTTGATTTTGTTGCTTTTATTCTGTTGCTGTGATTACACACTTTGGCCAGAAGAAACTTAGGAGATGAAAGGGTTTATTTCATCGTTTTGCTTCCAAGTCACAGCCCATCACTGAAGGAAATCAGTGCAGTAACTTGTTTGCTACCTTGCTCTCTGGTTTATTGGCATGCTCAACTAGTTTGCTTATACGAGTCTGGACCGCTTGCACAGGGAATTGTACCGCCTACAGTGAACTTGGCCCTTCTACATCAATTAACAATCACGACAATCCCTCAAAGACATGCCAACAGACCAACCAGATAAAAAGAATTGCTCAACTGAGATTTTGTCAAGTTGGCAGGTGAGGCTAACTAGGACAACCCTACAAATTGGTCCTTTGGCTACTGTTCTTCTTTTACCTTTCCACTGTTGTTTTTAAACAAAATCCTAATCATACCATTTTACCAATAAAGACTCAGGAACCAGGTCCAGGGTGAAAGTCTACTTGCTTGGAGAGGCAGAGAAAGTACCCAGCTGAACCTTCTTACTCAGCTAACATCCCAGAAGGAATAAGGCCTTCTCCTTCTCCATGCTGTTTTAAAAGCCCCTCAAACTGAATGTCCCTCTTTTCCACTTCCTGTACATCTATCTCTCTATCCATCTTCCAAAATTCCTCTCACTCTCTGTTTTTTTTCTGTGTCCACTCCCTGTCAACTGGTTGCTTGCTCTGCCTCTTGACCTATGGTTGACTTTATTTAATCCTGTTTACATAAAGCTCTTGGGTTAAAGGTGTGTGCTTGGACTGAACCATACCATAACTGTCTGTTTACAATAAACAGAAAGTTCTTGAATTAAAGGGGTAAGCTAGGGCTGAGCTACATCTCAGCTGGAAACAGGTTTTTCCAGTATACAATCTGGGGGTTTTGTAGTACTGAGGATTGAACCTAAAGCCTTGCACATGTTAGGCAAGCATTCTGTTAAACCAGTCTGAGTTCTACAATGACTTCTGCCTTCAGGTTTCCTATAAGAACATCTGACTCTCCTGAGTTCAGTTCTTTCCAATTCGGTTCTAACTACACCTGTTCCTTCTGTTCTCCATTCATGAACCAACAGGCACATTTTCCAGAAAAAAAAAAAAATGTGCACAAATTGATATTCTGCAAATTAATCATTTCATTTTGCTTTTATTAAAGTCAAGCACACTTACCATATTTCTAAAAAAAAAAAAATGTGATGCATTTTCACATCGTTTATACAGTCCCAGAAGTTGAAATGCCTCCCTAAAACTTTGGCGAGAATCTGAAAGGTGTCATGCTCTATCTGTATAATCAAGCTGTGTGAGAAGCTTGTTTTTTTAATGAATAAATAATAAAGCTGTTGTGCATTGTTGGTGCAGTGTTGAATATTTTACTTCAGTTCAAAAGAAATACCTGGATATGCAGAGGAAAATATTTTACTTTGGCTTATCTTGAAATTGTGTTTGCTTTTTTATATGTTGATGTGACAGGATCAGTATTAGGATCTTATGACAAGGACCTAAAAGGGCACAGAAAGAGGCTGGATACAAAGGCTCTTTCTTCATCATGTTCCAAGAAGAAAACTATTGTTGCTGTCCGAGTTTTCCACACTGTCCTTTCATGAGCATCTGCTGTGTGATGAGCATCACCTTTCCATAGCTACATCCTTTCATGAGCATCTGCTGTGTGATGAGCATCACCTTTCCGTAGCGACATCTTGACTCCACCCCATGTACTGCTAGCAGGCCTGCATCCTCCATCTGACTCAGCCTGCTGGTCTGTTTTTGTTAGGGGATGTTGCCTTTTATGAGTGTTGGCTCTCTGCCTCATATTCTTTGTAATGTCAGTGCTGTTTATGCCTCATCTGTTCATATCTACCGAGCACTATTACTTCTTTTTCAAAATGCATAGATTGTTTCCAGTGGTCTTAAGACATACAGAGACTAGAATGTCACTGTCCTCTGACTGGTTGCTCAGGCCTGAACCTACTCTCCAGATGCTCCCCCTATCCAACTCTGCCTATGGCAGCAACATCTGCTCTCCTAAACACCGCTTTCCTCGGTGTTCTTGTGTAAGTTTAAAACCTTACTTTAGGATTTCCACCCATTCTCTCAGAACTCTCCGTGAATCTTCCAATTCAAACTTTCAGAAACCTCTGTCTTTGGTAAATGACTTTTCTGATGGTCCCTTAAACTATCAGTCTTTAAGTTTGAATGAATACATAATTAAATGTTTGCTTTATTGCTTTCTATTAATAAATTCATATAATATTTCTGTGAATAATTATCACCACAATTAACCACATATATAATAATAACTGAATACCTTCTATTATTTCTCAATAAAGCTAAACATTGCATCAAACTCACTGACTAATTTACTTCTTCCAGGAAAAAAAAAAAATAGAATCCCCAGAAATTCTTGACCTTGCCACTTACAGATTTGCAGACATTCCCAGAGCTTGCTAAGCAAAGCAACAGATGGACTGCTGCACTTGAGTGGAATTACTGTGTGGGAGAACACTGGAAGTGTGCAGAAAAGAAACTACAATCTGATAAAATACAGAGATCAGACAGAGCAACACACAAAGGGAAACTTGAATGCCCTGTCACATGTCACCTAGCTCCACAGACTGAGGGAGGGTGTCTCCCCTCTGCAGCAGTAAGAGTGGAATGGGTAGATTCAAGAGATGCTGTCAATGTGGATGCAGGAAACCCTAGCTACTAAGCATAATTATCTGTGACCTGTATCCTGATGTTACAGGCAGGCTGGAATTTTCAAAGAAGTCCTGCCTTTCTAATGGGCCTCTTATCACCTCCTAAAAATTCCTAGCATGCCAAAGCCAAGAGCTGTCCCAAGATGGTATAAGTTATCTCAAGTCAAACTTCTGCAGGGATGGGAAATGTGCATATTCCCATCCTGTGGACCAAACAGGCATGCCAATGCACTGAAGTTGGAGTGCCTCACAAACCAAGCTTGGCATTGAAGCAGAGCACTGAATCAAATCTTCAAGATGACCCGTGGTACAGAGAATAGTGCATCATGGAGGGTAGTGGGAAAGAGATGCTGTCCTCAAGACACCGGATGAGGAGCTCATCAGCTGGCCAGTAACACACAGATGCACGGCAGTGACAGAAGAACGTGCAGTCCGTTCTGTGATGCTACCATGCCATTTCACTTTTGTCACACACAGATATGCTCTGGGACAGCTTCGAGCAACACAGGAGCCTCAGCTGTCACTCTCTTGCAGGCAAGCAACGTGAGACAGTCGGATGAGAAACTTTGATAGTGCTGGCCCTCGGTCATGGCATTCTCACTCTGATGGACACTAAGCCTGAACGAATCAGAGAAAGAGAAAAGCCTAGTCATCACCATGCCCAGTTATGGGAGGCTAAAGAGACATTTCGCCTATCTCTGACTAACAACATCCTTTCAATTTACTGCTAAGAAGACACCGCATTTCAGTCCCACAATTCAAATGCTGTTACAATGCCAGAGAGCCCAATGAACAAAAAATCACCATTGCCTAACATACCCCCATCACCTGACTGTAGGTGTACTACCATTGTAGGTATAAACAGTATAGATTTCACATACAATGCTGTCCGCATTACTCCTCCCTGAACTACTGCCATGTTCCCACTCTGTGATGGCTGCAGAAACAGTGTACTCTGTACACCAACTCACAAACTACAGGCAAAGGAACAACAGGAGACTGCACTTCCTACCCAACCGGAAATTACGCCAACATCGCCTAATGCACCGATGCCGTCAGACACATGGAGGCCATCTGCTCAGACACTTACTCAGAAGACCATAAAATGGTAGTGACAGCTCTTCTACCTTATAAACAAATTTGAACCTAGAAACACAGGAAATATGTTTTAATTGGGTCATATAATATCGATCAAAGCTTTCTAGTAAGAGGCAGCAAAGAATTTTAGATAGATGAGAAGTCTGAGAGAGAACTCAAAGAATGGCTTTTTTAAAGAGCCATTGAATAAGATCTAAGTGACTAAAAATAAACCATTCATTGAAATTGGGAATAAAATGCAGGAAAGGAGTATGAAATTAAACAGAGAAATGCATGTTTTGAAACAGACCCATAAAGAAATTGAAAGTTCAATAAATCAAATGAAAAACTCAGTTGAAAGCCTAAGGATATATTAGATCAAACAGAATAAAGAATATCTGAGGGTGACGCTGGGTCTTTTAAAATTTCTTCTTCACATAGGAAAAAAAACTGGAAAAGAAAGAAAGGATGAGGAAAGCGCTCAGCATCTTTGTGGTACCACCATTCAGTGATCAAATACCAGTGCCATCCAAAGGTTGAGAAATAAAGGTTAGAGCATAAGAAGGAAAAAGAAGAAGAAGAAAAAAAAAAGTCAGGGAAGTAACAGCAGAGGGATTCTGCAATCCTGGGAACTACACAGATATCAGCATGATGTGGCTCACTGACTCCATATATACACAACCAGAAAAATGGCGTACAAAATCAAAGCACAAGACAAGGACATCGTTGTGAAACCTGGGAGCATAGTCCTAAGACACACTGAGTGATAACTCCATCAAGAAACGATTCTGCTACAAGCACCCTCCAGACCAGAGGGCACAAAGTGATGCAATCTAACCCCAGAAAGAAAATAACTGCCAAGCAAGATCCTGTATTCAGAATTGAAGGAGGAAAAAAAACAAAGCGAGATTCGCAAAACTGGAACTGACTTATGGCCATCAGAGCAGCCTTACAAAATATACTGAAGGACAACCTGCATACGGAAGAAATGAATGGAAATTGTAACACTATGTAAGAGGATCACTGCTCCTCACAGCAGCCATAGATGGCACTCCACTACAGAATGTGGGTTTGTCCCTCTACACGTTGCTTCTCGGGGGTCTCCAAGAGCCTGGGTCACCCAGAACTAGATGGTGTAATGTATGTCACTTTTGGTAAATTGTCATATGCAGCTTGATCACAGATAAGGTAGCTTTAGAAGCAAAGTTTCCCCACTCACCACTTCAGACCCAACCATGTTTGTTTCAAAGTGTCCTCAAAGCTCCTTGTTTGGGGATGACACTGCCCACCCCACCTCCAAATTAAAGAGAGCAGCAAAACAGCCCAAGATTTAAAATACTGTGCCCTGACAAATAGCTAGAAGGTAACCTGTTTCCAGGAAATCCTATTATTATTTATCCAATGATATATAAATTCCTATAGCAGGAACGAGAAGAAGGAAGTTCAGCCATCGGAAGCTCATCCACGAGAGAAAGCTTAATCTAGAATTTCAGCTGACTGCCTGAACTTTCCTAATTGGTTTCTGATGGATGTTTGTAAGCCTCTAATTTGGTATTAACTCTCCACTGTTATTTGTTGTTCTCTCTCTCTTTCTCTCTCTCTATCTCTGTCTCTCTCTGTCTTTCTCTCTTTCTCTGTCTGTCTGTCTGTCTGTCTCTCTCTCTCTCTGTTGGGGGGGGTGGGTGGGTGGGTGGGGTGGATGGGTGGGTAAAATCTCACCCAGTTGAATGGTTAAATGCTGATATTCCATTGACTCTATCTGGAATCTCCAGCTGACTGCTTTGGTGGCATTTCCCCAGTTAATTTCTGTTGTATCTTTTGAGTAACAGATTTAATGATGTTTTACTATCTACCTGTTGCTTCTATCTCCCAGTTGCTCTTTATTCTCTAACTTTTGCTTGCAATGTGCTTAATAAACAAAGTCTTTCAAAACTGAAAGTACGGCTATTATAAGCCATCCTGTGGACCATATAGAACAAATGGTAATACCTTATTGCTCAAGACATCACGTGCTTTGTGCAGAATACGGAGAAATAAACTTAGAATCATATTACCTCCTATAATGACCTGCAACACAATACATACCTATTGGAACAATTGCAGCACAACCATTAAGAGGATAAGCAACAAGTTTTCAGTTGATTTTGAGGCCTGTTACACCGGAAGGAATTCATGCCTAGTGCTATAAAACTGTCATAATCTTCATGGATAAGGTGGTCACAAGCCCTAAGGGGGAACCTAGTAATGCTTTTTACTAATAGATAGGTTGTTCAACTGTCCTCTAAAAAACCTATGTTTATAAGTGTAGATTGGTGCTGTTCCCAGCCTTCATTGGACGAATTTCTTTTTACATCAGTTGGTAGTTAATGCAAGAGACTCATAACTGGTCCAAATATTGATAATAAGTGAACGCCGAGTGCTCAGCTCTAAGTGAGACATCTACAGCACTCCTTCCAAGGCTTAGGGAACATCAGGAAAGAGGAAATAGAAAGAATGTAACACAACACACATTTCCTTTGAGAAGTACTAAAAGCACTAATCATTGGAAGTTTATACTTATTATTGCCTATATCAACAAATAAAAAAGATTTAAAGGCTGTGGCTATAGCTAAGTGATAGAATGTTGCCTAACATGTGCACCCCAAGTAACATATACAGCCCTCCCCCCAACTTCCTGCACATCTCTCTCTCCCTCTCTCTCTTCCTCCCCACCTCCCTCTCCAAATAACCTAACAATACAACCTCGGGGACCTATAACTGTAAGAAGAAACCAAATCCAAAAATAGTATAAAGAACAAATCAGAGCAAAACAAACGCAGAATAAAATTATGTAAAGCAACTGTTACATACCTTTTGCTAGACAAGCTAATAAAAAAAAGAGAAAAGATCCAACTAGTTAAAATTAGAGATAAATAAGGAGGCACTATAGCTAGTGCCACAGAGACACTACAGATCACCAGGGAGTACTTTGAACAACTGCTGAAACATATAAAAGAAATAGACAAATTTCTTAACACATGGTGTACCATAACTGAACCAAGATATAGTAAGCATGAGTAGACCAACAACAAATAAAAAAGAATCTTCTCCCAATAAAAAGGCCAGGATTAAATTGTTTTACTAATGAGTTTTGTGAAGCTTTCAATGAAATAATGACACTGCTTTTCAAACTGTTGCACAGAAGAAAAAGGATGGTAATTCTCTAAGACTCACTCTATGAGACTAATAGTACTTTATTCCCAGAACTTGAGAAGCGCGCGCACACACACACACACACACACACACACACACACACACACACACACACACACACACATATTTTGAAGAAATAAATGTGTAAGCCAATATCCTTTTCTTACTTACATTTTATTGCTGTTAAGCTCCCATAAACCAAAAAGAAAGTATTTAATTTGGAGCTTACCATTCCAGAGGGTAACAGAACCTAAGGTAGTTATGGCAGGCAGTTTGGCAGCAGACCAGCAGGTATGGCACTAAAGCAGTAGCTAAGAGGTATATCTAAATCACTTCCAGGGACACAGATAAAGAGAGCTAACTAGGATAGAGTGGGCTTTTGAAACCTCAGTAATATACCTCCACCCGCCTACAAGGCCAAGGCCACCCCTCCCAATCCTGCCCAAACAGTTCCATCAACTGGGAACCAAGATCTCAAATATATAAGCCTATGGAGCCATTCTTACTCAAACCAGCACAATCAACTTCTTGAACCCTATAGTTTCACACCCATATCACAACGTGAAGTCTAATTTTTAAAGTTCCCTCATAGTCTTTCACAGTCTCAACACTGTTTCAAAGTCTAAAGTCTCTTCTGAGACTCAAAGCAGTATCTTTATCTAGTAGTTCCCACAGAAGAAAAAAGAAAATTACACAATTTCTTTATATGACACCACAAAATACACATTACCATTCCAAAAGGGAGAAGAGGGGGCATAGTGAAGAAATACTAGAAAGAAAAAGACTGAAACCCAGCAGGAAAAACTCCACATCATATAACTCGTATAACTCTATGTCCAATGTTAAAAGGTTTAGATGGCTTTGCCCTTTCAGTTTTGCTGACTGAAACACACTTCTCTTTCTTGGGATGGCTCCACTCCCTGTCTACAGCTCTCCGTGGCAGATACTCAGTGCCTCTAACACCTCCAACATTTTGGAGTCTCCCAATGTACTCTTCATCTTCACAGCTTTACCGAATGATCTCTCTGGATACCCATGCAGGGACTACCTTGCCACAAGCCTGGCCTCAGTGGCTTTCTTTAACACCAGAGAAAGAGTCTACAATCCCTTTGCTCTTGTATCCTTCATGACTCTAAAGCCAGGATCATGAGGCTGAAGCTGCCAAGTTCCACTGCCTGCTTCGGATGAAACCTGATTTCCCATCCCTTGTATTATATTTGTGCAAGCTTTGATTTGTTCATGACTTCCTTTGTTGAATACATTTCCTTTGCTTTTAGAGCAGAAGATTCCTTGGGTATTTTCTTTCTACATGTTGGAAGCTTAGCAGATTGGATCTTTCTCTGAGCACACCATTTCATTTATTTTACTTAGCATTAATCCTTTCTTTAGACTCATCTCTTTGAGAAAAAGGCTTGGCTCCAGCATTAAATTTTCTAGAGCTTTTTTTCCCTTAAAATTGTACATTTATTTTTTTTTCTATTTGTCCCGTTTGCTTTTTTCACTCTATATATTTATAAGGATCACTAATAATCATGTGACAAGGTCAATGCTAGGCTGTCTTGAAATCTTTACTGTCAGTGAAATCAGTCCAAAACTCTTCAATTTACCCTCAAGCAAATTCTTAGGACAAAGGCAAAACCAGCCACATTCTTTGTCAAAATTGTCCAAGAATACACTCTATCCCAGTTGAAAATATTGTTCTCTGAAATCTCCGGAGCTGGACCTCTACAGTCCACATTGCTCTCAGCACTGCTATCTTCCAAGATTCTAATGAGATGGCATATTAAAGCAGCCTACTTGCACCACTTTTATAGTCCAAAATCCCAAAGCCTTCCACATTTCTACAACAAGTATTATGGTCAGGTGTAGTGAGATTTTAAAATGTTGCTATCTTTAAAGAAAAAAAAAAAAAAAACCCAGCAATGTGGTAAGAGTATGTTTTCATTTTAATCCCAGGTGTGGAGATATGAGGCTGCTTCACAGCAGATGACTATGATTTACCTTGTTTTCTAACAGGGGTGTGATTTTGCCAGTTGCCGATAGTTTCTTTTTCTTTTTTTATTCACTTTACATCCCAGTTGTGAGCCCCTCCATTCCTCTTCCTCCTAGCTATTCCCCCTTCCCTATTACTCAGAAGAGAAGAGGGTGCAATGCTGTCTAGTCAGGCCAAAGGCTTCTATGTGCAATAAAGAATGGGTCTATGGTGGCATTGCCCAAGGATGAGGATGCTGGGTACCTCATAGTAAGTGTCTATGAGTTAGAGCGCTGGCTTTGGTAGTATCTCTCACCCATAACATTGTGCCCAACTTTCAGTGTAAGATATGCTATAAGGTAATTTTTGTGCTATATTGAATCCCTCTGGTGTTTCTTTTTTCTTTTTGTTTTGTTTTGTTTGGGAGGGGGTACATCTGGCTGTCTACCACCAATCAGTGCTTGTTTGGAGCTGATGTTTTTTTTACCATTGAGATAGGGTCAGTGGGTACAACCTCAATGTCTATTTGTGTCAAGTCAACTCATTCAGACTTCATTTGGAAACAGAACACTGATCAGAAAACCAATAGACATCAAAATGCACTGTGTAAAGTGCAGGGAAAAAAACAGGACAAAACTGTCAGGAGAAGGAAATGTGTTTGAAATCCTAAAATGTTCACTGTGTTAAATCCTCTCCATGCACCATTGAAAAACTTGCTGTCTTGGGCAGATGAACAAAAGCACATGAAGTCAACTCCATCTAAAGCCGGGTTTATAAACCATGTAGGAGGCACGGGCAGAGTGAGGTCTTGGCCGGCTCTCACTAGCTCCGCAAAGCTGCCCTGGCCTTAAAGCCTTCAACTGCTGCTTACTTCATTAACAAGTTCCTGGTTGGTTTCTTGTTTTAAACCATCTCAAACTCTATTTTCTCATCTACAAAACTGGGATACTGGGATTAACAACCCCCAAAGTCTATTTGATTTCTAATATTATAGAAATTTGCTAAAACTAAATATTTTCTTTCAATATAGCAAGAGAGTTTGTTATGGCACAAATAAGGACATTTGAAAGTGGGAAAAAAAAGGCCATAATCCATAAAAATTCTACAATACCCTCTAACACTTACCAATGGCCACATCATAAGCCTTCTCTCTAGGACATTCTCAACCTATGGGTCACAATGCCTTTGTGTGTGGGGGTAGTCACATATAAGATATCCTGTATATCAAATATTTACATTAAGACTCATAACAGTTGTGAAATTACAGTTATGATGTAGCAAAAAATAACTTTTTGGTTAGGGGTCACCACAGCATGAGGAACGGAGTTAACGGGTCACAGCATTAGGAAGGTTGAGAACCACTGTGCTAAGAGCTAGTTTTTGATAGTTACACCTGCTGTTTATCCAGAAGATTATCTGTCTTCTGGGCCCTCGTATCATCATGAGGTGCTCTAGAAGAGGGTGCCTATTCACAGAGAAGACAGAGAAAGAAAAGAGTTATCCCTCCATGTGGGTGGTGCTGAGCTTTGCATTTAAGGTTCCTCCATGCAGAGGGAGCAGGGTTGCTGCTGAGCCGCTCCAGGGAGGAAAGCCTCTGAAGTCATCCAGCAGATGCACTGGCCAGTTCCTGCAAATACAGTGCAACTTAAGACAGAAGAAGCAGGAGGAGTTAGACAGGAACCAGGTTGAGAAGGCAGACACGGAAACAGCAGCAGTAGATAGAATCATATCTGTGCTGTACTGCATACAGCTCAGTCTATTTGCAGGCTGGGCATTTAAGGGATCCAGGCTTGAAAAAGAGTGTGGAGAGAGGAAAAGGTGGGGGGGGGGGCAGGAGAGAGAGAGAGAGAGAGAGAGAGAGAGAGAGAGAGAGAGAGAGAGAGAGAAACATCCTCAGTAATGTCTGGCAAAGAGCACTGTAACCCAATATATTGATATTTAGGCAGCAAGACACATAAGTATTTAAACTATAAATAATCTCACATAATCCCAAATCAGGTTTTATAGCTCAATTATTTACGGAAAATATTTTCAGAGCTGTACCGACTCTAAACCTCATGTACCTCAGTGGCAGCAGAGCTGAGCAGCCATTTTGGTTACTATTTCATTCCAATCCATAAAATGTTGCCCTTCTCCAGCTTTCTCTCCTCTTCCATTAAAAGGAAACAGAAGCTTATAGGGGAGCATGTGTGGAGGAGAGATGCCACAGAGGGCAAAGAAGCTGAAAGACCATAGCTGGGAAGCAGGAAAGTCAGGTGCCTTAATGCTCTGCAGGTGAGACTTGTAACTGCGCTGTCTTAGTGGAAGTAGAGACGATGATGGCGACCACCCATAGCACAAGTATTCAAGTCGGCATGTGATCTGAATAAATTATTAAAAAACAAAAATTTAAAAATCACTGCAATTCTGTGAGTGTACACTCACTAAGAATGCAGTGAGGTCGACGTTATTAATTGAGGTCTCACTGCAGCAGGTAAGTTTAATTGATAATCATAATCATGCCTAAACTATGTATGTAGATTAATGCATTTATAGTACACAAAGGTCCTTGCTAACAGGACTTAGTGAGTGTAAGTAACATGAGAATGGGGTAGAGATGGCAGCTCAGTGCAAGCATGTTTGATGAGCACCGGGAGCCTCTGGGTTCAAACCCCAGAACTAAGATTGTAGATAGATAGACGGATAGATGATAGATAGATAGATAGATAGATAGATAGATAGATAGATAGATAATAGATAGATGATAGATAGATAGATAGATAGATAGAAGATAGATGATAGATAGATAGATACATTGATACATAGATACATAGACCTCCTAATCTATCCAAACAGGGGTCACCAACTGGGAGCCAAATAGTCAAACTCCCAGGGATATGGGGCGGGGGTACTTTATTCAAACTATCACTCTCAACCATTCGCTTTTGTAGGCCAAAATATTGCTTCTACTTTCATGGCAGATATACATGTGTAATTTTATGTATCTCTGTGGAAGACAGTGTCTACAAAGGAAAGAAACCACATTTGTCTTTCTGAGATTGGCTTAATTCACTTAGCATGATTATCTTCCATTGTATCCACATCCCTGAAAACCGTATGAATTCCTGCTGTATGGCTGAAAATAATTACATTGTGTATACATAGCATATTTCACCATCCATTCCTTTGTTGTTGGACACTGGAGCTAGTTCCGTGACTTTGCAATTCTGCATAGTGCTGCAACAAATACTGGTGTGAAACATCTTTATGAGATGTTGACTTGGAGGCCTTTGGGTAAATACTCAGAAATGGTACCACTGGGTCACTTGGCAGATCTGTTTTCAACTTTTAGAGAAATATCAACAATGATTTCCATGGTAGCTAGACTAGTTCCCACCAGCAGTGTACAAGGCATGTGTTTTGCCCATATCCTCACCAGAATTTGTTGCTGTTTTTTAATGACTGTAACTGGGCCTGAGGAGAGAAGGAATCTTAACATAGTTATAATTTTCACTTCTCTGGTGGCCAGTGATGTTGACCATTTTCTCGACATATTTATTGGCCATTTGAGTTCCATTTTTAACAACTGTATTTTTATTTCATTGTATCACTTGTTGAAGAGGCTGCCATTTCTCCAATGTGTGTTTCTGAAGCCTTTGTGAAATCTTACATGGCTGTGGTTGGGTGAGTTTATATCTGGGACCCCTTCTATTCCATTGATCCACATGTCCATTTTTATACCAGCATCTTTATTACAGTGGCACTGCACTATAATTTAAAACCAGGTATGGTAATTCCCACAGCATTGTTATTTATTTATTTTTGGTTTTTCAAGACAGGGTTTCTCTGTGTAGTTTTGCCAGTACTGGACTCACTTTGTAAACCAGGCTGTCCTCAAACACAAAGCAATCTGTCTACCTTTGCCTCCTGGGTGTTGGGATTAAAGGCGTCTGCCACCACGCCCAGCTGCTAGAGCCATGCAGGTCTCTCGTATTTTAAGACTTAAGAAATTTAAGATTTTTATTGTCTTTTTCTGTGTGGAAGAGCATTGGGATTACGATGTAGGTTACTCTAATTCATAGAGTTGGTCTTTTTGTGGTGTCCCACAGATCTAAAATGTTTCATCTTACCCTTTTCCTCATTTGTATTCTGAATGTTCCAATGGTCTAAATTGTCTTTAAGCTCCAAGGGTCCTGTCCTAGCTTCCCATTTGACTGAATTTCTCATTTCCAATATTTCACTTCCTCTTCTTTTTCCTCCCACATTTAGTCTTGAGACAGGATCATACTCTGCATCCCTGGATAGCCTGTAACTTTCTGGGTAGATCAAGCTGGCCTTGAACTCACAGAGATGAGCCTATCTCTGCCTCCCAGCTACTGGGTGGGTTTAAAGGTATGCACCACCACAACTGGCCAAACCAAGAGTGTGGCCCTGCTGGGATAATATTTCCTCTCATCCATCCCATTTTCACATCTGGTAATGGCTTCCTATTTCTTTGAGGCATTTATTTGTGTTGTTTTGAAATCACTCAGGAGATTTTTTCCTCTGTGATTTCTTTGAACATACAATATAAATTTTTTATGGATTCTCTGGAATTTCAGATAACACACACTCATTGGAAGCCATTACTGAAGGATTCGTAATTTGGGGAGAAATTGTGTTGCTTTGATTTTTTTTGAAGATGCATCTTGCACATCTGGGGTTTAATTGTTGGCTGGCTTGGTTCGGTTGTTTGTTTTGTTTTCTAATCAGCCTTATTTTTCATTGAAAGTGTTCACAGTGATCAAGAAGGACTAATTTGCAGATAGTTGATATGTCATTTTTTTTTTCTGTTAAATTCCTGTTCTGGGCAAAGGCTCAATTTCCTGTACTCCTCTAAAAGAAGAATACAGTGTATAAAAACAGCTACTACCAAAGGATGGGTTGGGCGTGGACATGCAGTATTAATTAATAGCAAACACCCTAAAAGCTCCAATAACTTTAGCAAGCAGAGGAACACTGGTGACAGTACTGTGTACAGTAAAACAGTAACAACTGTGGTAATGGTTAATCAGAGAAAAACAGTATAAGACTGTTTATTACACAGTACTGAGCCAACAGAGCAAAAACGAAGGAGGGAATGGTAGGGACAAGGGCAGCTAGATAAGACAGTTTGGACAAAGAGTAGGACAAAATCAAAAGAGGTGAAGAAATGCAATCAGTCAACCCCCAAAGATTTCCACTTCCCAAGAGGCTGAGACACAGATAACCTCATAAACCAGGCAAGCCTGTGTTCTTCACAAAAGCATACAAGGGGGGAAAGAGAAAGTAAAGTCAACTGAAAAAGAGATAGAAGAAGAGCAGCACAGAGCTGACCTGTTAAACTGACACTGACTATTAAACCAAAAGTTAAATGTAGAAGGGGGAAGACGCTGAGTGAGAGTACAGTGTCCACACACAGCAGCATGGCTGCTTGCTGCAGTCTCAGCTCTCTAGGAGTGCCTTGCTAGGATCCCAGATGCCTGCTATGCCCTAGGGCAGTTGGTTCCAAGGCTGGGTAAAAGATAATGGTTGTTTGTTCACAAACTGGATCATAGATGCTGGTCACACTTCTGGGTGGCCCATTTAAGAGTTTTGTTACAGATGCTGGTCCCACTCCTGGGCTGTCCTTCCTGGATAGGAACACAGCACTTGAACCTGTATCTGTGTTCCACCAAAAACTCTCTCTGACAATCTGTTTCTGACTCCATTTCTGCCCTACTGTGGAGTGAGGGATTCTGATGCACAGCTTCTTCCTCATAGGCTAGAGGAGTTCTCACACACAGGTCCAATGTACAGACTTGTGACACTTGGCTCTGAGTTTCCCAAGAGTGTGGTTCTCTGAGGGCGGAGAACCACCAACTCAGTCAGAGTCTTTGTAAAATCACTTCTGTTCTACTCTTATTTCTGTGGCAATAAACCACCCTGACAAAAAGCAACTTGGTGGTGGGGGCTGGGGGGTTGCAGAGAAAGTGCTTATTTTAGTTAACAATCTCAGGCACTTAAAATATCCACTCATATTCATCCTGTTGCAGGATCTTTGATCCCATTGTGATCCCCGAGATTGTGAACTGTAAAAACCTGTATTTGATCCCAATGTGACCCCTGAGAGTGTAAAGTGTAAAATCCTGTCTTTTGTTTGGCATGGTTGAGCCCTAACACACACCTTTAATCCAAGAGCTATCAGTACACAGGATTTAATAACATTAATCCTAGGTCAAGAGGCAGAGCAAGAATCCAGCTGACAGGGATTAAAGAGTTGAAGGGACTTTGAGGTGAGGGGTACTTAAAATAGATTGTAGAAGTAGAGGGCCTTTTGGCTCTTTAACTTTTGAGGTTTGGGATTTTAGCTTGAGCTCTTTTAGCTCTTTGGCTCTTAGCTCTGTAGCTCCTGAACTCCTCAGCTCCTTGGCCTTTCGCATTTTGGCCTTTGACAACTCTTTGGCCTTGTTTTGTTTTTGGGTTTTTTTGTTTGTTTGTTTGTTTTGTTTTTTGCCTTTTCCTCCTGGGCTGTCAGATGAGTTAGTAAGCCTTTTGGGTCTTCCTTAACCAGATGTGAGCTGAGAAGGAGGTTTAGCTGAGTGCTTTGTCTGTCTCTCTGAGCTAGCAGGTTTTCACCCCAGCATGTAGCTCCTGCGTCTTTACTGGTAAAATAGAATGACCTGGGTTTCTCAATTAAAACCACACCATCCACAATCAAGAACAAAGAGAAATGAGTGCACATATGCCTACTGCTCAGCTAGTTTCTACTGTTCCTCTTCAGCCCCAGGCCTCAAAACTGGGAATGCTACTACACTCAGGTTGAGTCTCCCTACACGAAGACAAGACAGTCCCCCACAGATGTGTTCACAGGCCAACTCGATGAGACAACTGCTCACTGAGATCCATTCCCCAGATCCAGTTGACAATTCAACCTAACCATCACAGCTTCTCACTGCTCCTGCAGCCCAGTGCTAAGCAGAGACAGATTTTCTGCCATCTCTCCTCCCTCTGCCTCTGCCATGTACAACTTTCATCTTCCATGTCCCCTCTTCTTTTTTCTCTTTAAAATGTCTGCCAGCAGAGTACAGTGTAGTTTTTGGAGACTGTTTGCTTTAAGCACAGCTCTGCTCCATCTCACTGAAACTGGAGCTAGCCGCACACTGAGAAATCCCTCTGAGACAGAATCTAGATTCTTCCTGTTCTGCTTTTCAAAGTGCCCCTTTTCATTTGCCTATTAGACTAGAGACTTAGCTGTCACCCTCAGCTTCTGATACTGCTATCCAGGTTCCCTCCGATGGATGCTTCCCTGGGGATACAGCAAACTGTGTGCATATGTGTCATCTGCCATCTTTGATCTTTCTAGACAGTGTCTTTTCAACAGCCTCATACTTGACAGTATATGAATATATTCAATCCTACAGGGGAAAACATTTTGAAACATAACGGTCTCACAACTTCTCACCATTTCCCTAAGTCTAGTGAATAAATATACACCAAGGAAACCCATTACGGAGGCAGCAACTTTACAATGTATTTATCCTTGATCGGGAACATGCTAGGACTAAGTTTTTCAACAATCCAATGTATTAAAAGTCCCTGGAGACACTTGTTTCAAGCTCTTTTCTAAGGAAACGGTCTCCCCCTTTCCTAATAAATAATCTGCTTCCTGAAAGCATTGCCAGGTTGTCCTTATGTGTGGAGTTTCTTCCCTATGGAGTTTCAAAGTTCTAGTGCATCTCTACTTGCCATTAAAGATATATTTCAAGTAGAAGATAAAATAAGTAAAGGTTAATATTGAGATATTTTAGTTTTGTAGATATAGATCATGGTCATTGAAAAATAATATTGTTGTGTAAATACTATGTGTATAAATCATTGACTTGACAAATGCAAAAAACTGAAATAGAAAGCCGAAGTGACAATGGAAACGCTAGATAGACTCACCTTTCCATTAACTCCATGAATTTGGACAAATGACTTCCTCTTTAAGGGTCAGTAAGATAAAACACAGAAGTGCTCCCTACCTCTTAAGTAAGAAATGTGTCAGTGTATCTCAGAAAGTGAGAGCCATGGAATGCTTGACAGTGCTCAAGTATCAGGGATTAATCTCTCTCTGATCCGTGAAAATTTTATCCTAAGAAGTTGTCCCTTCTGGATGGCCTGCTACAAGCCAAATGTGATGGCTGTCAATGACCTGGAGCCTCAGGTTCAGCTCTGAGACCTCAGATCAGGGGCCTGATGCAAACAGTTGCTAATCTTTAGCTTAGTGGGACTCCTGCTGGGGAAAATCACAGGCGTTCTTAAATACCTTGCTTTAATTCTATCTTGACAGTGTCCGACAGTGTGAAAAGAAGAGCCCCACTCATCCTCTTCATAAATGACAAACCTTACACACAGAACTGAATCCTCATGATAGAAGACAGAGGAGAGTTGGCATCTTATTTTTGAGCCCCGAACCTCCTTTGGCAGGAAGCACAGAAAAAGATTAAAACGCCAGAAGTTGCCCAGCAACAAGACCATGAAAACCACTAAGGATCAAAACACCCTCTCTTGGCACCCACAGGCTTTCTTCTTATTTTCTATGATTATTTAACCCCACTGCCAACCTCAAGTGTGCATGAATATTTTGTGGCTTTGAAACTAGCACCTTAACATCACGTAGGTTCTGTATACTGGATCTGAAGTATATAAATATTCATATCAGTCAAGATGCTGTCACACCTAAGACAGGCTGGGATCTCCCAAATTAAAATATAAAGAGACATGCTGCTGCCTCCCACCCACCTCCCCTCCCCCCCCAACACACACTTTTGTCATTGGCTTCATGCAGAAATCAGCACTGGGGATAAAGAAGTGGACCCTGAAATTCATACAGGGTTCAGGTGTAAGAAATTAAAACTAAAGACCAGTTCAACCCTGACAGTTTAATTTACTTCTCTTAAGATCCTTAATACCAAACTTATCAGCTCTCTCTGTTAAGCATTAACTTGTTAAATGAGTCTTAATTATACATAAGCAGATGGAGATTTGAATTAAAATTACCTTACACTCGAGTGGCTTTAGTTCATTATAACATATCTTCCTCTTAATCATTTAGGCAGACTCATCATCTTTCATATAGAAAGTTATTAAAATATTCCAATTTCCATATTTCTTCAGATACAGCTACTATTAAATGGCAAGCAATGCACATTAGTAAGTGACTTATGCCATTGGAGAGTTGGTGAATTATTCATGTTGGGAACAATTTTTGGACTTTTCTGTCATCTGTAGCGTATTCTTTTAAATACTTTATGTTTACTTGTTCTGTGGAACCTCACCTTATTCGATTTTCAGAACCAATTTTAATTCCATCTCATTTTTAAAAGGCTGGGAACAGACCTTACCCAAGGTTCTTTGCACTCCAGCCACAAGTGTACAAAGAGCCAGCAGCGTTTCAGCGATAAAAGCTAAGCACTCCCGCAAATCCCCTCCCCAAAGGGCTCTGGGAGACAGTGGGCAACACTTACAACCAGCTGTGGCATCACCAAATACAGAGACATAATTCGGCAACAGGTTCATCTTGGCAACTAGCATTCCTTAGCCGAACAGATACACCCAAGATGTGCTCTGCCCCACAGTCATTAAAAACTGCCCAAATGAGCCAGGCATGGTGGCTCACGCCTGTAAACCCAGCACTGGGAAGGCAGAGGAAGGCGACCACCATGAATTCGAGGCCAGCCTGGTCTACTAAGGAAGTTCTTGACGGCGAAGGCTACACAGGAAACCCTGTCTTGAAAACCCAATAAATAAATAAATAAATAAATAAATAAATAAATAAATAAATAAAAAGATTCTATTTGTATTAAAAAAAAAAAAAAAAAACCAACATCAACAAAAAAAACAAAACAAACAAAAAAAAAAACTGCCCAAACACAGTTATACCTGACAGGTAAGTCAGAGTCTTAACAGGTCAAAGAGGCCAAATTGTGACATTTTAGTGTCCCTGAAAGTAAGGAATGTACAGTTACTCTCACAGGAACTGCCTTGAGAAAACTCTAAAGCCCTACATTGGCATCCCTTCCTTTAGAAGCAGTGCCCCCTCGGGCTGTTATTTTACCCAAGTAGTCAATCAGTATCCAATAATGCTCTGTTCCACCGGCGTCACAGGATTTACAGGCAACAATGACAGTGACAGCAGAATCAAACGTGACATCTGACAAGAAGGGAAGGCCCTGTGTCTGGGCTGAGTCATCAGGAGAGTTCCGTCAGTCTTGTCAAGCTCAGGCATCTTTTATTTATAAAACATCACTGAGTACTGTCCTTTATGTTTGACAAAACTCAATGCTCAGTATGACTCTTTCTGCTCTGCTTAGCCCAGGTGAGTGACGACAGGTGATTGTTCCCCCAACACACGCACAGTGTGAAAAGTAGAGGAAACTGGGCATGAGTCAGTAGCATAGCAAGTTGTGAGCAACTCAAACAGGATCCCATTAGCACTGCAGGGAAGAGCTGTGATTCTGATTGGTTCTTTCTCTTAAGGTAATGACACTTTTCTCCAACTAGCAGGCAAGAGGTGGCTGATTTTAATTACAGCACATTAACGGCACGACATCACAGCCAGCTAATTTGTATTTGTATAAAAATTCATAGCTAAAAGAGAAATAACATTTGGACCTTGAAAGTAAATGCTAATGTAAGATGAAACACTAATACCATGTTTTTCTTCTTGGACAGAGAACTGATATGCAGTAATGTGCACATGCGTGCATTCATGCATGTGTGCCTGTGTGAGTGTTTGTGAATGAGTCCTTTTATTTTCCTTTTATATTTGTGTAGTCTACTTACAATACTACTAAAATTTTGGTGAAATAAATACATAGACAGAATGTACTCTCAAGAGCAGTTTAAATTTAAATAATCTTTGAAGCCTTGGGGAATCATCTAGAAGTCATCCTGGGAGGCTGGTAGATTTTTAACATGGTCACTTTTCCAGTACACACTGTGTGGGTGTCCTCTAGCCCACTCATGCTCTCAACTCTAACTAATTAAGTTTTCTGCTTGCTGTCATTGAAAGCGTCAGTCAGGTATAATTAAAACTGAGCCAATGACAGCCATGGCATTTGTCAGAATCATCCAGTGGTTCAAATACCAGTTCTGACAGAAATGTCAAGCTGATAGCACTCCCATCTTCCCAGTGTGTGCTAGGGGAAACACAGAGGACTTTTATTATAAATGCTTGGCTGATAACCTTTCTGAATCCCACAACACCAAATGCTTCACACAAAATTTTTATTACCCTGGAAAATAAGTCAGCCCAGGGCTGTTTCTGGGACATGCAGTAAAGCTCAACTTAGCTCTACAGTCTTCCCTTCTAGTGGGTCTTTTTGTAATTTTGAAGAAAACAAACAGGAAAAAGGGTCACATGGAAGGAAATATTCTAGTTTAAAAGACATATTTAAAGAAAAATTTTCCATAGTTAAAAATGTTTCCAATCATATTTCCAGACTTCGTGTTAGGTTTAAGCTTTATCTTGTGTTTTAGTGATTACTTTAAAAGTGGTAAAGGAACATTCTGGAAAGAGGAGAAAGAAGCTACATACAGATCCTCATGAAATAAGGGAAGTTCAAGTTTGAAGATCTCCAACAGGAGTTTTAAGGCGATGTAGCACAGCCCCAGTGAGCTAACATATTGCTGGGCCTCTGATAAGTTAAAGTGTGAAGGAATAAATATTGTATATGTCCAAGAATATGGCATCTAACTTATCACAGGAAAGCTGTCATGGAATGTTAGGGTGGGACAACAACTTAGTATTTACTTTAGAGGAAGATGAACAATGAGCTTTTAAAAAGTATTTGTTCCCTTTTCTTTATATCTGAGTACATAGTTGGAATCATAAATACAAAGAACTTTCATTAATCTATGGCATAAAGGAAAATTAATATGTCTGCAAGCCAGCAAAGCAGCTATGAAGTAAGCAGTCAGGTTCAAAAAACACTTGAGTGGTTGAACAGTAGAGACATGATATTCTATACAGAAAGTGTCACAACTGCACACTTCTATCCCCTTCACAGCATTGTTTCTAACTGCATCTTGAAAGAAAGGGCTGTGTTCTGTGAAGACTTTGAAATGCTTACCTCTGCATGTTTATAAAAAATGTACTTCAGGGAAGAAGGGAAAAAAAGTATAGAAAGCTTCAAGGACACAGAACTATGATTCAGAGAAATCAAAATGATAGTTTGTTGAATAGTGAGAAAAATGAGTACAGAAAACAGGAATCGTTTTGGAATATGGCTCAGTAAGCCTTTAGCGAGCAGGAGATGAGATCCTAGGTCATTCAGCGATAGAGACAAGAGATGATTCAAACTCTCCATATAGGATGCGAACAGAAAAATATGGGACATATGCACACATAGAGAGCGAGAAGGGCTGCTGCCTGCAGAAGCGACATGGCTTCTCAGCTCTAGGACGGAAGTTGTTTTCGGAGCTGTGAATTTCTGTGCCTTAAATTACTCAGCCCACTTGGTACTGAGCAAGATCTGCCACACAGGCTGACAGGAGAAGCACCAGAGGAGTCACACCCAGCTTTGCTTACAAGAGAGGAATGCCCTTGGAAGATAAAACGTGAGTGAAATAGAAAATGTCTGTCAACCACACCAGGTCTAGAAATGAGAAACTCGAAGGATAGCAAGATTTCTTCAAATAGACAATGTGAGTTAAGTGCATAGACAGGGCTTAAGGAGGGACAGATTCAATTAATGTTTAAGTTTTGCACTCAAATGTTTAATTAGTAGATTGAATCACTTTGTAATTGTTTTATAACTTTTTAGTCTCTCACTCAATATCTCCATAACTGGAATTCTTGTGCATTAATGTTTCTCAAAATATTTTTCAAAAATGACTACTTTTTAAAAAATACATTTTATTAATTTATTCATGTTACATCTCAATTGTTATCCCATGCCTTGTAACCTCCCATTCCTCCCTCCCTCCCATTTTCCCCCTTACTCCTCTCACCTATGGTTGTGACTGAGGGGGACTTCCTCCCCCTGTATATGCTCATAGAGTATCAAGTCTCTTCTTGGTAGCCTGATATCCTTCCTCTGAGTGACCCTAGATGGGGAGGCCTGGTAGCACTCAAAAAAGACTACTTTAAGATATCGGGTTTGAACATCAGTCCCCACTCTCCACTCAACTGTGGAGAATGTCCTGTCCATTGGCTAGATCTGGCTAGGGGTTCAAAATTTACTGCACATATTGTCCTTGGCTGGTGCCATAGTTTGAGACATTCACATGAACTCTGGTGCCCCATATTTGACCACGTCCCCTGGATGGGGAGGCCTGCTGGCACTCAGAGGAAGGATAACAGGCTACCAAGAAGAGACTTGATACCCTATGAGCATATACAGGGGGAGGAGGTCCCCCTCAGTCACAGTCATAGGGGAGGGGAGTAAGGGGAAAATGGGAGGGAGGGAGGAATGGGAGGATAGAAGGGATGGGATAACCATTGAGATGTAATATGAATAAATTTTAAAAATTAAAAAAAAAACTATCAGGTTTATCTTCATTTCTTTTGTTTTTGTTTTTTTTTTTTTGTTTTGATTGGTTGGTTAGTTTTTGTTTTGTTTTGGGTTTGGTGGGGATGTTTGTTTGTTTGGTTGGTTGGTTTGGTTTGGTTTGGTTTTGATCAGGTATGAGAACAAAATTTTAGTTCCTTTCCAAAATTCATTCTTCTTGGGGCACTAAAGTAACAAAACAAGACAAGAATCTTTACATTTGGCCTTCCAGAAATGCCTTAAGTATGTTTGCTTCTCAAGAAAAGGGGAGTTTTAATCTAACAGTGTTACCTGAATATATTTGACTTTGGACCCTTGTTTTCATGAAAGATGTAAAAGGCTCATACATGTTGACTGAAAAATGTTGGCCAGTGTTGGCTCAACCTATGAAAAAGTGAGCCTGTGGGTGCCTGAAGGCTTCAGACTCAGCCTCCCCCAGAAGCGCCCTATCATATACAATGTGCACATAAAGTTTGATATTTAGGGAATGGGAGAAGCTAAAATTTAAGGGGTTTTAAGATAGTTGGACGCAGGGCATGATGGTGCATGCCTTTAATCTCAACATTTGGGTGGCAGAAACAGGAAGATCTCTGTGAGTTCGAGGCCAGCCTGGTCTACAAAGAGGGTTCCAGGACAGCCAAGGCTGTTAGGCAGAGAAACCTTGTCACGAAAAACCAAATGTTTTCCCCTATGCTCCTCTTAGCTACAATGGGCATTCTTAACTTACAAAGGTCTAAAAGAACATGTTGTTTCCCATCATCTGGCCGTCCTTTGGCAGTGAATTTGAATCCTTTGGGTAAGAAACTGGTTCTCCACTGAGCAGGAAGGGTGAGTGCAGGAACATTGGGGACAATTTTTATCATCCACAGTCTCTTGCCTCACTATCATGGTCCCAAGTGTACATCAGACACAGTTGCTAATATTACAAACTCATGATGGAGCAGAGAACGAATCCTGGAATTGCAGTGTCCTGCTCCTCAGATGTTTCTTGGCAGAAGTAGGAATGACAGACATCTCCAGCATCCTAGTTCAAAGCTCGGGCCCTTCACCAGGATGCTGCGATGCTGCAGGTAATCTGTGAAGTGGGGGCAGCCCATCCAGCCCATCTATGTCTTTATTGACTCAAAACAGAACACAGAAGTGCGGAGCGTCTCCATTTCATTTGGGGCCATGGTTCCTGGACTTCCAAAGGCTGCGACCCTTTAATTCATTTATTGTATTAAATGTTGCAGTAATCCCTAACCATAACATTATTTTCATTACTGCTTCATAACTATAGTTTTGCTACTGTTATGAATCATGTTGTAAGTGCCTGTGTTTTCCAATGGTCTAAGGCAGCCCCTGTGAAAGGGTCCTTTGATTCCCAAAGGGGTCGTGACCCACAGGTTGAGAACCTCTGATTTAGGCGCTCATATCAGGATGGGAGAAACATGATACCCGGCTACTCTGGTACCACAGCTTCAAGGCCAGAGAAGAGATGTCTCTCCTCCTTAAGGCTGAGCATGGAAAAGATTCCAGCAAACAGTGTCAACACAGGTACTGGGAATCAAACCACTGGTATGGGAAGTTTTACAACTCACTTCAGCCTGAACCCTCCCTCCCTACACAAGCAGCCTGAAATTTGCCTGACAACCTTACTTTGGAAAAGCATTTCACATCTTTCTTTCAAATTATTTAATTTCTGATTATGATATAATTACAGCTTTTCCTCCCTCCTTTTAATCCTCCCATAAACCCCCTCTTACTCTCTTTCAAATCTTTATGACCAGGTGTTTTCTTTTCTTTTCTTTTTTTTCCCCCCTTAATCGTTGTTAAAGGAATCTGAAGAGACACTTGCATGATGCACTCTGCGTTTCATTGTCACCACAGCTGAAGGAGTTCTAAGGAGAAAGGACTTGTCATCACCTTGAGACTGAGTGTATACAGAAAGGACCCAGAGGAAAGTTGCCTGACTCCAGCTGTACTCCACTCCTCACTGGCAAGACTAGCTGGGACTTTCCAGAGGGAGCAGAAGGCCCCATTCTGAGGTAAGAACTCGCACAGCAACAGCTATGCAGTTGCCAATGCAGATCCTTTCCACTCCTTCACAGTGGTAACCAGCCACAGAAGAGGTGCTGGGTCTCCTACTCCCTCCCTTCTCTGCTGCCATGAAACCTTGGGGCTGGCTCTATAGCCTAGTCAAAGGACCAGTGCTTCCAAACCCATCACCACTGCTGATATAACTAATGCAATAACCTTTGTGGGCAATTGTAAAGAATATCACAAGTATCTATTGAAAATCCAAGGACTGCACAAGGGCCACCAGCCTCATTGTAAGAGTCGCTACACAATATATGGCCACATACTCTGCCGTCTATACCGTGCTTGCCCTAATGGCCACATTGTCCACAACATTAAGTAATCACAGAGATTTCATCATTGTATGCCCTGTCCCTGAACTCACTAATCAGAGTCAAAGAAACTATAGGTCCACTACATTACAGTGCACCACTTGGAAATAAAGCCAGCACTGGAAAAGCAGTACCCCAAGGAAATTTCAAAGAATGAATAATATAGGCAACTCAGACATCCAACAGGATATAGATAAATCAAGTTAAATAAAATTAGAAAAATAATGTAGGCTATGAATGAGATACTCAGCAAAGAGATAAAGAACTTTGAGAAGACAACAAAACTCTCGGAGATGGGGCAGGAGAGATGGCTCAGCAGGGGAGTGCTGGCTGCTCTTACAGAAGACCCAGATTCAGTTTCTAACACCCACATGGTAGTTCAAAACTGCCTGTAACTTCGCCTCCAAGGGAATCAGACATATTTTTCTGGGCTTCATGGACACTGTGCATATTGCTACATATACTTATAAGAAGGGGAAAAACTAATGTACATAAAATAAGTCAATCTTGGAAATAAAGAGTTTGGTTACTAAATTAAAAAAAAAAAATTAGTTGAAGCCTCAACAATCAATCAGAAGAAAAAACATTAGAGACTGAAGAAAGAACACCTCTTTGAAATAACACACTCATATCCCAAACAAGAAAGAGTGGAACTATTTAGGATGACATTAAATGATATAACATTCACACCATCAGAAATATAGTTAAGGGCTTTGGCTTATATTTGATGAAATATTGGCAGAAAACACATAATTTTAGAAAAATGATAGACAGCCATTTATAAAATGCTCATAGAATCCAAATAGACATGACTGGAAATTATATATATATATATTGCAAAATTGTGAAATGAAAATTTTCTTTTATACTACCAGGTAAAAGAGTTCCAAGTCATACTTAAATAAAAAAAACACACACATATATATAAAGACTAATAACACACTCTTATTGAAAACCCCACAGAGAAAGAGATTGGGCTAATGTATTCCATGTCCTGAAAAAAAAAATAACTTCCAATCTAGGTTACTAGACCTAACTATTCTATCTTATGGGAATGAAGAATAATTAAACCCTTCCACAGAGAGTACAACTTGAGGGAATTCGTGACCACTAGAGCAGCTTTACAAAAGCGGCTTGTGGAAGACCCTACATCCAGAACTGAAAAGAGAAAAGCAATAACTGCCCCCAGGAGAGCCAGTAGAAGTATAATTCTACTAGAAGACTGGGCATACAGAAAAAGAAATAGAGAAAGAAGCTGTTAAATAGTGGTGATAATAAGAAATAAAGAAATGTGCAAAGAATGCAGTGGACAACTAGAAGAAAATCTTTTAAAAATTGAAAGGCATGGGAACGACTATTCCATAATAACCTTGAATATAACTGGACTAAATTCTCCAATCAAAAAATAACAGCCTAGCCGAATGGACTTAAGGGGTGGGTATGGTTGCAATAGACTGCCTATAAGAAACTCAATTTTCTAAGAAACAGAAAGGTGTGGAGGTATAGAGATAACTCCGTTGTTAAGACCACTGGCTGCTCTTGCAAAGGAACAATGTTTGCTTTCCCAGAACACACATATCAACTAACAACTACCTGTAATTCCAGTTGCAGGGAAGCTGACGTCTTCTTTAGGTCTCATTGGGCACTGTAGGAATATGGTGCACAGACATGCATGCAAGGAAAACACCCACACATAGAAAAAAAAATTTAATTCTCAAAAACCAAAGAAATAAACAAATAATATGATTTTCTTGAGGATTTATCAAACAAACTGGTATTATTTGCCCTTCCTTCTCCCGTACTGATCTCCCTCATGCCTCCCCAGGCGGAGACCCCGCCCCATTATTCTGTTTTCTGTTTATACAACCTGTATCCTGTGATTCCCCTCACATGTGCTCAAATGGTCCCTTAATATTTTCCTTGTTTCTGTGGTTACTCCATGTTGTATACTCATCTCTGAGGATTTGAAACTAAGGTACAGAAGGCATGTGGCACTTGTCTTTCTAGGTCTGAGTTTCCTCACTCAGTATAACCTTTTCCAGATCCATCCAGTTGCCTGTCAAGTTCACGATTTCATTGTTCTTTACAGATGAATAGTATTCCACAGGGTATTTACCACACTCTTGTCATCTGTTAATCTATTGAAGGATACTAGGTGGTTTCTTTCCA
Source organism: Acomys russatus (assembly GCF_903995435.1). NCBI lineage: Eukaryota > Metazoa > Chordata > Mammalia > Rodentia > Muridae > Acomys > Acomys russatus. The sequence continues at coordinate 54,915,083 of NC_067153.1, forward strand.
CTCCCCAGCTATTGTGAATAGGGCAGCCATGAACACTGCAAAGCAAGTAAATTTAGAGTAGACCGTTGAGTCCTTTAGGCATATGCTCAGCACAGTTCATTCATATAGTATATTTATTTTTGTTTTTTTTTTTTTTTTTGAGGACTCTCCATACTGATTTCCAGAGTTGCGGCACCAGTTTGCAATTGTACCAATAATGAAGGAGTTAGCCTTTCTCCACAACTTGGACAGCATTTGTTGTCAGTTAACTATTCTGACTGGGGTGACATGAAATCTCAAGGGTGTTTTCATTTGCTTTTTCCTAATACTCGTAAGTATGTTCGTGTATAGTAAAGTTCACTTGGACTGATAATGTTCCCCCCAAAAACCCATAGACTAACAAATAAACTCAATACCAGACATTAGAAACGACCTTTCAGGCTGGTCAGAGTAGTCCAAGTGACTCCCCTCAAAATATAGACTATTGATAACAGTTCTTGCTTGCCTCTAAGAAATAGAAGGTGGAACACATTTCCGAAGACACTGAACACTGAGGACATGGGACTTGAATGATTTGAGCTGTACCTGACCTGAAAGCCTCTTTCCTGCGGTCTAGCTTCCATGGTTCCAGAAAATACTCTACGAGCTGCTAAGAGAAGGAAGCAGTCCTTCTAAGCTGTAACATCTACTTCTAAGCTGTAACAGTCCTACTAAGCTGTAACATCTATGAACCAAGACTAAGAACAACATGAAAAAGATATGCATCAATGTGCAAAAAGTGGCACTCAAGTGTGGGTGGCAACCAACAGCTATCAGATTGCACTTAATGCCTACTCAGCAGGAGGGAGAGCAAGCTGGTTCCTGGAAACCCAGCCAACTTCCCGGGCTTAGTGACCTTAGAAAACAATTTACTACAAAGACTTTGCTAGGGCAGCATAATGCCTTTCTACACACTGAATTTTCTTTTTTATACCCACAGTTAAATGTCGCTAGAGCCCCTCATCACTGAAGCCTTTCTTTACAGCAAATGGAAACCGTAAGAGAAAGCCACTGCTAGACACACTGCAGAGATCAAAAGATCATGGTGAGGCCAGTCCCAATAAACACATCTACACCACAGCACCTGTGTCTATGACTCAGGGAACAGAAGGGAGTGGGGGAGCAGAAAGATTTCAGGAACCCACAATACCAGTAAGTCTGCTGTGAAACAGTCTCTACTAGAAAAAAAAAAAAACCAACTACATAAACAAGACTGGAACAATATCAAGATGAGGATTAGTGGGTGAGAGATACAAATTTACTTGGTCCCATTCCAAGGCAAAGAACTACAGGCAACTATTGGCTGTTGGGAGAAGAGCTAGCCTCCTCCAGGGATGAGCCCCATTATTGGTTGTCTAATGCAGAGTAGTCGCCTTGGAAGCCATATATATATATATACAAAAAGTAAAACCATATCGAGCAGGTTATGTTTATATTTTTTGTGTACATACACATATATGAAACAGATGCAATAAAGAAGACTATAATCTTAAGGGTGAGCACATGGCAGAGACTGGAGGGAAGGTAGCCGGTATGAGCTGGAGGGACAAAGGGAAGGAAGTGACGTAATTCTGTTTAAGTTTTAAAAAAATATTTTAAAAAAGAAAGTTAAAAATATGAAAAATGATATTCTAAGTCAAACAGAATACCTAAGCACAAAAGTTACAAGTGCTAATATAAAAATAATAAAAGAACATGAAAAAGATCACCATGTAATGATCAAAGGATTACTTAATCAAGAAGCTATCATACCAATTGCAAAGCTATATGCAGCTGTTTACTGTTGAATAATCCAGTTTTATATACACCTAAAAGAAAATACAGGCTATGGCAGAATGGTGGGAACTTAACCAGTCCACTTTCACCAATAAAGCTTCTAAACAGACAAAAACAAAAAAAAGAAACGTCACAGTTAATTATGCTGTAGACATACACATCTATAAAGCATTTAATTGAATAGCTTCAATATATAGTCTTTTCACCAATCCATAAACTTTCTCCAAAATGGAGCATGTATTAGGCTACTAAACAAATCATAAGGGATGTTTAAAGCTTAAAACTATACACTGTGTCATTTTTAATCACAACGAATAAAGCTAAAAATCAATTTCAAGAGACTCTGAGAATTATACAGACATATGGGTGCCAAACAACATGGGCTTTTAAAAGATTTATTTTTATTACTTTTATTTATGTGTTGGGTGCCAGAGGAGGGTGTCACCACAATATTCTACCTAAACAACAGCCCATCACAACAGAACAATGCCACCATGGAATGAAAACACCAACCAAAATAAATCTTACCTCCTTTCACTTGATTGCATGAGATATTTTGTCAAAGTGCTGAAAGCTGACACACATATCATAAAGCTCACACCAAGATTAAATTGGCTTTACTTCAGGAACACAAAGGGGGGGATTCATTGTGTGCAATTCAATAACATAACAATGAAATGCATGAAGGATAGAAATTCTTTGGTCATCTGAATAGACATTTAGTAAAAATTCTACATACTTAATTATAGAAACTCTATATAGCTACAGAAGGATTGCACGTTATAGGTCTACATATGACAAATTCGGAGTCAATATCACATAGAAAGAGGAGGAAAAGCTGACATTTCCTCAAATACCAAAAGGAAGATAACAATGTCAGCATCATCTCTCTTATTCAGTACAAGTAGGAAAGAAAGAATTCAAACATCTTGGTCTGCAGATAGCATGACTCTATACATTGAAAACCCTAAACTCTCTACAAAAAAATACTATTAAATCTGAATAATGAACTCAATAAGATAGCAAGGTACAGAATCAACAGAGAAATCAGTAGCTTTCTTGTATGTTTTTCAATGATTTTCTGAGGAAAATTTTCACAACAGAATATCACTCACAATAAAAACACACAAACACACACATACACAGAGAGAGACAGAGACAGACAGACAGATAAACAGACAGAGACAGAGACAGAGACAGACAGACAGAGAGACAGAGAGAGAGAAGAGAGAGAATCTTTACTAAAGAAGTGAAAGACCTTTATAGTGAAAATACTTATGAAAATTCTAAAGAGAGCATTTAAAAACATAGACCAACTTCGTACAGTAATTACAATATTTAATATGATTAAAATTAATGTACTATACAAAGTGATCCACTTCTTCCATGCAAACCCATCAAAACATCAATGCATACATACTTCACAGCACTAGAATAGGCAACTAAAAACCTTGAACAATGCTTGATTTCAAGATGTAAAATAGGACCACATTATCATGAATAGTATTGGCATAAAAGCAGACTCACAGACCCATGAAACACAGCAGAGTTCTAGAAATATAGCCATTCACACAAAGTCCACTGAACCACAGCAGAGACTCCGCGATCATATATTCATTAGAGGAAACTCTCTTCAGTGAATGATCTCAGGCAAATTGGAAAAAGCCACATGCAGGAGACTGGAAGTTGCCTCCCAGCTCTCTGTCCATTGCCCTGAAAAAGAAAATCAACTCAAAATGGAGCAAATTCTTCAACGTAAGATCTGAATCTCTGAAACAACTAGAAGAAACCATAGGAGGAAAGCTTCTAGACCATGGTACAGGCTATCATAATTGTCTGGATAAGACTCTAAAAGTCCAGGGGACGCAGCAAGATTGACAAAATGGGATTAGAGCAAAGTTAGAAGCTTCTGAACAGCCAAGGAAGTGCGAAGTGATGATACGGCCTACAGAACTGGAGAACGCATTTCCCAGCTATCCTCCAGATAGAAAACTGATACCCAGAGTACAAAAAGAACTCAAAAGAAATTCAGCAAGGAGGAGAATATCTCAAGTGATCCAACTTTAAAACAGATTATCTGAACAGACCCTTTCTCTTAGAAGAGTAAACACAAATCCCCTTAGCTATCAGGGAAATGCACATCAAAACTATGATAAGGTACATCTCACCCCAGTTAGAAATGCTGGCAAGCATGTGCAGTGTTGAAAGTGTGAATTAGCACAGCCACTGTGGAGAACAGACTGGAGATTACATTTAAAGAAACAAAAAAACAAAAAAAAGTAACTAAAATAGCACCACCAAATGATCTAGCTACCTGAGTCCTCCCTGTATGGATCCTAAGAAATGAAGTCAGCATACGGAAGCAGCACCTATGCTCCCGTGTTTATAGCTGTACTATTCATCATAGTAAGATATGTAATTAATTAGCCGGTGTCCAACAGATGAACGCACAGCAGGAGACACACAGATTGAGTATTGTTGTCAGATCTAAAAGTGGAATTCTGTCACTTGAGGCCAAGTAAATGGAACTAGGAGGTGGTGTATTTACTGAAATAATGTAGATGCCTAAAGATAAGTATCACCTGTTATTTTACATAATATGAACTAAAAAGAAGGTGTGGGGAAGTGTGCTGAGACAGGGGCAAAGGTGGATGAACGTGCTTCCTGAATTCAGTAGCATGCATAGCAGTATAGATTGATAAAGTGAAATTAAAATAAGTAATACAATGTATAAGTGTATTGAAATATATCCCATATATATATATATATATATATGTGTGTGTGTGTGTGTGTGTGTGTGTGTGTGTGCATATAGTATGTTTTATATAGCCAGTAAAAAAAAGTAAATCAAGAAATTATTTAAACTCCAAAAAGATGTGTCAAGACTTACTTTTAGACTTCTAAATTTCTTATAAATGTTCTAAAGAGATTTACATTTCCCCCAAATGAATATATAGTGATAAATACAGTTCTGCAAACACAGACACTAAAGGGAGGAGGACCACTTGCCAGCAGGCTTGTATCTGAGAACATCCACAAAAGAAAAACGTAACTCAAAGCTGGTCTTGCTTATATACAGGTTTTCTTAGGCACACACACACACACACACACACACACAGGCATGTGCATGTGTGTGCGCACGCAAATAGCAATTAATTTTCATTAGTTGTGCATGTTTAGATATTGGGATCTTTTACATTCAAATATTTGTCCCCTACCAATAGACCTGAAGTACTCTCAATCTTGATTGAGCAATAGGCAACAGTAAATGCAGACACTCATAACTCACCAGAGAAAATATGAGACTGTGAGCCCGGTGTGACAGTGCACACCTTGAATCACAGCATTCAGTGGTAGAAGCTGTTGGATCTCTGTGCATTGGAGGCCAGCCTAGACTACACAGCAAGGCCCCGACTAGCCAGGGCTACACAGTGAAACTCTGTCTCAAACCAAAACTAACAAAACTATGACTGTGAGTCTTCAGTCCTAAAATGGAACCTTTTTATCAACCCACCTAAACCCTGATCCACCAAGTCTCAGGGAACATCACAAAAGGGAAGAATGGTTGCACGAATTTGAGGATGGACAGGAATGCTGTCTTCTGACTTTGACATGGCTGTTGCTCTCACAAACTCAAAGCAGCTATGATTACCTCCACAGGACAGAGGCAGCTAAAATGCCGGCATGGATGGGAGGTAGACGCTCTCCAGTTCCCACATCTTACTGAAGGAGCTATCGGCCATTATCACTTGTTTTTTAGGGTGTGGCCTCTAGTGAGTTTTCCACGTTTCAGTTTATGACTCCACATATATGGACAACAATTATTGGACTTAGTGGATTAAAAATCAAAGATAGGAAGCTGGGAAAAGGTTATGTTGAGGGGGCACATGGGGGGAGTGGGAGGGGAAAAATGGGATGGTGGATATGGTCACATTTGGCTGTGTGCACATATGCAATTTCAAAAGTAAAAGATAGCAAAATGCGGTACTTGTTCCTGCCTCTGTTTTGAAAGCCAAGACACAAAAGCACTTGGCCTGAATCTGCTGGCCTAATGGCAAAAGTGGGAGTCGAGAAGCTTCTGCCTGCTTCCCAGCTCAGCACAGACCCCAGGAGCACCTACTTCAAGGTGCACGCATTTCAAGTATGTCACTGACCTCAGTAGGACCACGTGCTCAGCCCTGGAGTCAATGAACATTGAGTCTTGTCTACAAAGGCTGATGATGAGTTCAATTTTTCTTTTTTTCCCTCTCATGTTTGAAATTATACCTAGGTATCTGGCAGATTCTAAACATCCCATGCTCTTTGAGTTCTTTACTCAATTTTTTCCAGATATCTTCCAGTTGACCTCCCACCATACTCTTCCAAGGACCCATGCTCCCTGAAGGAATGGGGGGTGAAGGGGTCAGGCCTACCACTCCAGCCTCTCAGCTAACAACCCTACAGGGTTCCTCTATTCTCCACCAGGCCCCTTGTTAGGTCGCGGGGCGGGGGGTTCACATTTTATTTTCGAGCTGTATTAGAAAGGTCGTTGGGCTCCGTAGTGCTGAAAGCTATGTCTGGATAGACTGCATTTCTTAGAGATCAAGATCAGTAATTGTCGCAGATCTGGGTCAAAATTAACATATTGTAGCAGCTTGTGTCAGCCTGGATTGCAAGCTTGCCACAAAGAAAGGGAGGCAGAAAGGTCATGCTCATCAGCTGACATACAAGGAGCATAATCTCCGAAGATGACTTCTTTTTAATAAGTCACTGGTTCCCTTAGCTCCACTGAACACCTCAACCTCACACAGGATGCCTAGACACATAGCTGCTCCACTTTACTGCAAGCATTCACATACTGAAAGTATGCCCTACCCATTTCTGTGAACTTGGTTTCGTGAGTCCTGACTTGATCACACATCATTCTTAGTTTTGTTGTTGTTGTTGTTGTTGGTTTGTTTGGGGTTTTGGGTTTTTTGGGTTTTTTGGAGGTTGTTGTTGTTGTTTTTGTTTTTGTTTTCATCTGCTAGGTTACTATTACAGAACTATGTATTTAAATCAATAAGAGCCACCAAGCTAAACCTCAGGAATGCCTGCAATTAATATAGCAGGTCTCCTTTGCACTGGTCATGCATCTTATTCCTGTATGCCAACACAACAGAAAAATGTCTTTCTCATTTCACCCTCTGTCATGCAAGCTGTGGTGCTGGATGGACATCTAGATCTGCACCTCTAGACCAGAGCACATGGCTGGGATGACAAAGCGAAATAGGCACCGGTTACAATAGATGGCAGAGGCTCAGTGCAGTCTGCAACAGTTGGAAGGACTGGCTGGCTTGGCCACACCTTCGGCAGCATATGGAAATGAGAGGTGGTTTTCTGATACTTGTCTGTTGCTGCTGGGTTCATTCATTCCCAGGGTTGCTGAATGAAAGTTACCCTCCCTTTATCACTAGCCTTGACTGTACTGATCTCTCCAAGTGAGATTTCAGATGCCCTGAGAGCTCAGCTCTATCCTCAGAAAACAAAGAAAAGGAATGTTGACCAGTTGGTTGAGGACTCAGCTTGAATTTCCTTTCCCCAGTGAACCCAGCCTCACCACGTCAGAGTATGACAGCATCCTCACCCAGCAGACAGCTAACCCTGAAAAACTAAAGCAGCCAGAAGAAAATTTGAACTATGGCAGTGGCAGTCTTAGATTGTTTTAGAGTCCTGTATTAACAAAGTTTTTGCATGGACCACCCAATGTGAACCACTTACTTTTATAAGGGGCTACCCTCATCACCAGGGTCCTAACCTTTCCACACACCTTTAGTCTTACACCACCATCAACTCAGATGCTCTGTCTGTCTGTCTGTCTCTGTCTCTGTCTGTCTGTCTGTCTGTCTCTCTCTCTCTCTCTCTCTCTCTCTCTCTCTCTCTCTCTCTCTCTCTCTCACACACACACACACACACACACACACAAATCACAGCGTCTTTCAATTAACATATTGATGACCTATTGTCACCCATCACCATGCTAATCCTGAGCTGGTGTGAAATTACTTTATAATAAACACTATGGAGTTCCGACTTTCAATTAATTTTTTCACATGCTATGCTAAATCAGATTAGCTCTCCCCCATCACCACCCTTTGACCACAGACATAATTCCTTCCTTATAATGAGATGGGGGATTAATTTATATGAAGCATATCTGTACACATTAGCAAATAAATGTACAGACGCACTCTGTGGCATACTTGCATTGTGCGCTGTGTCAGGCTGAACACAGCCAATACGGCCTCTCAGAGATGACTAATTCTTGGTGTTTGCTGGGGTGGGGAAAGATATCATTGGTTGTCCTTGTTTCTCTGTTAAATTCAAAGGAAATGCCTTCACAAAGAACAAGTGAAGAAATGTTCGCAGATGTCACTACAACGGAGGCGACTTCAGCAGTCACATGATATCACTTTAGGGGAGGCTGGGGGTAAGCAGAAGCACTCTTGAAATGGGAACATGAGCTTAAAGGCTAGTCCTCACCTTTACTGAATGTGCAGTTGGTCACAACCACAGGACACAAGTGGAGAGAGAGTCTTTAAATGACCTGAAGGAATATGATGCCGATTTTAAGCAAATGGAAGCTGGGGCCTCGTAAGAGGTGATATAAGTCCTGCACAAAATTATGTTTCTGGTGAAGTAATTATTTCCATCTTTGAAACTCATGATTAACTGTGGAGTGACCGAAGATGAGTGTGAGCACACACTAAATGAACAAATTTGTGTGAAAATATATGAATCGTGCTGCCCAGACACGGGGCTGTATTTTTCCTTCTCCAGCGTATTTCATTCAGCTTCTTTCATTCCTCCAAAATATTGATAGAAAAATTTCCCCAACACATATTTTCTTTTGACACACAATGAGAAAAAAACTGTCAAAAGAACTAAAGGTATGGCGCATATAAAAGATAAATGTGTACTTTTCAGATTTTTTTCTAAACCAGCCTTGCAATAACAGTAATAGAAATAAAATCTTGATGGCTATTGCAATAATGAAAACATTTTGCTGTTGAGTTATCTTAAGGCATAACAAACAAATTATGCTTTGGAAACACTGGAAATTTAGCTTACTTTTATTATTTGTTGGGGGGGGTCTGCTGTTGGTAGTGTATATATGTGTATGTGTTTGTGTAAGTGCACACGTGTATACTGATGCATACACGCCTGTGTGTTTGAATTTAGAAGATCGACCTCAGCATTGATGTGCCATATATTTTATGAAACACAGTCCCTCACTGATGCAGAAGCATGCTGATTTGGTTAGACTGATGGCCAGGGAGCTCTGGGGTCCACCTCTTGCTGTGCCCCTCTACTTCCTCTTCAGCACCAGGGTTAAGGGTTTCACATGATTACCCTGACTTTTACAGGGCTGCTAGACATCCGAATTCACGTCTTCCTGCTTGAGCAGTGAATGCTTTGCTAACTGAGCCATCTCCCCACTCCCCTGAATGCTTATTCACTGACTCACTTAATAGATATTTAACATCTTCTGTGCTAACCACTGTGCTATCTACAACTGAAAGAACATCCCTACCCTCACAGAGGGTACTCTACTTATGTGAGTAAGAATTTGAAACCAAAAAGAATATATGACCTTATGATCATTTTCTTAGCCCCAAGGACATCTTAACCCTGAATCCCGGCATTATAATATACTTACAGGCGAATAGCATATGCGCTTTAAAGATAAATACCTAAAGCTCAGAAGCTAAGCAGTTTCACGACCCCAGAGACACACTCAGGCACAGCTAGAACTCACACGATGGCTGAAGGACCAAGGACCTTTCACTGTAACCCACTGCATCCATCCTTCAGCATCTCAAAAGCACTCAACAGAGTTGAGCTGGATAGTTTTATGTCAACTTGACACAAGACAGATTTACCTGAGAAGAGAGAACCTCAATTGAGAATAGGCCACCATAAATTCTGGCTATGTGACATTTTCTTCATTAGTGAGTGATGGGGGAGGAGCCAGCCCATTGTGGATGGTACCATCCCTTGGGTCTGTAAGATAGCAGGCTGAGCAAACCACGGGCAGCAAGTCAGTCAGCAGCATTTCTCCACAGCCTCGACATCAGCTCCTCCAGGTTTCTGCCCTGCTTGAGTTTCTGTCCTGATATAGAAGTGTAAGTCAAATGAATCCTTTTCTCCTCAAGTTGCTTTGGTCATGATGTTTCATCACATCTTATCATCCAACTAGGAAAATCGTCTTGAGATTGTCCAAATCTTAATTCTCCTAGTGGTGCATCAAAGAGAGGAGAAAGTGTAATCTTTGACATACCTTCTGGTGAACTGAAAGGGCACTAGAAATAGTTTTTCTTGAAATGTCTTTGATGCAGGTAAGTTTATAGTCATTAAACTATGGAGTGTGTGTATCATATGACATGTGGGGGGGGGCACAGAAACATTTGCTGATATTTATCTCTGTTTGACCAGCACAGTGGACTTCTGTGGCTCTGCTCATTATTGAGTTGGGTTCACAGAAACGTTTACAAAGAAAGTTCAATAATGTCGTCTTACGTGTACTTATTGTGATCTGCACTTTTTCCCCATATTTCCACCCCATGGAAAAGTTTATTATCCCACACACAGTTGTGCAAGAATAATCTGCAGTGTGATTTCCTGGCTCACTTTTTCATTTGCAGCCATAATTACCTAACATGTGTATATGTAGTTTTTTTTTTTTTTCACTTGAATTGTAATGTGTGGGGTTTTTTCCCTCTCTTTTTATTTAAATATTTCTATTTTTTGAGAATTTTATGCATTATATTTTGATCACAGTTATTTCTATCCTCAAATTCCTCCAAGATATACCTCCTATCCCATATCCAGCCAATTTTCTGTTTCTTCTTTTTCATTTTAAATCTATTGAGTCCATTTTGTGCTGGTGTGTAGCTATTCCCTGGATTATAGTTGACCTTCCAGGGAACACACCTTTAAAGAAAATTCTCTTTCTCCCAGCATTTACCTATTACCACTAGCTCTTCAGCTAGGGCCAGGACTTCATGCCCTCCACTCTCTTCCATTTTGGGGGTGGCGGGGGGCAGGGACTGGAGCTTGTGCAGGTCCTGTACATGCTGTCACAATTGCTGTGAATTTGTATGTATATCTTCTCTGTTGTGTACACAAAACAACATTTGATTGTAGTCATCCACAACCTCAAACCTAACCAGAAAGTTGTTGGTTACTTCTATGGTGTCCATGCAACTGCTGCACCAGCGGACACATCTTTCCCGGTAGCTTGTTACCGTAGTGCACTAGGCTTATAGCGAGGAAAGGTTAATGATTACTTTTCTCCTCTGGTAGCATGCATAGCATCTTCCAGCATTGTGAAAGCTAGACAATAGTAATGCAGCCTCTAGGCCAATACTAGATTTACGTCTCCATGTGCTGTGACTCAAGAATTTGGTGTTTTTAGACTAGGATTTTGTTACCAATTTCCAGAGTGTAACCAAGAGCAATGCCAATAGCATGTAAATTGGGGCGGGAGAGGGTGAGGAGGGTCTCTAGGATCTTATTGGCCAGCAGCTCCAAAAGAGATAGCCCATCCCTACACTGGGATTTTTCTTTGTTAGCCTGTGGGTATCATTGTTTTGTTTTTTTTTTTATAGTGTAACTATATTTAAACTCTTTTTATGTGTATATATTTGGGAGGCTTCTGAAGTAGTAGGTTGTCAAGTGACATTTTCAAAAGGTCTTCAGTATCAGTTAGCCCTACCTGTATTCCTTCAGACCAGAATAGAATGGCTGCAGCTTGTTCTATCCTTTTATAGCTTCCGACATACAATATAGGTCAACTGACGCTCAACTGCCTAGATTATCACCAATTTCTACATACTTCTGTATTTTACTTGTCTGGGTTTCTGATGTGTTTGTGTAACCTGAGCTGAGAAGGAGAGAAAATATAAGCGAGTCTTCATGTGGAACATCCAGACACTCTTGCAGTGATCAAAGTGTGTCAAAGAGAAGAGGCTCCTCATAAGTTCCGTCCCAGCACATACACATACACACACATGTACACACACAGCGGATACAGAGGGTACATAGTAGCAACAAAGAAAATGGCAAAGTTAATCTTTCTCTCATGGCTGATAAAACTAGGAGCCTTACAAAGGACATATAATAATATCCGCAATAAGTGAAAATATAACTGCTTTTCAAAAGAATCTTGTAGTCAGTGTGTCAATAATGGATGGTTGCTATTTCTGTGCATTGTGTTTTATTGAAAATAATCGCATTAACTCCATTTGGAAATCTATTCTATTTAAAATTTTGTTTGCATATTTAAAACTGTTGGGGAAAAATTCCAACAGGGAAAAATCCTTTTGTTGTTTACACAAATGAAAAAACACCCTCTGTTTAGTTTTTAGAAACAACTGGTTGGCATAAAGGAAGATGAAAATATATGAGCTGACATTAGAGTGACTATTGATGTCAAGAGTGAACAGTATTGGAGTCAGTAAATGTAACTAGTGTTGAACCTCCTAAGGCTAGATGTCTGTGTCTTTCTAAAACATGCCATGTGGAAGCATTGAGTTCTTAGATTGTATTACACACTCTTAGACAATTAGTCATAAATAAATTAAAAAGTAAAATAATGTAACATATTTGACCACGCTGTTCTCACCGAATACACTGGGGGAAAGCAAGTTTCAAGCAATTAACACATTGTGAATTAATGTATTTAAATATTTACTCTCTCTACATAAGAGTGCCTTTGCTTTGGTGTACATTTGTTAATGTTTGGTTTTATCACTTACAGTGTGTTACTCTGTGTTACTATAGTTCATTAAATATAAGTTGCCAGCAATTAGAATAGGAACATAATTACATGTTCCGCTCAGAAAGATAAGAATGCTATAATTATAATGGTAAGACCTCATTAACTGTTAAGAAGTATCCCAATTTCAGGGATATTAAAAATCTGTGGGTGATGGGCTAAGCGCACCTAGAGTAACAATGGATAAGCTCCTGGGCTAATAGCAACAGGGCAAAACCACCATATTGCTTCAACAGCCCCAAATCCTCTCTCTTATAAATGTGTGTCTATGCTTAGCTTAGGCAAAGACATTAAGCCAAGTCCCCCATGTCTCTGTGACACTGACCATACCTAGAGCATGGTCCAGACCTGCTTCTAGAGTCAGACCCGCTTCTACAGCATCGTCCAGATCTGCTTCTAGAGCATTGTCTAGACCAACTTCTCATGAAATAAGGATGAAGATAAATTCTAGTGGCCTCTTAAGGAAGACTTCAAGAATTTCTTATACATTTTTATTTTCCATCTTATTGGAAAAATTAGGTCAGCTGGTATAAATGTGAGGGAAGCACAGAAACATGTTTAGGAAGCCATACCTGCAGCAACACTCTTTATGTGGGAGAAGGGGGAGTGTCAGATATTGGAAGACAACTAGAGGTCTAGTCAGCATATATCATCCCAGAAATGTGTACATCTGGCTTAGATGTAAATAACTACACAGGCATGTGTGCTGACACCTTGCTTTGCAGATAGAGATTTAGACTATTATAGAAAACCCCTTTTGAGGACAATGGGTCTCTTAGTGTGGATTGTCTAGAAGCAGAGCCTAAATAGATATTTGTTTAATTGAGTGTACTGTGAACCAAATGTTGCTTCTAGGAGGACAGATCTCAGTGCAAAAGGCTGAAGGGAGTATGGGGAAGACCCATAAGACTATGGAACCAGTTCAGTGTTAGCACCCTGTTGCTCCTAAAGGCAGCTTGAAAGACAGATGCCACAATAGAGTTTATGCTACCTTTGTGCATCCTTCATGGGGAAGTCACTGCACAAGGGATGAGAGGACGGTGCCTGACACCTGGTAGCTCTTGTTTGCTTCAAGTGCTTCTCCAAGAGGACAGCTACAGCTACTTAGGGCTCCCAGTTCACAGCTGCTGGAGGATACCTCTGTTTACTGGTTTCCCATGCTTCTGCCCGTGGACAGCCTCCTTCAGTTCAGCACCTGAGGCTGTGTGCTGCGTTCCTCAGTCATTTGCTTTGCTTACTAATATCTCCATTTGAAAGCTCTTTAAGCTTAGATTAAATGTCTCCTATGGCCTAGGCTTTCAGAATATAAATAAGAATAGCCAAAACTACCAAATTGTCTCTCACAGCATCTTCTGGAACAGGGACAAAGCATAGGTGCCCTCAGAGGCCCTGCCTGCTATTAAGTATCAACGCCCTGGGGGACTTTGTGTTTTCATGTATCTTCTCACTTTACCTTATTTGACACTATTTATTTATTTATTATTTCTTCACTTTACATGCCACTTGTGGCCCTCTCCCTCATCTTCTCCTGGTCCCACTCTCCCTCCTTCATCTCCTTCTCCCCTCCCCTAGTCCTTAGAAAAAGAGAGCCCTCCTCCCCTATCATCTGACCCCAGCCTATCAAGTCTCATCTGGACTGCCTGCATCTTCTTCCTCTGTGGTCTGGCAAGGCCGCCCCACCAAGGGATCAACAAATGGGCACTAGAGTCCATGTCAGTGGTAACCACTACTCCCCATATTATGGGACCCACAAATAGACTGTGATGCCTATTGACTGCATCTGAGCAGAGGGTCTAGGTCCTCACCATGTATGGTCCTTGGTTGGTGCATCAATCTCTGAAGCACCCCCATCCACCCAGATTTGGTTGCTCCGTTGGTCACCTTGTGGTGCTCCTGTCCCCTCCAGGTCCTTCTATCTTCCATAAGACTCCCTCCGCACCACCTCAAATTTAGCTATGTGTCTGAGCATTTACTTCAATGCTGGGTAGAATTATTCAGAGGACCCTATAGTAGACTCCTGTCCTGTTCTTTCTCTTCAACTGCCTCCTATGTCTATTCTATTTGCTCTTCTGAATGAGAATTAAGCATCCTCCCTAGGGTCTTCCTTGTTATTTAGCTTCTTTAGATCTGTGTATTGTAGTATGGTTATCCTGTATTATGTGGCTAATATCTGCTTATAAGTGAGTATACACCATGAGTGTCTTTCTGGGTTACCTCACTCAGGATGATGATCATTTCTAGTTCCATCCATTTGCTGGCAAATGTCAAGATTTCCTTGTTTTAATCACTGGATAGTATTCCATTGTGTAAATGTATTTGACACTCTTTATTCCAATACCTATTGTCACCTTTCTGATAGGAAGCCAAAAGTCAGCAATCCTACAAGCTTGCTGCCTCTGAACCTATTTCAAATGCTGATGCATTTTTAATTGACAGCTTCATGACTCAGATTCATCAGTAAAACCACCTCACTAAAACCATCCAACAGTTGATTGTAGCGAGACCTAAATCACATGATAGCCTGGACCCCGCCAAGCACAAACAGCAGCATTTTCCGGGTGTGGTGATTCACACCTGGAATCTGGCACTTGAGAGTCTGAGGCAGTTGGGTTGCCAGGAGTTCAAGTCTAGCCTGGGCTACATACTGAATCTTAGGTTAGCCTGGCCTGGAAGCATCCTGCAAGTTCAACCTCAAAGACTTCCCAGATTTACATCTTCATCATCAACTCTGCACTGTACGGCTTCAACCTGCCATCAGTCCCTGCTTCATCTAATACAATAGGTCTTGATCTTTCTGCAGTGAGTGTCGCCATTCATAAAAGAAACCATCATCTCCATCTGGATTTATTCTTCTTTATATGTTCTGTGTGTTAGACTTCTCCCAGCAAAAAGTGTTACCCAAAATCATATTCATTAAGAGAACAAAGAGAGCCCCACAAACCGCTCTCTACTGGGTCCGCCATCACTTTCACTGTGAAAGAATTTATGCTGCTCGCTTTGATATTTTGGCAGTAGACTGAGTACTTACTGCACCACAGCCAGGTCTTAGAAAGCACATGAATATTCAGAGTGATTATCAGAACAGTTGTTCACCCCTGCAGAGAAAGCAAGAGCACTGTGGGAAAGGCTCGCTCAGGCAGGCTGAAGCAATTGATCTGCAGAGGTTTTTCTTGACAGCATGAGTCAAGGGAGAGCGGGAAGAATCAGAAAACAAGGAAGGAGAAAAAAAGGGAGGGACCAAAAAGGGAAATAAAGAAGCCAATGTGAGGGAAGCCTTTTAACACTATACAGTGATCTTCTCATAAAGAAAAAAGTCACAGACTATGCCTTCCCTAGGTAGTTCACGTGAAAACACAGGTTTATATATAATTTCTTGCCAGTTTCAACTTAATTTTTAATCCTAATGATGTAGTAGCATTTGAATATATATATTAAGTTTCCAAAAGGCATACACCGATCACTTGCATGATACACTATCTATTTTTTCAAGATTGGCCCTACTCCTGCCCTACTTACTTTATCTGAATGACCACTTTATTCTATGCAGTCCAGGCATTTACAAGTGTGAGGATTGACCATGCATGCTAGAGATTCCTTTAAGCCACAGCATTTCACCACCCTTGTATCCAGGAAATCTTCCCATGTGATAGAATTACATCAAATACTAAAACGTGATTCAAAGCTGGATGGTGGCGGCGCACGCCTTTGATCCCAGCACGTGGGAAGCAGAAGCAGACGAATCTCCATGAGTTCGAAGCCAGCCTGGTCTACAGAGCAGGTTCCAGGGCAAGTGGGACTACATGGGGAAACCCTGTCTTAGAAAACTAAAAGAAAAGAAAAAAAGTGATTTTAAGCAGCCAGTTCACTCTCCTCTCTCTCTCTCTCTCTCTCTCTCTCTCTCTCTCGATAGCTCCTCAGTGGTGTTTATTGTGAAATGAGCCCATCTGTTATCATGCACTGGGAACATGAAAGAGAATTATGTACTCACAAGATGTGACTTCTATTACTGATTTTTACCACCTCATCTAGAATGCCAATTTAGTTGTTATAGCATCTACATGCCCTAAAAATATATTGGTGATTGGTAAGAAAAGTTTGCAAAATCTGTATTTTCAAACATTAAAGTATAGAGTTTACAAATGCCTTTTTAGCATGTCGTCACCTTTGGTCAGGCAACATCCGCTCACTTCTGCTCTGCATGCATACACACACACACGCGCGCGCGCACACACACACACACACACACACACACACACACACACACACTGTGAGATCACTCTTCCATCATAAAAGACAGTGCAAGGAGACCGAGGGCAGCGTGGCAGTGGTTGTGAGAACAAGGATGTGGAGTATCACATTGTGACAATGACAGTTACTTAGCAGCTGTCAGAATCCACAAGGGTCCTTCACTAAGACAGAACGATCATGAAGAAAAGCCAGGGTAATGTGGCCTCTCTACATTGCCCACTGTCCAGAAAGGCAGTGCAAATGCACAAAGCTTCCAAACCCTTCTTCCTGGGCAAGTGGACTTTGGCAGGAAAAGCCACATCCTGCATCCTTACATATTTCAGAATGGAAGTTGTAACCATCACGGACTTCATTCCAGCTGCGCTCGCATTCCCTACAGTGGCTCTGGAGAGCAGCACTGACATACTTTAGAGATGACTGCAAACTATTCATTTATATTAAATGGATTTATTCCTCCAGGTATGTGACAGACGCTAACCAACAGTGTCACTGAATCACACATGTCAATAAACTTGAGTACTAAACTAATTCTGCCTAACAAAAGCAATGATGATCTGGAGGGAAGGGGAGCTGCGTCTAATTAACGAAACGCCCTTTGTAGTTCCTAATGGTTGAAGCATTATCTTGAAAATGGCTTTCCCTGTAATAATTTACAGACAAGCCTCCTTTAATGGGAAAACAATTTAAATTTATGTGCAACTGAACTGCAATTATTTGATTACCTTTATTAAATTCGCGTTGATTTTACAGTCTGCAAGAGGTGTTATTTTTTTTTTTTTATAAATTCCATATGTGGGGGTGTTGAGATTTTCAGCCTCGGGCCTCAGTTGATGCAGGCAATGCATCTCCTTTAGGAACCATCTTCTCGAACCTTGTGGCTACAGGGCCTCGATGGGCAGAAATTGTTGCAGGTGTCTCTTTTCACATGATTACCTCATTTTTCATTTTCAAGAAGCAGATGACTAAATGTAGCCAAAGAATTCAGAGGGCTCTTCAGGACGTTACACATATTCAAAAGCAGGGAAGTCACCTCAACAGGGCAAGCTCCACTCAACTGCGCGAGATCCGCACACCCACATTTAGGTTTAATTAGCAACTTCAGTAACTATCCTCATCCAGCATGGACAGGTTAGAGAGTAGGAGAGCTTCCAAACCCACAGTCAAACTTATGCATTAAAAAAAAAAATAGCAAAGAGCCAATCAGATGACTCAGTAATTAAAGGCACTGACCCCTAGACCTACAGAGCTGAGTGGGACCCCTGGGGCCCACATGGTAGAAGGAGACTATTGACTTACAGTAGCTGTCCTCTGGCTTCCACAGGCGTGCCATGCCACATGTGTGTGCACACCCCACACATGCACTAAGTAATAAGTTAATACATTTATCTTATTAATTGTTTAAAATTTACTAATTTAAAAGATTTTAAAGAGATAGCAAAAAGAAGCAAAGTAAACATGACCATTTGGACAATAACAGCTCAGAGGAAGACACTGTATATGGAATAGATGAGGCCTGGAGAAGAAAGGAAATCATAAAGATAAGAAATAAAACCTGAAAGCAGAAATACATAAAACCAAATGAAAATTTGTTGAAAAAGTAGATCAAACTCATAAATCTTTTTAAAGTGACCAAGATAAAAAAGAGAATATACAAATTACCAATAGCAGGAATTGAAGGGGATATTTCATTACTAACATAATACTATTAAAATATTACTACTAAATATTAAGATAGTATTAAGATATTATAAATATTATGTGTGCTCTGTTCCTAGAAGTTCAGCAAGTTAGATAAAATGGATTCCCTCTTGGATCAAAGCAATCAAAACTTACCAAGAATAAAATTTAAATAATCTATTTAGCAATGTGAATAATCCCTTCTAAAATGTGACAGTTATGTAGTTAAAAACTTTTGATCAGTAGCAACAAAAACCCTAGGCCCAGGTAAGTTCACTGACATTTTCTATCAAGCATTTAAAGAAGAATTAATAAAATCATATGCATTATTGTCCATGAAGTCACATGGAAATGAATTCTTCCTCCCTGAACTTGTCAGGTAGGGACTACCTGGATACCCAAAACAGAAACAGACACCATGAAATAAAGACCCACAGACTAATGTCCCTTATGAGAGTCAGTGTGAAAGCCCTTCTTGATCTTTAAGAAAGCAGAAGCCACCACTATGCCAACAGAATAGTATAGTGTAGCACAGCGGGATGCTGGGAATGCAAGGCTGACTCCACATCTTAGAAAGCCAACATACACCAGATATTGACAGATTGAAGAAAAGCCAAATGTTTGTTCAATATGCGTAATAATAATTGATAAAGATACGTCGGTTCATGATATAAAATTAGTAATACTGTCATGGTAAATAGCAAATTCCATACAACGAAAATCTAACTTCAAAATTATAGGGGAAAGTAAGAATTTGCTGAAGTGGGACAAAGCAACAGTGAACCTTCCTACCTAGCCATCGGCACAAGGCAAGAAATAAAGAAAGAAATAAAAGCATGTGCATAAAAATATGAAGTGAGATTCACATAGAAAATCCCAAAGAATCTACAAAGTCTTGTAGAGTTTATAACTGCATTTAGTACGGTTATATAGAATACAAGATTCAACTTAAAGATTCAAACATATTTCTACTACACATAAACAATAACACTTGGGAAATCAAATTATACAAATTAACCCTTTAAAGTATCGCCAAAACAAAAACCATAGTAATGAATCTAACAAAACTAGATCTCTCCACATGTATAAACAGAGATTATATACTTAGACCCATCAGATAAAATAGCATTCGGAAATATATTCATGTAATTGTGGTCAATTGTTTTTTGGCAATCATGCAAAATAAATTCAAGTGATGGACAGGTCTAACTGAGTGGTGTTTGAACAACTGGCCAACACACAATAACTCTTCCCAGATTGAAGAAATATTTTTCAAATGGGTGATAGGCCTAAGTGCAAAATGTAAAGTTCCAGAAGCTCTTTTAAGATGTCTAAGGGTAAGCTGGGCAGTGGTGGTGCACACCGTTAATCCCAGCACTCATCGATGTAAGTTTGAAGTCAGCCTAGTCTACAAAGAGAGTCCAGAACAGTCAAGTCCACGCAGAGAAACACTGTCTCAAAAAAACAAAACAAAACAACAACAAAGTCTAAGGGTAAAAGCTTTATTATTATAGATTCAGGGGTGGGGGGAAAGAAGTAATATGACACTAAAGTCAGGAGAAAATTTTAAACTCAAGTTGATTAATAAAATGTAAGATACACACTTACTCTATGCAGACCGTTAGAGTGAAATGTCATAAGCTTTCATACCACCAAAATTTTTTCCTTCAGGTTCTAGCAGCTGTGTACTCTCAAAAATGACAGAAGGGACAACATAGCTATTTGAGCCGCCTTTATGAGGGTCATAATGCAGCTACATGGGCTGTTTGGTCACCGGCCAAAGTGCTACTTTCTAATACCATGACAACATGGGAAAGGGAGGCTCAAACATCCAATACAACAAATGCTCAGAGACAGTGTTCTGAAACCAAACACAGCCACTGGCTGAGAGAACTCAGACATCTCACAAAGGATTAATTCCCCTTCTCAAAACCTGGTAAGGAAATAAGCTTAGTTTTGTGTTTTGCACAGTTTTGGTTTTAGTGTGGTTTAGTTCGCCTAGTCTGTATATTTTCTATCAAGTGTACAGCCCGCAAAGATTCTCTCCCATTCTCTCCTCACTCAGCTGATTGCTTTCCCTGACAGGAGCCTTTTAGTTCCATTTGTCAATTGGTTGGCCTGAATTCCTGAGCAAATGGAGTCCTACTTAGGAAGTCCCTTTTCCTCCTATATCTTAAAGCATACCACCTACATTTTCTTCTATTAGTTCATATTGCCCTCGGTTGCCCTCAGAACTTGAAGATGAGAGATTATTTATTACTGAAGACAATACACACTTCAGGTACAGGACCTAGAGAAATCAGGTTGGTATTGACCCGGAAGTCTTCTTCCTGAGGACAAGTTCTCATCATATTAGAAAATTCTATGTATGCAGTGAGGCAGAAAAGCAACCAATATTCCTCCACAGTTGTGATCCCCACAAACTAAAACAATGTCTAGCCTGACATGACAACCCTAATGGTGGAGGAGTGGCACTTATAAATTGGGAGCAACCAACAGCTCTCTAATTGGACTTTACTTGCTCTATAAGAGGGAACTCCTAGAGTTGTAAGCCTGGCCAGCTAGCCATGGCTAGACAGGTGACAGACATAAGAGGAAAACGTGCTACTGATACATTCCTAACTCAATGTAGCTTCTAACTGCAGTCTAAATACTTAGCCTTATACTTATAGATACAGGTAGCTTTTTACTTCTCAGCAAAGGTTTTTTTTCAGAAGCAGATGGAGGCTACAGCCCAAATTGGTCAAAACACAGCAAATAAGGAACTTTGCGGTGCCCAGCCCTAACCGGCACACTTACAACACAAACTTAAGGCTCAAGGAATAATGGAAGAGAGGTTGGGGAAAGACTGAAAGAGCTAACCAGCTAGGATGTCTGCTTCAAGACAGTGTCTTCTAGACATGACATGGGGTTGGCACTCATGACATCCCAGTATCATTTCCTAAACAAGACCTGCGCGTACTGGCAACACTAGGTGCCATACCAGGATGGAGAGAGAAATCTCACAAGGCCCCACCGTTACATAAAGAACCACAGGCAATTACTGGCTGCTTAAGAAGGGAAGAATCAGTGTTTTCCAGGGATGAGCCTCCTGATAGGATATTCATCACTAAAGCCATAGGAGAGAGATATAAGAAGAAAGGGCCAGAAATCCCAGGAAGTGGAGGGTATCAGAGGAGTTGGAGGGGGCAGATAAAGGGATGGAAATGATGTAAGAACCATTTACTCGTATATTTAAATCATCACAAATTACTTAAATTAAAAAGATGGAACTTGTTCACAGACATCTCAGCAAAGATGACGCAGGAATGATAGTTAAGCACATGTAGATGATCAACATAATTGAGACATGCAAGCTAAAGCCACAATGAGATAAGTATTACTTTTCATCTATTTGAACTGCTAGTGGTTAGCAGACACAAAACAGACTATTCCAAGTAGACCCCACACCCTTTGCTGATGGAAATGAAAGATAAAATAGTCACTGTGTGGCAGTTTAAAAGTGCCCTCTAAAATTAACCATCCCACCAAAATGTGACCCCAAAATTAAACTCTTAAATATTTACCCCAGAGAAAGGGAAACTAAAGTCACAGCAAAATCTTAGCACAACTCTTCTAAAATTATTTTTAAGTTATTTGTTTGCTTCATTATAGCATTTTCATGCAAATGTGTCATATTCTGTTCTTAGTCAAACTCACACCCTCCTCCCCACTGCTCTTCCCCGATTGCCTAGCTGGTCTCCTTCCTCTTTTCAAATAGCCCTCCCTTCTGTTTTTATGTTTCACAAATTCTATCACTCTCAGGAGCCCTTGCCACCTGAGGACCACATAGAGCTGTGTGTGCTTTTCCCCAGATGTTATCCACTCCCCTCCTAACCCCACCCTGTCACCTGAGGACCACTCACAGAACTACCCATGTCCACCACAGACATTTGAGGATCTGTAGCAAGAACCTGGTAGCTCTACAGAGGGTTCATCCCTGTGCTCAGAAGCTATCCCTCACCCTCACTGAGTTAGGGCCATTTATTACATACCGTTCCCACATCAAGAGCGCCTCTAGGACTGACCACAGCACCAATCATCTGATCCAAAGCTGTCAGGCAAGTAGAGATCGAAATACCCACTTGATAAAGGTGGAATAGAAAGCCATACTGGAAGACACTAGGAATGGACTGACTCCAGATGCCTAGGTCCCATTGAAATGACTAAGCTATCACCCTCTCGCCCTGACTACATGTTTCAGCCCTCTATTCCACTCCTCAACATCCATGTCTGCATTGGCAACACATTTGGGATTTCATTGACCCTGTCCATGATTAGAATGTGTTAACCAAAAATAATCAATGTATATACAAACTAAGCATAAACTAAAATACCTGGGAAAAGTATGAATCATAATGAATTGTCATGTTTTGTCTAAAATAACTATGTTCTATCTAAACAAATGCTGCAATATTACTCTGAATTTCATCTTGTGTAATTGTGGTAATTTGTGGTACTGAGGAAATTGTTGTATTTGTCTTTTAAAATACTATAATTCTGAGTTTCTGCACCAAGAGACTCAAGGCCCATTCTTGGTCACCAGCCAAAATTAAAGGACTTTTATGCTCTTAATCAACTTAATTAATGTGGTGGTCTATATCTTTCTCACAATAGATATCCTCCAAAAATCACCTCTCCTGTAGTAATAATCCCGGAGAGAAGCAACTTTGATGATACACAAGACAATGAATTCAAAATATCAATTATAAACACATTCAAGGAACTCAAAAGGGATGCGAACACACGAACCACTGGATGAAATAAGGAAGATATGAAGGAAGGAAAATGAAATTTAATAAAGAGATTTTCTGAAGGAAACTCAAATAACAGTGATCAAATAAAAGGCTCAACAGGGAGCCTCACCAATTGAGTGAGTCAAGTAAAAGAGTGATTATCAGGGCTTGCCGACAAGACAGGGAAATTAGATAACTCAATTAAAGAAAACATTAAATCTAAAACAACCCATGAGCAGAACATGCAGGAAATCTTGGAATTTTATAAAAAGATGAGCCATACAAATAATAGTCTTAGAAGGAGGGGGAGAAATAGGAAGAGGCAAAGGAAGAAAGGAAAGAAAGAGGACCAATTTAAAGACATAGAAAATATTTTCAATAAATATTATAGAAGAAAATTCCCCAAGTTGAAGGCAAGAGATGCTATCAAGGTGCAGGAGGCATTCCATGGATTCCTTTATCCTCAGTCACCTCTTCCCAATCTTTCTTCTCTTCTCATGATCTCCTTTGGAGGGTCATCAAAATATTGCCCATATGTCCACGTATGGCTTATTTTTCTTAACGCAATGACCTCCATTTCCCTATACATGCCACAACTTTATTTTAACAGTTTAATAAAATTCCATGTGTCTATGTCCCACATTTTATTTATCTCTTTACTGTTGATGAGCATATAGCCTGGCTTCATTTCGCAACCACTGTGAATAAAGCAGAAATCAAAAGTGTGTGTGTGTGTGTGTGTGTGTGTGTGTACAAATGCTTCTTTGACAACTTTGCTTCAATCATTTAAAACTGAAACATCAAAGAAATCCTTTAGTGAATGGATAATAAACTTTCCAGCATTACTAAAGGATAAAACAACACACAACAGACACATCCCAGCAGCCCTAGGAGGTGAGCAAAGTAGACTTACGCTCTACTCCAGCATGTTTCATTTTTGAAAAGACAAAACAATGTGGACAGTATATCCATCAATTTTTGTAACCGGTTAGCATTTATAAGATACATTTGATTCCTAGAAGCAGAACTAGGGTGTTCTGGGGGCTGGGGACTACAAAAGGGACATCTGTCAAAATTGTTACAATACCACTCCCAGAAAACTGTTACTGGAGACAAAAAAAAAAAAAAAAGTATAAGAGATAACATTCAATGGCTGACTGAATTTCCATTTTTATTTTGTATTTTCCTTTGCCTTCTTTTACCCCTAAATAAAATGTCATTGTGATGCATGGCTCTCTGGGTCCTTCATTGCTGTTGGTCCTTGTTCATCATAGCTTCCCTACCTTTGGTTTTGTTTGTCTGTTTTTATATTCTGCTGTCGTTACTACCGCATTTCTAACCAGCCACAGCATCCTTCCAATTTCCCCTACACCAATCTTTCACGTTCACCTTCTCTCCCTCATCTTCCTCACCTTCCATGTCTCTTCCCTTCCGCATTCTAGCGTCATGTCCCACTGGGTAGTCGCCTTATGTTCCAAAAAGCAAAGTTTTAAAACATTTTGTTTAAACATTTTCTTTTTCTCTGATCAGAAGTCTACAATGGTTTTTTTTTTTAATTCCATAAACACTCTTTTGCCAGTACTTCAAAATTAGTGACTAGTCAAAACATCTAAGCCCTAAAATGAGAACGACAAGATAGCTAGGCAGGCGAAGCTGCTGGGCAGTAAGCCTGACACCCTGAGTTTAATCCCTGAGTTCTACACAGTGGAAGGAAGATAACCAGTCACATGTGTACACACACACACACACACACACACACACACACACACACACACACAAATAAATAAATAAATAAAACTTAAAATATACATTAACGCTCCTATAAAATTCCATTCTCATTCTTTAAAGGTCTCCCTTCATCCCAAACAGAAACACCAATATAAGTTATCTGTTGTTTATCAATACCTTAATATAGTCTAGGTATTCTCTTCTTTCTTATTATTTCTATCTGACCCTGAGAGGCACCTTGTGAGGCCTACTTATCCCCCCCTTTACAAATGAGGGGTCTGTGATTTAATAGCAATCATGTGTGTAAGACATCAAATAAATGTGTGAATAGAATTCAAGCCAGGTGTAACTCAGAACCTATGCTTTTCATTTACAAAGGCTTTAAGGAACCTGGCATTAACCCTACAGCATCTTCATCAGATCATTTCTTGTCCCTAAATATCTTCTTCCCAGGGAGCCTTTGCCAAATTCTTCAAGGACCTTCCCTTCATAACCCACACCACATCATAATTACCCTTGGTAGATACTTGCTGCCAATCACATGCTGCCATAGTAAGTCTATAAGTGTTATCTATTCCTCGAGTTCATTCTCCTCCTATTGTCCCAACATTCTTAGTCTTCCACTCACCGGAGAAAGCATCTAAGGCCCAATGAGCACCCAGTTCGTGCCTTGCAGCCAGAGGGCTAAGTCACTGCTTACGGGAGCTCACAGCAAGCTTTGTGTGCTCAGAAATCACGTTACCCTCCTTCTTATCCTCTATCCACTTTCCCCTAAATAACTGTTAAACTGCACTCCACATGCTTTCAGGATGGAAGACGTGGTGTGCTTGCTTGCTATGGTCACAGATACACAGATCCAAGAGTTGAGAAGGATCATCACAGGTTTTGTGGTGAAAACCGTTCAGGGCAGAAAATGAGCACAGTAGGCAAACTATAGAGGCTGCATACCATGGGTGATCAAACAGCCAAGTAGAGAGAAAGGACGGACGCTCGCCAAGCTGAAGGGCTCGGGGCTTGTAATGAAGCAATGGGATTTCATTGGGAATCATACTTCCCTGCCAGGGGGGTGATCTCATCTTCACAATGAAGCTTTGCTGGCTGATAACCACAGGGTCCCAGGAATTAGGCAGACTCACAAATCACCTGCATAGCATTCTGGCTACATGTTAGAAAGTTGAATTAATTGCCTGGAAATAAATGAAGGGGTTAGGCCAAGAATTGCCTCATTAGTATGCAGCAACGCCGCTGTCTTTTGAAGAAAGGGAAAGAAGTTGGGCAGGAGGAAAGGGAAACAATGGGACGTAGGGAGGGGAGGGGAATGGAGAAAATAATGAGGAACTGTTATTTCACAAGCATACCATGGCTTCCCTGTGGATTGGACTGGGTACAGGATGGTCTGGTCTAGCAAATTCCAGACGTCCACATAGAGTACATCCATGCTTTCTAGGGCATCCGATACAGCAGCCACACTCAGACGCCTGAAGACTGATCTGTATGCAGCGCAGGCTGAGCAGCTACATGGACGGCTCCTTTTTATTCCCCACGTGAAGTGTAGCAGCATTCAGGTGTTTTTCTTTGGCAAGAAAGATGGCAATTTGAGAGACACGGAGCCCAACAGGTGCACCACTCAAAGATGTTCATCAGTGGCTCTCTTCCAGCACAGTCTACAGCTGAAGCCAGTTTCTCCGGGAAGGACTGTGCTTTCCTTCAGAGCACCTTTAATTTGCACAGGTAATAATTCTGTTCAGTCTTTTTAAAACACACTTATAAAGCCAGGTATGGAATATTTATGAGTACTGCTACTTTCTCCATAGCTTATACCTGTTACACCGTTAAGGTGTCCTGCTCCTGGGCAGACCTTTGGCAGAGGCCAAGCAAAGATCACAGCACAAAGGTAATTAGAAGGACAGTGTGGTAGCCAGTGTGTCCTGGACATAATGTCTGCACACGCAGTCCCCAGTGGGAGAGATGGTGCTTGCTGTGTGGAGTTTGCCTTCTGGAGATGAAAACATGACTAAAATTGAGCCATGTAGAGGCAATTAGTGCCTCACGAGGGAGCAGAGGGAAGAGTCCCTTCATCTCTGCTCCACCAGCACTTTCACAATGGACTGAGAACTCAATGTTTAAAGCATCCAGTTCTATGATAACCTGTTACAGTAACTCAAACCCACTAATGAATACCACACACTGAACCGGGTATGCAGCTCATGTCAAACAGAGCTCCCCAGAATCCACAAAACATTGTATAGAATGTGTATTGTATCCATATGTAACTACAAGAAGTGGTTGGCTTAGATGGCCAGAAACTGAAAACTACACACAATGGCCATCTACAGCTAGAGAGCCAGAAATACCAGGAGTTTCTCAGTCCAAGGAGGTGGGAGCTTCAGAACAAAAATTATACGGGACAGTTGAGGCAGTATTTAAGAACACTTGGGGCTCACGCAGGGGGGCCTGGGTTCGGTTCCCAGCACCCACATCACATGCTCACAACAGACTAAAGTCTGATCCAGGGAATCCTACACCTTCTGCTCTCCGCAGGCACTGTGCACATACTGAGGCTCAGACACACACATGTAAAATAAAGCAATGCAATAAATCTCCTTTAATAAAAGAATAAAACGTACAGATGGCTTAGTCTCTATCTACAGCTCATTGAGGGTCATGGAAGCCACTTCCTTCTTAAGGACCAAGGAATCTGGAGCTTGGTATTCCCTAGGCAACGAAAACTGTAAAGGGACACCGTTCTTACTCCCACGGGATACACGAGGGAGAATGTGCAAGCTTCTCCCGTTTGTGTTCTTTGTTACATTCCTGCCTCCAACGTTAGGGAATGGTCTCCATCACTTATCTACTAACCCCGTGTCAATCACCGAAAGAAACACCCTCACAGACATGTCAGAAATGTGCTTTATACTTTTCTAAGTATCTCTGATCCCCAGAGAGATGATGATGTAATCATGTTCAACCTTCTCGTCCTGAAAATCTGGGGATACCTCTGTTTGGTTTTTGAGTGCCAGTCACTCCCCAACACCTGTACCTTTTTCTAGACCTTTACATCTTCTGTACTAGCTTTCTTTCTCTAATTCCCTTCTATGAAGCCCAAAACCTATGACAAAAACAAACAAACAAACAAAAACAGGTAGTGCGGTGGTTTGAATAAGAATGGCCCCACAGGCTCAAATATTTGAGTGCCAAGTCACCAGGGAGTGAAAAGATTAGAGAGATTAGGAGGCTTGGCCTTGCTGGAGGAAAAAGGTGTCCCTGGGGGTGGGTTTTTAGAAAGCCCCTGTTAGGCTCAGGGTTGCTTTCCTTGCTTGTAGCTCTCAGCGACTGCTCCAGTGCCTGCCTACGTGCTGCCTACGTACTTTGTACTATGCTGGTAATGGACTGTGCCTCTGAAACTGTAAGCCAGCCCTAACTAAATGCTTTCTCTTATAGTGTTGTCTTGGTCATGGTGTCTCTTCACAATAGAACAGTGACTAAGAGAAGTACAATTTGATTTCATACACTTGCGGGTCACTTTAATTACAGCACTTGCTATGGTGTGTGGTCCAGATTATGCTCCTGAGAACTAAGACTGCATGTCCTAGGGACCCTGAATCTCCCAACTCAGCCCCCTTACACCTCCCTCATTGCACTGGTGCCAGCACCTTGACGCAAGCCTGAAGAGTCTTTTGGTTTTTTCCCTTCGTCTCTCAAAAGTCAAAGTGGCCCTGCTTTGTTCACACTTTTCTTTTGAACACTCCCCTCCCCCTCCCCCCCCAAGACATACAACAGCAAAAGCAAGAGGCAGTCTCTGGCTCACAGTTTGTCTGGGCTGAGGATGCCTGCAATGTAATGGTGAGTATCTCTTATTTAATTATTTACATTTGCTTTGGGAGATGGGGGTCTCACTATATTTCTCTAACTGGCCTGGAACTCACTATAAAGACCTAGCTGGCCTCAAATTCACAGAGACCCACCTGCCTCTGCCTCTTGAGTGCTGGCATTAAAGGCAAATGCCATCATCCCTGGACAAATATGACTTTTTATCATATATATATATTTCTGAGATGAGAAACTAGTCATGACCAAGTGTACCTTGAATCCACTGGGAACACTGGTGAGCAATGTGATTGATATGGACAGTCCTGCAAAGGCACTCTCAGTTTGAGTTTTAGATAGGTTTCTCTTTGGCTTAATTAAAAGGAGCCGGGCCTGGCAATTATGCCCACAATCCAGAAGCTGCCACACTCTCACATATTCATCTCATCTGACTTCGTATTTCAGTCTCCAGAGTTCCAACCTAAAAGGCCTCATTTTCAGAGCCACGAGTCAGGAGGGGCAGGAATATGTGATCTCAGCTTTGTTTTCCTACCTGCTGAACTCCTTGGTAGGTTGAAGTACACTGGGTTGCAAACATAAGAAGGACTCATCCAAAGCAATTTTGGTTGCGAGCTACGGTGCCCCTCAAAGCCATGTGCTGAGGTCCTAATTCTCTGAGCCTCAGACTGTTAATGTACATGTAGCCAGTGACCCTACAGAGGTAACAGGTTAAAGGAGGTCATTAGTGAGAGCACTAAGCGGAAGACGGGTGTCCTCACTGAAAAGCCTGGAGGCACACAGAGGCAGAGGAGGCAGGCTATGTGGGTGAGACCTGATAGGCTGTGGTCATATGGTGGGGGGAGGAAGTGCCCTTCTGTCAGGGGTCTAAGGGAGGGGAGAAGGGTAGAAGAGGGAGGGAGAGGGGAATGGGAAGACACAAGTGAGGGGATAGCAATGGGGATGTAATCTTAATAAACTATAATTTTAAAAATTGAAAAAGAAAGAAAAAACAAAGGAAAGAAAGAAAGAAAGACAGAAGGAAAGAAAGAAAAAAGAAGAGGGGCTGTTGGAGAAAGAAAGAAGAGAAGAAAGGAAGAAAGAAGGAAAGGAAGAAAGAAAGTAGAGGGGCCGTTAGACACAAACACATCCCTAGGGACCGTGCTCTGTGAACATGATAGCAACGATTGCCTTGTGCATCCTGAAGTCATGGAATGCAAAATATTGAAGGAAAAAAAAAAAACCGTAAGGGTGGAAATGGGCATGGCCCTTCTAAAATCTTGTTCTCGGGCTAGAATTTCGTTCCTGCTTCCTGACCCAGAAGGCGCACAAGGAACTACTGTTCACTGTCCAAGATACTCTGATTTTGCTACTTTGCTGTAACAACATAAATGGACCTTCTTGCTCAGTTCACCAGAGCAGTCTATTAAATGGGCAGTTCCTGAGGAACCGCACCCTCTACACCCATGCCCTTGTGAGGGGTTCTCCCTTTGAATCTAAGGGGAACCTATGACTGCCTTTAATGAAAACTGCCACAGATGCTATACAAGCTGCAGGCCTGACTGTAAAGAGCGCCTGGTGCACACAGACTCTGATGTTCAGTCTTGAGAGCTGAAGGCATGGATGATCCATGTGGAGAGGATTCACGGGAAGGGGGACCCGAGATCGCAGGAAGAGTGGGGGTTCCCCTGAGCCAGTGAGCCTAGCTGAGCCTAACTCAATGACGCCCTCACAGGATGAAGCCACAGTGCCAAGCGAAGGACTAGCTAAAAAGTGACTTCAGCAAAGATTGTAAGCTGCCACCGATAACAGGATGTTGTTCGGAGTCACATTTGAGGTCGCTAGATAAGGGGCCGGCCACACATAACCAAAGCACCGCGATGCTTTTCTAAGTCCTTCATGCTGGAGAAGAAAAATGAAAACCCAAGACGCTAAGCAACCCGCTTTACTCAGAGCTCCACAGCACCTTCAACCTCACAGCCCCTCCCAAAACCTTGGTCTCCAACTACAATAGTGCAAAGGAAAGGGGAGAACAGAAAAGACCAGGGGGAGGAGAGTCCGCGTGGCTCTTCCAATGAGCTGGGGCACTCAGGAGGTGGAAGTCTGGGGTACAGACATCCATCCCTCTGCCCTCAGTTGCATCCTGTGCGTGCGTGCATGCGTGCGTGCGTGCGTGTGTGTCGCAGGACCAGAAGTCTTTATTGCAATGCGGACTATGAAGCACTGAAAGGTGCTGCTCCCGTCCGTACATCTTCTAATTGCCTCATTAAAGTTCTAGGCTATTTTTCAAGTCTTTAAGGGCCTGGTGATGGACAAAATCAATTGACGGAAGTGAGCCCCCCACTTCCTACATGCACAGAAGGACAGACAGTCAGAGCTCTTGCCTCCTTAGATTTCCAGACAAGGATTTTCTTGAGACACCTTATAACAAGGTCTCTTCGACTCCTTCCTTTTGTCCCAGGAGCTTATGTCTGTCCAGGAGCTTTACAAATAAGCAAGTCATCCTCATCTCAAAACACTCAGGATGGAAACTCTGTAGTGAAACAGACCTAATTTTTCAACCTCACCTTTTGTAACTTGGTATAAATGAGCCATTCCTCATGTTCTTGTAGCTTGACAGGAACAAGAAAGTGTACCAAATCATTAATTCTCTAATTTGCCCACGTAACATAAAAGCCAGCTGGCTTTTAATATTTAATTAAATTAGTGTGC
Source organism: Acomys russatus (assembly GCF_903995435.1). NCBI lineage: Eukaryota > Metazoa > Chordata > Mammalia > Rodentia > Muridae > Acomys > Acomys russatus. The sequence continues at coordinate 54,946,619 of NC_067153.1, forward strand.
TCTCCAACTGAGTTCTAATAGTCCAGTTCCAATTTTCAGCACAAAGCTGATATAAAACCAAAAAGCACCAAGTGATCTGGAGAGGGAAAGTGTGACCTTGGCAGGATCATGTGAAGCCGTCTACACAGGAAGATCCCTCTCTCTCTCTCTCTCTCTCTCTCTCTCTCTCTCTCTCTCTCTCTCTCTGTGTGTGTGTGTGTGTGTGTGTGTGTGTGTGTGTGTCTTTTCCTCCCTCTAACCAATGCAAGGTGTCCAAAATTAACACTTTGATTAAAAACATTACATGCTCTTTTAAGAAATAACATCACGTGGGAAGATGCACGTGCATTTGAGACTGCTTCTGTTCATTAATTAGTCCATTGCTCAGCCGTGTTTTTTCCACCCTCTTACATGCGAACATCATACCTGGCTCAGAGCGATGGATGAATCATATTATTGTGCCTCCAAAACCAGCTCACTGTCTCTGCTTCTTGCAGACCTTGAAGCTGTGTGTGTGTGTGTGTGTGTGTGTGTGTGTGTGTGTGCGTGTGTGTGAAGAGAGGTATCTTGGACTCATTTAACCTTTGAGCTTCAATCCTCTGTCTACAAATGCGAACCTTAGCAACCCCTCACCCTTGAAGATGAGAATTACATCCTGTCTTAGGCAGTACATAGTGCACTGTACAGGGGCAACCAAAAAAGGAAGAGAAATTAGGAGTGTGCTGTGCAGGTTTCCTCACTGTCATGTCCGTTTGTTCTTCTGAGAGGCAACCAAGAAAAGACCTGCAGCCACTTTGGAAATCTGTCTGGAGCTGTCTCAGAAAACTGGGAATAGGGCTTCCTCAAGACCCAGCTATTCCACTCCTTGGAATATACACAGAAGATGCTCCAGCACACAACAAGAAACTTTGCTCAACCATGTTCATAGAAGCCTTATTCATAATAGCCAGAACGTGGAAACAGCCTAAGTGTCCCTCAATAGAAGAATGGATAAAGAAACTGTGGTACATATACACTATGGAATACTACTCAGCTATTAAAAACAAGGAATTCCCGAAATTTGTGGACAAACAGGTCCACGTGTTTTCTAATTGCTTGCTTTTCACACACAGTCAGTCTGGGTGCTGAAATCTGACGTCAGCAAGTTTCCTTTCAGGCCTGTTGTTTGTAAATACTTTGACATTGTTGCCGCCCTGTGTCAGGTTAGCATTTTTGTGTCAGTTTGCCCCTTGGTTTGGAGTAAATTGGATTATGGCAAATTTAGGAAAATTATGTTCTTAGTTTTTCAAGGTGTCTTAAACTCTGTGGGTGAGTATTTATGATGGCTGCTAAGAAGACTGGGGCTGAGGTAGTGCTTTTTGTTTTGTTTTAATATCTCTAAAGCTATATATTTATCTCTTCAAATATACAAATCTCTTTTATAACCATCTACAAATACATCTACCTTTAAATATTTATGGATGTATCTTGTTGATTTGTTTCTTGGGGATGGGGGGGGGGGCCTGAGTAAGGCAGGTATTTTTAATTTGCTACAATTACATTTATGATATTTTATTTTTAAATTTAATATAGCATCATAAAGATTATTTCATCTTATTACATACTCTTAATGGGTGTTCTAATGGCCCATAATTAGGTGGGCTCATTAAGAACAGCAAAGGGAGCCTAACCCATTACTCTCTTTGTTTCAGCTATTTGGACCTCATGCTAGTTAGAGGACAACTTAAGCTACTGGGGGGGGGGGGAATACAGATAAGGAAGCTGGATAACAAAAGACAAAAAGAGAGGAAAGGGAGGAGAAGGCAAGGTCTGCCCAGGAGAGCACCTCAGAGCGCTGCGGGTTCCTGTCTCTCTGCTGCACAACAGTCCACCATCAGCTGAGGAGACAAGGTTGCTTCTTTACCTCACTTGCACGTTGTACCCAGGCGCTTGCTCCAGTGTCATCTCTCAGTCAGCAGGAAGTAGAGAAAGTCCCAGGGTGCTTTGGCAGAGGCAGGCAGGCACTCTGTGTGACTGAGACTTGAGTCCTTGCATCCTCTACTGTGCTCCTACTAGGCAGAGGCAGCAGCATGGTGCCCATGAAGCCCTAGGACGCCAGCAAGGTTAAATAATACAACCAAGGCCACAGGGTCTCTCCTAAGTAGCAGGAACTAAATCTAGACATGATTCCAAAACTACTGATCATCAGCTGAGGTATTGTTTCCTGATTCGCTTTAAATATTTTTAAGTCAGCCTTTAGTACTGATTCCTAAAAATTATTCTTATTGAAATACATGGTTTTTAAGCTGAGCATGGTGGTGCACGTCTTTTATCCCAGCACTCAGGAGGCAGAGGCAGGTGGATCACTGGGAGTTCAAGGCCAGCCTGGTCTACAAAGCAAGTCCTGGAGAGCCAAGGCTACAAAGAGAAACCTTGTCTCAAAAACAAAAGCAAAAAACAAACCACCAACAACAAAAAACAAAACAAAAAGAAAAAAAAAAACAAAAAAGAAATATACAGTTTTGTTTCCAAATATAGGTCCTCTCAATTTCTGAAACTAACCATTTATGTCTTCTGTTTATTTCTGTTTATTCCCAGGTAACTATAATGCTTACAGCTATTGTTTCTCAAATGGTTTTAGAACCTAGAGAAAGAATGAACTGGGGTAAATACTACTGCTCTGCCTAGGTTATGAATACAATAGTGGTAACATTGTTTTACTATGTGGCAAAGTAAAGTGAAGAATTCAATCCTTGTATGAGGAGTGAATTCATGGACGCAGAACAAGATGTTCTTTCTGGGGACAGTGGTCTGGAAGCAGAGTATCCAACCCACTGCCGCTGAAAGACTGAATAACCCTGCCTCTGTCACTCGGCTTTGCAACTCGCTGAGACCAAATGTAGAGGTTACTTCCTATACTTGTTAACAGAGTGAAGTTACCCAAAAGAGGAAGGAAACAAGAAAAGGGGCCCAAGAGGGTGCATATAGAATGTTCTTCTTCAGAGAGACCTATGCCATAAACAAACCCTTCCCTTATATACATCAGAGGTATGATGGATTAGATTGGGTTACTACCTCTGTGGTCCCACACACTACATTCCTTCTTTGAAAGGTATCAAAGCCTAAGGAAATGATATTAAGTAAATAATATTTATATGCCATGTCCTGTGGGGAGAACTCAGCACAATGGATCCTCAAAGAAATAATGGGGCTGTTCTTCAACCATCTCTTCAGCAGTGCATTGGCAGGGGCACAGAGGGTGGAGGAGTGGAGGATCAGTGGGCACAGGACATGTGGGCACAGAGTGTGGAGGATCAGTGGGCACAGAGCATGGAGGATCAGAGGGCACAGAGTGTGCAGGATTAGTAGACACATAGTGTAGAGGATCAGTGGGCACAGGACATGTGGGCACCGAGTGTGGAGGATCAGTGGGCACCGAGTGTGGAGGATCAGTGGGCACCGAGTGTGGAGGATCAGTGGGCACCGAGTGTGGAGGATCAGTGGGCACCGAGTGTGGAGGATCAGTGGGCACAGAGCGTGGAGGATCAGTGGGCACAGAGTATGGAGGATCAGTGGGCACAGAGTATGGAGGATCAGTGGGCACCGAGTGTGGAGGATCAGTGGGCACCGAGTGTGGAGGATCAGTGGGCACCGAGTGTGGAGGATCAGTGGGCACAGAGCCTGGAGGATCAGTGGGCACCGAGTGTGGAGGATCAGCGGGCACTGAGTGTGGAGGATCAGTGGGCACAGAGCCTGGAGGATCAGTGGGCACAGAGCGTGCAGGATCAGTGGCCACAGAGCATGCAGGAGTGGAACGCCACTCTTCTGAATGCCCCTCACTACCCTCCACCACCGCTCCTCATGAGTAAGGAGCTCCCTTCAGTGCACAAAGCAGAACCTCACACACCAGGCTGTGCGTGTGGAAAACCCTGTTAAAATAAGAGACCTGCTGAGCACTCACAGGCCTCTCACTGAGCATAGCAACAGTTAATTGAACAGACTGCACACTCATTAAAGAACATGAGAATTCTTTTTCTGAAAATTCAGCATTAGCCCTGAAAGCTTTCTCCTGATTACGTTTTATTACCTAGTTTGTTAAGCATCTATCGTAAAGTGCTGTTAAATTATAACGAATTAGACTCCTTCCTCAAAAGTGCCACTGAAATGTACTCAGCACGCTCATCAGTGCCACCAATGTGTAAGTATTTATTTTATTAAGTAGTTTTGTTGCCTTTACATATCACAAATTATTTTTTTCATTATTTTTCTTCCTACGATTTTTAAATGATAATGCATGAAGTTCTTGGGTGTGGCTGTATTCTCACAAAACCCCAAAGTTCTAAACCACTTCTTGCCCTACTTGGACATTGCTTACAATTTTACCTTTGATCTTCAGATCAAAGACCACAGTGAGAGTTTTTTAACGGTATAAAATGTCCTTCTCCCAAAATAATGTAAACAGAGGATGTTAAGTGAACCTTCAGAAGTTTCATGGACCCCTAGGTAGTTTCATTCCATGGAACCTTAGTGAGGAGACTTGCAGTTAAGAGGTTTTTTAATCTCGATAAATGTCTACAACAGTAACTTGTCTAATATGCTACACTTGTCCTTTACAAGTTGCACTGTACTGATGGAGGAGGAGGCAACTGCCTGTCACTTAACAACAAAGAAGTTGAAGATCAACTAGATCTTGATTTTGTTGGTTAGAAACAAACACATATTGTCCTGGGCCTTTTGCCTTCTTGGGTCACCCCAAGACACACTGCCTTGCCATTTCTCGCAAGAGAATTTTACATGAGAAAAGAAATCAGTCATTGCAGCAATGTCAATAGAAAAAATAAACAAATACATCTTATTGAGCACTTGTTCTGTGGTAGACTTTGTACTCAGCGCCTTTCTTGTTTTGTTCATTCAACCCTCAAAACAGGAGAAGCTACTGTCTTGTCCCCACCTTCCCCATCAGGGCACTGAGACAGGCACAGGAACCTGGTAAATAACCAAGCTGATATTCCTGTTTACTTTTCACTTACCAAACAGACATTCTTTTTTTTAATGTTTTTTACACCTTGGTGGCTGGGCCCAAACCATCAGAACCACCTGTCTTTTATCTATCTAAAGTTCTGTGAAAGAGGAACAGTTTTATTTTATTTTGGGGGGAAATGAATGATCTAAACCAACTTGCACCCGCCCTTGATTTTGTGCAAATTTATTATAATAAATTATGAACCAAAGGGTGATAGTCCTTAATTCAGGGAATTTTAAATAGTCCTAAATCAAAGTTGTAACATACACCCATTTGTTCAGGAGAGAGGAAAGAGAAAAATAAACAGTAAATCTTTTGTACAGCAAAATTATGACAAGGGTGTGTGGAGTCTTCCAATTTTAAGGATTTCCCTTCTTTGAGTGGGAACTGCAGATCACTGGGTTATTGTGAGCTATAAGCAGTTCGTCCATCAATCTCACTAGAAGCTGATTTGACTTTGTAATCATGTGCCTGCCGCTCTCTTCACACTATCCCATCGGTGATGTGAGGGTCTCTAGAGTAAGCTGCAGACAGACTCAGGAAGCATGCTGGTGGCTACATCTTAAAAGAGTCTTAGATGTAGTTGGCACTACACAAGGAAGGGCAATTTTGGGGAAGCATCTTCCACACTAGTGGCCCCCAAGAGAACTTTCATAGTAGAAACCAGCAATAAAATATAAACAGAACTGAATACAAAGCAAAAAAAAAAAAAAAAAAAAAAAAAAAAAAAAAACCACACACACACACACACACACACACACACACACACACACACACACAAAAAAAAAAAAAAAAAAAAAAAAACAGACAAGGACCTCTCATAACCACTTCAGTGTACAGATTCTCTCCTACATACACTCGGATGCCTGCTGGGCATATAAATATAGACACCATCATTAGTCGGGTTAAAACTCAGGAATAATTCTAAATATAAGAAACTTCAGTCCATAGTCACTCAGTGACTTGAGATCTCGCTGTTGGTGGTGAATGCGTTGCATGTTTGTCCAGAACTAACCTCTACTTACTCTCCATCAGGGCTCGGAAAATGAGCTTTGAGGGACACTCTGTCTCTGCAGAAAGCACCAAACTCTGCCGTTATAGCTTGGAGGGGGGTGGCTGAGCATGGTGATGGATGAACCTGAATTTCAGACAGCCACCTAGATTTAGAATGCAGGTGCTAAGATGCCAACCTCTAGAGTTTGAATTCAGCTCTGTTTTCTACTGATCTTAAGTTTTTATTTGGTCACTCTCAAATTTAGTTGCTTCTCCCCAAGGAATAATAATACTGTTTTTGTTCCCCCAACAATATAGTCAGCTTTCCTCAGATAAAATTATTGATAACTGTTTTCCATAAGATACAGTTCAGAGAGTATTAATCTCTTTAGAGCTATAAAATCATATAAAAACAGAATCATTACATTCATGTGTGTCCACAAATATATATTGTGGTAGTTAATCTTGATTGCTGGTTTGACTGGATTGATAGATGCCTCGGGCAAAGGAAAGCACACTTCTGAGTGTGCCTGTGAGGGTATTTAAAGTGAGAACTGCCCTGGGAAGGAAGCTGAGGTTGGAAACATGGCGGGAAAGACCCACCGTGAGTATAGGCTGCACCATGCACTAGGCTAGGACTTCAATGGAATAAAACTGGCAGAGGAAGCCAGTCAGAGGCTGCAAGTCCCACTCCTGAGTAGTGCCCTCACCTGTGGACATAGAGTTCTAGCCTATCCTCACCAACACCTACCTGTCAGCCTCCACACCCCTGAACTCTTGATTAGGACCACACCATTGGTTCCTTTGCTTGGAGGCATCCAACACCTGGGGCTGAGCAGCTACTGATTTGTCTGTATCTCTAGTGTAGATCGCCACAGTTAGTCTACCCAGTCTTCAACTATATGTCAAGAATTATCAAGTTGAAAATTATATAATAATGTGAACTGTTTTAGTTCTGTTCTTGTAGGTAACCCTGGGATGTGTGTGTGTGTGTGTGTGTGTGTGTGTGTGTGTGTGTGTGTGTGTGTGTGATTTATTGAATATCTATAAATGTGCTAGACACTCTAGCAAGCACTTTATAAACTGCCCAAACCAATCTTCACAATTACCCTTCAAAGCAGATTAAGTGTCTCAAAGACATAGGGAGGTTGGTGAAAGTTGCCTAGATAAAAGAGGCTGGAGTGTGACCAGATGGTTGCTCATCAGAATCTCTTTATCCTTGCTCACAACACAAGACAACTTGGCAAGGAAAAAGAGAAAGAACAGTAGCCTATGATCTCATAGAGGCTTAACAGGCTCCTTATGACTGAGTGTCATTCACAGAGATCAGTGCATCTCTCAACCCTCAACTGAGACACTTCCATCTTCAATGGCTGGTGATAAACAGAGACTCACAACTGGCCCTGACTCTCAGCCCTGACTGGAGTACATACAGTGCACATCTCCTCCCAGGCCTTCCCAGTGTGGAAGAGAGGGCAGAGAGAGTGTAAGAATCACAGGCAGTAGGTGTGTACAAGGAGACATCTCATGGGCACAGAAGGACAGCCTCACCTATGAACTCACAGTGGTTGTGACAATGTACCCAAAAATTGTGCAAGCTCAAGTCACAGCAAATCCCAGCCTGGAGATGAGAGCTGGGCACACAATCCCACCCCTAATGGTGGAACACTGGGCAGCTGTTAGCTGCAGGAAAGGGAGAAATTACTGTCCTCTAAGATAGAATTCTGAAAAGCCTATGAGGACTTTACTTCTCCTTTCTCCTCAGCCAGTGCATGCTCCTGCCCCCCAGACTGAGATCTCTTTTTCATCTTGTTTTCCTTTGTAAGAGTTGCTGTGGTCATGGTGTCTCTTCACAGCAATAAAACCCTAAGACACCTGGTGATAAATAAATAAAATAAAATAACTTGGTAACCTAAAACCCACATAACTGCAGGTTCACAGAAGTGAAGGGAGTGATGACTTCCGGGTGACCTAAAGAGTTTCTATGGCAGAAATTTCCCAGCAATTATGTGTTCAAAAGGGCATTATGCCTCCCGAGTAGAGACACCAGAGACATGGACCTTAAAATCACAAGGAAGGCAGAAAAATAACCTTTTGGAAGAAAAAGAACACTTCTTCAGGAACAGGAAGTGTTCCATAAGATCAAAAATGTACGTCATATCCCTTCATCGTTGACATGGCAGAAACCACCAACTATCCCACAGGAAATACTAACAGGACACAATTCTTTTTTTATTTCATTTTTTAAAATTTATTATAATTTATTTAGATTACACCCCGATTGTTATCCCCTCGCTTGTATCTTCCCGTTCCCACCCTCCCTCCCTCTTCTGCCCTATTCCCCTCCGCTAGACTTCTGACAGGGGGAACCTCCTCCTCTACCATCTGACCACAGCCTATCATATCCCATCTCTTCAGGATAGCCTGCATCCCTTTCCTCTCTGTGCCCTCAGGGCCTCCCATCAAAAGGGAAGTGATCAAATGGGGGCACCAGAGTTCAAGTCTGAGGCCATCCCCACTCTCCTCATACCCCCTCTCCCTCTCTCCCCTAACCTTGGAGAATAAGCTGCCCACTGGTTAGATCTGAACAGGAGGTCTAGGTTCCCTGTACGCATTGCCCTTGGTTGGTGCAATAGTTTATGCAGCACTCTCTCCCGGCCTCCACCTTGATGGTCTCCCTGTGTGGCTCCTGAACCCTCAGTTCTTACATCGACTTAAACAGCTCCAAAACTGAGAGTGTCCCCTGGGGTTTCCAAGAAGGCAACATAATAATACTCTGGGGATATCTGCAAGAGCTTTCACACTTCAGAGTTTCCTTTCCGCTCCGGGATTCAGGAACCCTACAACACAGATGCCTGGGTCTCTGCTTGAGAAGTAGGAAGGGACGAGGCAAAAAAAAAAAATGCCCTGAGAGAAGCCGTGTGGACTGGAATGGGATTCTAGAGCCAACACCGGACAGCAGCTCCAGACTGAAGAACTGAAACTTTGAAACCAAACGCTGCAAATGGATCCGGGACTGTTATTCTTGCCACACCTCCATCCCAAAGAAAGGTAGGTAACCCCAGAAGGCTGCTCCGTACTCTCAAACAAAGCAACACTGATGGAGTCTAGAACTCTCTCTTTTGCTTACAGTGAGATTGCCCGGCCTATTAATTTCTCAGGGAGGAGAAAATGAATTTGAACATGAGAAATATTTACTTATATGGAAATAAATATGCATGAGAATGCTAAACAAAACTGTAAGCCCAGTCAGTATTTATGCCCGTTTACGTGGAATTTTAACGCGATATGAATCAAAGAGCTGTAACATCGTCCTCCCAACTTTCTATAATGGGACGGGGAATAAAGTAATATCTACATTCAAATTTATTCTGTGTGTGACTTGAAGCACATTCTATAGATGGATTTCTTTGTGAAATAATTGCCTTTTTCTTATAGGCCCAATAAAAACAGTTTCACATCATCAAAATTAAGAGATCAATCTAGCGCACAACAAAGTAAAAATTTCTAATCCATATATGTAAATGAGGTAATGCATTCAACATCTGTTAACTTCAAAATATATAATGTTCACTTCACAGGATTTGAAACAGGCATGAGTGTGGTGAGGGGGAATTCAACTGCAGAGAGAACTCTGTGTGATATTTTTCATCTCATATTTACACTCAGCTCCATGTGTAAATAAACAGCTAGTTTAATATCTGTGCCAAATGAAAAACGATATTGCACTAGTTGAAGCTTTGATGCACACGGTTTATGTGTATACTTTAATTTTGGAAAAGAAAATGATGGAGAGCTTAGCTATGATCAAAGTTGTACCTAGAGAAATGAGGAATGATCACCGTAGCCACCTTTCTGAATGAGAGGCCACATGGAGCCCCATGTATTTTATATCTACAGGAATCACCCCATTACCCAGGCAAATGGTTGCCGCTCAGAGGATACACATTACTCCTAATTAACACAGAGGAAGACTCGCCTCTCCAAGTCTAGGGGTTCCTTCGTGATTTTGTCACAACTGATCTTTCTTTAATTGCCCCATTTTAAGGATTATTTCTCTCATTGTCCCCCTCTGGTCACCTCCTTCCAGAGCCTTAGAAATTGGAGCCACTATCAGCAACGTCACTAATTTCCCCCACAGATCAGCTGAGCATTCAAGTAGAAACATTGTATCCATTTTATTTTTAGATGGTTTTAGATGGCTAATTTTTATCATCTTTAATGCAAGCCTCAAAGGTAGCCATTCTTTAAAAAAAAAATAAGCAATTGCTTACAACTGAAAAATTTAGCCACAATATTTCAAAGGGAAGATAATGCTAAAATGGAGTTGGTAATAATCATTAAAGCCCTTTGTTCCATCAAAAACAGACTCTTTAGCTAAAGGCCACTAAACTTCACAGGCATACAACAAATCATATTTCAATTTATTGAACACAAATTTCCCCCCTGTGTTTAGTATTTGTCATTTGGATATATAAATAGAGAATTAGATTCAGAATAAATTAAGCATAGTGATAATTTGTGGCAGGCCTGATAAATCATGTTCATGCCCTGTGATTACTTGAAATGAGAGAGAGGGCCATCCACACAGAAGGCTGATAAATTGTTGCAAATCCAGGAAGGCTCTGATCTGCCCGCCAGCCTTTTCCTTTTCACCCAGGCAAAAGCACACTGACTTGAAAGCCTTTACCTAATATTTCAAATGAAATTTAAAACCCTGCCAGTGCCGGATGATGTTTAGTTATTAGGAATAAACTCAGCAAGATAATAAATATCATTTAAAATGCAAAACTGAAAACTAACAGTGTATGGCACAGGATGGTCATAGGAAGAGACTGGCCCGGCTGGAGTCAGGGGGAAATGACATGGTGCCAAGGACTAAACTAGACTAGAATGCTGTAGGACATGCACACAGCTCATCTGTTGGAGTCGGAGGCCACAGTGGATTTTGCCATGTGAGGTCCTTAAATTATTACAAAAAGAGGCCTGTGGGACCTTGGGCTTTCTTTGACTTTCATTTTAGTATCTCTTCCACATACATAGTTGTGAAGGAGCCTGTGCTCCCATCCATCAAAGACTCAAACCAGTGGATCTTCATTTGATCTTGGGCCTTGAACTTGATTCTAAGATTTTTTAAAAATCATTATTTTCTTTATAAACAGCCCCAGTAACTGTTTCATTATAAGTGGGCAATGACCTGACTAATATACCCACTCACAGTTCACTTGCATTACAATCAGCTGGTCTCTGTGGCCATTATTAGCCACATTTGGGGGCATGCAGCAGTACCGATAGACTGCTTGCTATGAAGGGAAAATACCCACTGCATTTTACATTCTACGTGGAAGGGATGAGTTTAATACCCTGTCAGATTCTGCTACTAAACGCAAATCATGTGGCACTTCCTGGCTTCCAGGAGACAGACACTGGTGCTTAGAAGTACAGTCTGGTAGTTTCTCACTTGGCTATTAGACTAATTGAAATGTAGATAATTTTAGAGCATGTTAAACAAAAAAAAAATTTTTTTTTAAAAATTGGGTCCTCTTAGACACAAATTAGCATAATCAGGTCAGTGTGAGAGGAAATAGAAATTTAGTTAAGTGATTAAAGAACCCACAGCTGTACACAGCCAGCTTCCTAAATATCCAATATTCAAAGTAGTTCCCTTCATTTAATAGACCTCTCCCCAAGTTTCTATTGGCAGCTATAACAAGTAACTACAAACTAAGGATTTAAAGCTCTGGTGAAAGGGTTGGCTGGAGTTCACGTAGCAGCCTGGTGTGGCAGAATATATCTGTACTATCAGCCTTTCACGGGGTGAAATGGGAGCACTGGATGGCCAAAGCATCCTAGGCAACACAGACCAGCTCAAAAACAAACAAGTAAACAAACATTAACTGCCTTGTTTCCTGAAGGAGGAGAGCAGCCCCTCTTCGCAGGAGGCACTGGGAACTCAATGTGGAATTTACCCAGGTGGACGAGAAAGATTTTTGGCTAAGATCATTTGAAAAATCACTTAGCGGCTAAGAACATCTGCGGGTGGAGGACCACATTGAAATTTGGATGGGGGACGCGGTTCCCTCATATTTAGCAGAAAATAATAATAATCTATATTGTTTATAGACTTCCAACCGAAAGGATCCACGGTCTAAGCAATGGAGCTCCCAGTGGTTAGGGCAGAATTTGCTGTGTATGTCCAACTCCATCCTGTGGAAGAGAGTAAAAAGAAAACCGGACATGTATACATTTATAAAGCAATGAGCTTTCTATACAAGGACATAATACACCTATGATTGCCTATTAATTCTTAAGACTCCAGCAAATGCAAGCACATTCAAGACTAGAAACAGTTTTCTTGCAGAGTTTGCTACTAGTTACATGGTGTTATACTCTTAAACCAATGAAATACTCCAAGTCCCCGAAACGCTTCCTGAATATCTTTATGGAACATCTCAAAAGCTATTGTGCTCCTTCTTGGTCAAGTGCTCTCCAATTATAATTGTACGTTAAACTTTACACGTGAAAATCAGAGCACTGATGGTATTTATGTTCCAATAGGAAATGTAGACATCTCTACCAGATAGTATCTGAACAACTAAAGATGGATCATATTGAATGCTCATCAGGAAACCAAAACCAGAGGTGAAAATCAGTGGAGCAAAAGATTTTCTATTTGTCAACATCAGTAGAGAAACCTGTACACTTTGTTTGTTCTTGAAAGTCTTATCGGTCCTGAATTCAAAAGTTAATAGTAAATGTTGTATGTGGGCCATATTCTAAAGATTCTCTCGGAATCTCCATAAATGGTATGGAATGATGGCCATCAGATTCTGCCCAGGGTTTTGTTTTGTTTTGTTTTGTTTTGTTTTGTTTTGTTTTATTAATTTATTCTTGTTACATCTCAATGTTTATCCCATCCCTTGTATCCTCCCATTCCTCCCCCCCCCCATTTTCCCATTATTCCCCTCCCCTATGACTGTTCCTGAGGGGGATTACCTCCCCCTATATATTCTCATAGGGTATCAAGTCTCTTCTTGGCTACCTGCTGTCCTTCCTCTGAGTGCCACCAGGTCTCCCCCTCCAGGGGACATGGTCAAATGTGAGGCACCAGAGTTCATGTGAAAGTCATATCACACTCTCCACTCATCTGTGGAGAACATTCTGACCATTGGCTAGATCTGGGAAGGGGTTTAAAGTTTACCTCCTGTATTGTCCTTGGCTGGTGCCTTAGTTTGAGCGGGACCCCTGGGCCCAAATCTGCCTATCATAATGTTCTACTTGTAGGTTTCTAGGACCCTCTGTATCCTTTTATTTTTGCTATTCTCCCATGCATCTCTCATGTTTTGGAGTGCCCACAGTGGGAGGTACCTGAGCCTGGGAGATCATCAGCTATCAGTGGAGACCTGTATCCCTTCGAATCCAGAGATGTGTTTGCGATGCTCTATGTCCATTTTCTTATGCAAGCTCACAAAATGCCCAGATGTTAGTCTGGGGGAACCAATGTATCCTGTTTGGCCTAGAACTAGTACTCAGAATTCTTATAAATAACCCAAAACAAGCTCTGGAATCTAGGCATTCTCCTTCTCCCCGTCTCTCAGCCAGCTCTCTAAAACATAGGCACTCTTGCCTGACATACGTACAAAGTACCAAGACTATATGCTAATGTCACAGTTCTACACAAAATGAAATTTTCACCAGAATATTTGTATGTGATGTGATCAGAGTGTGGGGGCAGAAGTAGATACTGAGCTTGTACTCTATAAATACCAATCTTTGTATTCTATACAGAAGATCCCCGTACAGTCTCATTTGCCTGTCCGTACAACCCAAGAATACACTGTTACTGCTCAGCTCTGAGCCCAAAGGAAACACAACAAAAACATTAAAGCTACTCTTATCCCTGTTTGTCTCTAAGCATTGTTCATATGCCACTGCAGCCCTTCACAGATTATGCCACCTATGGTAAACATTTTTAATAACATACATGAACAAAGGAAAATTCATTTATAGCATTGCACTTTTACTATTAGGGTATATTTTCAAGAACTTTTATTATTTGATTTTGATGTTTTTTTTTACATTATATCTTGAACTCTCCTAATTAATTGTGAATATGAAAATATCATGATGTTAATGGCTCTGTGTAAATAAAAAAAATACTTTGGAGTGGGCGACAGCTTTAACATTAAGCAAGCATCCATAACCACTCACTTACTGCCCCTTTATACCACAACAGACATAATCTCTACCTCATTTCCTAGTCTATTACTGTGCAATATATTTTATACATCAATTATTATATACTAATGAGCTGTGTAATATCCTCTTAGGATTTTATCATAGGTATTTTATTAAAATGAATAGATTCAATTGCAGAAAAAGAATAGCCTTTGTCTACTGCTGTTTATTTTCATTGTAAGTAGTTAAATAGTTTGTATTTTGCATTCTTTGGACCTAAGTTATATATAGAATCCAATTCCTGCTGGCAGCTTTTTATGTATAACTTCTGCATTATAAGTAAGCCACATGTGAATCTCTGATGTTATTCCTTACACATTCTATTATTAGCATATTAATCAGCAGTTGCCAACTTTAGCGTTTTTAATTAGAGAAAAGTAGCTTCATTCATTCATTCCACATACACTTATTACTTGTCTCCTATGTACCAGACACAATTAGTCATCAGTAGATGCTTCCACTGTGCTTGGAAGTAAAAAGAAAAAAAAAAAAAAAAAAAAAAGTGTGTGTGTGTGTGTGTGTGTGTGTGTGTGTGTGTGTGTACATGCATGTGCATGCTCAGTTAAGTAAATTTTAAAATTTTAATAACTTTGGCCATTCTGGGATACCATGTCTGAAGCCATCCAAAAAAGATGAGGAAACAAGCCATTATGGATACCCTGTGAACATAAAGGTTGTAACTGCAAAGACCATGAGAAAGATACGTGTGCGCTATTCCAAGATTAACCAAAAGACAGAGAGGCCAGAAATAGAGTAAGCAAAAGTGAGAGAAACAACTAGAGGCAAAAATTAATGGTGAAAAATTTACAGGGTTGATATGCTATTCTATGCTATTGTACAGGGTTGATATTCTATTCTCTCTCTCTCTCTCTCTCTCTCTCTCTCTCTCTCTCTCTCTCTCTCTCTCTCTCTCTCTCTCTCTCTCCATTGTGTGTGTGTGTGTGTGAAATACAATATGTTTTAACTATTACTGAATATAATGTAAGTCTAGTGATATATTTGGCAGATGCCCTCGGTGTGGTAATTCAGCAATACAGGCTACCTTTGCTTTTGGCTCTACTATTCCAACATTCACCTGACAGACATTGACAAGAGGGAAGTTCGCTCGGAGTCCACTGACAACTATTGCTTACACTCACACTAGTCAGAAGGCCAAGGAAAACTAGATTCCAGGGTGTACTGGTCTTGTCTGTCACTGGTGGAAAATGTAGATAAGGTTAAGTCAGTGGGAAAATAGTCCTATTTGTTAGGAGAGGAGATGACATCTGAACCATGATAGCACAAATCATATTCTAACTCTGTTTTGAAGGTAGGAACAAAGAGATTTACTGCTTAGTTGAATGGAGAGAATTGAATTAGAAAGAAAGTAAACTGTAGGCAGTTTGTTACTGGATATAAAAGACTTTGGAAATGAGGAGTTGAAGGGAAACACTAAGTTTGCTTCTGAAACACCAAAATGACACTTTCATGAAGTAGCTACACTGAAATGTAGACAGTTGAGTAGATAAATCTGGAGAGGAGAAGAGAAGAGAAGAGAAGAGAAGAGAAGAGAAGAGAGAGAAATTTAGGCATCAACAGAGGCACAACATCTGTGGGCACACACCTGTAATCCCAGCACTCAGGAGGCAGAGGCAGGAGGATCTGTGAGAGTTTGAGGGCAGCCTGATCTACAAAGGGAGTCTGCGAGAGCCATGGGCTACACAGGAAAACCCTGTCTCCAAAAAACAAAAACAAAACAAACAACAACAACAAAAACGGGAAAGAAAGAAAAAGAAAAGCTCAAGAGCTAAGTAGAACAGGAAAGAAAAGACTTAGGAAGAAGCAGCTATAATTTAGGAGAGATCACACCAGTGTGATGTTTCAAAAACCAAGTGCAAACGAGATAGATTTTAAACTCTCCTTTAAGGAGAAAGTGATAGCTTTGAGAAGTCCTCCTAACAGGTCAAGGTAGACAAAGACAGATCACGTATTGGCTTCATCAACATAGAGGTTGTTGGCATCAAGGACAGGGGACACTTCATGAAATGGTGGAGGTGAAGCCCACCGGAGTTGTTTGGGAGTAGAAAACTGAGGTCAGAGGTGCCGAGGATCATGAAAGAAGTTTAGCGTGTTTATATGCTAACAGCGTGATTCAGCACAACAAGGACCAGAAAGGATGCAGAGAAGAAGGGGATGGAATGCCTGCTTGGTACCTTGACTATGTGAGGGAAAATGGGAACCTGCTCTGGATTTCACCCACTGAAATGGAGGGATGTCCAAGTGCAAGAAGCAGATGAGAAGAAGGTTTGGTGGCAGGGCTCTGCGAGACAGCCTGCTGACGGCTCCTGACTTCCCAGTGCAAGGGAGATTGAAATCATTAGCTGAAATTTGAGTGGAGGAAGAATGAGGACAGAGCAATGAACTTGTCATCTTGAGTACCAGAGCGTGATGAGAGACAGGAAGTGGAGGTCTATTGCTCTAAGAGACACGGCTAGCTGGTGGTCATGAACTTGAGTCACAGCACACGGTTCGGGACACTTTCCTATGTTTATATAATTAATTTTAAGCACTTTCACCTCCATTCTGCTCTCTCATTCTCCTCCCTCTTTTTCTGGAATCCTTCTCAACTAGTCTCCTTTCCTGTGTTCGTGTCTTCCTTTACTGTGAGTTTAATTCGTTCATTGTCCAATCGTGACTAGAAAGTAATTTACCATAGCAAGGGCAAGTTTTGAGTGGCTACACAACTAAAGACATATATAGCCCCAAAAACCATGCTAATAGTGCCTAAGTGAGAAGTACGCTTTGTGGATCCCTCTCCCATCCTTGATGACTTTGCTGTAGCTAATCTAGGTTAGACTTTCAAGTGCTATTTTTCCCCTCTAGCTATCATCGACTAGGTAGATAAAAAGTACTGGGATTTCACATTTTCATCCATCATGGTCTAAACATTAATATTCATAAATATTAAATATTTTAAGAATCTTCATCTCTTTCCACTTGTGTTCCTGCAACTGATGAATCACTATAGATAAGTGCCGCATACTCCAGTGAATCCTTAGCACCCATTCTCTCTGCCAGGACTCCTTATCTTTCTAGAACTTGCCCTTTAAGGAGATGATTCCAATTCCCCTGTGAAAGGTAAGCATCCCACAGTCCAGTTCCTGATATCTCTCCTCCCCCACGGCTTGGGGCTAGAAGTCAGTCTGTAGTCCCCCAGTTCAAACTAGCTCTCTGAGCCCAGGGAAAACTGTTTCCTGTTTAATAAAAACTGAAGACATCTTATAGGCAGGGTAAATTTGAGGTCAAAGGTTTGGTAGGTGGATTGGAGTTCCTCTCCCTCCACTCTAAGTCCTGCCTGGCTAGAAGGTGGCCTCCTCAGTCTCCATGTCCCCCGCGGCTAGAACGCTCAGCTAGAGACATCCCCATATCCTCCCTGTAGTCTACCCTGTTGCAGGTCTCCAGCTTGTTTCAGAGATGCCCCTGCCCTCATTTCCCCTCTTCTCCAAGCCCTCTCTCCTCCCCTCCCCACTCTCCCCAAATCTGATTCGCCCCTCCTTGTTTCCCTCCCCACCCCGTCTCCTACCCACTTCCTTGTCTTCATCTACTTCCTCTGTCTATTCTATTTTGCCATCTTATGAGATTCAAGAAGGGCCTCTGCCCTCCCTGTTACTTAGCTTCTTTGGGTCTGTGAATTGTAGTATGGTTGTCCTGTAACATATGGCTAATATCCGCTTATGAGTAAGTACATACCATGTATGTCTTTCTGTGTCTGGGTTACCCTGATCAGGATGATCCTTTCTAGTTCCATCCATTTGCCTGCAAATTTCCTAGAGCAGAGGCTGAGGGAATATCCAACCAATGCCTGGCCCAACCTGAGACCCACCCCATGAGAGAGAGCCAACCCCTGACACCATTAACAACACTCTGCCATGTTTACAGACAAGACCTTGCATAACTGTCCTCTGAGAGGCCCCACCCAGAAGCTGATCAAATCAGATGTTGAGATATTAGGCGGAACTCAGAGAGTCCTGTGGAAGAAGGACCCAGAAGGGACAAGAACACCACAAGAAGACCAACAGAGCCAACCAGCCTAGGCTCATGGGGGCTTACAGAGACAGAAGCACCAACTGAAGAATGTGCATGGACTGGACCTAGACCCCCTACACATATGTAACCGATGGGCAGTTTGATCTTCATATGGGTTCCCTAGTAAGTTGAGCAGGTGCTGTCTGTGACATGGACTCCGTTGCCTGCTTTTGATCCTTTCGCTCTAACCGGGCTGCCTTACCTGGCTTCAGTGGATGAGGATGAGCTCAGTCCAGATGCTACTAGATGTGCTGGGGGTGGTTTGGTAGGGGGTACCCTTTTCTGAGGAGAAGGGGAGGGGGTCTAGAGGCAAGAGGGTGGGAGGGTGGGATCGGGAGGAGATGAGGTAGGAAAAGCCACAATTGGGATGCGAAGTGGATATATAAATTTTTAAAATTTAAATTCATAATAATAAATTGCACAGCATCTGAACCCCTTCTTACCATTCAGAGTCCCATCTGCCTTTCTACTTCATCCATCCAAGGACCCAATTCACCGACAGTCTGGATGGTGAGTGACATGGGGTGGCAGACTGAAACATGGAGCCTGTGCTCCTTACCTCAAATTGGACCGATTCTTTCACAGTCCAGATGGTAACGCTGCCACACACACACGCGCGCACACACACACACACACACACACACACACACACACACACACACACACACAGAAACCTGGCTAATATGTTGAGCTTGCCACTACAAATAACTAACTCTTGGGGAAATTTGAGAAATTGGTATTAAAAAAAAAAAAAGGAAGGTCAGCTTATTTAGTTTTTTGTTTTGTTTTGTTTTGTTTTTTAAGTTTCTATAGAAACATTTGGGCAGGTTTCAGTTTAAGTAGAAAGCATTTCACTCGTTCCATCTTAATAGTCTCTGTTGAATAAGCAGGAAAAATGTTTTTCATTAGTTCTTCCATATTACACCTGACAAGCAGGTATAGGTAACAAATGCTCGGTAGAGTGATGGAACAGCAGGGAAGAGTGAAAGGAATGGTAATTTTGCAAAATGAAAAGGCTTGGGCCCAAACAGCTCATTTACTTACCAAGAAGGAGCAAGCACATGTTAACAAGTGATAGAAAACAAATATGAAATTTCTAAACTGGAGATTGGGATTAGAAACCATTGATAATCAGTCTGAAAACAAGAAGAGGTGCTCTGTTTTTTTGTTACTTGCCTTGACCTGACTTATTTGATCACAGGCCACTTTCAACAGGGGACCCCCAACAGTCTTGTTGTAAGTAGAATTGTTTGTCCCACGGCCTAGATAATGTGTGATGCAAATAGCTTATTTCACATGTTAATTTTATTTTTGGGTCTAGGGCTTAACATTACCATGATTTTTCTCTTATTTGTACTATTCTGAGAATTATTGTACATTCGGACTATCAAGTTTTGACATGTAAATGCCTTTGACATTTTACTTTAATTCCAATTTAGAAGGTAATTTAAGGGTTTAATTAACAATAAAAATGAATCAACCTATAAAAGGAATACATAAACAGGGAGTAGCAATTTACAAAACTGAAAGAAAATTTTTCTAATGCATTCTCTGTAGGCTCTTGTTGGAGTGGGAGAGACTACACAACACACCCATGTACTTCCTCAAACAATTAAGACTAGGAATGACAAGATCAGAAAGCTGCCTTGGTTAAATAGCTTCTTGGACCAGTTAATGGCTGTGAGTAGCACTTATAATAAATAGAGTGGGAGGGAGAAAGCAGTGGAGTTTTTGAAGAAAGAGCCAGTAAAGCAAATAAGCAATTAATTAAAGTCTAAAATAATGCATGTTTCTGGTCATGTAAGCAAAAATGAATAACTCGTTACAGTAGAAACAGTTTTGGGGAGATTTTTTGCCATTTGTTTTGTTTGAGACAGGGTTTTTCTGTCTTGGCTGTCCTGGACTTACTTTGTAGACTAGGCTGGCCTTGAACTCACACAGATCCTCCTGCCTCTGCCTTCCTGAGTGCTGGGATTACAGATGTGCACCATTGCACCCCAACAGAAACAAAACTTTTATTAGACACCATCTATGGGCCCTAGAATGTGCTAAACACTTGCCCTGTTGGCTCATTTATTCTTACACTGCTATACAAGAGCTCAGTTATTCTTTTTCTTTTGGTGAAGTGACATAAGCTAACTTTCATATCATCACTTAGTGGCACGGAGAAGATGCTCACTCAAGTCATTCTGCCTCCAGACTTATTTTACACAGAGATAACTTCTTACAGACTGCTCCTCTTCATACATTCTTAAAAACGTGTAAAGTGCGTGCTGGAGAGTTGACACAGTGGTTAAGAGCACTTGTTTTTCTTGCAAAGGACACAGGTTCAATTCCCAGCATCCACATGTGGGCTTGCCACTTCCTCAGGCCCCATACACGCATGTGATACACAAACATACATGCTGTCAAAACACTCATACACACAAAATAAAATAAATCTAAAACAAAAAAAAAACTTTTTACAAACAGCGTAGGGTAGCAAAACAGAATTGTAAAGTTTTGTAGAATATCTTAAGACAGGAAGAAAAGATTCTTCTAGATGTTCTGAGAGTGACAAAAGCTCTTATGATACAGTGGCATCTTATTGAAGCTAGGTATAAATTGTCATCTAATGTTGAATATTTGTCCTCTCATATGAAAGACTCAAAATACTCTGTATTTTCCCTGTGGGTTTTGTGCCATGATAACCTCTCAAAGGAAACATGAGTTTGCTTGGTGGTGGCTTTTCTTATAAAAGCAAAGATTACAAGTGTACTTTTAAAGAAATGTGGGACATAAACAGGGGAAATTAAGTCATCAATAAGCTATAAAGCTTTTATATTCTTCTGACACACTACGTAACACTTTCAGATAATTTCATTATTTTGACTCTAATCCTTTTATTGGTCACACAGAAACTAATACATTCACTCAACACAGAGCATAGGAAACTCAAGAAAGCCAAGATACCTTTCTCACATTACATGGATTTTAAATACTCCAGTGGAGGCTTTAAATCTGTGCTCAGATTTAATGCAGACAGAATGTGTATATTGTTTGGAGCCATCACAGACAATTGCTTCACAAAACAGGAAACCCCAAAGTACCCCACACACAGTCACCAGCACAGGTGTCTAGGATGCCCATCAGAGGCAGATAGCACCTCACTGCTGAGGACGCTAAACACACAGCTTCGTAAAGAGTGTGGAGAAATGAAGTGGAAGCTGAGCTGTTAATCTCTCTGCTAGCAAGGTTTCTTTACTTTTTGCTTTTTTTAATTTATCATTTATTTTGGACTTTATAGCATAATTACATCAGTTTCCCTCTCCATTTCTTCCTCCAACCCTCCTAAATACCCTTCCTTGATTTTTTTCAAAGTCATGGCCCCATATGTCATTAACTATTGTTATAGGCATATATATATATATATATATATATATATATATATGCCTACCTGCTCAGTATAATGTCATTTGCATGTATACTTTCAAGGCCAATCATTTGGTGTTGGGTAACCAACTGATGTGTTCTTCCTTAGGGAGGACCACTTCTTCAATGCTCCGCATTCCTCAGTTGCCTACTGTTCTCTGTGTGGAGGGCTTCGCGTGGGCTTTGCCATGTCCCTTGGGCATCTCTCTTGCTATTGCCCTTGTCCTGCTCATGCTTGAGCAGTCGTGTTAGTGACATCGCATGGGCGCAGCCTCTTACATGACAAGGGGGGCACAATCTTACAGCAAAGTCCCTAATGTTCTAGCTCTTAAAGTCATTCCTCCCCCTCTGCCATGATGACTCCTAAGCCTTAGGTGCAAGGCTTGTGTTTAGATGTATTCGTTGGGACTGGGCTCCACAACTCTGCATTTTCACAGATTGTAGTTTTCTATAATGGTCTCAATCTGTTGCAAAGAGAAATTCCCTTAATGAGGGGAAAGGCTTCACTTCTCTGTGAATAAACGTCAAATATTTAGGATGTTGTTAAGGATTATGTTGACTTTGTAATACGGTGGTTGTAAGTTTGCCTCCTAGATTCATGGCTTTGCTATCCTAGGATAGTCATTATTAGGAATGATTTCCCTAATGTTGAGTGGTCCTCAAATCCAGTTTGCTTGCTTGTTGCCACAATATGCGTGCTATTACTACACCCTTAGGGTTAACATATCATGCCAGCCATTGCTGTGGCTCCCTGTCATCACAGCTAGGTAGCACTATTGATTCACTCCTTGGGAAGCTTAAATGGTGCCTTCAGAAACCATGAAAAATATTCCTTAAGTAGGAGGCTTTCAGATCTGTTCTAGATCAGTAGCTTCCAGGTCTTGCTTCTAAAATGCATGGTGTCTTCAGCAATAGTGACTCACCTTCCACATCTTCGATGGCATCCAAGGCAATAACAACAGTCGGTGGTGTTGGGGGAGTCTTTTGGACAACACTGACCAAAGAGGGCTTCTTGTGCCTAGTATGGGGGTTTTGTTAGATGTTTCTGACTTTTGGAAGGAACATTATCAGTCTAGATGTGAAACTTTTATTTAAAACTACATATGTGTATTTACAAACAGACTCACATGTATTACAGATTTTTACATAGTTAATAGTCTGATTCTTTATGACTTTTTCAGAAATTCTACAGCTATTTTACTATCTTTTCTCATTTTGTATTTATCTCCTTCCCTCATCTTTAATTAGAATTCCCATTGCCCATTTCCTGATCACCCCCTTTCCCCATTTTCTGATCAGATCATTCAAACCTCATTCTTCTCCTCTCTATTGCCCCACCATCACACAAGTAATGGTCCCTTTGTACCTTCCAGAATTTTGTAGTTACTCTACACTTGAAATTTTGGCTCTAGGAGCCTCTAATGACAGAATATTTGGTGCTTGGCTTTCTGAGTCTGAGTTACCTCATTCAGTATGACCTTTTTCTAGTTCCATCCATTTACCTGAAAAGTTCATGATTCCATTTCTCTTTGCAGATGACTAGCATTCCAAAGGGTGTATCTACTGTATTTTCATTATGCATTCGCTGTTTGACTGACATTCGAGTTGT
The DNA here is from genome assembly GCF_903995435.1 of Acomys russatus. Taxonomy (NCBI): domain Eukaryota; kingdom Metazoa; phylum Chordata; class Mammalia; order Rodentia; family Muridae; genus Acomys; species Acomys russatus. The sequence goes on from NC_067153.1 coordinate 54,969,916, forward strand.
TTCTGCTTCCTAGCTACTGTAAATAGAACAGAAATTAACATGGGTGAGCAAGTACCTCTGAAGCATGATGTTAAATCCTTTCAACATATATCATGGAGTAGTCTATGTGTGTCATATAATAGAAATATTTTCAGCTTTTTGAGACTTGCTGACATCAATTTCAAAGTTTGTACGGGTTTAAACTGATACAATTGTTTTGGGTGTTTGTGTGTGTGTGTGTGCGTGTGTGTGTGTGTGTGTGTGTGTGTGTTTCTGAATGGTGCAAGATGAAATCTCAAACTTATTTTGATTTGCCTTTTCCTAATTGCTAGGGGATGATATCTCACATTTTTTGACATATTTATTAGCCATTTTTTTGTTGTTCCTCTTTTGAGATCTGCTCAGATCCTAGACCCATTTTTCAAATGGGTCATTGGTTTTGACTGTTTTGGTTTTTACTTCTTTATGTGTTTTGGATATTAATCATCTGTCAGATGTCTAGCTGGCATGTTCTCTCTTCATTCTGTGGGCCTGCTCTTCACCCGGATGATGGTTTATTTAGCTACGAACTAGCTTTTTAGTTTTATGACGTTTCACTTGTCAATTATTGGCCTTAATTCTCAGGCAGATGAGTCCTATTCATAAAGTATTTTTCTATGCCTATACTTTATAGTATACTGTCTATGTTTTCTTTTAGCAGTTTTAATGTATTAGGTTTCATATTTAGGTCTTTGCTCCATTTGGAGTTAGCTTTTGTGCAAGGTGATAGATGCAGCTCTGATTTAATTTTTCCACATGTGGACATTCAATTTTCTCAGCACTGCTTGGTAATAGATGCTTTCTTCTCTACAGCTTATGCTGTTAGCATCTTTGTCAACTACTCATTGGCTGAAGTTATTTGTACTCATGTTTGGGTCTTCCATTTTGTTCTAGTGTTGTATATGTCACGTGTATGCTAGGACCATATTGTTGCTGTGGCTACGTGATATATCGTAAGATCCTGAATGGCAATCCTTCCAGCATTGTTGGTATTGCTCAAGACTATTTTTACCACCCAGGGTCATTTACACTTAGGACATAAATTTAAGATAGCTTTTTCTATTTCTTTTCATTGGGATTGCATTTAATCTATAAGTAGCTTTTGGCAGAACGGTCATTTTCACAGTATTAATTCTACCAAGCAATGAGCATGGATGTTTTTCATTTTCTACTGTCTTTCTTGGTCTCTTTTTTCAGAGAATTAAGCCTTTCATTGTAGAGATCTTTCACATCCTCGGTTATGTTTATTCCTAAGTATGCTGTTTTTTTCGAGGCTATTGTGAATGGGGGTGTGTGTGTGCAACCTCTCTTCCACATGTTTTTTGTTAGTATATAGGAAAGCTGCTGATCTGTGCAAGTTGTTTCTGTATCCTGCCACACTGCTGAACTTATCATTTCTACAAGTTTTAAAGTAGAATTTGGGTGATCTCTAATGTATACACCATCTGCAAATAAGAATAGTTTGACTTCTTCTTTCCCTATTTGTATCCCTTTAATTTCTTTTCGCCGTATTGATCCAGCTAGTATTTTGAGAATAGTATTGAAAACAAGTGGAATCACTGGATATTTCTGTCCTGTCCTGGCTTCAGAGGGAGTGCTTCAGCTTTTCCTGCAGTTGTGATGATGTTGGCTATGCGTTTCAGTTATGCCCCCTCTAGACCTACATTCTCAGGAATCTTATCATGAGGCCATGTTGGATTTGGCTAAAGACTCTCTGTGTCTATTGAAATGTGATTTTTGTCTTTAAGCCCATTTCTGTGGTTTATTATATCTATTGACTTGAATATGTTGAAGCATCCCTGAATTTCACATATAATGCCATCCTGGTCATGGTGGATAATCTTTTTGATGTATGTCTTCATTGTGTTTGTAAGTGGTCCCTTACTCAATACCTAATCTCTGTGATTATGTGGCTTGTAGCACACCCATTGAAGGATTAAAAGCTAACATCCACATATAAAAGAAAATGAATTTTTTTTAGTTTTAAATATATATATATATATATATATATATATATATATATATATATATATATATATATATATATATATATATATTCCTGGAAGTTGCTCCTCATGCCACTATTCTCAATAAACTCGAATATGCTCTTGGGAAATTCGATTGTTCCTGTTGGTTATGGTCAAAGGATACACTGCAAACCTGCACCACCAGAAGTTGTACAACATTAGGAAGGTTGAGACCTGCTAGTCTTGAGGGATTACTTGTAGTTACTCACCATGGGTTATAATTTGAAGCAACTGAAGAAATAAACTTTCTTCTCCCTATTTTGTAAATTAGCAAATATAAACCAGTTTCTGTTACTCATATTGGCATAATGGACTAGAACTGCAGTGGAATTAATTATATAGATGGTTCAAAGAAATATCACTGTGTGTGTGTGTGTGTGTGTGCACGTGTGCGTGTGCATGTTTGTATGCTTTTTCACCCATCCATTTTGCATTGACCAACTACTCCTGGTTGTGGGTCAATATGTCAGGCATCACAACATTAAATGAAATCTCTGTTTCCTCTATTAGCATATACCTAATATAATAGCACCTCAGCTAGAGGTGGGGCTTTGCATCCATCTCCATCCTGAGATTTTTGCCTAGCTAGATCTTGTGTAGTTCTGGTGCATGCTGTGTGAGCTCGTATGCACACCTATTCTGTTAGGTCTAGAATATGCCATTTCCCTGAGTCATTACCACCTCTGGATCTTACTATCTTTTTGCTTCCTCTCCGGCATAGATTTCCCCAAGACTTGGACATTCCAGTCATGAGTTTCTCTGTTAACTGTCACCTACTGCCAAAAGAAGCTTCTTAGATGGGGGTCAAATGATGGACTAATTTACGGATATGGCAATGTGCCATTAGGATTCATTTTATGTCTGTGTTCATTAACAGAATAGCAGTAGGTTTTCCAAAAGAGACCATGACTTATCTGACCTCAGGATCTTGATTTCATTAACAGTGTGAGGTATGGATTCCACTTCATGGACCTTAAAACCAGTCAAATGTGTTTGGTTGCACAATGACATTTGTGCCACTCTTGCACCAGTGGGCAGTCATTATTATAGGTTGCAGGTTTCACAGCTGGTTGATATTGATGGTTACTTTTCTTTTCTGTTAGTATCCACACCTTCCAGTACTATGAATGCTAGCCAGGAGGAATAAAACTTCCAGTTAAGTACCACTTAGATTTCTTCAAGCTTTATGATTCAAGTATGTGATATCTTCACAGTAGAGTCTTACCACCAAATCATGAAGAATAATCAATAGCCTCAGTGCTATCCTATAATGTTTGGGGGTATCTATGATACACCACCGACTAAGAACTCAAACAGAGATAACCTATTCTTGGTACTAGGATTTGTATTTGGTATCACGTGAAATCTACTTGGGGTAGTGCCTTCTCCCATTATACGTAACTGCATTGAAACTTTTTTTTTTTTTAATATGTGTATATGCTTTAGAAACATTCCATAGAAGTAGGATTCTACATGGCTTTTTCAAATGCCTTTAGTTAGTTTTGCCATTTTGAATATGCCACCAAGTCACAATAAACTTGCTCCCTTATTTTTTTTACTGACCTGGCATCTAAAGGGTGTGAGAACAAATAGAAGCAGTAGGAAAAAGCAGGGCTCCTGTTTCAAAAATCAAGAGCAAATGGGCATCAAGATTGATCAATAATTTCCAGAGTATAATGTTATGTTCTATAAACACTAGAGCCAGAATTACATAGACTTTAAAGACACATTTGAGTATCAGAGGTTAAATATCTCCTGAAAGGAACTTTGCATACCTTTTAAGTATCCGAGGTAAAGTTATCAAGGAAAACATGACTTAGCATATCAGAAGAATCACTGACATTGCAGAAGCAAAACCAGATAACATGGATATGTGAAACCAATGTTCTTTTCTATCTACGTCATGTGGACAATATGTGATATATGATTTATTATATGTGAACTATCTGTGCAAGAAAAGAAAGAGAGTCGTTTGAATGTAGTTAGAGTAACATCCAACACAGGCCCAAGCCTGTGCTTACATTAAAAATAATGAAGGGTAAATGATCATGTTTTAAGAATTTTTTTAAAAAATCCTTGTCTATTACGTTTTTCATTATTTAATTCTTTAGTAGAGTCATTTCAACTAATGCAGCTAATAGTTGTGTATTAGTATAAAATAACATCAGTTAAGAGTGATTTTGTTGAACATGTCCATGAAATTGCAAGTACCATCATAGAAGCCAAAGATACAAATGTCAGAAATACACACCACACCACCTTAATTTTGCCTCAAAACATGTTTTTCTTTTCCCAAGCATACTGTGTGTGGGTCAGCGATTTGGTGTCTTTAGGTTCACTTAGGACCTGAAATGTCCACAATGGCCATCATAACCTTGAATACTGCCAGTCATACCACTCCTCCCTTGGTATTGACTGCTGAGTATTTTTTAGATGCTGTGAAATGATGCCAGCTTGCTCTGCAACCATCCTGTGAGTTAGCTGACCTACCAAACACTGTCTCCGGCCAACTCTCCCTTCGTGCAATTTCCGACAAAAAATTTCTTCCCACCTGCTCATGTATGAACTGTCTACTTCCTCCCATTTGTTAGCAACTTATCTACACATCACCCCACATCTTGTACCTCTCTTCCCCCCACCTAGATTTCCTTTCCTCATCTCCCTTCGCTGTCTCGCTCACTCATACAACATAACAACACAAAGATCTCATTACATGTTCCCCTGTGCTGTCACGTGACTGTGGGATAGTCTCAGCTAACGCTTTACATTTAATACCTTTAAAGTATTTTAAGTTTGCTCGACTTGTAGAGAAAAGCCTGTGCTTACATCTCTGTTCTGTCTGAAGTGCTCTGAGGTTCTCCTTGGTGTGCTACACTGGGACGTATAGGGACAGGCCCCATTAACTACGGACCACTGTTTGGTGACTTCTTGAAATTTTAAACCATATAGACCTGGAACAGCTGAGCAGGAAAACCATAAATGAGGCACAAGGAAGTAGATAGCAACTTTTCAAAGCTGAGAAATATTTCCCTCCCTCCCTTGTGTGCTCTCTGTCTGTGTCTCTGTCTGTCTCTGTCTCTCTCTGTCTCTATCTATCTATCTATCTATCTATCTATCTATCTATCTATCTCTATCTCTATCTCTCATATGCCTTATTAGGTTTGACTTCTGAATTTTACAAATATTGTTAAAATGGTACCAAATTTTAGTTTCTTTGTGTATTTCAAAAGTCCTGGAACAAATATTTTTCAAAGCCCTTTGTTGATAGTTATAATCTGGCTGCCACATTTTAAAATAAGACAATGAGGAAAACAAGAGATGTGCTTCAAGGGGGAGAGGGGGGGGAAAGGCCATCTTTTCCTGTGTCAGACACTGTGAGGACAAGGATCAGGTCCTGGGCTCTCAAGTCAAAGCTACCTTACTGTTCGCATTAAAATTCATGTCACATCTGGGTCTGCTTCTGCAGCATGCCGCAGTGCTTGATCTGATAACTTATCAGTCAGATTTCAAGTAGCACTCCTTTTACATTTAAGAACGTGATAAGGTTTCCTGCAGAGCCATTAGACTAATTTCATTTTTTTGTTTGTTTGTTTGTTTTCTCTTTCCAAACTGCTCTTTGCCAAGGGACTAGGTAGCCCTGGGCAAGCCGCTGGGCTCCTAGGCAAGTGCTGGTTGCTCTGCTCTCATTCCAATCCTCCTATCTGTCCTCCAGGCCTCCTTTGTCAAAGGTAAGCCATTCAAACTCTGCAGCCGCAACACGCTCACTTCTTTTCTCCCTTGGCCCACTAGAAATTCTCAGAGGAGTTTTGTTCAAGACCCCGCGACGCTAAAGTGGTACAGGAGCGATATGGTAATTGCATATGAGCTACAGTTCAGGCTTAATGAACATTATGTTTATGAAGAATGTAGCTCTGATTTCTAAAAGCACTTTGGTAAATTATACAAATTAAATATTCATTACTTTGTACTTCATCAGTTCACATTTGGAACACTTTTTCTTCATTATGGTAGCCTGGAGTAAAAGCTTTTAAAAATACCTTTTATTCTGTTATTTTTCTGAAACTTTTTACTTAAATTATTAGAACCAAACTGTATCCCTTCCCCCTAACACTCAGGGCCTATGATAATCATAATTCCTTTTCTAAAAAAATAAAAAAGGCAACTGGATATTTATTTAACACAAAGGAAAGTAACTATGTGTCTGTCTGTGATTCTTATTGCAATAAGTCAACATAAAAATATGCAACGCTTTAATTCCGGTTTCCATTCAAAGTTTATTTATCACTCTTATTCCAACAAAAGAAATGTAATTTCATTAGAAATAAACCTCAGAACTAAGCCAAGACATTGCAGAGTTACAAAGAATGCATGTTGCTCAGGGTTAAAATAACCGTACCATGATTTCCAGTCATCAGATGCCAAGTTAAAAATCCTTTGACAGCCTTTCCAGTCATGGAGACATTCAGATAGAGGGGAGATGGAGTTGCTTTTTTTTTTTTTTTTTTTTTTTTTTCTCCTTTCAAACACCCTAGTCAGATAAAAATGCATTTTTCCCCCAGACATATTCAGCAAGCTGACACTGATAGGCCTTGGAGAAGTCAACCATATTGCAAAGAGCTGGCTTCAGGGGCAGGGCTTCCAAGTTTAAAATGGCTCAGTTGTTTTTGTTTGTTTACTTGAAACTTAAACAAATGACAATTAATGTTTGGGAGAGAAGTGAATTTTAAAACAGATTTTACACATTACAGGTAAAATTATCTTGAGTAGAACTGTCTGAGTTGAAAGAGACCCGGACTAAGCAACAGCAGACACAAGAGTGAGTTCTGTTTACATTTTACAGTTTTTGAGGCTTTTCTTTTTTTCTTTTTTTCTTTTTTTTTTTTTTTTACAATTATGTTTTAAAAGTAAGTGTGCGTCCATGTGCACATGCCCATCTGTCACAGCCCAAAGGTGTAGGTCAGAAGACGAGTCGAGGGCTTCCAGGAATCAAACTAAGATTTTCAGGATTGGCAACAGGTGCTGTAGCCACTGAACCATCCTGCTACCCTTTTCCATTAATTTTTGCAGCATCCCTTAATCTCATTAAACACCACTGATCTAATCCAGAACCTGAGGAAATCTGTTTCTGGTTTGCAGTCACATATAGTGAGAGTATAAAGCTGATAGTAAAACAAACAAACAAACAAAAAGCCCAGCAGCTATAGAACAGACTGGGCAATCACATACTCACCTGTAACCCAGGTGCTCAGGAGGGGATGGGGGTAGGGTAACAACAAAAAGATTGTTGGGATTTGCTCCCTGCCAGACTAGCCAAACATGCACATGTTCTAAGTTTAGGAAGAGAGACCCTGATCCAAAGGAATAAGGCAGAAAGAGATGGAGCAGGACACTAAATGCCCTCCTCTGTCCTGCATACGTATATGCACAGGCACACATCACATACACACACACACACACACACACACACACACACACACACACACACACACACACCCCACCGCTGCCGCCGCCACCAGGAGCAAAAGCTTTTCACATGACAAATATCACATAAATTTGGGATATTAGAAGCTCAAATCATGTTCACAAACTAGTATATCATTAACAAAATATGGACTCCAGCTAGCAACATTAAATAGACTCAGCAAGTTGTATTTATACATTTATTCACATCTGCCTATAATGACATGAATTAAAGGCCAAGAAGCATGAATTTGAGAGATAATGGGAGAAAATGAGAGAGGTTCGAGGGAGGAAAGGAAGCAGATGAGGTTAATATATTTTAATTTAAAATAAAAACAAAATAGGAATGACGTTTGAAAGCATAAGAGCTGAAGACACAGTTGCAGCTAGGTGACCATCCCTTCTCAGTGCTAACAAATCATCCTGTAAGCCTGTTTGGGCAAGGAGGTTTTTTTTTACATCATTTAAATGAACACTTACTCCCTTTCTTTTTGCTTTCAGCATCTATTTCAACTAACTTTATTGCTATAATTTACTCTAGAAATAGAGGCCTAGGGGTCAAAAGATGTTTGGATTGGGGGCAGTAGGACACCTGGTATGAAAGTGGGGAGGAAGCTGGGATAGGAGGGTACAAAATGAGACAAGGATGGAGGAGAAGAGAATTGAGAAGATCAAGAGCGTTTGAAGGTGACATAATGAACCTAACATGAATGGGAAACAAAAGACCAAGAAATTTAAGCAGGAAAATGGGAGAAACAAGCACAGCTAGGCCTGTGCATATTAAACCTGCTAATGTCGAGAAAAGGGGGTTTGGGGAGGAGAGAACAGAAAGAAACAACGTGATGACACGTGGAGGTTGGATGTGGAGGTTGGATGTGGAGGTTGGGGAATACAACAGACACAGGCAGGCTGGGAAAACAGAGCTGGCTGGCCACCAAGGGAGAAGCAAGCCAAGAGTGAGGGCTCCACTCGGAAGACCGCTTAGAGACTGGCTGGAAGCAGGCTTCTGCGTGTCCTGAGGAAAATGGTGGGCAGGTAGTTAGAGAAGCCAAAATGGCAGCCTATAAATAGTCTGAAGTTTTTGCGGCTAGGAAAAGCTAAACCACAAAGCTTTCTTTTTCTTTACTCTCAACACTGAATGCCCATGATCGCTGATGGATGTAGGAAGCTTCCCCACTCTCCAACCAATTAGGGTAGCAGACACCTGCTGGGGTCTTCTAGTTCCCCCTCAGTCCTGACACTGTTCACTTAGAGATAGCATCAGGTCCCTCAGGTCTGGAGTTGGCGCTCCCCAAACTGCCCCCTCTCTCATGTGTGCTGGTTGATTTTTGTCACCTTGACACAAACATAGTCATATCTGGGAAGAGGAAAACAATTTTTAAAAAATGCCTCCAAAACGCTGGCCTGTAGGTAAGTCTGCAGAGCATATGTTCTTGATTAACGATTGATGCTGGAAGACCCAGCTCCTGGGGTGGCCAGTACCACCGCTGCACAGGTGGGCCTGGATTGTATAAGAAAGCAAGCTGGGGCCGGGCGTGGTGTCGCACGCCTTTAATCCCAGGAGGCAGAGGCTGGTGAGTTGCTGTGAGTTTGAGGCCAGCCTGGTCTACAAATTGTGTCTAGGGCAGCCAAGGCTACACAGAGAGACCCTGTCTCAAAAAAGCCAAAAAAAAAAAAAAAAAAAAAGAACCCCCCCCAGAAAAAAGAATGCAAAATGCAAGCTGAACAAGCCAGTAAGCAGCTCAGTAAGCAGCTCGTCTATGCCTCTGTTTCAGTTCCTGCCTCTTGGTTGGTGTCTTGAGTTCCAGCCCTGACTTAACTTCATCGAGGACTGTTAGATGAAACAAACCCTTTCCTCCCCAACTTCCTTTCAGTCACAGAGCGTGATACTCGAGAAGTAATTATGACAAAGCCAAATGTCAAGCCCAGCTTGCCTCTCTACCTTCCATCAACTAGCTGCAAACCAAGATTCCCAACGCCCTCCTCCTAAGCTTGTTTAACTTTTGCTGGAGCAGTCCATTAGAACTGGAGAAAATTATTTTCATATATCCACCTGTTAGAAAGGTCATGTTAGTGGATGCGAAGGAACATTGGTGTCAGAAAGCTGCATGAATAAGCCACGAGGAAGACTCCTGTACCTTCTACCCTTTCTCTCAGGGAGACATCTTGTTCAGCTTTCTGGGGCCTCTGCAAAACCAGCCCTTTGGGGGATTTTATGACTGCTTCATTCCACGGGTGTAACTGATTAAATCATCTGCAGTTATCAATCCAACAACCCATGTTCCTCTCCTTTTCCAGAGGTTGCCAGGTGAGGTTGAAAATTGAAAACCATCAATGTACCTTTTTCTTGGGCGAACCAGTCCATTCTCAGCTATGTAGGAACCCCTACCTACTAGACATCCCACTAATGTACAAAAGACACGTTATCGCTCCCCAGATTCCAAGGCTATTAGAAGCTCTATAGCAGGAAATGAGGACAGAGATGGGGCATCTATTTTGCAAACTCACGAGCATGTTAAAGAGAAACATCTCACAGACAGGAGAAGGTTGCCTGAAGTTTGAGGCAAGCCTTGAACTGTTCATCCTTAAACAGTGTGTTACACTGTGAAACCTGGTCTCAAAAAATTGTTTAAAAATGAAGAAGAGGGAAAGAAGGAGGGAGGCAAGAATGGAGGGAGGAAGGAAAAGAAAAATGGGGGGGGGCGGAGAAATCCACATTTGTCAGTCAATTCATTTGAAGGACGGCAATGGGAAAAAGTCAGATGATGGGAAAATTGGAAGTCAGTATAATAGGATAACTACGGGTTTTCATAAAAGATAAGAATGACAGGATCAGATAAATATTAGGACTAATGCAGAATTGGGAGATAATGCAATCTTGTTCTCAGCTGATCTACACTCAGTCATGACATTAATCCCTGACAACTCTCTTTATTTAACGAGCTTTTCAGAAAATCACAGCATCTTATTCGGTGGTTATCCCAGTTGCTCATCTAGTCATCTACCTTTTGAATTTCTCCACCAGCATCCCAACCAGCTAACTGGGTATCTGGCTTTGTGTAAGCATCCCCTGTAGAAAGAATCTCTTGTGTGTTGTATGGAAGCATCCCCTGTCAATAAAAAGCTGATGGCCAGTTAGATGAGGCAGGAAGTAGGAGGTGGGAGTTCCAGCACAGAGAGAGTTGAGCTCTGGGATGGAGAGAGATGGGAGATTCACCCAGACGCTGAGGAAGACGGACACATGAAACTAAGGAGAGGTAGGCAGCCATGGGGCACACGTAGAGTAGAATAAATAGGTAAAATAAGTTATGAGCTGGGCAGGGAAGAAGCCAAGGCTTATGGCTTAGGCATTTATTCATAAATAATAAAGTCATAGAGTCATTATGGGACATGGGATGAAAAGTCTGTGGTTACAAACCCAGGGTGAGATGCCCACTAGTGTGGGTATGCCCATATTTTATACACATATGCCACACTCATCAAACAATGAGAAGTCTGTATGCTCTGCTGAAACTGACTTCAATAGCTTCTTCCCATTGGGCTATTTCTAACTCTTTCCAATTTTCAGGCTTATGCCTACCTGGTCTCCCGAGTCCTGCAGTCTCTCACTACTTATATTGAGCAAATGTTTACACAGACATGTCCCCTTTTATTTTCAGAGTGGTAGCAGAGGTCCGCCACTAAGCTCCAGGGTTCTGAGACAAGCACACACTTCATATTATGGTTCAGCTAGGAAATGGTCCCCAGAGTCTCCTGTGTTAAAGGCTTGTTTACCCCTGTGGCGGTGTTCAGAGGTGTGCTCGCTAGCTGTGTCTGGATCAGGATGGCCTTCATTCATGGGTGGAGTCATAAGTAGATGGCATTACTACAAGGTGGTAGAGACTTTAGGAGGTTGGCCAAACTGTGACTGACTGACTGACTGTCTGTCTGTCTGTCTGTCTGTCTGTCTCTCTCTCTCTCTCTCTCTCTCTCTCTCTCTCTCTCTCTCTCTCTCTCTCTCTCTCTCTCTCACACACACACACACACACACACACACACACACACACACACACACACACACATTTTTGCACAGATATATGTTTCCAAAACAGAACATTCCTATATTTCCATATGGCCTTTTCAAACATCATGAGAGTTAGTTATCCCTTCTCTTCACCATGCCTCGGCCTTATCCTTCCACGGTCCTCACCATCACCATGTAAACATCTCTGTTAGGGGACAGCGAGAATCAAGTCACCAGAGCAGGAGCCTCTGTGGGCTCTAGTGAAGGGACAAATTTCAATGATAACCAACATCCTTCTGGAAGACCAGTGTGGACGATCCGAGAGTTAAAAATTCCTCGGCAACACTTACAGGGGGACCCCCTCAAGCTTTTTTGAGGTTTACTTCTATGAACTAACTGTACCAGGTACTGACAATGAATATCAGAGAAAGGCTCTGCTTCTGGTCTTGCCACAGAAAGGGGGAAATTAAACTATAATTACCATCATGATAATTATGATGATGAGGATAAGTGTGTGTCTGTAAGTGAGAGAGAGGGGGTGAGTGTACTTGGTGTTGGTGTTGGCATACATGTGTATGTGTATGAAAGTCAGAGGACCACCTCAGGTGTCATCAGTGTTCAAGAATGAGATTCCACTACCCATGGGATCTCTCACTGGCCTGGAGCTCACCGATGAAGGTAAGATGGCGAGCCAGCAAGCCCTGGGTGTCCTGTTTTCTCTGCCTCAGCACTGGGCTTAGAGTTGCACACCACCCCATGTGGCATTTTCTCCTGGACCCTGGAGAACTTTACTGAGTGAGCCATCTGCTCAGCCTGAAGATCAGTTAGTTGCACACCATACATAGTACTCTGTTTTGCAAAGGGGCTGGGGACGGGGTGGAGAAACCCAACTCCACACCCTCTTGCCATTGTGTGCCCATACAAAGGGGAGGGAGTTCTCTTGGGCTGAACTGGGAAATAGATAAAGTTCAAAATCTGGCTGTCTCCAGGGCCCAACATAAGACCAAGACCCAATCATAGGACGATAATACACTTTCCTTCTTCCACATATGGCCACCACAGCACCAAGGACCTACTTGCTGCAGGCTCTTTTTTACACAGCATGTCATGTCCTTTGTTCAACAAGAAAAGAAAACCAAAGGGCTGAGGGGGGAGGGAGGAAGAAAACACTTGAAGAAAATGAACAAGTGTGAGAACCACTCCAATGTGGAAGAGAATCTGGTAGTGTCAGACAAAAATTGTAAATCAAATAACTGCTGTTCTGAGGTACGAATGGAAATGCAGATTATCTGAAAGAACAGATGGATAACGTCAGCAGAAATATGAGAATCATAAGAAAAAACTCAAACCAGAAAATGGCCAGGACTTACAGCTTGGGACAGAAGCAAGGAATCCCTTAGTGGTGGACTGACTAACCCACGGAGGAACACCTGAACCCAAGGAGATGAAAACACAAACCCTCAAAGCTGACAGGAAGAAAGGGAAAGCACACAGATACCCAACTGCTGCTGGACAGCTACAAGCGGGGGATGTCCACAGGTAACAGTGGTGCCTGGAAGAGGAGTAGAAGGAAAGGCATTGGAAGTCATGACAGCTGACTGTCTTCCAAGTTAATGTCAGACAGACAGCCTTGAGTCCAAAGAGCCAAGCCAGGAAGTTTATATTCAGACTTGAGAAAAAGTAGAAGGGACAGTGTTGGTGGAGACTAGGCCCATTTATTCTCTTAAGATAAAAATTTTGCATCCTTTTGTGTGTGAGATCTTATTATTACATCTTTATAATGTCACTTTTTAGTCTTGTATTTGGAAAGGACTTAGGAAAGGACAAAAATCACATTTTCTCAGGAAGATCAGATAATGAAAATTGCAGCAATTAACAATGTTTGCTTCAGAAACTGAAGCATACAGCCAAGGGGAGGGGAGGGGAGGGAAGAGAAGGGGAGGGGTGGGGTGGGGAGGGTGGCACTCCTCTTGATTTTATCTGTGGAAATCATTTTGAATTTCAAGTTCTGACAGTCCCTGTTGAATTTTTCAAATTATGGTCATAATAAGCTATGTTCCCAAATGGCTACGTTATCAGCTTTGTAAAATCAGAGGCATAATTTCAGAAAGGGAGGTAAGTGAGGCGCTTTGTTACGCTAGTAGTGCAAAATACAGTCCTCTGCTTGCCTCATAATTGTGCAAATCAATAATACATGAGCACACAGGGGTTCTTTTAACGATTTGAAATTTATTATAAAGCTGTACATTCTTTGAGAGTCTTCTTAAATGAAGACATCTTTTATATGTGAGAATCAGGTGTTTTAGCGCATCAAAATTTATTAAAATCTGATGGTTGAAAGAGAATTCACTAAAATTGATTTGAAATCTTTTGAAAGCCTTCATCCCTTGGATTTCAAAAGTGCATGGCAAGTTCAACTGCGTTTCTCTGTTTCTTACAGGAATTTGGGGAATTGAAAGTGTAAGCCAGCTCAGTTCCATTACATTTCAAAAGCCAATAAGAACTTTTAATTTTTTTATCTTCAGTTATGATTATTTTCTACTTTGCATCTCCATTCTGCCTAATGACAGAAGTTTCATCTTTATCAATGCAGAAGAAAAACATTTATCTTAACCGATTTACCCTTTTCCTGAGTCTGCTTGTATTTCCTTGGAAGTCGCGATCTTGTGCACAAATTTGGGACAGAGTTTAACAAAGGCTTCTACAAGCTCATCTGAGTCCTCAGATTGTGCTTGTACGTGCTAGCCTAGACCGTCTTCAGATAGAATCCAAAAGACATCCTATTTTTTCACACGGTCTCCAGCCACAAATTTTAGGCAAATCTCATGCTTCTGCGTGGCCATACCTTTCCAGGCTACCTCTGTGTCCCTCTTTGGAGCGTGGACTTCAGATCAGATTGTGGCTGGCTGGCTGTGTCCTTCTCTGAGTAATTAAACTCCAAGGGTAAGCCCTATAACTTTAAGACAGAGGTCTTAATGTAACTTCCTCAGAAGTCAAGAGCGTTGACCTTCGATCTCACTGCCAAGAAGGGTCCAGGGATGAACTCAAAACAGGCTGTGTTAAGCTCGAAAGTGATGGCTGAGAATTTTCAGCCTGGGATGTTTTCCAGTGGCCACATTGTGCCTCATGTACCCATGGGACTGTGGTGCCACGGAGCCAAGAAGAATGGTCAATCTTCTTCTGCCTCAGGAAACAGGCCTTTTGGGTGTTGAATAGCACCCTCATCCAGGAGTGCTCACCATCATCCCCACTGAATCTTTATCTCCCTGGAATAAGAAAGACAAGTTTCCTTGAAATCAGGCACTTCTCCCATGGAAATTGTCATGCAAAACTCTTGGTCATAATTACTGCGAGGTCACATATTTTGAAACCAGACTCACAAGGTATTGAGACTTAAAAGTTCTTCCGTCTCTAACACGAATTTATAATTTTATTGGACTGACTTACTAGGTAACTTGAAACATTCCACAATTATAATTTATACGTTTTTCTTATATTTTAACTTTGGAACATTTTAATCCAATCCATTTGGCTGTAAAATAAATGTATTTAATAACTAGAAATTATGTAGGTAATTTCCTCTAAACTGTCAAAAAATTAACTTTAGTATAATGTTTTGTGTACTTGATTGGAGAAATTAGAGTCTTCTTAAGTTGTTTTATACTCTATTTTCTGATTTCTTTTTAGCATGAACATTTTGCTAGTAGTTTAAAATCTTTGTTTTTTTCATGTAATTTTAGCCATAGAAATTAGATTTTTAGCTAGGATTAAAAATATTTCCTATATCCAGATTTTAAACAATTTTCTTAGAATTTTCAGGTAATTACATAAATAAACTTGCACCCTCAGTTAGTAGTATATAATTTATGATAGCTTTGTTTCACCTATATTATTATTTCTTAAAAGGGTTTGTTCCAGTTAATTTTCCCCAAACTAACTTCCACAGGGAAAGGCTGAGCCTGCTTTTCCAGATTAACAGATTACAAGCAAAAGTGTTGTCCCATAATATAAAAATGTCTTTCTTACTCAGTTTCTAACATGTTAATGTAGTCTATCCTTTAATAACTCCAGATTCACATTCCCAAAGTGCTCTTCAACTAAATAGCTCTCCACGCATTTCTCAAATACACTCCAGTTAAACTGCTCTGCTCCTTGCAAAACAAAAACATGAAATGCATATGTAAGTTGGCAAAAAACTAATTAAGTATAACCTATGGATAATTTCTGGCCCAAAACCATCACTGTTGGAAGTAATAAATCGTATATAACTGTGATTAATGCATCAATATCTAAAAATAATGAATGGTTTACCCTAACACTCAGCAAACAATTTCTGGGTGAAGATATGTAACTATGTCCACAGGAGACCTTTAAAATTTGATTTTGAGCTTTATTCCAATAGTAAAAATCTCCCACATACGCTTTATTTATTCATATATTCAATAGAGAAATGAATAAAATATCTATATTTTAAAGCAAATAAAGTGAATTTGGCCTCTATCAATATTAGTAGATCTCATAAAGATAATGTTAGGAGGAGAACACAAGATGAAATCTCAGATTAATACAGTCTAGTGTAAATCAGATGCATATAAAAGTAACCAATGCTGGCATGGAGAAGACACATAGCCAACAGAAAATAAAGAAAAAAGCCCTTGAACATACAGTCAGATGATTTCTTATGAATAATCCATATCCTTTAGTGGGGAAATAACCATCTATGGCGCATCAGTGCTCCGCAAACTAGACAGCCATGTGCCAGCCACAGCAAAAATGACACTGAAGAAACTCAAAATGGAACAAACATCTGAAACTACAGAATCAGGTTATTTCTGATTCTGATTCTGATTCTGATATGAGATCAACAGTGCATATAATAAAAAGTAAAAGAGTAGATAAACTGGAATCCATGAAACAGTATCATTAGACACTATTAACAGAGTAAATACGCTGTGTAGAGTGGGAAAAATACTTGCAAATAATTTTGTCTGAGAAGAGACTTTCCTAGTTTGATTTCTGTTGCTATGGTAAATACCATGACCAAAGGTAACTAATGAGGGGGCTTACAGTACATATTCATGAAGCAAAGTCAGGAATCTAGAGATAGGAACCACAGCAGGGACTGAGGAAAGTTATCGTGTGCTGACTTGCTCCGTGTGACTTGCTGAGCTTACTTTCTTATACAACTCAGGACTACCTTCCTAGGGTGGCCCCGCCCATTCTGAGCTATGCCCTGGCACATCAATCATTAATAAAGAAAATGTTCCTAGACATATATTCACAGGTCAAGTTCATTGATTAGGGTTTCCTCTATCCGAGTGACTCTAGTTTGTGTCAAATTGACAAAAACCAAACAGCACAATTGGGCCCTTGTCAATTTGACACACAAATGCATCATTGTTATACTATGACATTTTCTTTCTTATGTATTCCCCCCACCAAAATTTCATGTTAATATCACAATATAAAACATAGTATAATTTTTAAAGCCTCATAGTCTTGGCAAAAAAACACTTTGAAACTTCTAAGTCTTTTTTAAAGATATCACAAATATCTTAACTGTGAGTTCCTGTAAAAAAAAAAAAAGAAAGAAAAAGAAAATGTTTTCTTACTTTAAAGGGGAATAACCAGGGAATAAAAACAATTGCACTTCAACAAAAGTAAGTTCTTCTACAACATAAATAAAGTTCTGTAACTCAATACCCAATATCTGAAACTCACTTGTGATCTTCTGGGCTCCAAAGGATTCCGATAGTCTCATTTCTCTGATTCTGCCATCTGTAGCACACACAGCTTGCTTCATAGGTTCATGCGGCCTCTACTCTGCACCCTATAAAAAAATTATGACACATCAACCAAAGTAGAGTCTTTGAAGGATGCTTAAACTTGCCTAATGCACAAGCCTCACCTCCATAGTCTGGTTTTCTCAACGTTCTTTTCTTCCAATCTCCGACAGAGCAGTCCATTAAGCTCTGAGAATGCAATGGCTTTTCCAGCCCAATACTACAAAAATCCATCTACAGTTCTCCCAAAACACCAACATAGTCAGGCCCACCCTAGCAGTCTCCCACTCTCTAGTTACCAATTTTCATATTAGCTATTTTTCTGTAGCTGGGATAAAATACTGTGACCAAATGCAACCTATGAGAGAGTTTATTTTGTTTGAAGACCCAGAAGGAAGTACTCTCTATCATAGCAGCAAGAAGCAATTGTTTCAAGGCCAGGAGCCAAGAACTCATACCTTCAACCTTAAACATGAAGCAGAGAAAACAACCTGGAAGTAGGGTGAGGCTATGAGCTCTTAAAGCCTCCTCACAGTGACATAGTTTCTCCAGCACTGCTACACCATCCCCTCAAGAGCACTACTAACTGGAGACTGAGTGTTCAAATGCCTGAGTGTAGTGGAAAGTTTTAGTGTCATTAAAAACTCAGTTATGTTATGTAAACATGTTTTTGTTTTAGTCCCGGGTGTGGAATATGGGGTTTATTCAGAGTGTCCACAGTAAAGAACTATTTGCCTCATACAGGCTCAAAGAGGGGCTCTTGGTCAGCTATAGAGAGCTTAATTCTGAAGACTTTGGAGAGGGACTAAATGCCAGAGCCCAGATCGGGGGTCCAAGAAATAAGAAGGCTGCTGCTCCTGGTTTCTGTTGTTGCAGTTTAAGAAGTTGACGATATCCTGAAATAAAGGTTGGACTTGCTCCAAGGAACCCAATGGTCCTAACCAACAGGAAGTAGCCAGGAAGTTGCTAAAGAGAACTATATCCCCTGTCCTTTCTAACCCTCTTTCTCTCCTACCTAAGTTAGCGGGGCTGAAAGGGAGGTGAAGGCATAAAATAGAGTTAAAAGGTAGCGCAAAGAGCCTGAGCCTTTGGGGACATTTCTCATTGAAACTGTTCACTTAACAGTTGGTCTGCAGTTGATGGTGCTGGTTGGTGACATGGTGAGGGACTAATATACTGATGGAAATCACAGAGATGAAAAGTGGAATGGGGGCTGCCAGGAAGTGGAGAGAGGGAGAAATGGAGAGACATTGCTTAATCAAGGTAGAGTGTCTCTAACAAGATGAGAGGAGTTCTGAAGACAGGTACTCAACACTGTGGGTATATTTAATACTACAAAGTTGGGCATTTAAAATTATTGATATGGTTAAGTTTTATATAACATCTATTTTTAAAACTATAAGTAGCAAATTTAATATGCTCAGAATTGTTTGTATATGTATAAATATAAAAATGGATGCATATAAATGTCTTCCCCTAAAATGTAAAGGATGACCAAGAGGTCAAGAGTTTTTCTGTTTTAAAATTTTTTGACAATGATACAATGAGCAGTAAACCTACTGGCCAATATCCCTGTTACATGTAATTGCAAAAAATATCCAATAAAATGCTAATTCAACAGCATATTTAAAGTATTATCCATTTACTATAGTCAAGTAGAATTCATCCCAGTACATAAGATGGTGCAACATACATAATTCAATATATATGATATATTCACAGTGCCAGAATGAAAGAAAAAAAGCATAGATCGTCAGAAGCCTATTGATAGAATAAAAATTCCTCTTCAATGAGAATTCCTAACATAATAGGTTTGAAAACATGCACTTCAAGATAAAAGGTTGTGTGTGTGACATGCCCACAGCAGATATCATACAGCATGGAGGAAAGACAGCCTTTCTTCTGAGACTTGGAACAAGGATGCTCCTTTGGTCTGCATAAGGATTTGCTTTGATAAGCCCTCCAGAAACTTTCATGCCCATAATTGCAACACTTGAGAGAGTGAGGCAAAAGAAATGCCATATGTTCACGACCAGTCTGAGCCACATGGTGAGTTTAAGGCCAGTCAGGGTTATTAAGCATGATTTCATCTCTACAAATAGCTAAGTCAATAAAAGCCTCTAAAAACACAGTTAACAAAATAAAAAAAATGTAAACAGGATTACATTGAAGTAAAGAGTTTGAGCTTAGGATAGAAATTAAATATATGTCCAAAGAAGTAAAGTCTGTGTGTTGAAGAGACATGTGCAGCACCATGTTTGTTGAAGCGCTATTCACAATAGCCAAAGTATGGAATCAAACTAAGTATCCATCAACTTGACAAGAGACAAAGGAAGTGTTTCATGTGCACACGATAAAAATCCTTAGACCATAAAATAGAATGAAGTCTTGTCATTTCTGGCAACGTGCATGAAACTGGAGGACAATAGGTTGATGTAAATAGGCTACGTGCAAAATGACAAACAGTGCCTGTTTCCCACCCTAGGCAGACTCGGAAGAAGCCATTCTCACAGAAGTACAGAATTGAGTGGGTTCCAAAGGCTAGGCAGGGAGGAAAGAAGGGGCCGAGGAGAGTGATCAATAAATACAAGTAAATACAAGCTAAGCAGGAGGAATAAGTCTGGTTGCTCTACTGCATGGTGGAATAGCTACAGTTTACAATAATGCATGTTGAAATAATTAAGAGTACACTTTGTTTATTCTTATTGCAAAGGAATTCTACAATGTGTATACATATAAAAATCACACTCTATTCCAAAATATGTATGAATTTATGTGTAGCTATAAAAAAGAGTTTTAAATGTTGATATAGCAATCAGCCACAGCTCTACCTAATGCTTGACAGCATAGACTTTAAACATGCACTCAAAATAGTGATTTCCTGGAAAAGCATGTGGGAGGGAAATGAACTTGGACACGAAGAGCAGGGATGTGCCTATAATGCAATACTCTCCTTCTCAGGGGAAGGGAGGGCAAATTTAGAACAGTACAGTCCCAAACTTTCCCTATACTCCTCTTATTCAGCGCTACATAGAAGACAAACACTTCAATTATTAGTAAGACTATTTTAAGCCAAGCATGGTAACTGCACATCCTGTAATACTGGGACATGGAGAGCAAGAGGCTTTTGGGTATAAAGTCAGTTTGGTCTATATGAGAAAGCCCAAACTCAAAAAAATATATATATATAAATAAAATGAATGAATGGATGGATGAATAAATGCAGTACCTTTATTAAATAATAAACTTACTCTTACAGTTAGACTCTAGCTATTTCGAGTGTGTTCATAGTGGTCTCTCCTTCCCATTGTGAACAACTCATGCTGAGCCTCTGTCTTTAGTCTGTCATAGTTCTATAATCTCTAAATTCAGAAGTCAGACTATCTGGCTTCTAGCCTTACCTACTCCACTTAATTAGTGTCACTATTGTCAGGGAGTTGTCAAGTCAACATGGAACTTTGCAGTGGAGGCAAGGCAAAAGGTAGCATTTGGAGTTCCTCCCATATTAAAGACCAGAGATTTGTAATCTGCATTTCCTTTCAATTCCAAACTGTGATCCTGGTTTTTCAGATACCTGCCCCATGTTTACTTTTTATGTTTTTTGTAGCAGAAAATAGTCCATCTCCCCCGGCAGGGGCTGTAAACTCATGGGACAACACAATAAACATAGGCTGTTTTAAAAGAAAAAGAAAAAACTCCTTCAATGTCAACTATGGTTTTTAAAACAGAGAGACTAATGTCAGCTGTGTGTCATCATACATGCTAGGCTAATTCAAGCCACACACTATCAGGGAAGAGGCGTGTTCCTAGGATAGCTTGCCTACAGCAAATCAATAGTGGGGCAGGGAACACGTTCTACCTTGTCTCAGAAGTGCCAGGGATTGATAGAACATGCGCATTGCCTTTGAGCACCGATAGATCAAATGGCATGTAATCATGACTCTCTCGTGCTCGACACACTCCTTTTGAAGCCAAGGCTATAGATAGACTTGTTTCTGTGTGGCTTTCAAGTTCTATTTCCACAGTCTTGCTTGAAAGTCCGGTTGCTATGGTGATGTGTACCTCTGCAAATACTCTCCTTCGAAGCAACTAAGTTATGTCCTGTCGAGGAGAAGTGGTGTCTATGGATCTATGCTCTGATTTCCAAGTGAGAGGTTTTAGTAAGCAGTTTTCAGCTCCCGGAATCTGAGAAAGTGGACTGAAAATGGTTCCCAAATTCAGCAGGGTGGATCTGAAAGGCCATTTCCTTTCAGTACGGGTTGAAGTATACTGAATTGGCAATGCCACCATTGGACTTGTTTCTGGGGTACTGGAAAGGGAGATGGACTGTTTCAAAATGAGCACAAAGGCCTAAGTGAGTAGCGGACACCCCTACTCCAGTGTTGTGCTCCCCTATATACCCGATGCTTACCCCCTACTCAACCAGGTACTCACTACGCTAAGTTCCCTCCCACTTGTTTCTGGAGCCACTAATCTCAGGAGGCAGAGCAGCAGCAGGAGGGTCAGTTCCTGGCACAGTTGAGAAGTGATCTCAGTGTCAGCAAGGCATCGCTGAATGCATCCCCCTACACAGAACCACATCCCATTGGAGTATTAGTTTCAGTAACAACACATGTCACCATGTCACCGGCTAGGCAGGATTATGGCATTAATACCTCTGTATTTATGTGACAAATTACATCCTCAGTTCCGAATATTAGCCTTCAAAAAGAACTCTTGAAACACAACTTATTATATTAGATAACATTGCAGCTTACTAAAACACAAATACCTCCAAAGACGCAAACTGCTTTTTTCCTTTTTTTAAACACATCTAGAAATTTTCATAATCCTCATTAACATAATGAAAGGCTTGTGGTACTTAATTGTGTTTGGGCTGAATATATGGAATACACAAATAAATCTAATGTGAAAGTCCTCTAATATGGGAAACATTTTAAATTATACTACACAGGCTTGACACATTTCATCTTTAGCTTTTTTCTGGAGAGATTTTTCTACAGCCTAAAAAAAAAATGGCCAGTCAAGCACTCCCATGCAGGTACTAACAAAAAAAAACCAAAAGCAAGAAAGGTCTGTGCTAATAAAATAGGCCAATAAAATCTTCGTTTATGATCATAGACTGCAAATTAAGAGGGTCACAGTCTATGAATAAGAGCATCTGATGATATAAGCATTAGCATCTCAAATTAATCTCTGCTCTGAGGTAACCATGCAGCTTGAGGGAAAGTGTAGGCTCTGGCAATTCTCCAGAAGTGAGAGAGCTGAACCAGGATAGCTCTTTATCATTAGATAGATCCTCCCACCTTGGAGACCATGGTTTAATTGTGATCTCTGTATAAAATTGCAAATCCAAATGTATAGGTCAAACAATCATCTTTTAATACTATGGTTTGTTGTTTTCATTCTGATAAAAGATTTAATCCTTCGTGTGTGTGTGTGTGTGTGTGTGTGTGTGTGTGTGTGTGTGTGTGTGTGTCCGTGTGTCTGTGTGTGTCTGTGCCTGTGTCTGTGTCTGTGTCTGTGTGTCCGTGTTTGGAGGCTGGCTATAGAGTCTCATTCAGTCATGTGTCTTTGCTTACTTGAAATCCTTCCTCTGTTGCTCAAGTAAAAGCAGACAAACAAAACACTCTGCCAATCAAAAAAGAAAAAGAAAAAGAAAGGGAGGAAGGGAGGAAGAAAGAAAGAAAGAAAGAAAGAAAGAAAGAAAGAGCTTGTCTCAGTGGCCAATTTCCCAGCTTATCTATAGATCATCACAGTTTATTTGGCTTTAACTTAGAAAAAGAAATCTTTCTGTACATCAGATTCACGAATTGTACAGTTCTTCATCCAAACATTTGGCAAAACGTATTAAAACAGATTTTGAAAACAATCAATTCAGATGCTCCTTCTCCTTTCCCTGTCAGTGAGCCCAGTGTTGTAGTCCTTTTGCAGTTCCCTCTGTTGCTTCCTGCTGTGGACCCTTTCCCTCTGGTTTCACAGTGTGAGCACTGTTCAAGGTGCTGGCCAGAGCGCAGCCCCTTCCTGTTCCACCCTGGTGCCTGGGGTGTGATGCCTGAGATCTACCTTTCCAACCCACCTTCTCTTCCAAACCCTGCAGATGCACTTAAAAAGCTCAGTAAACAATAAAAAGAAACAATAAACAAAAATCCCCCTCCCCACGGTCATCTTCTGCCTTGGTCTCCTCATACTATGAATGTCTGGTTTTGGAACTACAGCCCCAGATCTTGGACTTGTTTTCCATCCTCTTACCCCTGTCTTCACATAAGCTTGGTTTTATTCTGCAGGGTAGGCATAACGTTTCCTGGTTTTGTAACCTTGCCTTTTCTAGTCCATTTGTCCTAATTCAAATTCCTCTTACCTTTCATGTACACTAATGGTTCTCAACCTTCCTAATGCTGTGACCCTTTAATACAGTTCCTCATGTTGTGGTGGCCCAACTATAAAATTATTTCATTGCTACTTCATAACTATAATTTTGTTATGAGTCATAACGTGAATATCTGTGTTTCTGACGATCTTAGGTGACTCCTGTAAAAAGGTCTTTTGACACCCTCCCCCAAATGGTTGCTACCCACAGATTGAGAACCACTGATGTATATTAAGACTCGAGTTATTCAAGTGGTCACTCAACTCCTTACTCCAGTTAACCAAACCTGCACTTCCGTTAGTGACTTAGCCACATGATACATTACATCACACAAAGAATTGGATGTTTAAGTCCTTCCACATTTTGTTAATTGTGGGTGCAATATAACTCGATATTTGATTGTTGATTTCAATGTCAGTTGGTCCAACACTGCAACTCACACACTGCTGGTGGAAATACACAATGCTATGAGTCCTGCTTGACAATTTCTTATAAATAAGGCATATGCCTACCATATGCCCTGGCCATTCTGTTCCTTTTTATCTGAGAGAATTAACTTAGTCACTTTTGTCACCCTAAAGAAAATTAGCCAGTATTAAAAGCAATGTTTTCCTACATATAACAACAGTCTAGGAGTATATACCTGGGGTATTTCACAGGTTTTTTTTTTCAAGCAAGTATTTTCAAGCACTTGAAAGAAACAGAATTCAGAGAACAGTGTGTTTGGAGAGGCAGGCACATCCTCTCTAATTACATTAAGGAAACCTGCAAGACTAGAGTGCTAACTTCATTATTCCCTCCCAAAGAAATTGAACTTGTCTTTAGTTTTATTGGCAGACATGATGTGTGTTAAGTTTACTCACTGTCTTGTTGATCCAGCTGTTCCCTTTACAGTAGACAACTAATAAACACAGGGAAGAGGTGACAGCTGGGAAGTCGAAAACAGGCCTGTTAGTCATTAAATCTGTACAGACTTTGGCAAGTTTCCTTTTCTGAATACCTCAGAGCCATTACAAATGTCACCCCTTAGACCTGTTCCGCATTGATGTCTGGAGAGTAACTACATCACCATCTCCTTTGCAGGGCTGGGAAACCACACATACACAGAAGCATGTGTGCACATGAAGGTTCAGGGCTGGGAACCACCCACACACATAGACATAGGCATGTACGCATATGAAGGTACAGTGCTGAGATACATGCACAGGTGTATGTGTGTACGCTAACATATATAGTTGGAAACCACACACACACACACACATACACACAGGCTTCTATGCACACGAATGTGTATGACTGGGACACTTACACAATTGTGTATGCACATAGGTCAGGGCTAGGAACTACATACACACACACACACACACACACACACGCACGCACGCACACAAACAGGTGTGTGTGCACATGAAGATTTAGGGCTGGAACATACACGCACACACACATGCATGCACAGAGAGGTGTGTGTGTGTATGTGAAGGTGCTTGCTTACTGGACAACTAGAAAAGCAGCCAAAATCTTTGTTCTAAGTCCTTAGTGTCAACTTCAGGTGTCAACAAAGTGACCTCAGGCCACCTACACAGGGGAAGGGAGACAAACACCTACCTTACCATATGCCTAATGTTGCAATGTTGTGGTCATCAACTATGTATTGTCTGTCGCTGTAACCTTGTCTAGTACATAGTATGAGGCTTTTTTTCTCATCGTATGTGTATTTTTGGGAATTCTGCTGATTTATATACTTACATGGCATCCACGTAAGATATGCAGAATACATTTTAGTAGATGCCTACAATGACAGTGGCAGGACTATCATGACATTCCAGACTCATGGCACTTTGAGAAGCCCCCAGATATTATCAAGTCCACCCGCAGCCAAGTGCCACTCCTAAAACACCAGGCAAATGCTGACCTGTGTTCTGTTCTTAGAAATTTCACATAAATTGACATTACACTATACATTTTTTGTGTCTTCCCTTCACTCTGAGATCTGCTCAAGTTTCATTCCTGTTTCTGTACACATCAATGCTTTGGGGTGATCATGATTTTTCTGTGTGAGTATTCTGTATTTTAATTTTCATTTAACAGTTAATAGACCCCTCAATTCATTTCTCGTTCATAGTAAAGTTACTAAAAACACTTGCACATAGATATATATACATACGTGTGTGTGTGTGTACATATAAATATGTGATAAGAGCCCACAAAGTGAAATCACTGAGTCAGTGATATCTATATGTTCAGCCCTTGTGAACAACCCAAACCGTTTTGCAGGGCACCTGTGTCATCACATCCCCACAAGCAGTTTATAAAACTTGCAGGTTCTAGACATTCCTCCAGCACTTACTTAAATCTTTTTATTACGGTCATTTTAGTATTTGTGTAGTAGTTGCTTTCCATTGTGTATATATTGCATTAACAGATTTCTTGGAGGAATAATTCAGATAAAATAGACTGAGCATTTGAAGTATGCAATTAAATACACTTTGTCATAAAAATGAACTGAACCGTGAAATAGGCACTACATGTCAAAAAAGAAATAAATGATGGCGTCCGTTTCATCTCACAAGAGGAATGTCCTTTTGGTCCTGATCACCCTTCCCTGGAATGTTACCAGGGATCCAGAGATCTGCTTCTGTGAGTTAACTGTGTATTCCAAAGGTTTTACAAAAATAAAATAAAATCATATGATAAATATTTTGTGTCTGGCTTGTTTTGTTAGGCAGAATTATGCTGAGAGTCACCAAGAATCACCTAAGTATATATCCTTATGTAGTTCAATGTTTTCCCCTGCTGGACAGGAAGTACTCTGTGCAGCGGGCAGACCACAGTTGCATTGCCTGTTCATCCATTGATGGATAGGGGCGTTTCTTTCATCTTCTTACCATTATTTTGGCCATAACAAATGAAGCTTCTGTGAACCCTAACGTATATAATTTCATATGGATGTGTGCTCTCTCATGAGAAAGAGCCTGGTGTGGAAAGGCAGAGCCTTACGACAGATGTGGTTTTGCTCTAAGGAATAACCAAAGTGCTCACCAAGGTGTTTTTATCATTTCACACTCATACATTAACACTAGAGTTCTAGACAGCAGATTTGGCTAAATCGCTCTATTTCTATATAACTTAAACATTCTGGAACATAAGGGATGTTTGCGGGGAGTATTCACATCTCCTCCTACAGACTGAACTGAATTCGCCAAGATTCATATAGTGAAGCCTCAATCTCTAATGTGGCTGAAGTTCAAGGCAGAGCCTGGAGGGATTCATTAGGCCAAATAGCGTTAAAAGGGTTGGACCCCAACTAATAGACTCAGTGTTCTTCTACGCAGAGCACATAGACCTTGAGCTTGAGCTCCTAGATGCCCTATCCTCATTCAGAGGAAAGGCCATCAGAGGACAAAGCATCCATCAGCAAGAAAAAAAAAAAAAAAAAAAAAAAGAGGCCCTGATGATTCCACAACTTTAAGATCCTTGAATATTGAGGAGAAATCCTTAATTATTCAATAATAAAATTGAATGTGGATATTCCGATGTACTAGGATTAAGGCAGAGAATGTCAGATGAGATGAAAAATAATATATAGCTACGTGCTGGGTAACAGAAGACCTGAACATATCTATAAAGTCTCCTTGCCATGGAAAGTAACATATTTGCAGGGTCTGCACTTGACACATGAATACTGAAGGGACCATTGTGACCTTTAAGACCAACAACATCTCCAAAATGGTGAACTGTGCTTTCGTTTTATTTTACCCAAAATTCTCTGTCACTTATATTTTTAGTTCATTTTGTTGATTCACTTCTGGCTTTTGTTTGTCATGCATATGAAGACAATAATATATCTTTCTGTTGTTGACTTCCAATCAACTTCCTGTTCTTGGAGGACATTTTTTTCATTATTTGACTGCTTTAACAGATTTAGAGGTACATTTTATTGCCCATAATTTGTATAATTTTGGTAGATGTTTTAACTGTCCTTTACCCCACTACTGGGTATACTGTCCTTTGAACATCAACTAAATCCAATTGGCTGAGAGCATTCCCTAAATCTCCAACATTGCTAACTGATCTCATTTCTACTTGTTTGTCAGTTTTTAGGTATTGGACTCTTATCTAAAAATATAAGTCTGCCTATCTCTTTCTCCTTGTACTTAATCACTGCTGTACCCCCATACTCTGAAAATCTGTTAGGTACACAGTGAGGAGAGTGGAGGTACATTTTTTGCAATGAACAGAAACTCTCATGATCATTGCGAGAGTCTTCTCAACTTTTGCCATGTCTTTTTCTTGCAATACCCTTTGATGGTGACCGCCATTTTAATATTTTCCTGGCATGTATTGAAGCTGCATCATGTCCCATTCCTCTCACTGACTTCTCTTCTTATCCCATCTGGCACTCTCTTTTCTAACAAACTTCCTATACCATTTTCATCCAATACCGTTGTTATAAATTTGCCATCTTAATATTTACTTTTCACTCATCACATCTTTTCTTTGTTTCCCCTTTTCTTCCCTTCCTTTTGAAGGCTGACTTTATTTTACTGTAAACATGTTTAGTGATTTGAGAGTAGAGTCTCTCCCCCCACCATAAGCTCACATATTCGCACATGTGGTCCCCAGTGGTGGTGATATTTGGGAATCTGTGGAGTCTTTGGGAGATGGAGGCTTGATAGAGGGCAGTAGATCTTCTGGTACTGGAGTTATGATGGTTGTGAGCTGCCATATGAGTGATGGGAACTGAAACTGTGTCCTCCGCAAGGACAAGAAATACTTTTAAGAACTAGGCCGTCTTTCCAAAGCCTTCTTTTCCTTCAGACGGATATATCTGTAGATGTCATTTATCTCCCTTGTTTTATCACCAAGTCTTTTTTCTAATTTTTATTTAATTAACTTATTCAGATTAGATCTCAATTGTTATCCCCTCACTTGTAACACCAACACATCTTATTCACGTCTCTCTTCCATCTCTCCCTGGTACTCCAAACTCATGTGAATGTGGTTACTTAACATTCACACACAGGCCACCAGGATCAATCAGCCCATTTTCTACTTCATTTAGTTTTTTATTTCTTATGCAAGCCCATGAATCTTTCTGGGTCTATTGTTTATCTAACCTGACAGTTATTTCAGCTTATGAATGTTTGCATTTTTGAAAGTTTTCTTTAATTTGTTTTTATCTCCCAAGTCTCTGCTTAATATGCTTAATCTTTCATTTCCATTTCCTTCTAGTCTTGACTGTATGGGATGCAGTTAGAGCTCATGTTTGTGGTTCTATCTGCATATTTGTCATGTCTTTCACTTCTTGATAAATTATGATTGGTTATTATATCCTCATCATGGGTCACATATTCCTGTTTCTTTAGACATATTTAAATTAAATACCATTTATTTAGTATTAATTTAATTAAATTAATTTAATAAAATTATTAATTAGATGCTAGTCATTGAGAATTCTATGTTTTAGAATATCCTATAATTTCGAGGCTTATCTCTTTTATCATTTTTTAACTTTGTGCCTTTAACATATTTGTTAACTCAAAGAAATAGAAAGAAAATTAAAAAATAGAATAAAACTCAGTTACCTACTCTCAGTCTATTCATAATGGGGCAAAGACTAATTTTCTGAAATTCTGGTATTTATTGTTCCCCTTGGAGATGGAATCATCTCTGTAGCTTTTAGGATAGAAGAGAGTCCATGGAGCTAAATGCCAAGTATTTCAAGTTGAACTGTTCTGCATTTTGAATGATCAGTAAGTTTGAGTGTTGGTTTTGAATGAGAAAGAGTAGAGGGAAAGATAAAGAAAAAACGGAGGCAGTGGCACAAATGCCGTGACAAACATGTAAAGTCAGTTTTGTTAGTGAGAATAAATATGTCCTCTCCCAAACTTCATCTGATATGATACTCACTTATCTTTTGAAAGTATTTTTGAATTTTTTCAATATAATAGATAGAAGGCTAAGTCCTATGTTTAATCCATATAATATCTATATAAAAATCAAGGAGATATGGAAAAGAATCTAGGAAAAATTGGGGAAAGAGAAAATGATCAAAACATATTTTATGGAATTGTCAAATAATAAATAAAAACTTAAAGAAGTATCCAGAATATATGCAAGAAAATAAGGGTTAAGTGAATGTAAATATGAATGTTAAACCGGATCATGGTAAACATGCCTCTCGGTGGTAATTTTCAGTAATTCTTGGAAAATTTGAGAATTCCTATGCTCCTGGTGAACTAAGGGTTCAATTTAATTTTATAATGACCTGTATGTAGGACTAAAGACACTGGGTTGAAAGAAATCAGAGATAAGTATAGACCTCTCTACAAGCCCGTTTTCATGAAGCAGAAGTGTTTGGTTGCTCTATTGGCATTAAAATATTATATTCAGTAAAATTCTACTTCAGATACCCCGATACAGACTATTTTTTTTTTTTTTTTTTGTTCCTTCTCAAGTTGCTCTACCACCAAGTGCTCATCACAAGCATTTGTACCTAGCAGATGGTGGCTTGCTCCTTTTCTTTGTTGCATTCTCACTCCCTGCACTCGGCAGCGCATAAGCATCGAGTGCAATAAACATTTCAGCTGCTCGAAGGCTGTCCTGAAAATTATGGCAGAGTCAGTTCAATTCAGAAAGGCAGCACAGATGCATCCACGCAACAGAAAGGATATTATAATTAAGATACTCATTATTAACAAGGCTGAAGTCACTAACGGCATTTCATGGGTTTTTTTTTTTTTTTTTTTTTCTGCACCAACCCCCACCATTTAATAAGCAGAAAATCTAAAGAAGTTGGAAACAACAGGACTGTTAATCATGCCTATTGTTGTGAGAGACTGAGCCTTGATTAAGTGCCAATGACTTCTCCAAATAACAGATATATTTTAAGGAGGACAGTTCAGTATTTCAGTACAGTGATTAGCAATTAAACATGGGCAGCTCCGAGCAGGGAGTTATAAAAAAATTTATTAGGGAGCTCTTCCTAGAAGATGTGTTGTATGAATTGTACCATAAAGTAAGAATAATGGCTTACCAGAAAAATATGAATGTAAGGAATATTCCAGAAATAAAAGATGTTACATCAATCAAAGACCTAAGTGTCTATTGTGCATATTGATAACATAAAAATTTAAGTGTAAATTTTCCAACAGAATATCTTAGACAACTTCTAAGAGGGAATATTTATTTGGACTCACAACAAACTCAGAGGTTTCTGACCTTGGTCTTTGTATCCGTGATTCCTGTGCCAGTGATGAGGTCACAACAAGAAGCTTGTTGTGGAGCAGCTACGTTCACCTCTTTGGGAGGGAAAGAGAGGGAAAGACAAGAAGGAAGAGAGGGAGGGCAAAAAAAAAAATGAAAGGAGGGAAGGATGGATGGATGATGGAGGACAGTGGGGAGAGCAGGATACAGAACCCCATTTGAGGGTATGTCCACAGTGACCTTCCACTAGGACATCCCATCCTAAAGTTGCTACCACCTCCATTATCACTAATAGTAGAGGACCAAGCTTTCAAGTCAGAAGCCTTTAGGGGCCAGTCCAGATCCAAACCATAATACAGGAGGGAAATTGTAAAGGAAAGTTGTGGAAGAGTCTACCTCAAAGATGACAGTTTAACTATGGCTCAAACAGCAACATGATGAAATTATTAAAAACAAACCTCGCAAAAGTGAATACCACAGGTTTTGTGTATTGTGTGCAAAGTTTATCCAAACTATGGCTTCAATGACTACGATAAATTATTGTTCCACAGCCCAGGAAGTCCAGACATTAACAAGCTTCTTCCTCTTTCTTAAGCAGCCTTTGTATCGACAATCCACCTGTCTGATAAGTCAAACTGACTGACTTTTCTCCAGAGCTTCAACTCAATACACACACTGCGCATGCCTTATACTTACCTTCATCCCTCAAAAAACAAGCAAACAGAAATCGTGCCTTCCTTTCACTACCTCATGAACCAACACACACACACTTGTGGGCACACAGGGTGGGTGTGGAACAGAGACACAGACACACACACACAGAGAAAGGGGACAGAGCCAGGGACACATAGAGAGAGGACACTGGCGCCTCAGGTCACAGAGCAGTTACCTCCTGCGTCTCTACTTTCCCCGGCTTTGTTCATCACAGATTACAATCTTGTCACAGACAATTAGCAGTGAAAAGCCAAAGGATGCTTTCAATTAAAGGGAAAAGGATAGAGTCCTTGGCAGTATTAATCTAAATTTCTTACTATTGAATATAAAAACAATACAGTAGCTGTGAGGCAAGTGAAAAAAAAAAGATGGGGGGATAGGGGGCCTGGCCTGGAGCAAGAGTAGTCAAGACATGTCCAAACCCTAAAAATCTCATCTTGAGACTGGCAGGATAAAAATTTCTCCCTCCTTGTCTTGAGCCTACATGCCCCAGTGCCTTGCTACCCCGACCTCTGCCACCCTTAAAGTAGTCAGGGAGCTTGATGGCCAGGTTTCAGGTTACAACTTCCTATTTCCTTAGAAGGACATGTCCAGCTAGCACCTGGAATTCCTCCCCATGCAAATGAAGTATTCCCAGCACCTTAGCCCCAACCAGTGATTTATATTAACCCCCGAAAACCCCTGCTCACTTCCCCCATGTTTATATAGCCCTTACTCCCCCAATGAAGAGGAGCTGTTTTACTGAAAACCTACTCAGAGCTGGCTTCCTCCGCCCCACTGAGAGCAGGATCCTGCTGACCCACCTGCCCAGTTGAGTTTCACTCCTTCCAGCACCGGTTCCAAAAGGTGTCTGGATGCCCCAAGGCTAGAAGCAAGCGGGGGAACAAGTAGCTATTAAAAGACTAGAATTCTAAGAACTCCAGAGATGAAACTAGCAAAATTTATCAAGTAATAACCTGTGAATGACAAGTTCTAACAAATTAATTAAGAGTATAAAAATATACCCAAACATGATAAGAATTTTTTTTAAAAACCCAAACTCTTCAGTTTTTTTAATTAAATATTTGTCAAATATCTATCTTATCCTCCCTCTTCCACTCATTTCTGTGAATTTCATTAATCAAATTAGCATGTGAAGCAGAGGGAAACCAGCAGAGAGTGAAGGGCATGCTTTAAGATAACAAACACAAGTGCTCATGTCCAGACTGTGGTGCAAAATAATATTAAAATCCAAATCTCAACAGCATGAACTTAGGGAGATTTGCATGATATCGAGAAGTCACTTATTATTAGTTTTTTTTTTTTTTTCTGCACTCACAGATAAATGAAGTCAAGAATAGCTCCATTCCCCAGCTGCATAGTTTCTGAGCATGGGAGAATATTAAGTAATTGGGCTGAAGCATTGTCCGCGTTAGCTGCTAGTTTTGAATATAACATGAGTAATCAACGCAGAAGAGTATTCTTAGGCCTCTCATTGTAATCAGCATGTTATTGTTACAATATTACGGTATCCAAATAAAGCAGGGTCTCCTCGCTCTTAATTTTTGAATGCGCTTTAAGAATAAATTATAATAATTTCCAAAGGCATGAAGGACAGCGTCATAAGATTACATCTTTCTGTTTAAAATGATAGGGAGTTGACTGATGAGTCCATTAAAGGGGACAGGACAAAGATGTCTTGGAGACCTCATCGAGTGGAAAAAATGTGCAGGATTAATTCGCATCTATTCCACTTCCCCGTGTTTAAATGGGAAATGAGCTTCGAGTGACAACTTTATTTCGTAAGTCAAAGGTTTCTGAAATTTTTTATGAAAAAGGTGCAACTTACATGGAAAACAGAAGATTTTTATCAGGAACATTTGATGTAATACGGTAGAAAAAAATACCTCATTAGATGCCAGTTAATAAAGGGCACGAAATACAAATCACCTGCAAGTTTGAGCTGCATGAAGCCTTCTGTGTTTGCAATCATAGCCCTCATCACTGTGTTTATTAATATCGATCCCATCTATTGCCCTGTCTCCTTTTATAGCTAACTCATTTAAAATCATAATAGTTTCCCATAATTTGGTTTTATTTAAAACTATTGTTGATGGTTTAGACATACATCCCTAGGAATTAATTTGTAACTATAATTCTTGGAGCTCAGCTATTTTGTTTCGGTCAAGAAAAACAACTTAAATTATAAACATAGATCTCATATATAGAAACATACAAAATATTATGTAACTGCTGATATTATGTAACTCAGAAGATTGAATTTTAGACTTTTAAAGGGTTAGTAAAAAAAAATAGTCCCATGTAGCTAAATCACTTAAAATCCATTGGTGGTAATAATGCACATATGTAAGTATTATTATAAAATTGAAAGAACTAATATTGTGTACATATTCATTAAGTTATAGCCAATATAATCATAAGAGAAAATAAATCTTCAAGCAAGAGTGTGAAGACAGAAGCAACTTTTATCAAGGGCTTTGCTATTGTTCTGACAAGACGGTGCTCTCAGGACCACAGACATGTTTTCTATCACTCGATGTTTTCCATTTACTTAGGTGTCTTACCAACACACAAACCGCACAGGCCTTTGTGTATCCAGAAGACGCATAGACAGAAGAATAGTTCTTCTGTAACCATTTGCAGGTTGCCAATATGCTAACCAAGCTGTACCTTAAAAAACAGGATATGGTTAGCAAATCCACAACCAGCTTTGTTATGCTCTTTTTTAAATGTGCCTGCTCAGTCAGTTAGGCTCATTAGCAGTGTTTCAGTGACTTTGCTTGGGTACCCACGTGTCTGACACACTAGCACATCGTTAGATACAGGAAATGATCCCAAGTACAAATGACAACACGCACTGAGGCTCTGACCTGCTGCCCTGTTGAACCATCAGCTAGTTGGGATCAAGCCAGTTGTCTGATGAATAAGGCCTATCTCAGTAGTCGGTTGTGTGTTGCGGTCATCTTCCTGATCCTCCAGCCCCAACATGTGTTCTAAACAGGCAGCAATCTCAAATGGAAGCTGTCCAGCGGTACGTTCTGAGCGATGCCTTGTGCTCAGACTGCATCTTCTCAGGAGGCCAGCGATGTTAGGTTTCCTAACTCGATCGCCGAGTTAGATTGGAATCTCCATCTGTTATCAAAACCCTCCCCTTTGTGATTAGCAGGACATCTGGAGGCTGACACTTGGTACCTATGAAATCACTGGCCGGGTGTCTTACCACCCAGTTCTCATGCTTGCTTGAGTCAAATATTTTATGGGTTAAACTGATTTTGAATTATGTCACCTTTCTTAATCTAAGTAATATTCATTGGTAAAGTTCCCTTAACCCATAGATTTATTTCCTTACCCTCCATTATATTCTCTGAAAAGATAAATGCTTGATTCTTTTCATTTAATGACTAACTTTTAGATGAAGTGCTAAGTCAAATAATACTTTCCAAACAGCGGTAAACAAAGCTCATGGTTTTTGCTTTGTGGGCTTGTCACTGTTCTATCGTCAGGGACTTTCATTCATTACAGACTGGCCAATTGCATCCTTTTAAATTGTTTCACATGACACTTTTTGCTAATTGTGTGTATTTTTTGTGGAGTGGGGGTGGTTATATATCTGTGTGAGCACACATGCCCGAAGACGCCTGAAGAGGACACTGAATCCCCTGGAGCTAGTTAAAAGTAAGTGTCTTCGCACGCAGCTCTGCTTGTTTTTATCCTAACACGCCATAAGTGTAACCCCTTTAAAGTCACTTAAGATTATCCCTTCATTCTGGGTGGTTCTGGTGCCCATTTGTGCTCATCTGTCCACATTTGTACCCACCTTGAAGGCTCGTTTGCTCTAGTCACGGCTATGTCGTGCTTGGAGTGTGGATATCCTGTGATTGCTCAGCCACGCCTCTAATAACCCATCTGCACGAGTTCTTTCTTTCTTTCTTTCTTTTCTTTTTCTTTTCTTTTCTTTTCTTTTTTTTTTTTTTTTTTTTTTTTTTTTTTTTTTTTTGCCATTACACTTTTAATTTAATTATTAAGACATGCCAATGGCATAGTCTCTCCATTTTAACATTATGAAATCAAACCTCAGAGAACTTGAGAATCTGCAATCACCACATTCCTTGGTCATTTTCTGTTCCCTCTGATTTGTAAAAATGAAAAAAAAAAACCACACAAGGAAAAAAAAGCAAATAGGAAAATCATCACATGTATTTCTGGGTGCAACTAGGTGTGTGAAGAGGGCCTGGACAGAAAGTTGTTTCCTACAGTATGAGCTGGCCAAACCCTGGCTCTGCTTTGGTATTCTTGTGCAGATCTATATGAAAGAATACAGCCTTGTTAATTTTGTCCTATATTAAACTGTGTATCATCTACCAAGTAATGACTCGATTCTCAGTACAACATAAAATTATTAACA
The DNA here is from genome assembly GCF_903995435.1 of Acomys russatus. Taxonomy (NCBI): domain Eukaryota; kingdom Metazoa; phylum Chordata; class Mammalia; order Rodentia; family Muridae; genus Acomys; species Acomys russatus. The sequence continues at coordinate 55,005,902 of NC_067153.1, forward strand.
AAGAGAAAAACAGTAAATTTTACTCTTGTAAGGCATAGTGGTGCATGCCTTTAACCCCAGCACCCAGGAGACAGAGGCAGACAGATCTCTGTGAGTTAGAGGCCAGCCTGGTCTACAGGACAAATCCGGGATAGCCAGGGCTCTGTTACATAGATCCACATCTGGTGATAGCCAGGGCTGTCCTGGGGTTTGGCTGTAGTACTCCCAGAAAGGAAACAAATATATGTGTCTCTCTCCCAAGCTGGTCCAGGCGCTATTTGCTTCCTGAAGGGGACAGAGGAACCCTTGATCCCAGGGTTCCATTCTCTCAGGATGGACTAGAGGGCTCAGGCTAAGGCCTTTTCACTCACCAGGGGAGGTGAAAATGATCTTCCACTGGATGTTACAGTTAGCTCTTTTAAATGAGATTGCTAGTACCAGAGGCCCCGGCAGGACACAGGTCAGATGCTGCCGAGGCAGTTCCATACGCCAATGAACAGCAGAAGCTTGTGGTGGCTAGTAGCTCTTGGCTAACTGACCTGTAGTCAAGCCCGCAGTGGTCCAGAAGCTCATGCTCAAGGCATTCAGCAGGTCTTCTTCAGTAACCCTTCCTTCCCCAGAATAAATGACAAGTCTTGGGCAGTCATGGTGGAGGAGTGGAGTGAGAAGGCATTTATTTCATGAATCCAGGACTTATAACCCTCGGGCAGTGGGAGGAGTTTTGAACGTAAATGTGTTTGATTCGCTGGGGCTAGGGTTACCAAGGAGACGTGCTCTACAGGTAACAAAACAGCCCTAGCATAAGAGGAGGAAAGCAGTATTTAATTATTCTAAAGCTGGGGGAAAGAACTCCAGGGATGGTCAAAGGTCATTGGTTGAAAGCCAAGATACCAAGACATCTCATTAGCATAGGGTGTTTCCAGGAATCGCTAGGTGTTGGATGAATGGGTCTCTTACCAGGAAAGGGTTGTGATGCTCCTTAGAGGTTCTGGGATTTCCTAGATCAGACAGAGAAGGAACCCGGGTGAGAAAGGGAGTTCTTTGCCTTATACCAAGTTCAGAGGCCATTGGGAGATGCCTGCCTTCGACCTTGATAGCAGGATCCTACACTGTTACACAGAGAAACCCTTGCTCGGAGTGGGGTGGGGAGGAGGATTATTCTTGAAGCCCTAATGAATTGTCTTGACCATGGAATATTTTTTATATGAGAGAAATTGGGCAGAACTGCAGGATAACTACTAAGATATCACAATTTTTAAAAAATTCAATGAGGGATGACTTACTTTTCTATAGGGAACATCTCAGATGGATGGATGCACACATCCTCTGCTCCTGTTCCCTGATACTCTGGGGGATAGAAAAAGAGTAATGAAGTGAGTCTTTCTCTAAATAGAAAGAGAATAGACGGCTCCCTTTGGCTTAAATTTATGTTTAATTTTCATCAAGTTTGTTTCTTCCTGGGAGATGTGAATGCCGCAAAGTTTTCACCTCCCTGACCCGTTATGACAATCTATCTCTTTTCCCTTCATCTAATGTCAGAACTGGCAGAGTTCTCCTTACACTATGAGCTACTTTTAAATGACATGCGGGAGAAGAAAGACACTGCAGTTAAATATATAAAAATAAATTTTCTTGGCTTACTGGGGTAACCAACAAATATCTATGAGTAATGCCCCTGTATCACGAGCTAGCAGGGCACTTAATAAAACCCAAACAACTGTCACACACAGGTTATAAGGTCATTTCTCACATATAAGATAAACTAGAAATCTATCCAAAGGATAGGATCAGGGAGAGTGTTATAAAGTTTGTTGGAAAATAGAGAACGAGCTCTGTGCATTATTTCATTTCCCAAGGGCACTTTGATAAGCATACACACATATTGCCAGTGCATCTTGGGACCCCGGGTGCTGGGGCAATGAGGAAAACAAGCAAGTTCAAACCCATAAATACCATTTAGTAACAAATTAAACTTTTGCCATGGGAGACAGGAAGACAAATATGTAAAATAAAACTGTATATTGTTTTTTCTTTCTTTCTTTTTTTTTTTTTTTTTTTTTTTTTTTTTTTACTGTCGGCTATGTGGAAAAAGATGGAAATGTAAACGAAGAAAATGAAGATACTGTCCTTCAAGAAGTTAATGATGAGGTTTCTATTTATAGCATTTGCCTGGAAAGAATCACAGAGTCTACTACCCATCAGGGCTTGATGAATGAAGGCACAGAACGAAGCATTGCACGAAAGTGAGTTTGTGGAGGTTGCAGGAAAGAAATGGGAATTCACAGACATGCTTTATTTTAAAACCAGCAATCATATTTCCAGTTGTATGATCCTACAATGCCATTTTGTCCTCAGTAGCACAACAGAAAAAAAAAATTTACCTGGTGATACTCAAACTCCACTGTGAGTCAAGCATATAGTTTAGTTCAATAATAGTGAGCTTGTCTGACATGTGCAAGGCTTGGGCTCAATCACCACAACTGAAAATCAACTCTAAACTGGGTGAGAATTAAGATTCACTTTGAGTGGAGGGAGGAGAACACCAACCCACCTATTAAAAACTTTGACCCAAAACTTACCCTTTGCCTGCAAGATGTGCAGGAATAAAGATAGAGCAGAGATTGAGAGAACGTCCAACCAATGCCTGGCCCTACCTGAGACTCACCCCATGGGAGAGAGACAACCCCTGACACTATTAACAATACTCTGCTATGCTTGCAGACAGGAGCCTAGCATATCTGACCTCTGAGAGGCTCCACCCTGCAGTGGATTGAAACAGATGCTGAGACTCACAGCTAAACATTAGGACTGAAGGGGACAGGAGGTCGACAAGAAGACCAACAGTGCCAACTAACCAGGGCCCAGAGGGGCTCATAGAGGCTGAATCACCAACCAAGGATCGTGCATGGAATGGACCTAGGCCCCCTACACATATGTAGCCAACGGGCAGCTCAGAAGTCATGTGGGTTCCCTAATAAAAGGAGCAGGGGCTGTCTCGGTTGCCTGCTTTTCAGTAACTTCCCCCTGGTGGGGCTGCTTTCTCTGGTCTCAGTGGAAGAGGATGCACTCAGTTCTGATGTGCTCAGAAGGTTTGGAGGGCTCTCCTTTTCTGAGAAGTAGGAGAGGGGATGAGAGAAAGGGGGTAATCGTGGGACAGAGATGAGGAAGGAGGGGTCTATGATGGGGACATAAATTGAACAAATAAATATTTAAAGAAAATATTCACTTTGGATGTTTGCAGGATATGAAGATTCATATTCCAGCTCAACACTCCAGGTTTGGACGTGTCCGTGATTCTGGGACGTGGAGTCCATGAGAACCACTGTTGTTTTCCAGTAGCAGGCTCAAAGACAGAGGTGTGGCTGTTTCCACTGTTCCTTGGGCCTGAATTCATAAAGGTTGTTTTGTCTTCATTTTAGTCTGTGTCCTACCTGACTATTCCAGAAGCACGGCCATATTCAGCCTCCCAAGAACACAATACCATATCTAGTGTCAGAATTCAATTTGGAAAATATAATTTTAATTTAGGATTATTTCCACAGGTGACAACATTTAATAGGGAAAGCCAGTGAGTACAGGGTTGTGATTTCGTGGTAACTACATGGAGTTCACAGAGTCCAGAAGCATGTGAGGAATAGAGAGACGAACTTTGGTGTACTACACACAGACAACTGCACTATAAAAAGGCTGAAAAAGTGTTAACATATAAAACATACTTTCCTTATATTAAAACTTAAAGACTATACTAAGGTTGACATATAAAAGAACAGGATGATCGATTGGTTTTAAATTTCAAATACATAGCAAATACCTTTCTAATTTAAATGGAAATTTTAACCAGGTGTCTTATATTTCCATTTGTTAAATCTGAACTTGGAATGCTCACTATGCAAAGCAGAAGTTTGCCTTAGTTTTTCAGGTAACAGAACACAGACTATGGAGTATGCCCCTTTGAGCGGTACATTGACACAGCAGAAGCCAAACTCACACTTGCAGGAGATATTGCAAGGTGTTTCTCGTACCCTGGAAAGCTGTCAGTTTATCAAACACCCAGACATTTCCTTGTAGATTATTTTATCCAATCAACACAGTCCTTTACCAGTAAGATCTCTTAATACCCCACAGACCTTTTTAATGATGGATGCAGAGAGCCAGTTACTGTGCACAGCCCCACTCACCATTATAATCCATCTGATTATCCAATGGGATGCTGTACAGCCCACCTACCTGGCTAGAGAAAGCACCTCTGTGTCCTCCTGCTTTAAATATTCTTTTTTTTTTTTTTTAGATTTGGGAGTGAAAATTATTTTTATTCTTCTCTTTTTTACCTTTAGTTCCTTACTCCTGCCCCCAAGGTATTGACATTCGGGGTATTTCAGGAAATTTAGCAAGATTTTTGGCCCCTAGCTTTCAGGTAACAGATCCATGAACTGTGACAACTAAAAAACATGAGCAGACCTTGCAAAGTGCTGCTCGTGGGGCAGACTCCTGTCCTCTGAGAACTCCTGCTCAGCCAGGGCTGCCCATGATGCTATAGCTTCTCTGTCCTCCTGTCAGTGATGGAAAAGGTAGCAATCAGCTCATAATAGATACATAGAAAAATTAATAATTTTTAATATGCACAAGAAGGCCCAAAAGGTGGCCCAGAAAGAAAAATCACATGCCTTGCATGCATAAGGACCTACTTTTGGACCCCCAGAACCCACAGAAATGCCAAATGGGTATGACAGTCTGTCTGCAATCCCAGGCCCCTGAGACAGGAATACCTGGAGCAAGCTGCTTAGCCAGACTAGCTGGAACAGTAAGCTCCAGCTTCACAGAGAAGATGCTGCCTTGGTGCATAAAGTGAACGGAAATACCTGGTGACAATGACAGGCATCCACATGTACACACATACATTCTATATAAAGCTACTGCAATGGGAGTTATTAGAGCTAGTAAAACAAAACAAAAAAATGGCTTTCAAACTATAAGTACCTTAAACACTTGGCTTAACATACAACTTACAGTGCATGCTGCTCAGCAGTCCTTCTGTCCATAGCCACCACCTCAGTCCTGAACGTTACCTCATGTACAGGCGTTCCACATGCTTGGCCCTGCAGAAACAACGCCTGTAGGATTGTTTGTCAATGTGAGAGTAAAATGTTATCAATATTACATTTCCCCAGCCTATGCTCCTACCCTCAGTTAGTTCAACAGCCTACTTCCCAAAGCAATTTAGTCTTTATTCCAATTTTTTTAAGGCCTTCAGTTTAGTTTTATAGAAACACCACTGTTTTCAAACTCATAGATCACTGTTTTAAATAATGTGAAACTGAAAAATAATTGCACATTGTGAATCAATTTCAAACAGTGTGAACAAGGCCTTGGGCTGCAGTCCAGGGTAGAACGTGTACCTAGCTCACCCTCTTGGCCAGTGTGGAACAAACACTTCCTGTGTAAGAGCACAGATTTTCTGCATGAACCACATTTTTTGCATTGTAACTATGAAATCTTTCCGAGGCCACAAGGCTTTCCTCTTATGTGTGTTTTAGAGTGTCTCTGCACTCAGCTCTATCATCCATCTTCAGTTCCTTTGAACACAGTTCAAAGTACAGAGTGGATTTAGACTTGTGCTATCCAAAGAACAGTGCTGAGACTATGAAAGGTCAAACTAGAAGCACAGAGAAAACACTCACAGATCCCATCCAGTAATGAAGTTGTATACAGTACGATTTTTATCCAAAATGTCTTTAAAGTCAATAATTGAACACCCTAGATATTACAATGTACAAAATATTTGAGCAGACATTTCACCAAGGACACAAACGTATGACAAGCACATAAAATACTCTCCCCATCACTAGTTTCCTGGGAAATGTGAGCATTAGCACCAGGTATAAGTGCATGCCCATCAGGACGGCTGCCATCAAAACAACTGGCCACACCAGGGACCCACACTATGAGTACAAAGCAAAGCTCTACATCCACTCCAGAGACAGTTACACACCTTCCGTGATGTCTCGTGGGATTGCAGGTACATACAAAGTTAGTCCCTGGTATGCACAGGGGCTCTAGACTTCTTCTTATGTGCCATAGATGCAAATTGATATGATATTTTCAGAATACAAAACGGCATGTCAAGAAACAAACACAGTTGTCATAGAGATGTTGGCTTTCTTAGAATCCAATCTTGTTACACACACACACACACACACACACACACACACACACACACACACACTATTGGAGGCCACATCTCCCAGCCCCTTTGCAAATAGGTATAAATAGTTCATTAAGTTCTCACCAAGAGGATGTATGCTAGGAAATAGTTGCCACTTCCACATCTAACACAGAGATCATTGGGCCTGGCCTTCTCTGCTCACCATGAAAACCTGAACACCGAGCAGTCCTTGATCTACTTGGAACTATCTAATGCTCAGGAGATGGTGGAAAACCAAAAAGGAATAATTGGATTCCTAGATGGCAGGGAGCAGAGATGAAGTAAAATCATAGTCCACGCTCTGGGAAACCTTACATGAGAGAGATAGTAATGTCGTTGACTATGGTACGAGTAGCAAACCAGTCTTATAGAAAAAAAAAAATGGTATGACAGAAAAAAAATATAGCTCTTTCATTTGTCACAAGACAGACCTAAACACACACCACACACACATACCTTTACTTGGCCAAGGGATAAAATATTGGAGAGTCCAGAAGCTGTGCTCTTGTCTCTATTATGAATCTACCACCTCCACCCCACCCCACTGCCAAGTTGTTTTCACCATGGGGGCTGCTGCGTGTCCTTGCCTTGTTTTCAGTGCAGAGGCCTCCCACAGTATTTCATGCCTCATTACAGAAATGGAAAACACCATGTCGATGCCTCTACCTTCAGGTCCCTTTTATGACAGCATTTTAGCTTTCAGACTGACAAGAAGATATTTATAAAAGTGTCTGGTTGCTATCCCTGGGGGCCCTGCTCTTTTTGCAGGGGAAATGGAGGAGTGGATGTGGGGGAGAGGAGGGGGCCATGGAACATTTAAGGTAGAATCATCACAGGAAAACTCAGAAAACAGGCCATGTCAGACAACAGGACAAAATGCAATTGTAGCACATAATATGTGTTTATTAAATTTCTATAAAAAGTTTGTACAGCTACTGAAAAACTGTATCAAGACCAGAAATATAAGGAATGCTTATGAGATGTTTCAAGGTAAATGCAAAGCACAGTCTCATCTACTTAGCAGAGCCATTTCTGGGGGACTGTACAAATAAAGGCTGGAAAGGAGTAGGAAAATAAAGTCTTCTTGTCTGGTCATATATTTTGAGTGAATGCTTCTCTTTTGCTTTCTTAACTTTTATTACTGTTATAGTTCTTATCCTAAAGTTGTGATCTTATCTTAATGATTTATGGCCAATTCACTTGCAAAGACTCCGTGCAACGCAATTCTTTTATGGAGTGACTTATTTAACCATTTACTTTAAAAAATGTTTATCATGTACAAACAAAGGTACCAAACCTCATATCAGATAATATTAAAATAGGGCAAAATATACATGGACCACATGTTAGAATGAGAACACTCATAAGCAAAACAACAGCACGGGTGTGTGCTTAAGCCAAAATTGTAACTCCTTATTCAAGCTGCACCTTAAAAAATGAGTAGTGCATAACACCTCCTGTATATAATACCTCCTGTACATAATATCTCCTGTAGGTAACTTCAGAATTAACATTCATCAAGCTGAGACCTGAAGAATATAGAGCTGGTTAAAACAAACAGACTTAGTAGAGATAATATCAGAAAATATCAAGTCCCATTTGGGGTTTAACAAGCAGGAGCCAATGATACTAAGAGAATGGGAGTCACTTACTAGACAGACTCTTCTTGACTTGCACCATAGATTTTTTTTTAAATGAGATATTAGTCGAAGGGCAACCTCCACGCTCCTACCAATCAGACGGTGCAGTATACAGGGGACTGACGAAGACAATGCAGTGTCACACACAGGTGATCACAGAGGACTCCAGATACTCCATGCTTAGAAAGTTAGAGAAAGTGTTTGACTGGTGGCACCAATGCTATGTACAGAGGAATGCCAGAAGGGGATGTGAGACCTTAGGCACTGCCAACCCAAGCAAACTGAAAGGATGGAAACACTGCTTACAGCCTCTCTCCTCTTTTCTCTCCCCTCCCCCTCTCCTCTCCTCCTTCCCCCTCTCTCTTCCTCCCTCTCTTCTTCCCTCCCTTCCTCCCTTCCTCCCTCTCTCTCTTGCCTTCAAGTAGTTTTGCACATTGGCAAAAAACAACAAAAGGGTCAAGAGAAAAATCAGGATACGTGGCACCCCACCCAGTCTCCTGTGGTGGTGAGAAAAAAAAGTGGAGCAAAGATGCAAATGGAAAGTATGCAGCATAGATGACAGTAAGTAGACTCAGTTTGATTCTATTCTCCACTGGCAATGAACCTGAGACAAGTATTCCAGCAACCAGGAAACCAAGGCCCAAAAGGGTCACCATCTTTGAGCCCATTGATGGCTATGTCCTATCCAAGGCCTGTTCCTGAGACATTCCTTCTTTCAGGAGAGAAGCACCAGGGAAAACACACATACACACACACACACAGAGAGAGAGAGAGAGAGCGAGAGAGAGAGAGAGAGAGAGAGAGAGAGAGAGAGAGAGAGAGAGAGAGAGAGAGAATTAATATATGTGAATGCTCAAAAAAATAATAGCAGTTAGGTAAGTGTTCTATAGAATAAATTCAGAGAATATATAGAATAAATTCTATAGAATAAATTATCTGAGTGACTATTAGTTTTAAGAGACCGATAATGGCAAATGTTGGCAAGAATGTGGGACAACATGAACATGTTTACTCCAGTACACTTAAGGGATCACTTTGGAAAACTGGCACTATTTCTAAAGCCTAAGACATCGTGTGACTATTCTAAAACACATGCTCAAAAGAAATGTGTGCACACATCACAAAACACATATTACAGAATATACTTTTTCAGAGAAGTATGCCTTTATTTCCATGTTTCTCAAGTTAAGCTGGCTTTGAGAGGTGATTAGTCAAAGAGACCAACTCCCATGTCCTCGTTTAATTCCTCCCACTCTTCTTCGGCTTCAGCCTTGGCTGGGGCTGCAGCGGCAGCAGCCACAAACACTAATGGATAAGCTAAAAGTGCCTTGACTTTCTCAGCAAGAGGGAAGGTGTAGTCAGTCTCCACAGACAAAGCCAGGACCCACTTGTACCCACTGATGATAGAGTGTGGCGCTGAGGCAACAGTCAGAAAACCAATCTGCAGACAGATGCTGGCAACATTTCCAACACCCTCTAGGAAGCCAGAGTGAAGAGTCTGCTCCGTGATATCAAGCTCGTCAGGGCTATAAATGCTACCATTGTCAAACGCCTGCTGGATGATCAGCCCAAAGGAGAAGGGCGAGATGTTGAGCATGTTCAACAGTGTGGCCTCGCTGGCTCCTACTTTGTCTCTGGTTTTTATCAGCTGCACATCACTCAAAATTTCAATGGTGCCTCTGGAGATTCTAGTGGTGATGCCCAAAGCCTAGAAGAAGGAGGTCTTCTCAGGCCCCAGACCTGTGTTCTGAGCTGGCACAATGACCTCACAGGGGGCGATAGCACAAGCAGGAGCAGCAGCAGGCACCTTATTGGCCAGCAGCATGGCCTAATCTCGGTGAGGTCATCCTTGGTGAAAACAAAGCCCACACACCCCCAGATGTGAGGCAGCAGCTTCTCCAGAGTGGAGTTATTTTCCAGGTGGCCACTGGTGAACTTGCGCATCATGGTGTCCTTGCCCATCAGCACCACGGCCTTCCCTCGCAGGGACAAGCGCATCTGCTGCATCTGCTTGGAGCCCACACTGTCTGCTCCCACAATGAAGCATTTTGGGTAATCATCCAAAAGTCGAATGATCTTAAGGAAGCAGTTGGCCTTCCAGGTCACCCTATCTTCCCTGGGCATCATGGCGGTACATCAGGGATTGCCATGCAGGGCTTAAAGACAAAGTCACTCTAATGAGGATGCCTGGCGAGCCAGAATATTCTTAATAGTTCTATTCACGGTGTACCTCCTAAGCCACCTAAAAGTACAGTAATGAAAGAGAAGGAAGTAGTGTATTCACATAATAGAAAGTTATTCGAGAAGGAAGGAAATAAGATGTCACCTATAACAAGGTGGACGAGACTGTCATGGGTATTATAACAGGTAAAATAAAGAGCAACAAAACCCATATATCATACAGGGTTCATTTGTATGAAGTCAAAAATCATGCAAAAACTAAGCTACATAAAGATGATGAACAACACTATTCTACCATTGTGTTTACCTCTGGGATAAGGGCGCTCGCTGGGTAAAGCCTAGGGCACCTCTGGGGATACAGAGAAGGCTTCCCTGCCGTCACCATGATGAGTGTTATGTACAATGGACACACATGCCAGCACCCCGGAGCTGCACACTGGGCATAGCACAGTGTCTTCCTATCGCTTATACGTAGTGTGTCTAAGCTGATGAGAGTTTAAAGCAGTCACACTCCATGCCACCAACTTCCTGAGTCAGGAGAACCTCACAAAGACTTAGCAAAATTAAAATGAACATAGTCGAAGGTGAAACTCTGATGTGGCAGGCCACCGCAGGGTCCAGGAGCAATTGAATTGACTCAGTGCTCTCTCATAATGAGATTCTGCAAGTTTGGATTTAGCTGAAAGCACAGAGAGACTCCAAAGGAGCTATTAAGGACGGTTGAGCAAGCTGTTATATTCCTTTTTTGAACATAGTTTTTAATGAAAAGGATATTTGAATGCCTAACTGTAAATGAAATGGATATTTGAATATACCAGTTAGGTAAGTCAATGGAGATTCATTAATGTCTAATAAACTAATTCAAAGATTTTACAATGGAAAAGGATAAGAAAAAAACTGGAAGGTGCTTTTCACTCATTTACAGACAATTCAATAGTTTTCATGCAGAAACCCAAGGGAATTTTTATTGAATTCAATCCTTGAATTGTGTCTAGCTAATGGGCCCACTCCTATTTACATCATTTTCCATTAAGGACAACCCTGAAAGGAAAAAAATCAACAGCCTTTGTTTTCCTTGAAGGACCAACACTTCCTTGGCTAACTTTACTGCCTTCTTATAAAAGCATATCTTTTATCAGCTAAGCTGGACCCTTCCAAGAACTGAAATTTACATAAATAGTTAGAGAAAGTTATCTATGATCTTGAAGGGAATCTCCTGGAACTGGTGGAAGAGATGGTTAAGAATGAGACTTGTCCACGCCTTGGGCAGAGCTCCAGGTGTCCTCAGGAAGAGTGAGAAGGAAGGATAGAAAGACCCAGGAGGACAAGAATGCAGCAAAAAGACCAACAGAAGAGTAACCTAGATCCATGGGAGCTCACAGGGACAGAAGTACCAACCAAACAGCATGCATGGCTGGACAGACCTAGACCCCCTACACATATGTCACCAGTGGGCACTTTGATCTTCATGTGGGTCGCCTATAAGTTGAGCGGGTACTGTCTATGACATGAACTCTTATTGCTACAGAACTTCAGCACCGTGCGTGGGGCTACTTTAAGCAGTGACATCAACCAAAAGGATACACATGCAGTTTTCAAGCTGTCACTGTTAAGACATGCTGATGGTATAAGAGCTAAAATAGAAAGATTTGGTGGCACTGCACTCTCACTCTCTCTCTCTCTCTCTCTCTCTCTCTCTCTCTCTCTCTCTCTCTCTCTCTCTTCTCTCTCTCTCTTTCTCTCTCTCTCTCTCTCTCTCTCTCTCTCTCTCTCTCTCTCTCTCTCTCTCTCTCTCTCTCTCTCTCAACCGAAAATGTAGGCTTCACTATCCCATACCTGTCTACAAATAACCATGAGAATAGGCTGAGCATTATTTAGAGGCTGTACATAAATTTGAGAAAGGAGACACATTCACAAATATATACCCTGAGAACAAGGAGGCTTGGCTGTGTTTTAGAAACTCAGTGTTTTCCCAGGTTGATCGGAATCTACAGCCTCTGCTTCTAGATCTATCTCTCCTCAACTCAACCCAGACTGGTTCCTTTCTTCTTTCTTTATGTTTACCTAATAAAACTAGAAAGCAAGGTTGACTGTGTGCCAACCTTTTAAAATTTTTTTTACTGATTCATTGTAAATTTCACATCATACACCTCAACCCCATTCATCTCTTCATCTTTTCACCCTCCACCCTAGCAACCTGCCCCCACAAAAAAAAAAGAAAATAAGACAGAATAAAAAAATATGTGGAAGCTGTAGTGTGTCATACAGTATATACCCTTCTGTCCACACATTTTTCACTTGCAAATGTTCATTGCAATGAGTCACTGGTCTCTTTGGAGGCCTCTGGCTTCTGCTGCTCTGTCAATACTGGATCCTCACCTGAACGCCCCGTGGATATCATGTTGTTTCCCTGTCTCATGGAGATCCTGCAGCTTTGGATCTGAAACAAATGACTTTATAATGCAAAATTTTTCATGAAAATGAAAGGTCCCTCGGAGTCCTCTTATGGGAAGCGTGTAGCCAGGAGCCGGCAATGCTACAGGTCAAGGTCAACATCTGTCCATCTCTACCTGTACATCCCTTACTCTTATCCCTGTATCTTTATCTACAGCATTGCTAGGATGGAGACCATTTACAGTCTCCCAGTCAGCTACACTCCAAGACCCACAGCCCATGTGTTTACAAGGATGTATTAATTCAGACACATCAATACAAGAAACCAGAAACAGTTTCCATGAGAAGCAAGGAACGACTAGGGCAGGAGCTCTCCAAATTCACCCACAGACAAGTCTCTAGTACAGTCCAGTAATTGAAAAGTTCCCCTTATCCCCTAACCCAGCATAAAAATAAACGTGACGTAAGCACGAGACTCATCATTAGCTAAAAACATGGGAAAGACCATAATGTTCACTGTTTTGCATCTGTTCTTCAGAATTTCCAGGAGCCCTATAGTTAGTGCCATGGGGTCAGCTGTATACCTGAAGTATTGGAAACAGACTACATGCCAGCTCCCTGATACTTGGATAGAAAGAGCTTTCTGCCTATTGTGCTGAGGGCAGTTAAGTCCAGGAAGATGCTCAGAAATGAATCTGTCTAGCATCAAAATAAAACCCACGCTTATAGCAGCTGATTTATTTGGTTGATACACGCTATTGCTATGGCTTATAATTTTTAAGGCATGTGAACTGGGACATATTAGATATTACCAAAGGAGTGAGCTGATGATTTACAGAACTTCATATCGGGCCTGTTGACCTTCCCAATAAGAAAGGTTGGTGGTCGTAACAACACTGAAAAACACAGCCCTTGGGAATCAATTTAATGTAGAATAAACTCTTTAACAACCAGTGAGATAGCCATATCAGCTGCGCCATCTGCAGATTAGGCTGCTCTTGTAAAAAGCACATTTTTAATAAAAAATTCATAGACTTTATTTTTGAAAACATATGTTCCCATCAGAAACAATCCAGCAACTTCTCTGATTATAAGCATCCTCACTTTAGAAGAGCATTGCATTTAACAACAAGCAAACAGAAGCATGAGATAGGGAAAGGCCACTCATCCCCCCCAGGAAAAGTGAGTGCCTGTGCAATTTTCTTAATGTCCTAAAATACATCACTGGTCACAAAACAATGATACACCTGTGTGCCCTTGGTTCTGCTTGAAATGCATTCGTCTGGTCCCCACTGCAAACCCTGTGATTTTTGTGGACAAGCCAATACAACCAATAGATGGATTTAACCACCGCTGATCCTTCACATCAGCATCCTCACTCAGAAGCTTGTCTTTGGAGGTTTTGTCATCTCAGTTATCAGAATCACATGCCAAAGAAATATCCAAAGATGTCAATCATAGCATATCTTTAGCAAAATCAAATACTTTCACAAAACATCTGAGAGTGTCCATTCTTGTTAGCACAAATATTCAGAAAGTGTGCTTGCCTCTCTACCACTAGCATGGGCTCCTTGAGTGCACCTGCAGCTGGATGGATGTTTGGCTGTGGTCTTTGTTTTTCATGCTAAGCCTCTACTGCAGTTTTTGTCTATGAAACTTGGCCCTGCCCAGGCATTGGATCAAGTTGGATCTATATACAGATCTATGTACCATAGTTGAATGAACGTTGGGGTGCACACTCAACAGCAGAGTAGGGGAGTATGGACAGGTCCCTGCAGCTAGCTTGGCTGATCTTTCTACTGTGGCAACTGTTTTGTGGTATACTATTCTACTGTAAAACTTTTCTTTTACTTAAAGATCCTGTATGTGTGTCTGTCTTAGGATTTGTCCTACTACTCCATGTCATCTCTTTGTGCCCGTGTAACCCCATTACATAATAACCTTCCTCAGTGATCTATGCTTTCTCTAGGCCTACCATACTCTCTGGCATATAATGCTCCCTTAATGACTACATTATAATTGGATGAAGTGTTCACAGAAATAGACTGCTGGGGTCATGATCACTAGGACTCACCAGAAATCTCCGGAAACTCTTCCTGAAAATCATTCAATAAAGTAAAGTTTGACCACATTTTATTATTTTTAAAAAAATGCCCTGAGCATCTACAGGGAGTCCTGTGAAGAATAAAGAAAACTTTACATGCAATTTTCTGCTCCCCAAAACGTCTTACTAAAAACCAAGCCACAAAGCTTAAATCCAACAAGCTAAAGAGCACAGAGACTAAAGCATTGCGTGTAGATCGATGAGTGATTGGCATGTGAGTGAGGCAGGCAAGAATTGTTAAGAAGGCAAAGGCAGCTCATCAAGCTGAAGCTCTGTAAGGAGGAAAGAGTCATATAACAAGTAGGATTTGATGCAGGTCATAGAGGAGAAATGGTCTGTACTTCTCACAGAAAGGGAAGACTCCAAGAAGGAAGACAGTCTGCTCTTCCCCTTTATGCCTACTTCCAGTCAGCACTAAAATGGAAATGGTGGCAGGGTAAGTATTTGCAAGCACTCCGCTGGTAAGGAGGGCATACACCACAATGGATGCAATGGATGCAATGGGTTTTCTTCCCTAGTGGGAGCAACTCCAGACAGTGGCGATTGCTGGAGATTGTCAGGGTGGCAGCCTGCGGCACAGCCCCAAAGCTCCCAAATGGTCTTCTAAGATTTGATCTTTCTAACATTAATTCTAGTTGCAATTAAGCTTCAAAAGTGGACATGCCATGAAATAAACTTCTAAAACAACAAAGTATGTTCTAAAAATGTTAAGTTTGCCAGACCTGATGATGTAGGCAAGAGGACCACAGGGTCAAGGCCTGCCTGGACTACCGGGTGACTTCTAGACCATTGGGGAACAGTTTAAGCAAGACTTTATCTCAAACTGAAAACAAAAACAAAAGCAAAACTATAATTAAAATAAAATGAAAGCTGAGGTGTAGCTCAGTGATAGACCTCGTGCCCAGCATGGGCAAGGCCATAGGTTCAATTCCCAGCACCACACATGCACACAAAAGCTTAGTTTTAGCTTGAAAGCATGGAACCTTAAAAGCATATCCAGGGCCGGGAGAGATGACTCAGCAGTTAAGAGCACTGACTGTTCTTCCAGAGGACCCTGGTTCAATTCCCAGCACCTACATGGCAGCTCACAACTGTCTGTAACTCCAAGATATGATACCCTTATACAGACATACATGCAGGCAAAACACCAATGCACTAAAAATAAATTATTTTAAAAAGAAAAGAAAATATATCCATAACTGTCATGCACTTCAGTAGAATTTCACAGAAAAAATTTTTGAGTAAGTACAATCTTTTCTCTGAGAAATTCTCTCTGTGTTTGTCTCTGTCTCTGTGTCTCTGTGTTTCTGTCTCTGTCTCTATCTATCTATCTATCTATCTATCTATCTATCTATCTATCTATCTATCTCTGTGTGTGAGAGTGAGAGGTGTCACAAAAACTCAGATTTTCAAATTTCCTAGAATAATCAGTCATTCAAAAAGAATCCACAAATACTTATAAATCCTTTGTGAAGTAATAATTTTTATAGGACAAGAAGAGCATTGTCTTCTCTCAGGATGGTTGTATTTTAAGCCTTGTCCATATGGACTAATTAATATTTATGCCAATGCTTAAACATTCTTAACCTGAATATTCTCCTAGATGGACACTCTGCCAAAGGAACCAGGTGAAAATGTGTGGTTTGGTTTACTCTTTATTACATTTGGAACACCTTGATCTGGTCTTCCCTAATTATCTACACCTGGGTTTGAAGCCAAGTCATCTTCAAATCATGAGACTCAGTTGTGAACCTTGATAGAACTTCAGTGACAGAGGATGAGACCGTTGCAGAAAGTATCTCAAGGGCATAAATTGCTTTGAAGTCATGTACACCACCCTAAAAGTCCTTTATTATGTTACTATAAGTCCTACTGACCTATCTCCCATGGTAGCTGATCTTCATTTTCAACTTGACTAGAGTTTAGAATCACTTAGAAAACAGGATAAACCTCTCCATGTGTGTGTCTATGAAAGCTTTTCCAGAAGAGTCTAATTGAAAGAAGAAGATCCATCTGGACACAGGCTGCAGTAGAAAAGCCTGATGAGTGCCAGTAGCTATCTCTCTGCCTCTTGACCATGGATACAATGGCTAACAGCCTTGGACACATACCACAGCAGTTGGAGGCAGTCTCACCGCCATGGCTTCATTGCCATAATGACTGTGCCTCCTGAAACCGTGAGCCAAAATGTCCTTTCTTAGGGTGCTCCTGTCAGGTATTCGATCACAGCAACATTACAAGTATCAATCTCCTCAATAAACACACAAATAAATAACCTTTGGCTAAGTACTCTTAAAGGTGTATCATGTGATTTCAGCCCCCAACTCAAGAGTTTGGGGGTCACACACACACACATACACACCCTGCATTGCTAGGATGCTGAGATAGGGAAACTCATACCTCAGCACAAGACATGGCAGCTTTCAAATAATTTTCTGGTGAGAGTGGAGCAGCTGCTACTCTGAAATGGCTTGACGTAGGAGGCAAGAAGATGGCTTTGGCAGCAGTGGGGGACACAGAGGCAGAAGGCAGAATTCCACTGTCACTCACGGCAGCCTGAGGAGGTCCTCCAGTCTCTAGGGATCTCTACCTAAGCCAGACTGGAAGTCATGGCTTTGATGCAGCAAAGAATTTCAGCAGTATCCAGCATGAATAAAGACATAGAATTCAAATAAAGATTTTTCAATGTAGGCTTAAGGTGAAGATTAAAGGAAGGGTTCCCAGAAGAAAGCTACACCCCAGGCCATAGGTGTGTGTTTCTCGTCTCTGTTTTATAAAAGTCATGCAGAGGAGACTCACAGCAATAAGGTTAACAGGACGCCCACTCAGTAAGCAGAGTTGACAGTGGGGACGCTCAGCAAATGTCTGCGGAGATGAATGAGGCCCTTCCCAAGGCCATATAGAGCTGGGCCTTAAGTTATTGCTATTTAAAATTAAATATACTTATATATAAAAGATATGTTATCTCCATTTTGTCAGCCTTCATACAAAATATTGCTTGCACTGGGATTCTTGCCTCTCAGAGGGTAGGAGCTTCGCCAGGCCGGAGTCAGGAAACCCTTTCTTTCCGCATGTCCCATAGCTTGTCCTGTCTTTCTATCTCCTGCCTCAGTTTTGGTTTTACTGTGACTAGGAAATGCAGTTTGGATAGAGGCCCCCACCTCAGTTCCAGGGCTTGGATGGATAAACTTCCTGCTAACTGGAGGGAAGAAGAGTTGGCTTTTTCTAATTGGCTTAGCAAGAAGAGAAAAGGGACGTATGAAGCATAACGGGTACCACCGATCAGTTATCAAGAATATAGTCGTGAGCTTCCATCAAGTTCTACCGAGCTCTGCCTCGGAGGCTTGGGGAGAATGGTGGGAATGCGTCATGTGTCACCCTTCATATCAATCACTGTGGTGCTCCAGGATATACAGGACTGATGCCTGCAGCACAGTCAGCTATGGTACAGGACTGATGCCTGCAGCACAGTCAGCATTGGTACAGGACTGATGCCTGCAGCACAGTCAGCTATGGTACAGGACTGATGCCTGCAGCACCGTCAGCATTGGTACAGGACTGATGCCTGCAGCACCGTCAGCATTGGTACAGGACAGATGCCTGCAGCACCATCAGCATTGGTACAGGACTGATGCCTGCAGCACCGTCAGCATTGGTACAGGACAGATGCCTGCAGCACAGTCAGCATTGGTACAGGACTGATGCCTGCAGCACCGTCAGCATTGGTACAGGACAGATGCCTGCAGCACCGTCAGCATTGGTACAGGACTGATGCCTGCAGCACCGTCAGCATTGGTACAGGACTGATGCCTGCAGCACCGTCAGCATTGGTACAGGACTGATGTCTGCAGCACCGTCAGCATTGGTACAGGACTGCATTTTTACAAGTGAAGTTTCTTATCATTGCTATAACAGGATCACAAATCTAGTAGCTGAAAAAAACATAAATTTATTTTTTAATATTTCTAGAAGTCAGAAGTCCAAAATTTGTCTCATTGAGAAAAAAAAAAAAAAAGCCAAGCGCAATCTGGGACTAGTCTCACTCTACCTGGGCCTTCTCCCCGCACCTCTCACCTCGCCCCTACTGTAAGCCGCCCCTCCCAGGGGCGGAGCTTCTGTTTCCTCCCCACCCCACCCCCATCCCTTTCTAATTCCGCCATTTTGGCTATGCGGGTCTCTTGGCCTCTTGGAGGTCTATTGCTTCTCTCTTGCTTTTCCTTCCTTCTCTCCTCTCTTGGTCTGGCTTAGCCTGCCGGCCATGTTCAGCCTGGACCTTTCCCTCTGCCCGCTCTCTCTCTTGTTGTCTACAGTAAATATCTTCCCCATATTTTAGCAACAGTCCATTCCTCTTCCTTTTATTTCATCTTTCATTCAATCATCTCGTTTGGCTTCTTCGGAAACCTTAAGGGAAAATCTATTTCCTTGACTTTTGTGGCTTGCAGAGGCCACTTGACCCTTAGCTTGTCGCCTGCTCCTCTGTCTTAAAGGGCAGCAGTCCTGATGTCTCCACCAACCAGGGCTACAGGCACATGTGTGGCTGAGCCTGGCTTTTGACATGTCTATTAGAATCTGAACTATTACCTCAGTCCCCCAAATTCCCTGAATAATCCCTGGTCACTCAGCTTGTCATTGGGACCTTTTCAGAGGTGGCTGGTGGATCTAGAAGGCAGATGAGTGCCAATTTAGAAGGGAGAAAGATCAATCTTGGCTCACGCATGGTTTCAGGGGTTCTCCATCAAGGCATCACGGCAGTAGAAGCACACAGTGAAAAGGAGTCCTAGCTTCATGGAGGAGAGCAGGAAGTAGCATAAGACGTACAGGATGTGGGGATGGAATGTGCTAGAGGCACAAGAGAGGTTCTCTTCTGTAGGTGCTGTTCTCTGGTAGCCTTCCACAGAGTGCTGTCTCAGTAACTCAAACCATAACGGGCAGCTTGCTCAGGGCCACACCCTTGGGATCCATGAGCACCTATCGCCCAATAGCGAGCGCACTGGGTGACCAGGAGAACTGCAAATGGCAGCTTCTTATACCAGGAGAAACTGATGACCATTAGGGGCATCTAAAGATCCCAGGAGGCTTGAGACATAGTTGTTGCAATCTGTCTCATGAAGGAAGGACGCTCTGGGTGACAGTAATGGCTGAAATGAATGTGGATAGAGGCGTTTAAAATGTTCCAATCTGTGAGAGCATGAGTGTTGCAGGTGAGAAACATACCCCCTCCTCCAAGGGCTGCATATGCTAACTGTGGTTCACTGAGAATGATGGGAGGTGTAATAGCTATTTCTGAGAAGGAACACGTTTAGCAGAAATAATAACTAGACCTGGTGGTTCCTGCCTGAGAGAGGGACTATCCTCTCTATTCATATTGTCTTCTAATGATCCTGGTACCTGGCCTGATCAATACCAAATAGCGAGCAGGGATACAG
The DNA here is from genome assembly GCF_903995435.1 of Acomys russatus. NCBI lineage: Eukaryota > Metazoa > Chordata > Mammalia > Rodentia > Muridae > Acomys > Acomys russatus. Next base: position 55,025,828 of record NC_067153.1, read on the forward strand.
AGGCATCTAAACCTTGTGTTTTGGGGATCAGGGACTAGTGCTTTTTTATGACAACCCTGTCTTTACAGGTCGTTCTTGAGTGTGTTAAACTCTGAGAAGAGTTCCCGACAATGGAATGGCATGCCCGGGTTCCTAGAATAACTTGGACATGGCTGAAGTCCTGCCTGTGAGGACTGTGTCCAATGCAGGGCTTATTGAGATATCAAAGCTGAAGATAAGCTGCAGATGGAAGGCTGTTCAGACACTGGACAGAAACATCTCCTAAAGCTGCAAGAACAGAATGTTCCTCCATGGCTGGTTGGAGTCAGGTTTCTAACAAGAGTAGTTCTGGGGATTCCCAGGAGATACCATGACATCGAGGATGTGGCAGTTCACTGTGCTGTGCTGTTTATTTAGATTTGAGCAACTGGTCAAACTGGCTATGCAAGAGAACGGCGTGGGGACAGAGTGGCTCTTCATTCCTGTGGCTCAACAATGTGAAGGAGCTACGGGGTCCTTTTTGTCAGTCAGTCACTGCTATAGATGCAATTTTTATATGTTAATGATTCACTGGGTCAGGCTACCTAGGTCTGCTCTACAATATTCCAAAGCACCAAGAGCTGTAGCTATGGGGGTTTCAGGCCAGATAATTGGTCCCGAGCAGAAGGGAGTCATGCCTGCCTCTTTCTTTTCTATATTTCATAATACTTGTGAATGTGGAATGGCTTATTTTTTTAAGTTTTGTGTCAAATTATGAGTGTAGCCATGAACTAAGAAATAAGAGTTTAAAACCTGTGCGGCACAGGTACACGAGCAACTACATCTCTTATTTTCTATGATAAGAGAACAAGTAAGTGTATGAGGGCCTACAAGATGGCTCAGTGGACAAAGACGCTTGCCACCAAGCCTGGCAACCAAAGTTCAATCCCTGAGACTCCCATGGTGGAATGAGGAAACTCTTGCAAGTTGTTTGCTAAGCTACACACACACACACACACACACACACACACACACACACACACACACACACAATGTAATGACATTTTAAAAAAGAATGTGTGGGGTTTTTTACTTATATTCCCAGAAGTGGGGCAGAAAGAAAAGGGCTTGAATATACTCTTTGGGAAAAATATCAAAACTGGACCCAAACTCTGTATTAAAGATAGTTTAAGACCCTTGACACTAAATTAATTGCTTATAAAAACCTTCTCTTGGTTCACTGAGTGATAATATTCCTTTCATGTCTTAAAACAAGACTAAGAGATCTATCCTTTGGTTCCCTGAGTCACCAGAATTTTTCCTTATGCCAGAAGAAAATATTTAAACCCTAGATGTACAAATGATAAATGGTTAGAGAAACACCTCAGGCTTCAGCAGAGTGAAGGGCACACATTTAAAATCCTAAAAACTGATGTGTTCTATTTTCATGCTAGGTGTAAGAACTAGTTTGCAGAATTTTTCTCTTTCAAAACGAATGCATTCATTTTTACTTTAAAAGAGAATTAAAACTTATGGTGTGTGGGTGGGAGAGAAAGGAGCAGAGAGAGAAAGAGACAGAGAGGGAGAAGGAGAGAGAGGAAGAGAAAGGGAGAGAGACATAGAGAGAGGGGAAGGGAGAGAGGAGAGAGGTAGAGACAAAGAAGGGGGAATGGAGAGAGAGAGACCCTAGATCCATAAATGTAAAACAACTTTGAGAGAAATAAAGAATTTTGTCCTTACTGAAGCACTTACCTTCTCAGGTGGGAAAAGGAGAGGTAAGATGCATCCACAGACAGAATCCAGCCCTCAGGGACCAACACTGATGCTGACCCTGTCCAGCCTAATTGTTCTTTATTGTGTTTCTTCCAAAACAACTTAGAAAGATTTCTTGACAATCAATGAACTCAGCTATCTGGTCAATTCAACTTAGTTTATTCAGAAGGAAAACCCAACAAACTGACTACATTTCGATCCAGTCATGTCATGGGAGATATTTCACTCTGAAAGAGGCAATTGTACATTTTCTTTGAGAGGAAATCTGGTGGGAAAAGAAACGGTTACATTTGTTAATGAATGTTGTTTCAAACCCCCACTAATCCTCTGATTTCTCACTGTCTGGAAACTTCGGGTTACATCAAAAAGAAAAGGAAATACATTAGCCCCTTGAAGCTGTTGTTAAGGTTTTGTCAAAGTCACTTTTAAGAAAAGCAATTCCACCTAAAATTAAAAGAGGGGTTGATTGCCAAGCTGAGGCCTCCCAGCAGGGATCCTGCTCTGACGTCACAAAAGAGGGGATACATCCAGGCATCAGGGTCAAACCTGTCTTGCAATAAGGAAACCCACCTGTCCTGGAATCTGAAAGATGTTCACAGACGTCTGCCCAGAGGAAATTCCTGGAGTAGTCATCTCAATCTAATCAGGGGAAAGTGAAAACCAGCTAGTGGGCCCACCTCTTCAGAAGCCTTCCGTGGGCTTTGTCTTCCTCATAAACTCTTCCCAAAGCCTGAGTTGAGAAACCCCTGTTTCTCCAGTAACGAGCAATATAAGTGAATATATACTTTATATTTGTCCTTCTGCGTCTGTGTTTCCTCACTGGGGAACGATTTTTTTTCCTAGTTTCATTTACCTGTGAATTTTACGGTTTCATTTTTCCTAACAGCTGAGTAATATTCCCTTGTGTAAACGTACCACGTTTTCTTTACCTACTCATCTATTGAGGGATGTACATGTTGTTTGCAACTTCTAAATATTGTAAATAGAGCCGTGATGAACATGATTAAGCAAGTGTATCTATAGAAGGATGGAACGTTCTTAGGGTATATGGTGAAGAGTGGCGGACCTGGATCTTGAGGTACATTGACTCTCATCTTCCTGAGGAACTGTCACACTAATTTTCATAGTGTCTGTAGAAGTTTACATTCCCACCAGCAATGGATGAGTGTCCCCTTTGCCCCATGCCCTCTCCAGAATATGCTATCAATGCTTTTATTGCTCTTACCAATTCTGGCTGGTATAAGATGAAATTTTGAAGTAGTTTTTCATTGCATTTCTCTGATGACTAGAGATGTTGAACACTTCATTAAATGCTTCCCAATCATTTGTGTTTCCTCTTTCGAGAATTCTATTTAGATCTGTGCTGCATTTTTAATTGGGTTATTTGTTTTCTTGCTGTCCATTTTTCAAGCGGTTTATATATATATTTTGGATGTTAGCCTCTATGAATGTGTAGTTAATTAAGGTCTTTCCCCATTCTATAGGCAGCTGCTTTGTCTAAACAATGATTCCCCTTTGTCATACAGGAGTATTGCAGTTTCATGAGGTTCCATTTGTTCATTGCCGATCTTAGTGCCTATGCTACCAGTGTTCTGTTCAGAAAGTCTCTTCCTGTGCCAATGAGTTTAAGACTATTCCCCACGTTCTTTCTTAGCAGCATCAGTGTATCTTATATTGAGGTCTTTGATCTACTTGGATTTGAGTTGTATGCAGGGTGATGGGTATAAATCTCTTTTCTGTCTTCCACATGCAGTTGGGTGTTCATAGGTTTTTGAAGTTATTTCTGGGTTTTCAATTCTATTTCATTAATCAACATCTCTGGGGTATGTGTGTGTGTGTGTGTGTGTGTGTGTGTGTGTGTGCGCGCGCGCGCGCGCGTGTGTGTGTGTGTGTGTGTGTGTGTGTGTGTGTGTGTGTGTGTGTGCGCCAATACCATGTTGTTTTTATTACTATAGCTCGGTAGTACAACTTGGGGGGGTATTCTGTTTTGGGGTTAGGTTGGTTTGAGTTTTAGTGGGGGATTAATTTTGCATCTCTATACAAAGCTGAAAATTATCTTTTCAAGTTCTGTGCTGGATTTTTGATAGGAATTGCATTAAATCTGTAGATTGCATTTGGTAGGATGGCCATACTATATTAGTCCTACCTAACCATTGGCACAGGAAATCTTTCCATATTCTGATATTTTCCTCAATTTATTTCCTCAATGTCTTAATGTTTTTATCATATAACTCTTTAACTTGCTTAGTTAGAATCACACCAAAATATGTTCTATTTTTTTCAGTCTATTGTGAAAAGCTGTTTTCCTGATTTCTTTTTCCATCAGTTAATCATTTGTACATAAGACGGCTACTATGTTTTATGTGTTAATTTTGTGTCCTGCTACTCAGCTGAAAGTTTTTATCAGCTAGCTATAGGAGTTTCCTGGTGGAGTTTTTTAGCGTCCCTTATGTATACTATCCTATCATCTGCACATAATGATACTTTGACTTCTTTCTTTACAATCTGTATCCCCTTGATCCTTCAGCTGGCCTGTTACTTCAGCTAAGACTAAAGTGTGATGTCAAATAGGTATGTAGCAAGTGGATAATCTTGTGCTGTTCATGTTTTTAGTTGATGTTGGCTATGGGCTTGCTGTAAACTGCCTTTAGGGATCTCTCCAGGACTTCTATCATGTGTTGGATTTTGATAAAGGTCTTTTGGCATCTAATAATATGATGACCTACCAGGCACAATGGTGCACGTCTGTAATCCCAGCACTCAGGGAGGCAAAGGCAGGAGGATCTCTGGCCAGTGAGTTCAAGGCCAGCTTGATCTACAAAGTGAGCCCAATACAGCCAAGACTACACAGAGAAACCTTGTCTTGAAAATCTAGAAAGAAAGAAAGAAAAGACATGAGTCTGGGTTTTTGACTCTCAGTTGTTTACATGGTGGCTTACACTTCGTGATTTACATGTGTAGAACCACCCTACCATCTCTAAAATGAATTTGACTTAATCATGGCGAATGATCTGTTTGAGATGTTCTTGGATTAAATTGCTCATCTGATCTTGAATTACTGTTGGTAGATCAGATATTCTCTTTCTGCCTTTTCGTTAACTTGGCTAAGGGCTTGTCAAACTCACTGAAGTTCTCAAAGAACAAACTTTTTGTTTCATTGGTTCTTTGTATTGTTTTTGTTGTTTTTCCCGTTTTATTAATTTAAGCCTTGAGTTTGATTATCTCTTGCAGACTATGCCTTGTGGGTATTATTTCTTCTTTTTGTTCTAGAGTTTCAGGTGTGATGTTAGGTTACTAATGTGATATCTCTCCAACTTTTTTATGCAGGCACTTAGTGCTATGAAACCTGCCTCTTAGAACCACCTTCACTGGGTCTTATAAATTTGTGTTATGTTCCATTTCCTCAGTTCTCTAAGGCAAAGTATTTTTTACCATTATTGAGATGTATGCTACGATCCAGAGAAACAAAATATTCAAAGCAACTTCTCTTAAACTTTGTATAAGTGACTGTCAAATTCAACTCTTGGTTACCTGAACAAGGAACCATTGATGTTGAAAATTAAAAACACTTAGAAGCTAATGTAAAAAAAAGACTATAAAAGGGGAGATAAAATCCTTGTCAACTATTTTGCAATCTGGACTGCAGTGATGCTTGGATCCACTTCAGGGGGACCAGAAGGATCCTTAAAACACATCTTGGCCAGGGGTGAAGCAGGCTGACAGGCTAGATGGCTCCCACTCCTGGCCTTTGTCCAGGGAAAACACTGTGCTAAAGACTGACTTTTGGGGGGAAAATTTAAACAGGCCCAACTTCTAGTACAGGAACCATTGCAGCTAAGACATACAGAACCTTCCGTCAGTGCTTGGGATTTCCCTAATTTTTGTCATTCGTAAAAAGACAAAGAATAAATGTCAACTATTACATGATCTTGCTGGCATAAATGCTACTATGAAAACAATGGGGTCCTCCAGCCAGGGCTTCCTCTTCCTTTTATGATGTCTCAAGGACATTGCATTATTGTACTTGGTTTAAAATATTGGCTTTTCCCTATTCCTTTACATCCTGATGATAAGGAATATTTTGTATTCTCTGTTCCTACTTTAACAATCTAGTCAGTGATCCAACTATCGAGGGAAAATTTTACCACCTGGGATGAAAAAATAGCACTGTTATATGTCAATATTACATACATAAAGCTCTTAAACTGGTGCTGGCTCAATTTCCTGACGTATTAGTCATTCAGTATACGGATGATACTCTCCTCTCCTATTCCTCTAATCAATGCTTAAATGGGTGCTTAACTTTCATGGTAAATAAACTAAAAAGGCAACATTTAAACATCTAAAGGCAAAAGACATCACCGTGTAATTATTTAGAATAACTTATTATTCGACAACAAATCATCCTCTCAGCTTAAAACTTCCCAGTCAATGTACCTTCAATTGTGGGGGTCCAGGCAGGTGTTAGACAGGGAAGTGAACCAAGCCAAGAGATAAGGATGAAAACCCAGTTCAGGCTGACTCAAGGGGCTCAACGCCAACATGTTTAAATCACAGTACAATTTGCAAAGAGGTTTCCAGGCAACACTCAGTCCAGCTTAGGCGTGACTACATAGGAAATCTTTTACACAGAATTACATGTGATCGTGAGAGTGGGCTGTATAGTTAAAAGGCCTAGAATCTAGCGTGGTTCTATGTGGCCGATAGCATGGAGTCAGCAGGCCAGAGAGCACATGTGACATCTCTGCTAAGGATGAGTAATAATCTAGGGAGGAAGAGTCTGGGATAATCATGCTGGGGAATTTGGGTGAGCTCTGCCTCCATAGTAAAAGGTGATTTTGTTTATATTTTTCAAAGAAATAATTCTTAATCATTGATTTTTGGAGAGTGCTTACGTTTTATTAATTTCTACACTGATCTTAGTTACTTGTTTATAGCTACTAATTTTGGGTTTGGCTTGCTCATATTCTCCCAAGGCCATATGGTATATTGTGAAGTTATTTATTTTAAATCATTAAGTTATTTATTTGAAATCCACTCATTTTTAAAACGTAGGCATTTGTAGCTATAATCTTCCATCTTAGGATTGATTATCCCACAGGTTTAGGTAAGAAGTATTTCCATTTTCATTTGATTCTAATGTGTTTTTAATTCCTTATTGATTTCTTTGATGACATATTCATCACTCAATAGTATGTTGTTCAATCTCCATAAGTAATTTGTCTTATTATTGATTTTTTGTTTGATCCCATTATGGTCATATACAAGAAATTATTTCAATTTTCTTACACTTCCTACATTTGTGTCCTATTATATGATGTAGTTTAAAGAATATTCCATGTAGAGCTGAGAAAATATATATTCTTTGGAGTTTGAAGAATGGGATGTTCTGATGATGTCTATAATGTCCCTTCGATGCACAATGTCATTTCATTGAGCTATTACTTTTTTTTTTTTTTTAAGAAATAACCTAAATGGGGTATGAAAGTCTGTGGAGGAATGCTAAGTGAATGTATCAACCATCAATAAAGCGCTGTTTAGCCAATCAGCTGGGCAGAAGGACAGGAAGTGGAAGGCGGGACTTCCTGGAGGAGAGGAGAAAAGGTTTGACAGTTGGAGAGGGAGAGGACTTTTTGGACAGTTGGAGGAGGATGGTGGGAACTGGACGCGGACCAGCCTAGAGGTCGTAGTAACAAGTGTTCAGAAAATCCAGCATCATGAAGTCTTTGTCCTATATTTTCTAAGAGTTTTATACTTTGACGTCTTATATTTAGATTTGTGATCCATTTTGAATTAATTTCCACATGGGGTATCAAGCTTATCTTTTGGATTTGAATACCCAGTGTTCCTAGGATCTCTGACTGAAAAGACTGTTCCTTCCTGCACCAAATCCCTTTGGCACCATTTTCCAAAACCATGTAATTCTCTGAGAAGGCAGATTTCTAGACTTTTCATTTTATCCCAATGGTGTGTGCATTTGTCTTTGTAACAACACTACATTGTTTTGATTGCTCTGTGTGCTTTGAAGTATGCATCCTCTATCTTTCTTTTTCTTATTAAAATTGTTTGGATATTCAGGTTAAATGTAAATACTGAAATGGGCATCCATTTATGATTTTATGGCAATAAGAAGCCAATTGAGATATTAAATGTTTTTAATCAAAATGTGTCAAATGGCAGGAGAAATAATGTCTTTGAAGAAAAATAAGACATATTGGTGTTAAGTTGGAGATGGATTTGCAAAGTCTGAAGAAGTGCATTGTGGGAGAAAGTTGTAAGTCTGAGTAAAGAGTAGATGGGAAAGAATGCAAGGCACAAGGAACCATCTGGGAGAATTTGGAAGATAGAAACTCACTTCCAGTTCTGTTTCCAGGGAAACAGCACACAGGAGTCATTTAGGATTTGAAGTATGGTAGCATTCTAAAACATTGGCAAGGACAGGACAGGAACGCTAGGCAGCCTGGGATAGCTTGGTAATGATCAGAGCTGGGAAGTCCAATTAAGTTGGCCCATGTGAAGTAGACTGGGTGTTGCCAGAACATGAGCTTTGAGAGAATTACAGGGACTGAGTCATTTCTCTGGAGACCCTGAGGGAATCTTCAAATCTGTGTAAGATCAGAATACATAGTTCTGTACATCATTTCCTTCATTTTTATTTTCAGAAGAAAAGGTATGTTCACCATGATATAAAAGACCATGAAGATCACAAATGATGTCACCATGATTAAACAGAAATGTTTTCACTTTTCTAAAAGTTATGAAGTATTTTATATTTTGTTTACAGGATTCATTATTCATAGCCAAGGCTGGACTCAAATTTATGATCCTCCCGCCTCTGCCTCCCAAGTACAGAGATTACAAGGTGTGCACCAGGAAGCTAGGCTCCTAAATTCTCTACGTAGTGTACTGTTACTATTGTAAATGGGAAAAAGAAATAACAAGCATGGTTTTAGTCACAGAAGTATTTACTACAGGAATGACTCAAAGGAATGAGCTCCAAAGGTTAATGAGTGCTGAGTGGACAAGCAGATGGGAGATGGAAGCATCACCTCCTGTCTCTCTTAAGGAAGGGTCCAGGTGTGTGTTTGAGAGCAGGTTAGAGATAGCTCTGTTGATGGTGACATTTCTTTCTGTTTTACCCAGATGTTGGCAGCAACAATACTCTCTATCCCCTCATTGAAAACAGAGAAATTGCCAAACTATAAAAAAAAAAAAATGGTGTGCAAAATCTACAACAAGTAAAGTACAGGCATAAATGTATCACTTTTACATAACTGAGTTTAACAACTCCTATTTAGTTCTAAAAAAAAAAAAGTGTCAGGTGACCAAGTCTTCCTCACAAAGTGATATGAAAGTCTGAAGTTCAGACACTCTTTCTTGGGAGCCACACATAGACTTGGCTGTCCTCCATCACATAATGCATCGAATCGAAAACATAGGAGAGGGAGATTCTTGAAACTGTCAAGGGTGAAATGGGACCCACACAGCAAATATATATTAAAGTTTGCACCCCCAGTATGATAGTATTTAGATACTGGAACAGCAATGTCTGTGGCTTAGGCTAGCCCACCTGTGGTATTTCTTATGGAAACCTAAGCACTCTAAGAAAAATTGCTTCCTCTCAGCTCCTATTGTCTACACCACCTGGAGGGGGAATTATATCCACCTGTGTTCTAGATACGATTTAAAGCTCTCCAGTGTGTGGATACTTGGGAGTTAGAAGTCTCTTCTGAGACAAGTTTTATACATGTATTCATCTCTCAGTCAAAAAAAAAAAAGTTAGCAGTAGCTACCACATCCTAGCCATGCTATTGAACCCTCTAGAAAGATGCCAAGTTCAAAATCACAAAAGCCCAAAATAGTCAGGGTACAGTATATCAGGACAGATGTGTATCTAGACAAACCTAACAGGAGAATGTACACTAATCTCATGGTTAGTGGGGGAAGTACAGGTATACTAAGACCCTCAGGTCCAAGAACTTAAAGGAAATGAGATCGCCACAAATGAGAATTGAGCTTTGGTTCTATGCAGAGGGAACAGTGTGATACTGATCCCAGAACACATCCAGGGAACAATAAGCTGTGTGTGTGTGTGTGTGTGTGTGTGTGTGTGTGTGTGTGTGTGTGTGTGTGTGTGTGTGTGTGTGTGTGTGTGCAGAAATCATTAAAGTATGGTGACTACTGACTTGCTCATGAATGATTGGCTCAGCCTGCCTTCTTTTACAAAGTAAAAGCACCCACAGATAGCCGGGCCTTCCCACATCAGTCACAAACCAAGAAAATATGCCCCACGAACTTGCCTACAGAGGAATTTGATGGAGACAGTTCCTCTGCTGAGAGGCCTTCTTCCCAGATGTGTCTAGACTGTGTCAAGGTGAGAGGAACTACCCAACATGGGTGTAGAGTGAGCATCTGGGAGGAGGAAAAGAGCATTTAAAATAACAAAGTAAAAGCAATGAACGTGACCAGAAGACAGAGCTGAACGCATAGCAACAAGCATTTAGACACTGACAAAAGAAAATGAATACAATGGAGATGCCCTCACTTAAAAAAAAAAAAAAAAAACAGGCTCTCATTGTGCAGCTGTGGCTGGTCTGGGACTCACTCTGTAGACCAGGTTGGCCTGATTTCACAGAGATCTGACTCCTGAGTGATGAGGCTAAAAACATGCACCACTACGCAGACCAAGCTGTGTTAGTCCAGTTTATTGTTTTTGCAGACAGTGTCTGAGGAAAACAGCTTAAGGAAGACAGGCTTATTTCATTTTATACATTCAGAGGTAACAGCCGATCCTGAGTGTGTGTGTGTGTGTGTGTGTGTGTGTGTGTGTGTGTGAGAGAGAGAGAGAGAGAGAGAGAGAGAGAGAGAGAGAGAGAGAGAGAGAGAGCCTAGACCACCTAACATCAAAGCATACAGAAGTCAAAGAAACAAAAGGGCAACCACATGCATCAGTAATGTTCAAATGCCTGTAGTGGATATAAACATGTTTTTGTTTTGATCCCAAGTATGGGATGGGGAACAGACTTGTGAGAGAACAGGTGATGTGTATCCACTTATTCGTGGGGGTCTTGGTTTTTGCCAGCTGAAAAACATCCTAGTACAGACTCTGAGAGTAGATATATACATGATCCCAAAACAGGAGGCAGGGCTTTTTGGGTCTTGGTGGTGTTTGGTTGTTCATTGGTTCACTCAGAGATGCTCCTAGAGAGAACTGCTCCAGCAAAGGCTTCAAGACTTTGGGCTCCAGCTGGGGCTCTGAGTTCCAGTTGCTCTAGGTGCCAGCATCAACTTTGGTGGAATTGCTGGTCTGCTGAAAATCCTGACAACTACGCCAGGGAAATCACTCCCAGGAATTGAATCCAATAAGGTCTACTTCCCCTGTTCCAATAAACCTCCTTTCTCTCCTATCTAGGGTAGGTGGGTTGGAATAGAGGTATAAGCATTTAAAGAACCCCAGATAAAGTAGGCTTAGAAAAGTTGGAGCCTACAAATGCCCTTAGTAAGGGGCACATGCCTGGCAGGTTATACAAAAGGCAAAGCAAATGAGCAAACCAAAACAAACCAGCAAGCAATTTGTAGCAGTTGAGTTAATGACAGGAGTAAGAAAGCCTTTTCACTGAAGTTGCTTTTACAGTGTCAATGCCCAAGACACACCTATCAGTTCATTCTGTTCTGAAAGAAGAGCCAGCCACAGTGACTCTATTTTTAGAGAATAATAAGAAAAGACATGTTACACTTTGGAGCCTACCTTGTGCCCCTGTTTCTTTGTGAGGCAATCTCCTTTGTTAGTCTGTCCCTTGAACCCCAACCTCCTAGCTTGCCTTATCCTCAAGTTCCACTCATGGGAACACATATGCTTGTCTCCGGTGTGAAGCCAAATGGACCAGAGCCTCAAAAATATCTTTTCTTACACTCCCTTTGCTTTCCGGTATCTCACTGTGGAGAGATGATCTATGGTTGCCATGGAAATGATATCTTGCAACAATGCTGGGCAGCCTTCCAGGAGCTGAGGTTGGAAGCAATGAGGCTAAAATACATCTGTCAGGGGTAACAAAGAACTTTCTGTGCAAACATTTCTATGAGGTGGCTCTACCACCTGAATGGATCCTAAAGCAATGAGCATGGTGCAGGGGTGGAAAGCTGGGGCTGGGGGTGTTGGCCTGAGACTGTCCTGTTACAAGTCATGGTCTCAGTTTCTCTGTTGTATGTCTCATGATAAGGCCAAGACTCCACACAGATAGATGATGTCATCCAGACACTGAGTTGAAAACTGATGCTGGGTGTGACCCAGGGAAGCGTCAGATTCAAAATTCACATTTAAAGTCACTTCCTCATATTTCCATTCCTTGTCATCTCTAATAAATAAGTTCTTTGTTCTGAGTTTACTGTTTCTATTAATGCTATCCCCTTATTATATTTTATATATACTTATTATATAATATGTATTTAATATTGCTTATTAAAATATAAGTAAACATTCAAGTTGAGCTTCTCATCCCATCTTTAAATTGAGTCAAAAAAGAAAAAGGAAAGAAAGAAAGAAAGAAAGAAAGAAAGAAAGAAAGAAAATCCTTATGAGACCTGCAGTGATAATTCAGGAGTAAAGTGTTTGCTACACCATCATAAGGACTTGAGTTTGGATCCTGAGCACCAACATAAAATCTGGGTGTGGTGGTGCATCTATTTGAAACCATAGCCCTTAGGTGAGTAGAAATGATGATTTCCCCAAAGCTCACTGGCCAGCCATTCTAGCCAATCACAGAGCTCCAGGCTCAGTGAGAGACCCTGCCTCAAAAACTAAACTGGGGCTCTTTAGCCCCAACACCCACATGTTCACAATCACATACCCACCTACCTGGACATAGACACTGCCATTATCTTGGGTAACCACTAGAATACATTTCTTCTCATTCAAACCAGTGGTTCTCAATCTATGGGTTGAAATGCCCTGCGTGTGTGTGTATGTCAGGGGAGTCACATATCAGATATCCTACATATCAGATATTCACATCAGGATTCATAACAGTAGCAAAATTATAGATATGAAGTAGCAACAAAATAATTTCAGGATTGGGAGTCACCACCAATACATGAGGAACTGAAGAGTCACGGCATTAGGACAGTTGAGAGCCACTGATTTAGACCAAGAACATTTCCAGTTATGAAGATGAAGTACAAATGCTGGTAAGATGCCGGAACACAGCATATAGTAGAGCAAATCACATCACTGCATGGTTGCTAGGAAGCAGACACCCTCACTGGAAGAGCAGAAAAGAGGTGCATCCTTCAAAAGCATCCCACCACTGAGTACTTCCTCCAAAATGCCCTTCCACCAGTTCTATCAGCTCCCAACAATGGCATCAACTTAGGAATCTTAATCATTGATTGGGTCAGATGCCTCCTTGATCTAATCATCTGTGGGAATGATCTCACAGATGAATACAATCAAGTTGATGATCAAAATTAGCTCTGAGAGTCCCATTTGGTTATCAATACCACCGGCCAAGTACCTTTCAATATCTAGATATCCATGATGACATATTCTGTGCATGTAACCTCTTTCCTGGACATATCTGAGCCCACAGTGAGATGTGAAGTTATAAAAGACCTTAGGAATGTGGAACTATACTCTCCACCTGGCAGTTGCTACTGCTGTGTGTCTAAGCTTACAACAGCAGAGACTGACAGTGAGCCATAAACAAACTACCATTTGTCAAGAATAACAAATTACTTATTATATTGGAACTCTGCAGCAGTTAACTAATAATCATCCTGTTGAATAAAACCCAGGACAAACCTTCAACTGTACAACCACATTGTCCATGCTATAAATTTGTGTGCAGGAAGACTTCTGTTTTCCTCACAGTCTCACTGTTGGTTTGCTTTTCTCCAGTGGCTCTGCACTATCAGTACGGTGGGATGGAGTGGGAACTTGTATAGTTTACAAGTCTTCTACAATACAAATAATCCTTTAATTATGCAGAAGAAACTTTATAAGAGCTATGCAAGTATCTGGAGAGGAGGATGAGAAGCATGTCATCCTTACCAATACATATTTGCACAAGTAATTGAACTGATGTCTTAGAGTGAAGGGTGGCAGCTCTTATTCAACATACAGACCCTGGTCACTGAAACTGAGGTATGTTCCAAGCACACGGTGAATGACTTGGGTCTCTTATTTGGTATCCTAGTCAGGGTTACTACTACGAGATGAAATACGAGATGAAACACCATGACCAAAAGCGACTTGGGGAAGAAAGGGTTGATCTGACTTCAGCTTCCACACCACTGCTTATGATCAAAGGAAATCAGGACATGAATTCAACTAGGGCAAAAAACTGGAGGCAGGAGCCAGCCAATGCAGAGGCCAGAGTACAGCTTACTGGCTTCCTCCACATGACTTGTTAAATCTGCTTTCTTATAAGGACTGCCAGACCAGGGGTGGCACCACCCACAATAGTCTGGGTCCTCCACCCATCAATCACTAATTTAGAAAATACCCTACAGGCTTGCCTACAGCTGCACCTTTTGGAAACATTTTCTCAATTGGCATTCCCTCCTCTCAGATGACTTAGCCTGTGCCAGGTTGACATAAAACTATCCAGCACACTTGTGTCCATCAACTTTGCTTTTATTTCAGAATTGTGGGGAGAAAAAGTAGCTAAAGTAAAAATTCACATCTTTGTTTTGTTTTTGTTTCACTTTTAACCATTTTTTAGAGTGAATTTTAAAAATTATTTTATTTTTGTACATATATATTATTACAAATATATACAATAGATTATCTATGGCAAGAAGAACTGTGACACAATCATGAATTATATGCATGTTACATACTTAGTGCTTTGGCTATTTGTATTAGACAGCCTTGAAGAAGACATCTCTCCTATCCTGGTGTATCTAAATTTCTGAATGTAAATAAGTCTCCATCACATAATGTCATTGTCAACTTAGAACACCTATCTGAGAGTTTTGGGTGACTATTCAGGTAGAAAACTGTCTCTGTCATCTTTTCACTTGGAAAGCTACTAACCTGCACTCTTGGCATACTCAGATAATCAAGATTACTCCTTCTCAAGTCTCTGAGGGAGTTGAAGACCAGGTAGCTTAGTTTTACAATGAAGCTGAATTGTTTACGGGTTAAGACGTTTTTAAACCCACATCTTTGTATCACTAACCATCTTTATAAGCTTAGGACACAGGCTCCACAGGCACAAGACTCCTCTAACTGTATATGACATTGGGCAAGCATTATCCCACTCACAACAGAACAAGGCAGCTGGAGGGAACTGAAGAGAGGCTGTAATTCCAGTGAAAGGATGCTGAATATGCAGTCCCCCCAAAAAAACAAAAAACAAACAAACAAACAAAAAAACGCATTGGTGAGAAGGGAACTGGTTTTTCTCTAGAAACATCAGTATCACAGTGTTGTTCTTGCAGAGAAGGCAGGAGTGCCCACTCCATGCCACATAGGTCCAGATGTGATGCCACGGAGAGATCCAGACATAGGGGCAGACACAGCAGTATTGCTGCAGGAAACAGTATCAGGGAAGGCAACCAGAGTTCCACAAACCACACGGGGCATGTGGGGCATTCCTTTGAAGCTCCCACCTCCCTCACTTCCCCCCAAAAAATTAGGAAGAATTTTCAGAAGGCTGGAGAGAAAATTAAAAACTGTAGAATATAGGAGAAATGGCTCGTGGTATCCAACCCAAGGTAAGTAAATGCTTTAGCCTTTTCTTCTAGACGTTTCTAGAAGTGCATTCAAGTGCTTCTAAACCATGCGTTAGATATGTCATCATATCAATGACTCACAACTCTACATGTAGATTCTCTAAATACAGCACCATGCTGAAGGCAGTAGCTACCTGGCGGCCTTTGATCTGTCCGCTACACAAAGTGGCTTGCCAGCCCATCTACGGTAACTTATCAAATCATGTTTCATGGATTCTTGGGGCCCAGGTGAAGGTGCCTCAGAAAGACAGTGGTGTCTGTGAGAGGGGCTCTAGTGTGATGCCAAAAAAAAAAAAAAAAAAAAAAAAAAGCGGATTTTCTCAAACCAGGTCAATGTTCTATGACAACATAGATGAACTTGTTCTTCAAAACAGTCATCCTCCTCAAAATACTTGAAGACATCTGTCACACTGTGCGTAGTAGTCTCCTCTCCTACGTATATACCTCACACATCTGTTCCTCAGGAAAGGTTGCTTTCTAGTCTTTATCGGCAGTGAGCTTTTAGGCTGCCCACGAGTTATTCTCTCTCTCCCTCCTCCTACCCTTCCTCTCTCTCTCCCCTCTCTCTCTGTTTGGGAAGATGGTAGAACCTTGAGGAAGTGGAGGCCTGCTGGGGAAAGTACATCACTGGGACAACAGACTTAGAGGTTTTTGCAGCATGATCATGAATTCTATTCTGTGCTCAGTTCGCTGTGTTGTATAAAATGTAGTCACACTGCTTCCTGATTGCCAGGCTGGCCTCACATACCTCCTCCCATGCCTTCCTCAACATGAAAGACCATATCCCCTCTGGAACCTGGAACTGTGAGCCACAACAAACCCTTTTCTCCTCTAAGCTGCTTTCATCAAGGTAGTCTATCACAGCCACAGAAGAGTAACCAATGTGGTGACCAAATCAAAACATTTTGTCTATAATTAACTTTGCATTGCTTTCAAGCTCCTTTCTAGTTCATACTAATAAAAAAAAAAATGAACTTTCCCAACAAACCCCTTTTGTCCTGATTGAAAACATACAATGTATATTTTAATTACATAGACTTGATTAATGGGAAAATGAGGGCTATGGTTTATGTCCCTCCAAGGCTTCCATGTTGGGAAAAAAAAAACAGTTCAAAAGTTTTAATGGGTGTGACCTTGAAGAGATGATATCTCCATCGTTATGAGTGAACTGGCATTGCTATTGAGGGTGTGCGCTGGGTAGCACGAAAACAGGCTATAACTAAAGGCGGTTTCAGCTCCTTTACTTGCCTACTATAGTCTCTCCACACTTGCCTTTTCTTCCTTCTGCCATAGATCACACATCATCAAAGCCCTACCTAGATGCCGACACTATGCTCTCAGGCTCCCCAGTCTTTAAAGCAATGGCCCAAATAAGTGTAAGTTTAGTCTAAATTACTCAGCCCATAGTATTCGGGCTAAGAAGATTCTGGTATAAGTGGGAGCTACTTTGTCAATACATGGTTTCTGCTAGGAAGCAGATAGAACTCGCGTGTGAACCAAAGTGCAAACACTAACAGGAGGGGGAAACTAGCATTTGGCTGGGCAAATGATCAGACCGACTGTGACTCTACCCTTAAGAAAGCTAAAATGCACATGTACCGGAAGTCATTTCTTTACAAATGAGTGGCTGAGTATGGTCCTACATGTTTGGAGTCGCAGCCCTTGGGAGATAGAGGCAGATAGATGGCCAGGACATCAAGAGCATCCTTGGCTACGGTGACTTTAAGGCAAGCCTGGGCTACAAGAGACTTTGTCTCAAGCAAACTGTCTCTGTGGAAATGTCCCATACCATCTGATCTCTGGCCGTGGGGTGCCGACCTCCTGGTGTGAGAACAGTGTTGCAAACTAGTTCCTTCTCTTCCTCATTTGTAGTCCTAGTAGCCCGGCCTGCTGTCCTCCACTAGCACCCCAGACCTTGTCTGGTCTACAGGCTCCCTAGCACTTCCCCATTTTCTCCGTGGGAAAGGCAAAGGTCTGGTTACCCTATTCGCCCTGTAGAGAGTAGAAGCCACAAGGCCCAGGCTCACTTTTCCTGTACCTCCCTCACCTGTCTTCTCCTTCCGCTCTGACAGAACAAGTAGGGTGTGCTAAGGACTTTCATTTCATCTTTGTACTCTGCCCTCCCACAGCCTGGCTTCTCTGGCACATTCTCAACGTTGGTACTCGCTATGAAAAGGCAAACATTTGAAAACTTGAAATCCCCTCTGTGTCTCAGAAATACCTGGCTTTCAGGGTTAATATCTCTGTGATTTCAAAGACATTCACAAATGAGTCTTCAAGACTGTTCCCAATGATCTTGGGCACTCTCGCTTCAGCTGAAGTAACATCGCCAGTGACTTGGATAAAAGTACTCTGGACAGTGAAGAGCCCCGGGGCCTCGGGAATCAGGTTGCTTCTGTCTAATTTTTTTAATTGCATTGCTTCACTTGAAGACCAGATCTGAGCATGTCCGTTTGACCAGTATAAAAGTCAGAGTGGCTAAAAGCAGAAACGAGCTCTCTCCTCACAACGCGTGCTGCTGTTCTCCTAACCTTACCTTTGCAAGCCACGTAACCAAGTAAGAAGGGAAGACGTGGACCACCATCAGTTCCTATGATCACACCCACCAAGTCATCTGAGCATGCGCACTGGTTGCAAACCCTCATTAGCTGTCTTCACTGATGTGCAGCTAAGGCATTATTGTTTCTTATTTAGCTTGTACCCCGTGCTATTTTCTTTTGCTTGTTAGTTTCAATTGGGTTATTCTGGTTTTTCCTCATAAGAGTTCCATATAACTGGCAAGCACAGAAAGTGAGTGATCCAGCCTTTCCTGTTCCGGAAGCCGCTTAGCATGCCTGGAGCAACCCTCTTCTAATAGCTGTAGACTGGCTTCTTTAGTCAGGTAGCCTCGTACCCCACCCAGAGCTGTTATTTCAACGACTAAATTCTGTCATATTCCAAATCTTTCCCCCTCGAAACTTCCCAGCAGCTTCACATCAAGCATACCGGATACCTGATTGACTACTGCTTGGTGAGGTAATTATAGATATTAACCTGCTGGACACTTCTCAAGGCTAGACGAAATGGGTTTGAAGATTTGAGGAGACATGTGTTGAGCCAAATGTCACACCAGTCATCATGCAGACTGACGTTGATATAATGCTATACAGTGTGGGCACACATCAGTAGCCGTGCATGCCAAACCTTATGCAGGGTACGCAGTTGCATTATGCAGGCTGGATAACACTGGCCATCACGCATGCTGAAACCAATATCGAATTCTACAGTGTAGGCACATTCGAGTCCGAATGTATATTGAACCCAATGTTATATTATACGGTATGGACATATATCAATCATCACACAGTTTCATTAATGAGCACAACGTATATGTTTTCATGTACCACTTATGTCTCTAAATATCCAGAGTTAATTGCTGTAATGGATTTTCTTTTCTAGCCAACACCCTACCATTATGGCCCATTGTTCTCAACCCAATCCCTCCACTTCACCTTCCCACGTGGTTCTAAGCACCATCTTCCGTCACATGATAGCCATGTTCATCATCATTTCCCCCTCCACTAATGGTGAAAGTTCTCTAAGAGTGAAGATGTGTCTCCTGCATCCTCGGCTGTAGAACACTGCCTGGCAGAGTAGACACTCAGGAGACATTGCCGAATGCGGGAACGGGCACTATGAAACTGAACCTGGTGTCTCCATGTCCCAACACATAGAATGGAGGTTACTAGGTGCATATTTTCCAACTATGTATTTGAAAACCTGTGCTCCTTAAGTTCTTCAACACTATGACATGCATTTCTCTGAATTATGCTCATACAGAATTATGGTTGACCTCATGCTGATGCAGTAGAAATGTAAAGGCACTGATCTACGGCTCTCCTCTGCCATGTCCAACTATTTATAGCGTTCTAAGAGCAAAATTTGGGAGTCAGTGAAGGCACTGGAAGCTTGTATTAAGAGAAGAAATGAAATAAAAAGGGCATAAGGGTAAGTATGGGACTGCAGGACTTAAAGTGGATATCAGAAATTACGAGAAATCATGTCTCTTGGCCACTGTGCTGGGGAGCAAAGAGGGGGGAAATTGTTTGGTTTTGGCTTGTGGTTTCACAAGTCTCAGTCTGGAGGGGCAGTGGGAGCGGAGTGGGTCTCCCTTAGCTGCAGACCCCATCACTCCCTGACGTGTTGCATTTAAGCATGGAAGGCACTGAGTGAAATGAGCAGCCATCAGGAAACACAAGGTCAAGTGGAAACTCCCTCATTTGCTGAAAAGGAGCAAAGGGTTTAACACAACCTGGGCTGTAAGAGCAGCTGCTGAGGCACAAGGGGCACAGCAGGGACCTGGAATTTGTGAGGGAAGGCTAGCCCAGTGTAAGAAGGAGTGACAGACTCGAGAGAACAAACCGTGAGTGACCAAAGGGCTGCTAGGGAGGCATCGGGAAAGAAGAAAAAGAGGAAAATACAAGGTTCTTTCCAAAACTGCTTCCAGTCAGCCCTGGCTGCAAACTGTGCTGAGTGAGGCCCTACTTCCATGCCTGGCTTCAACACCACATTTCTGATCATTAGATGAAAAATGCCACTAACTGTGCCTCCCAGATCTCAAATATAAAGCTCTCCCCAATCATCCTCAGAAAGGAGGACAACAATAATCAGGCTATTTATGCACCATGGGATCCATGGAGACCAGAGGCAGGTGTATTTTATAAATATCAAAGCTGACCTAAAAACATGTTTAATAGTGAATCTTTTATAAGAACCAGAGCTATCAGATGTGCCTAATGAAAGACCAAAATAGTGCTCATGCAGTATCAGGTAATTGCTATAAAGGCCTTGAAGAATTTTTCTGACCTGCTGTTTTGTTGATTTCAGGCATAATTCAATAAGGTCATTTGTAGAGCGTTCTTTTTGGTTTGCAAGCCTTAGTTTAAAACTCATTTCTGCTTTGTGTCTTTGGTACGTTAGTGTCTACAAACAGCAAGGGCCACCTGAGGATAGCACTCAACACAAAATGAGAACATGACAAACACAGGCCAAGAGTGTTCACGTAAATAACTTGGGGTTGCTCAAATGAGAAAGTGTTCTAATAAAGAGAGTACATTTTCACCAGCTGTGTTTTACCTGATCATAAAAAAAAGCAAAGAGAGAAAAAAAATACACATTGAAATATCCCATTTTGACCTACATAACACAACACAACCACACAGAACACAAACAAAAAAGACTCTTCCCAGAGCGACCAGCATGGTGACCGCATAGGTGGGGGCCATGTGCCACTGAGAACCTCTGTCTCTAGGGCTGGCTCCATAAAGTGTTGTGCTGCATAATTTTGAGGACCGGGTTCAGGTCCCCAGCACCCCATGTAAATGCTGGGCAAGGACAGCTACCTACCTGTAAACCAAGCCTCGAGAGGTACACCAGCTGATGCTGGGGGTAGGTGATAAGCTAATCTAGAATCAGGGAGCTTTAGGTTCAAATGAGAGACCAGAGCAACTGAGGAACACACGTGACCTCAGCCTCCAGCTTCCACATGTACATGTACACATGTGCACACGCACCCACATACATCCACAAACACCAAACACAGACGCATGAAAAGAAAAACAAGATCACCCTTACTCTCCACCCAGTTGCTGCCAGCGTCGTGTGTGGCACGCCCGCCCTTCACAGTTACCTCTGGGGTGCATAATATGCCTGCTTTCTTCTCCCAGCTGACTGAAAGAGTTACCTCCAGGGCAAATCATCTGGAGAAATTGTTAATACAAGTCTCCAAGAGACTAGACCGTCTATCTGACCCAATCAGCACGGCAGACTTCGAGGAGACTGCTGGCCTCTCCCTCCTTGCTGTTGTTTCCGTGGACTTTTATTTTCAAGCTCATTAGGATGTTTCAGCAGAATGTTTTCCTTCCTACAAAAAATGCCTTAAGATTTGCTTCTCGAGCATATACAGGGGGAGGAAGTCCCCCTCAGTCCCAGTCATAGGGGAGGGGAGTAAGGGGAAAATGGGAGGGAGGGAGGAATGGGAGGATACAAGGGATGGGATAACAATTAAGATGTAATATGAATAAATTAATAAAATATATTTTTTAAAAAAGAAAAAAATTGCTTCTCTCGGACTCATTTGTCCAAGTGTCTCTGCCTCTTTCCTTCGTCGATATTCTGTGTATACACTCTCAAATTTTGTATCCCCGTTGTAATCTGCCACTTATTGAGCCAGCATCTCATGAGAAGACAAGAGAAAGATCTAGAGTAGTCACTGAAGAACTCTGAAGCAACAAAAGCGCCCCTCTGCTGTGGAAAGGTGGAAAGCAAACACACACACACACACACACACACACACACACACACACACCGGCTTACGTGTGACAGCGTGCATGTTGGCGTCGTGCTGGAGTCACCCTCTTCAAGTTCTCAGTATTGTCCTGTTTGCCCTAATTCAGTGATGTATCATCTTCTTGCATGTGTCTAAATCAGTTCAGCAGCAGATAAATCATAGCTTTTCTTGCCCTTGTCTTTTCATTCTGCTCAAATCATCCATCTATCTACAGAAGAAAGGCAACAACTGCCAGCTCAGAAGAATAAGGTGCCCCCTGCTGTCTTGACAGTAAAGCCTTTTTGAAACAGTGTGTACAAATGTGTGTGTGTGTGTGTGTGTGACAGAGAGAGAGAGTATGAGTGTGTGAGAAAGCGTGTGTGAGTGAATGTGAGAGTATATGTGTGAGAAAGTGAGTACGTGTGCAAGAAAGAAAGTGTGTGTGAGAGAGGTGTGTGTGTGTGAATGTGTGAGTGTCTATGAGAATATGAGTGTGCGTGTATGTATGTGTGTGACAATAACTCCATGAAACACACTGACACCATAAACCATAAACCACTTGAAAGGAAAGCCATCCATCAAAGCCACAAAATATTGTTCTTTTTTTTTTTTTTTTTTTTTTTCCCCTGTAACAAAATCAAACACCGGTATCAATTCTTTCTTTCAAAAAGAAATTATACATCAACATTTCAAAAGCTATGTAAGATCCTATTGTTATATGGTCAGGAAGTAAAGGAGTAGAAATTTTGATTCATTAACTGGCAAGTTCTTTGTCAGACAAGTGCCCCCACCTCTAAGAAGCCTGATGCGTTTTCTTGCCATGATTTAATGCGGGAAGGATGGAAGGCTGGAAGCCAGCACCTGGGTGAACGTGAAGAACACAGCACCTGGAACTTGTCTCTCTAATTGCTTTTTCTCAACCCACACAGACTCTTCAATATTTTACTCCCCCCTTTGAAGACTCTAACCCTGTCTTCTAGAAAACATGCATTGAAAAATAAAATGTTTTGTAAAATATAAGGACAATGTCTGTCATGGAGAGCCCAAAGAGCACTGGGAGTCTCCGCCAGAGCCCCTGGCTGCCCAGAAGGAGGTAGAGCCAAGACTCAGAGACTTCAACCCTCTGCGTCAATGCAGTCAACAGGTCAAAGCAGTCAGTTCCTCACTTTGTGAAGAGCTGGCTGTGGGGCTCTCAGTGCACCTCTCATATTTGGCAGAGAATCATGAAAAACTCAATTTTCCCCCAGAAGAAAGTAAATAACCAGGAGCCTTCAGGATTCTGGCTTCACTGTATGGCTTGAATTGAAGCTCATCTGAAATCTGTAAAATTACTATTGGTATTTTCAATTTCTCCGGAGGTAAACGGTAACAGAATATGGATATGTGGTGATTATTTAAACTCACAATTTTACTTAAATACAACTTCCCCCACCGTGTCCCTTTTTAAAATTATAACACAATTGTTCATACCATATCTAAAATGATATTTGCTAGACTGACTTTCTGGGCCTCCACTATACACACAGGCACACTACACAGACACATGCGTACCCACTGTGGTCCTGTGGAGCTTTATTAAGTGTGTTTGCTTTGGGCTCAGACAATATTAAAACACTGGGAAGGAACACAGGAAAGTGTGGGCCACCATGGGAAGAAAAACAAAAACAAAAACAAAACAACAAAACTAAACTGAAAAAACAAACCTTTAAATTACAGGAATAGATGAGAGAAAAGAGTCACAAGTCAATGGCATGGTCTAGATATCCAACAATCATGGAAGAAAATGCTCCCAAACTAAGGAAAGTGTGTGCGCTTTCATCAGTATCCACAGCTCACTGTCTCTACAAATCCTTCTGTGCAGTAACTGTGTCTACTCCTTCTTCTCCTAAGAAACCCTGTCCTGATATTTCCTTGACTATCACTCCAAGGAGAGAAACCGTAAGTAACCCTGAAGGTTCAAGTCTTCCAATTTGCAACCAAAATAAGTCCACCTTGAGAATCTGAAACCACATAACAGAACAGTTGATAGGAATCACTTGAGTCCAGAAGGTTCCTTTTCAGATACATGGGTGAGGTTTCAGAATGGCCTAGACACAACAGTTGCTCCACCCCACATTGATACACAGCATCATGGGGCCAGGTTCATATCTGTGAACCATTGGCCATGGGGTATGCTGTGTTCTCATGTCATGGACAAGCTTCTGGAAGATGTGGCCCTGGGAGATATGTGTATTTCTCTGCTTAGAGGATTCTCCTTGATGAACTTAGCTCATCATACAGGATGAATACAGCTCCAACACCAGAGGTGATCACGCTATAGTTCATGATTTCTCCTCAACCAACCACTCTAATCTCTAGTTAGCACCTCTTTCCCAGCTATCGGGCAGCGTCTTTCATGGTCAAAGGTGTGTCCAGTCTTTGGGTACTGCTACACGAGGCCATAATCTACAAAGTCTGCACTTGAGAACTGTGTGATCATGTCGCAGGGGAAAAATAATCACAAAAATATCTCATAATGTCAAGTTAAGTTTATGATTTTGTGTCAGGTCTTGTTAAAAACCATCCTCACTCACTTACAACCTGGACCTGTAGCCTAGATGTGCCTGGAAGGGAGGTTAATAAGCAAAAATGTCCAAGCGTCTCAGACTGCCCAAGGTAAATCTCTTAATATTAATGTCCACATTACACCATGACTTATTTGAGATTCAAAGAGGCTTCTGAAGACTTCCCATTAAAATGGATGAATGAATACATATTTGCAGTCTCTTGAAAGTATTTCGGAGATTCCAAGCACAAAACTCAGTAAGTGGCTTTTATAACACCATAGACAGTTGCCAACATGGAGCATTGGAGCCTGGCTACAGAGCCTTGCCTCTTTATACCTTTCCCCATGGGTGTGTCCTCTTGTTATACGGCAAATAATGTGTTAAGGATACCAATGTTTCTAACGTTAGTATGAACCGTTGAGGCCTTATTTATACTATTTAGTTATTGCTCACTGAGTCTAAAATGAATACTCACTGAGGAATATAATCAAACTCTGCTCTTCCAAAGAACCTGAGTTCAATTCTCAGCACCCACATGGAAGCTTACAATTGTCTGTAACTCCAGTTCCAAGGGATCTGACACCCTTATACCAATGCACGCACATGCGTGCACACGCACACACACACACACACACACACACACCACAAAACATAATAGAAAGACACAACACTTTCAGTGATTCTCCTTTTAAAGTAAAAATTAAAAATACTGGCTAATGGTGCCAAACATATACACAAAAAATAGTAATAGCCTAAGCTTTTAAAAAGTTTAAATAAAGATATCAGCCACTCACCAAATACTTCATATACTAAAGGGAATTTAAGAAATGGAATTACATATTCTTTACACATCTGAATGAAATCTTTCAGCACCATGTGTTCCACACAATTTAGCTAGAGCTCTCAGAGGATTCCGGAACATAATCATGGTAAGAGTGCTGTTCCAGAATAAAGTCTGAGCAAGCAATGAAAGGAAAATAAATGGATTACAGTAAGCATACTAAAAAGGAAAAATAATGTTAGATAAATTCCCCCCAAGAAACTAGTGATAAGGAATAGATTGTACTATGTTTGCCTAGTCTGCTTTGTCTTTTATTTGCAAATAACATGTTCAGCTCAAAAGAAAAGATAAAATCAAATAGAATTATTTGCCAGGTTTTTTTTTCCTGAGGTACCACAGTACTTTCAGATAACAATAACAAACAATAACATATTTCCAGGATTTAAAGTTGATTTACAAAGACGTTTGAATGGGGGGGGGGGGTGTTCGCAAAGGCCACAGTTCCCCAGTTCCCAGTCAACCTCTGTAAGAAGCTCTGCCTTAGCAGTGTTCCTAAGGGGAGGCAACTTCATTAGCCTAAAAGCAATGCACAATGGGGCTCCTTAACTAACATAGGACACAGGAGTCAATGGGATCACAAGTGATCCCATTAGTTGAGTCCAAGTTTTAGGAGCTTTTTAACTTTGAAGAAAAACTTTGAGAAAGGGGACATTGTAAATCTCTCCGATCTCTAGCAGTAGCCCAACTGCCTGCATTCTGGGGAGAAAGATGAGTGGACAACTTCAGTGCTTATCAAGCGTTAGCACCTTGTGGAAGCCATGGGTGACAGAATCAGTTGCAGTGTGCAGAAACGAACTGTGAGCAGAGAAGCTAACTCCACCATTGATGGCTTCTAAGTGGTGCTGAGACCTCTAGGAGAGCTGCAGAAATGCAGCATGGAAGCAACCCTGGCTTATATTTACTTTGAGAGACACAGTTTTGGAAAAGAGGTTTATCAGCTCAAAGTTCCACACTCATACACCACCATTGCCCCCTCTCTCAGAGCCAACATGAAGGTCCTTGGGGATTTTGTTATATTTTTAATTAGATGGCAAAAGCAAGTGGAAAAGGAAAAGCATGGTGTAGAAAGGGTAGCCCAGAGAGTTCTAGACATCCCCAGACAGGCCCCAGTAGAGAACCGCTACTATTTTCCTGCCAAATTGACAGAACATTAAACTGACTTGTAATGTGGCTTCTCATTATACCCAGATTCATGCGTCTCTCAAACTTCATCGGAGAAGCTTCCATCTGCTTCCATGGAGATTAGCACAGAGATCCACCCCTGGCTGAGATACAGAAGTAAGAGACTGCAGATTGCTGAGCCATAAATTGGATGTCTGCAACACATTCTGTCCTCCCAAGAAGGTTCAATAGTCATTGCAGAAGAGGGGGCGGGAAGTCTGTTAGAGCCAGAGGTGGGAGGTGATTATTACGGGGCAGCTACATATGAACTCACAACCATTGCGACAGCATTTACAAGGCCTGGGCAAGATCTCCGCCTCTCTTCAAATCTGTCTCTCCATTAGCTCAGCCTAGAAATGGGGTTTAATACAATAATTAAAACTTCCTTTCCTAAAACAACAAAAGAATCAAGGATGAAAACTATTGACTTCTTTGGTGGTTTCTCAGAAAATTAGGAATAGTTTTACCTCAAGACCCAACTAATCACTCCTGTTCTCTGATCTCCTATATATGTACCACAGTGAATTCCACCATACCCCAAAGACCCTTGGTCAACTATGTTCATAGCTTTATTCATAATAGCCAGAAACTGGAACAACCCAGATGCCCTTCAACCAAAGAATGGATAAAGAAAATGTGGTATATTTACACAATGGAATACTATTCAGCTATTAAAAACAAAAATATCATGGCATTTGCAGGCAAACAGATGGAACTAGAAAAGATTATCCCGAGTGAGGTAACCTAGACTCAGAAAGACACACATGGTGTGGTCACTTATAAGGGGATAATAGCCATACAGTACAGGATAACCACACTACATTCCACAGACCCAAAGAAGCCAAGTAACAAGGAGGGCCGAAGGGAGGATGCTTGAATCTCACTGAGAAAAGGAAGTAAAACAGCTATGGGAGTCATAGCAGGAAGGAACGGAGTGGGAGAGACAGTGATGGAAGGAACAGGAGGCATTAAGAATGGGGAGAAAGGAGATAGAGAACGGGAATGGATGGGGGTGGGGCATCTCTGAGAAGAGCAAGAAAACTATGACAAGGGAAACGCCAAGGGATCGATGAGAGTGACTCTAGCTAAGACTCATAGAAATAGGGGATATGGAACCTGAAACAGCCAAGACCTCCCAACAAGCAAGCCCTCCAACGGAGGGATGGGGACACCAACCCACCCACAAAACCTTTGACCCACAATTTGTCCTGCCTATAAGATGGACAAGAATAAAGAATGGAACAGAAATTGAGGAAAGGGCCAACCAATGACTGACTCAACTTGAGACTCGTCCCATGAAAGAGCCAACCGTGACACTATTAATAATATTCTTCTATATCTACAGACAGGAGCCTAACATAACTGTCCTCTGAGAGGCTTCACCCAGCAGCTGATGGAAAGAGATGCAAAGACCCACAGGCAAACATTAGGTGGAGCTTGGAAAATCTTGTGAAAGGGAGGATGGGTGACTGAAGGAGCCAGGGAGGTCACAGACACCACAAGAAAACCTACACAACCAACTAACCTGGGCCCACAGAGACTCAACCAAAGAGCATGCTTGGGATGGTACTAGGCCTCCTACACATATGTAACAGAAGTGCAGCTTGGTCTTCGCATTGGACCCCGTAACAGCAGAAGCAGGGGCTGTCTTTAACTCTGTTGTCTGCCTTTGGGTTTCTTTTCCCTAATTGGGCTGCCTTGTCTAGCCTCAAAAGGAGAAGATGCACCTAGTCTTACTGCAACTTGGTATGTCAAGGCATGTTTATATACATAGGAGGTCTCTCTGTCTCAGAGGAAAAAGGGGAGGGGGTGGAGATAGGGGGAGAGGATGGGAAGAAGGGGCTAGAAAAAGAGGAGTGAGGGGAGGCTGTGATCAGGATGTAAAGAAAATAAACAAAATAATTTTTAAAATTTAAAAAGAAAATTCTTGAATATTTAAGTAGCACTCCAACTTTCAGATTCAAATTACAATTCCATACTGAATTATTTTTTTCACCTGATCACGATTTTCTTTTCCGTTGCATTTTATTTACTTGAGGGGAAGACATCCATGGCGGCATGCACTGTGGTACACATGTAGGAGGTCAGAGAACAGTTTGCAGGAATCAGTTCTTCTACTACATGGGTACTTGGAAACAAATTCAGATCATGAAGCCAGCACCTCTAGCAACTGACGCTCAGGGACCTCTCTTCTAGAAACTAACCTTGGCTCTGCCCTTCACTTGCTCAGTCCAGCTGTTGCAAGATACCTGTTCAGAATCCTTAGCAGAACTCTCCTACTTATAAGACATGACCAAACCCTTCAGGCCCACTGCCAACACCACATTACACTAGCCCTTCCTCAACAAGAATCCTGTCAAGTCAGTTTAGCCATAACCTGCCTTCTACCCTGATGTTCCCATCTAGTAAATGCTTTTTTTTTTTTTTACCTCTTGAGGACAGATCCTCCCTTCTCCTTGCTGATCTCAGGGTTGATCTGTGTCTCTTCCCATTGCAAAGCCCGCACTGCAGTGTCTGTCCCTCTAACCACCCTTTTCATGTACCGTGATTCATTTTTCTCTTTAACATCAGGACTCTACAAAACCACCCAGAAATGTCAAATGTCACGGGATGCTGAGAGAGGGAATCAGTGTGCTTCTGCAGTCAATCTGAATCAGCCCCATATCCCACACCTGAGATTACAACAAAAACATGTTTACATAACTGGGTTTTTCTTTTTTAAACACTAAAACTTTCCACTATAGTACACGCTAAGCACCACAGATGCCCCAAGGGAGTTCAAACAAGAAATCACATATCTGCATGAAGTCCTTCCTAGTCAGTACTAAAAACTGAATATTTGGCATACAAGAGAGAATGAGGAACTCGATGTGTTAACTTGAAGTCATTAAAGTAGCTTATGGGCCTGGAAGAATGGGGCTTGTTATTTAACCATGGGTTTCAAGAGGGGATTATTTTCCCTAAGATGGATGTTTGGCTCTGTCTCAGTCCCCACTACCTGGAAAGATGCTCGGGGTGAAAGGTTGAGACCAGAGATCCTTGCAACAAAGCCCAGAATAGCCCTCACAATCAACCAATCCCAAATTCCAACCTGCTACATTTGAGAAATTCTGGGTTAGAGAAACAAGAAGATGTGTTTAGCTAGTTGCATAGTAGAAAGTGTTGTGGGGAAGGCATTGTTGATCTGCTAAACACATTATTAACAGCTCTTTGAGCCTTCTGGTCAACCTGCACACTATCTCCAGTGACCACAGCTGAAAGAGCCAGGGAAAAACTGGAGTCCCTGTTAAAATCACACCAGAAACAAAGAAGGCTGCTCTCTCAGGGCTGTGGGTGCTTCTCAGACACTGGAGCACAAATCATTAGTGTGTCTTAGATACAATGTTTTCCTACAATTACAGATAAGAAGGGGAAAGAGGATAAAGAAGCCTGGTTGTCTTGAGACTCTTTCCAAACATTTGTTGTTTGCTGCCAGTAGCCTTTTATTTGGAAGATAACAAAGAATGTGTGCACACTGAGCCCATCCTTACCCAAGTGTCTGAGAATATGAGTGTTTGTGTTCATCAGTGGCAGGGGCTCCTAAATATGTCACATTGCCTCTGACTGTCTCAAAGAATTATAGTGGCAGTGGCTTGCACCATAACAGCCACTATTTGTGATATTTTACCCAAATGTATAGCCCTAGTGGGGAGAGAAGAGAAATAATAAAACATCTGCCTGGGGCTTGCTTGAAGGAAGGGATTCTGTGAGTTGGAGGGCTTCAAATTAAAGAGCAAAAGCTTGCGTGTCAAACGCTACAGGATGTGCACTCATTGGCTGCCTCTAGTCTATGTCTCCGCATCCACAGGGGGAAATTCTAACCTACTTGTGTTACTTTCTTTGACAAATAATCATAGGCAATGTCAGGAATTACAAAGAGCCTAATTTTGTTTTTCTACCTTCCTACACTGAGGTGGGGAGGGCCACACTAGAAGCACATACAAAGGACTGTCGCCCTTTAGTGAGTTTTACTCTGTGTAGATTCTTGCAGTAGCTTTTTTTTTTTTTTTTTTTTTTTTTTTTTTTTATTGTTTTGCGGCAGGAAGGGAGTGTGGCTGGGGAATTGGCTGTGTTCTTTTTTAATGAAAAACCCAGTGTCGGAACTATCACCAGGATTTCTTTTTTCTTCCCCTCCAGCCTATCACAGTCAAGTGTTCGCCACAGGCTCAGAAGCAGTGAGCCCCGGTTTTGTAAAGACCCAGTCTAATAAACAAACAAACCATGTCATTTCACACTAATTCAAAGACTCTCTGCAACTGCTGTGTGCTGAGGAAGCCAAGAACTGAACTGTAACCCAAACAGAAACATATCTCATCGCCAGGAAATGGCTAATGTGTCCTTCCATAACAGATCTTTCTGAATGTTTTAAGCGCTGATGAATACATCGTTTTTGGAAAGAGTTCAGAAATATGCAGCACTGAGTCTACAAATGTATCCTTCCCACAAAAATAACCCCACTTGCCTTCATTGGGGCTGGAGAAACAGTATATGAGTGGAGGCCATACTGGTGCTTTGGCCCCACCTCCTCATCCTGTGCTTTGATTGTTGCTGCGAGCTCAGTGGTACCTCCAGCTCCATTTCTCTCCCTCTTGGAAAAGAGTCCAGCTACCTAAGAGTCTTACCCATCCAAAATAGGAGGTACACTGAAAACCTCTTTACAGCTCTTGTGTCAGCTTCAGTGACAGATACTTACAACTCATTTCTGGTGAAGAAAGGTGACGTCCTCCCTTGAAAAGGAACTCATGAAGACCAATAGAGTCCCCACTCCGTTTTGTGCCCATTTATAGGAAGGTAAAATCCACAGAGGCTATGAGCATAGAACAGCACTTCATTCCATCATTAAACATCATGCTGCCTCCAAAAGTAAAACTGGGCCTACAAAATCTGAATAACAAAACGTTCATTTTTGGAGGTCTGTACTTAGCAATTCTCCAGCAAGTCACAAGCTACCGCATGTGACATGTCAAACTGAGCTAACTTGGGAGTTGACAGTTAGAGGGTTCTCATGAACCCAAGCAGGCTTCTTCCCAAAGCACTCCAAGTGGGTACCACATAGGTGGTGGGGAAACCAGAGTCAGGGCCCTTGGCACTGAGACTTCTGCTTAGGTAAGCCACAATATTGTTGGCATAGTGAGAAAAGGTGGGGGTATTTTTACATGAATCTGCCAACTGCTTGCCTGTTTTCTCTCTGTGGCTCTGTTTTGGAAGCCCAGTCTAGTATGCTGAATGCGGCTTCTTTTAAAGTCCAAACAGTTCAAGAAACTGTCAAGCTGTTGGTGAGAGGAGGGCAAAGGAGTTCTCCATATGTCCTGTCCTGTCACCTGAGCATCTGTAGACTCGGGTACCAGCATGAGGCTTCCTAGAGATCTCACAGAACTTTCTGCAGTGTTTTCATGGGTGTTTGTAACCTGAACAAATTGGGTAGGCCCCAATCAGCTAGTTCTGGGTGAATCTCTGACACTCCTTTGGGGTCTCTAATAACAAGGGCAGTAGCTCCTATGCTTGAATTTCAAATGTTCCCACAGGCCTCGTGTAGTGTACAGTGGGTGGGGCTGACTAGAGGAGGCTGTTATGGGATGTTTAAAAGTTAAGACTTAGTTGGAGGGAGGGAGTGGAACAAGTTCCAGATGGTTCCTGTCCCTGACCTCTGCTCGACACCTCTTTGCTTCTCATATACTAATAAAAAATAAAAAATAAAAAATAAAAAAAAACGGACTTCATCCTCCTGCTGCCCAAGTGCCTGGGCCAAAATACAAACTGGAACCTGTGACACTGCAAGCCAAAGCATGTAATTCTTCCTGCAAGTTCTTTTGGTCAAGTGTTTGGCCCCAGAAACTTTAAAAGTAATGTGAAACTTATTATTTTATCAGCGTCCCCCCCCTTTCACCTTTTCAATCGACCAACATCCATATAATGAATTCCCACTGTTGCAACTGTTTGCACTGACCTGACTCGCAGAGCAAAGATTGATGGGAGGTGGACACTTGGAAGCTGGGAGGAGACAAACAACAGAATCTCACTTTATTGTGAGGTCCGGGACACTTGTGAGTGGATCAATGGAAAATGTAGACCTAGACAGACAGCAACCCATAGGCAGCACTTAGAATCTATGTACAGTGGGTGAGGGGCTGCAGCTGACTTACCTTTTCACACTCAGCCTAGTAATTGACCCACTTCTATATCTGGAATAACTTAAGTATCCATGCAGCTTTCACCATACTAATTTTATCTGTGTGTCTGTGTGTACATGTGTGTACCATGGCAAGTGTCTGGAGGCCAGAGGGTGGCTTTCAGGAGTCAGCTTTCTCCTCCCACCCATATGAGTCTCCCCAGCCAACTAGGGAGGTAGAAGCCATTGTTGGCAGAGTCTGTCAACAGCTGAGTTCAATGTTGTAAGTTTTATGAATCCAGATATAGATGACCTCTCTCTCTCTCTCTCTCTCTCTCTCTCTCTCTCTCTCTCTCTCTCTCTCTCTCTCTGTCTCTGTCTCTCTTTCTCTCGTCTCTCTCTCTCTTTCTCTCTCTCTCTCTCTCTCTCTCTCTCTCTCTCTCTCTCTCTCTCTCTCATGAGACATGACCATGTGAATCAAGATAGTCTGTGATAATTTTTAAAAAATATATAACTTCTAGTTAAAACGATGCTATTTCATATACACTGCATTCAATGGCATATATTCCTAAATTTTACTCTTTTAACTTTTTGTGGATTACTAGAAATTTTAAAAAGGCATGTAAGATTTGCATTTCTACTGCGTAGCACTGCTCAAGGATCCTATTTCTCATGCTCTCTCTGTCTGCGTCCTCCACTCCAACACTGTCTATGCTTATTTGGTAGCACGCACTACAAATCAACTCCCAGCAGCTTCAAGAAAACAAACTGTGTGGTACAGACAGATAGCAAAAGCAAACAAAAACCCAAGGCAAAGACTGTAGCATGAAAAAGCCTGAGGAAGCTGGGCATGGTGCTTCACTTATAGTACCA
Organism: Acomys russatus; assembly: GCF_903995435.1. Taxonomy (NCBI): domain Eukaryota; kingdom Metazoa; phylum Chordata; class Mammalia; order Rodentia; family Muridae; genus Acomys; species Acomys russatus. The sequence continues at coordinate 55,059,169 of NC_067153.1, forward strand.
GTCCTGGAAGTCTGGGGCAGGAGGGTTGATGTGAATTCAAGGCCAGCCAACATTGCATAATAAGTTCCAGGCCAGTGAGGCTACAAAGTGAGACTCTGTCACAAAAATAAATAAATAAACCTGAAGAACAAGACACCAGCCTCACTCTGGCCTGAAAGGACACAACCTCTCTATGAAAGCTTCCTAACTTCACAGCATGTTTATGTTTTGGTTTTTTTTGTTTTGTTTTGTTTTGTTTTGTTTTGTTTTTTGCCAGATGGCAAACTAAATAACAGGAAAGCATAAACAGCAACAGCCAGATAAAAGAATATCCTTTTAATTCAATCCAACAGTTGCACATAATTAGCTTATGATGTTGCAGCTATTCGGTATGCTTTCAAATTTCACAATAAAACCATCCAAATGATTATAACTCATTTTGTTGCATGTCAAGGTTTTCCTGTACAACAGAGTGCGGAGTCTGGATTTGAGGTGGTAGGGAAAGAAATATCGTGAGATAGCATCAGCAATTACGCCACACTCTTAAATTGTACATTTCTCCACATTTCCATTAAGAAGTCTTACTATTAATGTTGTCTTTCTTTCTAATAACAAGAAAATGAGTTTGCATGTAAAAATTATCTGTGTTTCTGCCATTGTGTCTCTATTACAATTCTGTGACAACATTAAGATGAGTCAAGTAATATGAAAAAATAAAAACCATCTACCATGAAACAAAGCCTTGGGTGGATGGAAATGGGTACTAAGGACAGCCTTTCGGCATGGAAATGGCAAACTAGAGGCAAAATATAGCATAGTATAACTTTGGAATAGACCTTGGACGTCACTAACACCATCTGTTGACTTTGTGTTTGTACTGCTTTGAATTTTAGCAAGCTCTTTGTGTTAAGTTAAAAAAAAAATGCACCCTTAGAGAACAGAGAGAGGATCAGAGGAAGGAAGAGAGGGAAGAGAAACAAGACAAGACACAGAGTCGCCACTGTTGAAGTATAAGGCATATATGTGAAATGGAACCCATTAGTGTGTACAACAAATATACACTGACAAAAAAGAAAAATGCAGCCTTGTAGTTCCTATTCCCTGGGCCTCTTTGCATCTTTCACTATGAATAGCTCTGCTTCACATATTTAAAGTTCCCCTGTCATACCCTTTGTCATCCTTTCACTGATGATATCCTACATTGCTTCATGTGTGGCAGGCGAGCACTGTATGGTCCCATGGTGAAATACACTTAGGAAACAGCACCTTGTGCCTGTGGGGGGGAGGGCAGGGGGAGTGGGGATAAGTGGGGGCCGGGGTCGAGGAAGCACAAGCAGCTCCTGCTTGCCAAGCCAACACTTGGGAGACAGAAACAAGATTGCAAGTCAGAGGCCAACCTGGCCCTGCCTAAGAGGAACGAGCACAACTGAATGAAGAAAACACAGCAAATTCTAACCCTGTCTTGAAAATTCGGTTTTACCAAATGACGGCTCCATAAGAAAACCCACCCCAGTTGACCGCAGACATTGGATTTCTCACTTTCACCCTGCTAACCTCACACAGATGGGCGCTCCACCGGAAGGTGTACCTGTTCATTCACTCACTCAGCAGGTCCACATGTGTGCTTATATCTTATTTTAGGTACTAGATACCCTATGAGAATATATAGGGGGACGTAATCCCCCTCAGGAACAGTCATAGGGGAGGGGAATAAAGGGAAAATGGGGCGGAGGGGGAATGGGAGGATACAAGGGATGGGATAAACATTGAGATGTAACAAGAATAAATTAATAAAAAAAGAAAGAAAGAAAGAAAGGCTCACTGCATTGAGCAGAAGTCATTTTGGATGTTTTTTTAAAAAGGCTTGTAAAAAGTGTGGAAGAGTTAAAAAGAGGAATGCTGTAATAGGATCATGAGAGCACGCTATGGGTACTGTGGCTTGGGGTGGCATGGTCTCAACTCTCCTAATGGTGATCCATAGATCATGGTCTCCAGGGTTTTTTCTTGACCCTTTTTGCACCATCCAGGTAAACCCTGAAACAAAATGCAGAATTCTAGGCGCAAGCTGATCAGCTTAACTTCAGGCAATGTGATACCTTTCTTTGTTTCAGTTGTTGAAATTCCACTAATACACCCTAGAACCCAGACAGACAACACTAAACCAAAACAGCTTATCACATTCAAATATGAGTTATTCCAAGATGATCTCACACATCAAGTATTATTTTTGCTTGTTTGGGTTTTTATTTGTTTGTTTGTGACAGGGTTTTCTTGTGTTGCCTTGGCTATGCTAGGCTCACTTTGTAGACCAGAGTGGCCTTGAACTCACTGCGATCCACCTGCCTCTGCCTCTGGAGTGCTGGGACTAAAGACGTGAGCCACCACACCCAGCACATCAACTACTACTGAGATAAAAATGACCAATGAGAGTTCTCCGCCACCATGGCATACTGGATTGGGCTTCCGGAAGAACATGAGCAGGGAGCAGAGAGTGAGGAGCACCTTCTCCTCCCTCACAGGAAACAAACCAGGTGAGAACTGGAAATCCAGACTCAACCAGGGACCCACGAAACTGCTAAGAAACACCGAGAACAAAGCAAGGAGTGTGGTGATCTCTGGCAGCTAGTGATGCATTCCAGGACCCACAACGAATGTGGGGAGCCCGTCCTGAGACTTGTATTTAGAGTGACACTGTCTGCCCTGTCAACCATCTTGAAAGATCAAAGAATCTGCTTCCTCTTACCTAATGGAGGACGCTTCCAGTAGGGTGCAAACTGGGGACCTCATCCTGGCAGGTGGGGAGTAGGGGCTAGAAACTGGGACACCCTACCTTGCAGGGACACAGAGATAGTTAGCGAGCAGCTCCCGAGGTAACAGGCTCAGAGGGCTTCTATTCTTACAGCAAGCCCACACTGCCTCTAAATTCTTTGGAAAGTTCTCAGAGGGGAGAGGGAAAAAAAAAATAGAAAATTGTATCCATTTGTGCTTGTCTTTTAGCCCTGATTAAACGGTAAAGGATACTTAAATCTCTATCTTGGACGGGTATTTTATGATTACTGTTAGCATTCCTCCTCCGTGCCTCCTGTCTCTCATTAGCATGGTTAATTGAGAGCTATAGCACACTGCGTTTAAATCTGTAACATTTAACACTTAATAGCCTGATTCTGCTGCTGCTTCCTGGCCTCCCAACCGTCTGACTGCACCTAAGGACTCTGAAGGACAGGAATGCCCTGATGTCATAACTGGACACAGCTATTGGTTACACATGAGAGGCCCTGCTCTGTTTACTTTTAATTTGAGTTCCAGAAATGGTTCTATTCATCACCGTTCAAAGGCAAATTCACAAGGGCAAACTGAAAGCTATTTGCCAGGCACCCTTCTGAAGCCGAACCGTTTAAAGTACCATTCGGAGGCATCTCCAGTACCCCGGGGTGACAGCTCCAAAAGTTGGCACTCGTGACAGCCACCTGCGCTTTCGCAGTTCAGTCCTGTGACCTCCCTGCTTATTTACAGTTCCCAATGGAGTATGCCAATGATCTAAATTAGCTGTGAAAATGACCAGTAGCAAAGCAGGGTCTCCTTCATTTTATCCATCTGTCTCAACTGAAATAGGAAGAAACGAGGGAGGGAGGGAGGGGGGAAGGGGCCGAGGGAGCAGATAGAGAAAAGGGAAGCATATCTCACGGTCAGCCTCGTGTACAGAAGGTATAGTTCTTCTGTCAGCTTTTGCCATGTAGTAGATAGGCCTTTCCATTCAAGATTTCTGTGAATGAATGAGTAATAGGAACAGAGACCAAGAACATGAAAGCTGTTCTCTGGCCTCAGATAACTGAACAGCCATGTGTTGGGATTTATAAAAAAGAAAAAAAGAAAAAGAAAAAAAAAAGAAACAAAGACGAAACAACAACAACAACAACAAAGCCCTCTGTGTGGTTAACATACATCACTGGTCCCTCTGAATATCTAGGCCTTAATTCTTAGGACCAAAGAGTGCTTCCGATATGGGGCGAGAGGGGAATTATTTTAGATGTAATTAAATCAAAGGCCTGAGATGGGGTTATCCTGGGCGATCCGGTTAAGCCCTAAATGTTATGGCGTCTGTTCTTAGAGGAAGAGAAAGGTTTGCCTAAAAGTAAAAGAGATACATATGTCCTGTCAAGCAGCAGGAACTGCAGGGATGCTTCCTCAGTGGGCCCCCAGCAGCCCCCAGCGGCCCCCAGAAGCTAAAAGTCAAGCGCAGGGTCTCACCCAACACTCCCAAAGGACCCATAACCCTCTTGAGTTCATCCCAGTGAAGATGATTTGGATTCCAGGCCACCAGACCTGTATAAAAATATACCTTATGGTTTCTGAGTCACTGAGTTTATGGTAATTTGTTACAACAAACATCACCCACCCACACTAAAAAAGAAAAAAGAGTACCCAACAGGTTTGAAAGCAATCTCAAGTGAAGGCTCCCTTGGCAAAGCAGTCCACCTCTGCACAGCCCCAAGCTACAGATCCCTCTTAAGATCCCCTGAAAGAGCAGCTCCCCAGGGAAAGAGAACAGCAGGCCCAGGCAACAGCGTGGGAAATAGACACCAAACATCACCACAAGCAGAATGTGTCGTGTCGTGGAGACTCTTTAGGAGTAAGGAAAGGTAAGATAACACAAAATGTCAGAAAACACTGGTACTTCAAGAAAAGACAGGATAATGAAAGCAACGCCCTAGAAATGGAAATAAGAAGAGCAAACTGTGCTTTCAGGGAAGGGGCAGCTCCCAAAGACTTAATAAGGTTAATCTGATTGTCTTTTTTATCTCTCCCAAAGTGCAATGAAATATCTAGCTGGTTAAGATGCAGATGCTGCACACCCAAAGCAGGAGCTGTCAGGAACAGAAGACACCTGGCTCTGAAACAAATCCAGTTACAAGCAAGCAGGCTGTTTCCTACAGTAAACCCCAGCCTGGGAATGCCCACTACTGCCCCGTGGCTGTGTGCACCCAGGAACTAACTTAACAACCAGCATGCCAGGCCCTAGGACTTCACAGCTCTGTCATGGTGCAGCCCATTCAGAACCTTGTGGGCCTAGCTGCATGTCCAGGGTGCATGGCTTGGTTTGGGTTTTGGTTTTGTTCTATTTGGCTTTCGCCCGCACACTTAGACATTTCTGGTGTTAGAGCCTGTGAGCACACAAACACAGAAAGTGAAAACTACATTGCCAAGGCTTAAAACTGCCAACAGCAATGAACAGAGAGCCTTTCACCTGCCTAATGGTTCCTGATCAAAATGCATTAATCAAGCCAGGAAACAAGAGTCCTCCGTAGCCCCACAAGGTGGTGCCTTTGATCCCTACACTCAGGAGACAAAGGCAGGTGGATCTCTGTGAGTATGAGGCTAGCCTGGTCTACACAGTAAGTTCCAGGATACCAGAGACGCATAGTGAGACCCAGTCTCAAAAATAGATACAGATATAGATAGATAATAAATTAAATAAATAGAGATAGATAGATGATAGATAGATAGATAATAAAATAAAATAGTCACTTGTAAATGTTAAAAGAAATTCAGAAAAATAAATGTAATTAATGCAGCTTACCTGAAAAGTATTCTTAACAAGTATGCAATTTACATAAGACCGTAAATTAGATTAAGAGTCAGTAATCAAAGAGAAGAGACTCTTATACTAAAAAATAAAAATAAAAATAAAAAATAAAGCAGTTATGTTACCTGATACATGTCGACTGTATGCCAAATTTTGTTTGATGGTGCAGGCCTTTAATCCCAGCACCCGGGAGGCAGAGGCAGTTGGATCTCTAAGTCCCAGGCCAGCCTGTTTTACAAACCCAGTCCAGGACACCAAAGGCTACACAGAGAAAACCTGTCTCAGAGAGAAAGAAAAAGAAAAAGAGAGAAAGAGAGAGAAAGGAATGAAGGGAGGGGGGGAGAGGAGGGAGAGAGAGAGAGAGAGGGAAAGAGAGAGAGAAAGAGAGAAAGAGAGGAGGGAGAGAGGAGGGAGAGAGGAGAGAGAAACATTGGACTTAGTTCTATGTGGGTAGAGTCTTTGCCTGTCCTCATCTTACTCATAACAAGAACCAGAACACAGAAAAGCTATAGTTCCCAAGCCTGTTAGCCAATATATACCACAACCAGGATTTAACCCAGGGCTTGAAAACCAGCAGGGCACTTCTAGCAGCACATGTCAGAATGCAAAATCAAGGTAGTTCTGGCAGGCGGGGGAGTGAAGAGGCTAGACTTTGCCCTTATTAATAAGAGTCAGAAGCCCAGACAGGCAAAGTTTGTACCATCACTTTTTCTTAAATATGCAATTTTCTTGCTAGTCAGATAGAACACTTTCTTTTTGGGGACCTGAAACAGCCCCGGTTTAGCACTGGGCTCTAAATCTTGGTGTGTTTATTTCGTTTGGATTAGATATTCATTTGGGGAGTGTTTTAAGGAGACACTTCCAGCATGGTCCAATGTGCTAGGATTTGGAGGTTTCCTGCCATGTTTACTTTTCACTGGATTCACTGTCTATCACTGTTTTGACTACACACTTGATGGCTAAGGAAACTTGATGGCTAAGGAAACTCCATTATCTCACAGGTGTGTAAGCTCTGGCTGGTGTCTGCTCAGTCACAATGAACTCAGGGATACTCACACCTCTTCATTGTCTCTCCGCCCCCATGCCCACCCCCGCATCCACAGTGCTGACGCACCCTAGATCTTGTTGCCATAGGACGGAGATCCCCCATCCTTTCAGCTCACGGGTGGGATGGACACAATTCTTTCTCAGGCCCCATACTTCTCACCTCACACTTCTGGCCCCATGTCATACATCTCTTGCTGATGTCACCTTTCCTGTAACTTGTGTGGTGTACTTTCCTTTGCTGCTGCAGCTCTCTGACTTTGCTCTTCTGTACTTAAGGACCTCAATCTGAATTTAAGGTCAGATGGCCAGTAACCGTAATTCCATTTGCAAGGCCTCTAGGCTAGAGTCTAGGTTAGCGTTTGACCAAATAAGCAGGAGTAGAACTCTGAAGCTATCTGCCACAGGGCTTATCAGACAGGTTACATAATGCTGATATTGTATCTTATCAATAGCAAAGTTAACTGCATTCAGCAACATTGTTATTTCCACTTCTTTGTACGACACACTCTTAACCACTGCCCTGGACTCGGGGAAATTTGAGTCCCGCCTGTGAAGATGAATCATGAGTTTTATAGGACTGAGAAAGCTAAAAAAAAAAAAAGAAAAGAAAAGAAAAAAAATTGATGCTATCAAGTTTAAAATTTTAAAGTAGATCATTCTCTAGAGAAAATGTAACTTTCTTATTTTCTTTTATTAATTTACTCATATTACATCTCAATGGTTATCCCATCCCTTTTATCCTCTCATTCCTCCCTCCCTCCCATTTTCCCCTTACTCCCCTCCCCTAAGAAATGCTCAACCTCCTTAGTCATCAGGGAAATGCAAATCAAAACAACTCTTGAGATTCCATCTTACACCCATCAGAATGGCTAAGATCAAAAACTCAAGCGACACCACATGCTGGCGAGGATGTGGAGAGAGAAGAACACTCCTTCATTGCTGGTGGGAATGCAAACTAGTACAGCCACTTTGGAAATCCATCTGGTGCTATCTCAGAAAACTGGGAACAGGGCTTCCTCAAGACCCAGCTATTCTACTCCTTGGAATATACCCAGAAGATGCTCCAGCACACAACAGGGACATTTGCTCAACCATGTTCATAGCAGCCTTATTCATAATAGCCAGAACATGAGAAAATGTAACTTTCAGGCCGGGCATGGTGGTGCACGCCTTTAATCCCAGCACTCGGGAGGCAGAGGCAGGTGGATCGCTGTGAGTTCGAGGCCAGCCTGTTCTACAAAGTGAGTCCAGGATGGCCAAGGCTACACAGAGAAACCCTGTCTTGAAAAACAAAAAAAACAAACAAACAAAAAAAATGTAACTCTCAAACACTAGCCAGAGGCTAGAGAGATAGCTTGGTGCTAAGCAGCATTTGCTGCTCCTGCAGAAGACGCGGTTCAGTTCCTAACACCCACATGATGGCTGGTTCATGACTCTCGGTCTAACACCTTCATCCAAAGCCTTCTTCTGGTCTCTGCAGGTACCAGGCACACACATATGTGCAGGACATACATGCAGACAAGCACTCACACACATACAATAAATGAATTGGTAAAGGAAAATGGTTTCTGGGCTGGAGATTACTCTTCATGTGTAGGATGTGGGTTGGGTTCCCAGCATGGCTCACATCCACCTATAATTCTAGTCCCCAGGTACCCGACACCTTCTTCTGTGTTCCAAGGGCCCATTTAGTCTACATCAGTTCAGGCAGGCACATAAACACCATAAAGATAATCTTAAAAATAAATATTTAAGAACACATTGCCTTCTGTAGTTTACAACTGATGGCTGCTGGGGAAGGGAGAGTGAGTTTTCTTTAACGCCATGCTCCAGTAGATCGCCGCCGGACCCTGGAGTATGTGGGAAGCACAAACTGAAATAAATTGACATGAAATCAGGGTGGAAGAGTGGATCCAAGAGGAGTTAGGGGGAGGGATGAGATGAAGGTGGATATGATCAAAATACATTGTACATATGTATACATTTATCAAAGAATTAAAATATTTATTTAAAATGTAGGTCAGCAAGATGGCTCAGTGGGTAAAGAATCAAGCCACCAAGCTGGCTGACCTGAGTCTGATCCTCAGTACCGGCGATGGCCGTGCAGTATCTGCAGGGAATGGCATATGAGCGCTTCACCAATGGGACTCCACTGTGGCACAGCCACAGCCCCTGGAGAGCCTTTCCAGCTTGCCAAGGACATGTGGAGAATTTTAGTGGCCTCTCTGCTTACTACCTAGATCGCACGTGCTACAAGCTCTCCTTGCTTTCGCTATGTGGTTTATACTCACAACAATATGGTTTCACTTTTTACGGTCATGGGCAGGCCCGGAATCACACAGGCTGAAAGCCCTGTGGATGGCTCTATGTTTTCCTCAATACTCTTCCAAGGGGTAAAACCCTGCCCTTCTCTCTCTGTCTCCATCAATCCTCCAGATGTCACCATTAATCCTAGGTATTCGGGGACACATAGTCATGTCCCTAGAGAAACAGTTGTAGTCACACTGAGTAAGCCTGTGGTGGTTGTGAAGAGCAACGGCTCCTGCTTGTGTAACTGTTCTGAGGAAGCCGTCTCTGATTGGCAGAGACTGAAAAAATGCGGAAGCTGTGCCCGATGAATAGAAACTGAAAAACATGGTTCTTAGAAAGATGATACCAGAAACTAATAGGTGCATATCATGAAAGGTTGCTTGGTACAATGGGCTCGTCTCTGTGTATAATTTGAAAGTACTGTGGCAGAGGGGTGCTACTTGATGAAGGGACTCACACCCACCAATAGGTAACCTGTCTCCCACTTTGCATCACTGTCTAACCGCATTGGCTGCCAGCTGGGTATGTGCTCATGCCCACAGGACACACCTGGCTAGACATGTATTTTCAGCTTGCTGAAACTGTGCTTTGTAGTGCAAATTATGGTGGGGGGGGGCGTGGGCGGGAGGTGTGTCTTGACAGTGAAATGGGGGAAGGAAGAGGGAAAACTATTGGGGGCTTTTTGGTAATGAGAGGGGGGATTATGTAGTGCTGATGTTATGGCTTCTTTAAATAAAATAACCAATGATGCCACTGCTCAGGAGAGCAGGATTGTGCTTGTATAAACAGAGAGCTCGGGCTATTGGGGGCCACATGCTTGAATGTCAACAGATGGTCAGTGTCCTCACTTTACGACCACACCCCTGTCCCTTTTCAGGATCTGAACCCTTGCAGCTGGAGCTGGTCTCTGGCGCAGTGCTCACAAGGACAGAACTGTCTACAAATTCACTATGCCACATGCACACATGTGCATACACACAAACAAATAAACATAGCAAAAGATAACTTAATGAAAAATCGTTTCTACCTTAGTCCCCAGACTTTTATTTAGAAATCGTTTACATTTTTGTTTTATTTTACATGTCTGACTTTTTTGCCTGCCTGTGTAAACGGGCATCCCAGGTGTGCAGTACATTGAAGAGCAGAAGAGGGTGTCAGATAACCTAGAACTAGAACGGAATGTAAGCCACAATGTGCTGGGAACTGAAGCCAGGTCCCCTGACAAAGTATCAGTGCCCTCAACCACTGAGCTGCCTCTCCAGGCTAAAAGGGGAGGGGGGAGGGGAGAGGAGGAGAAAGAGAGAGGGGGAGGGAGAAGTGGAAAGGGTAAGGGGGAGGGAGAAGGAGAGAGAGAGGGGGGAAAGGAGGGGAGGAGAAAGGGGAGGGGGAGAGAGAAGGGAAAGGAGAGGGAGGGAGAGGAGAAAGGGGAAGGGGAGAGGGAAGGGGAAGGGAGAGGGAAGGGGAACAGAGACAGAGAAGGGGAGGGAAAGGGGAGAAGGAGAGGGGAGAGGGGGAGGGAGGAGGGGAAGAGTGTGTGTACACAAAAGCCAGAACTACATCTGCTATGAATCACCTCACTTGGGTGCTGGGAGCCAAATTTGTCTCTCCTGGAAAAGCAACAATAGCTCTTTACTTCTGAGCCTTCTCTCCAGACCCCATTCGTAGGTCCTGTTTAACCTAAATATCTCCCTCAGTCATACTGTATTGCTCCTGATGTATATTTAAGTGGTTCTATATTTGGGCGGGCGGGGGGGAGGATGGTGGCTACTGGGAGGTGTTGTTTGTTTGTTTGTTTGTTTGTTTGTTTAATCATTGTACAGCCTGATCCCAGCCCCTTCCTCTTCTCCTTCCAGTCCTGCCCTCATGCCCCTCTTATTCCCCCCTCTCCTTCTTAGAGAAGGGGAGTCCCCTAAAGGGTACCAACCCACCCTGGCACCTCAAGTCACAGCAGGGCTAGTTCAGCCTCTCCCACTGAGGCTAGACAAGGCAGCCCAGCTAACAGGAAGGGATCTAAAAGCAGGCAACTGGGTCAGAGAGAGCTGCTACTCCCTTTGTTAGGGGACCCACTCGGTAACCCCACTGCACATCTGCTACATATTTGTAACTATCCTGCAATCCACAGACCCAAAGAAGCCAAGGAGGTCCCAAGGGAGAATGCTTGAGTCCCACTCGGAAGAGGAAATAAAATAGACATCTGAAGTAGACGGAGGAAGAGAGGTATGTGGTACAGAGAGTGGGGAGGGTAACAGGGATCAGGTGTGGGGAGCTCTGGGGGTTTGAGGGAGGATAGGAAGAAAGAATGGAAATCTGAGAGAGAGCATCTCTGACACAGAGGAGGCCCCCAGGAGTCTATGGGGTGACCCTAGCTGAGATTCTTAACAGCAGGGATATGGAGCCCGAAGTTGCCACCTCCTATAGCCAGGTGGGACTTCCAGTGGAGGGAGGGGGGCACCAACCCACCCATAAAACCTTTGACCCAAAATGTGCCTTGCCTACAAGAAGTATAGGGATAAAGATGGAGCAAAGACTCATGGGAATGGCAAACCAATGACTGGCCTAACATGGGACCCACCCCATGGGAGAGAGCCAACCCCTGACACTATTAATGATACTCTGCTATGCTTGCAGACCAGAACCTAGCATAACTGTCTTCTGAGAGGCTTCACCCAGCAGCTGATGGAAACAGATGCATTGACCCACAGCCAAACATTAGGCAGAGCTCAGGGAGTCTTGTGGAAGAGTGGGAGGAGAAATTGAGAAAGCCGGAGGGGTCAAGGACACTGCAAGAAGACATACAGAGTCAACTAACCTGGGCCCATGAGGGTTCACAGAGACTAAACCACCAACTAAAGATCATGCATGGGCTGAACCTAGGCCTGCCGCTATTTTAAAATCTTCGATTCTAACTCAGAATGGGGAGGAAGCAGGAGTGCCTGAAGGACCAAAAATCTGAGTCACCAGCTTTGGTCCTTTCTCTGCTTCTGATGTCATCTAATTACTCTGGTGAAATTCCTGGAAATTCCCATTATTTCAAAGTCTACAACAAACAGCATAGACCTTTCACATGCTGACAGTTGGAGGGGTACACCTCTCCCACCCATGTACAGATAATCGCAGAAGAATCTCCATTTGGGGCTCTATACGGGCTTCCTTCAGCCACTAATCTGTTAGCACGTAATTAAAAGAGCTTTAAAAATCATCAGTCATCTTGCTTGGGGTAAGTAATAATTTATGCCAAGGGAGTCGGAAAGAGTGCTGACTTCATTTATTTTATCTCCTTGGAGGGAAGGTGAGCTGATAAAGCCCTGTGCAAGACGCCACATTTTAAGACTTATTCGGAAGGCTAAATTAAAGAAGCAGACATATTGATGACTTGTGGCTATCCTTAATCTCTCTGCATCCTCCTTTTTTTTCCCCCCCAGAAAAAATAAGTTTTTCATAAACATAACAATCCTTCCCAATTCTCCCTCATTTGTGGTGATAGTTGACTTTAAAAAAAAAAAAAAAACATTTTTAAAGCCAGCAACCACTTCATTTTTTATTAGTGAATAAATAATATATGTAAAAGATATTTAAATTTTAGATATATTCGCATTGGGTAAGTGCTGGTTCACCCACATATTTTCTTTCTGAAAAACAGCATTACCACCCCATTTGGGAGAAATGAGCTCTCTCTCTAGTTAATCATTTGTACAAGTGCAAGGTGGGAGCTGGGAGATAGGAAGCACATGCTTTGGGGACGTGGAACGAGAGCAGGAGAAGGCGGGGATGGTGTAAGTAATTTGCATGGAGTACACGGGGGTAAACAGCCTGGCCCGGCCTGATTAAGCCACCGTACCAAGATGGATTCAAAATCAGCCTACTTTGGCATTAAAATCAGCTTAACCCTATCCTTAGAAGGGGCATGTTGAGATAATTTTCTGCAATATTAGAAATATAATCTGGTTAATTGTATAACTATTTGCTATTTTTAAGAGAGCCAAAATGCAGTATTTAAATTAAGGCTCAAATGTATTCATTTTTTAAAAATGTAGTGTGAGTGTGTGTCTGTCTGTCTGTCTGTCTGTGTGTCTGTGTGTCTGTCTGACTCTCTGTGTGTGTGTGTGTGTGTGTGTCTGACTGTCTGTCTGTGTGTGTGTCTGTCTGTCTGTGAATAGGGAGGGCCATTGGGGGGCGGGGTCATGGAACAACTTTATGGAGTTGATTCTCTCCTTCCACTTGTGTGTGGGTTCCAGGGATGTGACTCAGCAGGCTTTCGTAGCGAGGACTGTCTCTTCAGCCATTGATTCTTTTATCAGTTACAGAGGCTGAGCAACAATAAGCAGGGGACGCTGCTATTGAAGTGTTCAAAAATGTCAGAAGAGCAGGCGATCCAAGCCCAGGCCCCTCCAGTGTGGGTCTCTGACACCTTATTCTAACTGGAAGCAAAATGGTCATAGATTAAAAGAACATCTGTGCATTAAACAAAATCCCAATTCAAGCAGGCCCTAGCAGAAAAAGTAATGCATGCCTGAGAAATCTGGGCATCACCCTGGAATCTTTTGTTGTTTGTTTGTTTGTATGTTTGTTTCCAAGCTGAACCATGTCACTGCACTTGGCCATTACCATGCCCAAGAAGGATCCTGGCCAGGCTCACATGTCCTTGCTGCTCACAGTTTCAGCAGCAAGGATGGACACCTGCCTATTTCCTCATGTGTCTCTCTCAGAGTGGATGGTGTGCTGGGAGTTAAAGCTAGAGAGTATACTACACACATGCCAAACCATTAGCAATGACAGCTCTGCTGAAGACAGTGGGCTCCTTACACAGAGAAATAAAAAAATAAAAAAGCCTGGACTTCATCCAGCAGCTGAGCGAACAGATGCAGAGACCCACAGCCAAACAATAGGCAGAGCTCAGGAAGTCTTGTGGAAGAGTGGGAGGAAGGATTGTGGGGGCCAGGGGAGTCAAGGACACCACAAGAAGACCTACAAACTAACCTGGGCCCATGGGGACTCACAGAGACTGACCCAACAGCCAAAGAGCATGCATGGGCCAGACCTAAGCCTTTACATATGTAGTAGCAGATGTGCAGCTTGGCCATCATGTGGGTCCCCTAACAATTGGAGTAGGGGCTGTCTCTGACTCTGTTGCCTGCCTTTGGATCCATTTCCTGTATCTAGGCTGTCTTGTCTGGCTTCAGTGGGAGAGGATGACCTTAGTCCTGCTGTAACTTGATGTGCCAGGATGCGTTGGTACCCATGGAGGGGCCTACCCTTCTCAGAGAAGGGGAGGGGGAAACGGGGAGACAGGGATATGAGGGAGGCAAGGAGGGAGGGGCTGGGATCAGGCTGTAAAGTGATTAAATAAATTAATGAAAAATAATAATAATAATAAAGCCTGGAGACCTGCTTACCTCAGTGAAAAGTTCAGACTGAAAAATCTGAATGGTTTTTTGCAGTGCTGATCCTGTAAGTCCATAAAACACATTTGTTGTAGCTTCTTACTCACCTCAGAGTAAGTCTGTAGAAATAGGACTCAAGAGAATGTTGGGTGTGGTCCTACGAATGGGTCCATGTCCAATCTCAGTGATCCCGGAAAAGAGTAAAGTTAGGATGGACCTATACTTCATGCACACACACACACACACACACACACACACACACACACACACGCGCGCACACACACATACATGCACACACAACATACACACAACAGAAAAGAGACCATGTGAGAACACAGAGAGAAGGTGTCCATTTATGAGACAAAAGAGAGGAGCCTCTGAAACTACCAAACCTAGCAAAACCATAATCATGAGCTTCAGTCCTCCAACCCATTAAAATAAATTTCTGTTGCTTAGGCCCCCTAGTCTGACTTTGAAATGGCAGCTCTGACAATACAACATACCTCCTGAGTAAGGCATGACCTTTTCCCAGCAAATCCTTATGCTTTTTTTTTTTTTTTTTTTTTTTTTTGAGAAACACATTTATAACCCCAACCTTCCTCAAACACCACCACCCCCATCCTGGCATGCACACTCCAGCTACAGATGCTGCTATGGGAGTGATCCAGTCAGCCAAGAAAGACAAGATCCTGTCCCTATTTCCAGATGCTCTGAGTCAGAGCTAAGGTGAAGATGAAGGTTAATACCCTTGGCCTTTTGGCTTCAGGTTCCCTGGATCCCATACTGGATACCAGGCCATCCTCAGCTAAGACTTAGTGCTTGTGGGATTGTCCAGTGGAGGAGCTGGTGGTCATTCTCTCTCCCCCCTCACCCCACCCCCCCGACCACCACCACCACCCCGCTCCCGGAATTGGTCCCCAGATACCTTCATCTCACAGGTATCACAATCAGAGGACATGCGACTCTTTCATATCAGGTTTTCTAGCATTTGCATATACTCAACAAATATCCCTTTCGATTCAAACCATGTCTAGATTTCTCCCAATTAGATGTTTGGGACAATTTACGTGCAGTGTAAATCCATGCTATCGTACACTCTTTCAGGATAATGGAAAGAAAAGAGGTCTGCATATTCTGTACAGATGCACATTAGAAAAAAAAAAAAAAGACATTTTCCACCCACAGTTGGTTGAACCCACAGATGTGGAAGGCCAGCTGCCTTTGCCTTCTCACTCCTTGTGGCAGCTGGGCACAGTAAGAGCCCTGGCGCTGCTAACTAGACACACCTGCCTGCAGCTAGAGAGGCGAACAGGTCAGGCCTAGAGGGGACTTTCTGGAATCAGCAGCAGCTGCAGTTCGTAATGGAGGTAGGAAATGGTAGCAGTGTGACAAAGCTGGAGCTGGGGTGGGCCAGATGTCTGTGGGCATCCATGAAACATGCTGTAATATTCAGGCCTGCTGTGTGATTCTAAAGACCCAGTACCAGAGATCCCAGTCCAGCCCTCCTGGGACGGGGCACACTGTCCCGAGCCCTTTTAACAATGTTACTCTCTTCTCAAAATCAGAGTCCCTCTGTACTTAAAATGAAAATCCAGCCAGGTCTACTGGTGCCTACCTTTACTCTCAGCACCCAGGAGGCAGAGACAGGCAGATCTCTGTGAGTTCAAGGCATGCCTGGTCTACAGAGCGAGGTTCCAGGACAGACAGAGCTATAATACATCTACTTACATGGGCTCAGAAGGACTCCCTATGTCGATATATATTTCCAGTGTATTCATTGGAAAGAAACTAGGCTCCAGCTGTGGGACTCAGTCCCACATCTCTGAGCTCTCAAGCAAGACTGGTTTGGAGAATGAGTTGATCTATTTGGGTTCTAGAGTAAAGGAGACTCAGTCAGCACTTTTCCATCAGCGATCACTGCAACCTTCGGAGCTCAGTCCGTGAGTACCTCCAAGGTACCCACACCTCCCTCAGAGATTTGTGCTACTCGATGAACAACCAAGGAATATGACTTTGCACAATGTACCCAGGCTCCAGGTGTTGTTCAAGCTGACCAGTAAATGGAGGCCCAAGTTGCAAAGGCAAACTGTTTAAGTCCACTGAGTTGCTATATAACCAATTAAACTTGAGAGAGGCGTGGTACTGGGAGCTGTTGCAGCAGAGCAAGCATCTGGGCTTCCTGAGGCAGAGTCTACAGACAGCAATGAAAGCGCTGAGGTGAGACCAGACAGACAGTGGTAGCACGTGGCAATGACGCTCTGGAAAATCCAAACTAATGCACTCCCTTTCTTGGTTAATGGGCTCCTCCATCCATAGTTGCCTCATATGTTTCTGTCTGGACCTGCCGGACAATCAACTGGGACCCTTGGACCCCTACGGAGAGAATGGGGGACAGGAGACGTGAAGAACGGACAGCAAGTCAAGGAGTCTGATGAAGCTGACAGAATTTTATTTTCTCCCAGGCAATTACATACCATTGAAGCAGGAGGCTGAGTGGGGTGATTCGGGTGGGTGGTTTTCACAAGATGTCAGGAAGTCAGGAAGTTTGGCAGGGCGAGGGTCCCTGTGGTTCTGGGGCTGGGTGGAATTGTTAGGCATCTGGAACCACATGATGTTATCTATAGACTTTGTTCCGCTTGTCTTCTGAAGGCCTCTGTAATTTCGGGAATACTGAGAACAGCTGGAGAGTACCTTGAGGGAGGGGAAGAGGATACAAGGCAGCCTTCTGGAATGTACCCTGAGGCAAAGAGGGAAAGAGGTCACAAGGCAGCCTGCCCCAGGTCCACTAGATGTATTATGCCAAGGTCCGAGATGCTTGCCAGCTATGGTCTTGGCTCCCCGCATGTTTCAACCTCTTTTCTATAACTCTTTAAACTTTTCTGATAGCCTTTCATTGTTTATGTTCAAAGGCACAGTAAGCCCTTGTAGGTACCCGTCTTGCTGTGTTAACTATGTTCCCCAACAGAAACAGTGCCTAGCAATGGGTACTAAATAAAAAAACTCGTGAGAGAGAGAACAGAGGTAGAGAAGCCACGGCACGTCCTTTAATCTCAGTCTCAGGAGTCCGCATGCTTTTTACCATAAGTACATCATATTTTCTAACAACAAGTTATAAATGATCTTGAGCAGTGTTGTGTGTGGGCAGGCTTTATAGCGGAGTATTTGACCCTGGAGCAGGGCACAAACACACATGGCTGCAAAGTCAAAAGATGATTTAGAGTTCAGTATGGGCAGGTAGGGAATAATGCTGAGTTCGCTGTTAAGATTCTTTTTAATATTTGTTCTGCTTTGTGACTGTTTGGTGATTTGCCCTCTTCATACAATGTGAGTAACATTGCAATGGGTACCCAGTCTTTGCCTGGTTCTTTATCGTTATCCTTTCTCAGTGGATTCCTCCAGTCAGATGTTCACTTTAGTCTGCTTTTAAACACACTCCATAGAGAAGATGACACTATGTAAGCAACTGTAAAAGGAACTTCTACTCATCTGTTTCATTTGTTGTCTGGGAGGCTTACTGCCTCCTTCTGCTAACCTAGGCCTAGTCTTCTAGCCCCCATACAACCTAATATAGGTCTAGAATGTTTTCAGCCTCTGGGACTTACTGCTTAATGAGCTCACCTTTACTTGTTCTTTCTGAGCTCTGGGCTGGCTGGTTCTACTCAGCTGTTCTGGCTTAAACTCCTCTCTCAGATGACTTATTCAATCTGGCTTCTCTCTAGACCTCTGAATTGTTCTGCTTGGCTTCAAATTAACTCAGAAATCTCTAATTTTCAGGCTCCTTCTTATTCTCTGGCTCATTCTGCCTTCACCTGTCTCTAGCTTATTCGCTCTTTGCAACCCGTCTCTCTAATACTTTCCTGGTTAAACTGCCTCCTCTCTCTCTCTCTCTCTCTCTCTCTCTCTCTCTCTCTCTCTCTCTCTCTGTCTCTCTCTCTGTCTCTCTCTCTCTCTCTCTGTCTCTCTCTGTCTCTGTCTCTCTGTCTCTCTGTCTCTGTCTCTGTCTCTCTCTCTGTCTCTGTCTCTCTCTGTCTCTCTGTCTCTGTCTCTCTCTGTCTCTCTGTCTCTCTGTCTCTCTCTGTCTCTCTGCCTGTCTCTGTGTCTCTGTCTCTCTCTGTCTGTCTGTCTGTCTCTCTCTCTCTCTCTCTCTCTCTCTCTCTCTCTCTCTCTCTCTCTCTCTCTCTCTCTCTCTCTCCCCATTGTCCCTTAAGTAGATTTTCTTTTTTCCCTTTCTTCTCATGAGAGTTGGACTGGGCGTATCCTAGTCTGTCAAATCTTTCTCTGACTAGTCATTTTTTCTACCACTCAGTTAGTCATTTTTAAATATGGGTGCTTCCTTCTACAAAGTAACTTTACCTTCATTTGGGGTTAAAGGCATGTACCACCACGCGTGGACCTAAGCTTTTCTTTACCTGATACTTGCTCTATACCAGGCTGGCCTTGAACTCAGATCTGCTTGCCTCTATCTCCTGGATTAAAGGCGTGTTTGTATCCAGCAGGATCACACAGACCTAGAGATCTTTGGCTGTGGTCTTTTGCCGGAGCAGCCGTGCTCTGAATTAAAATTCCTCTATAATCAATATTTTAGCAAGAGCCTCTAGAATCATTGTCAGCCTCCTTCAGTCCCACTTGGCACCTGTGGCTCACTCTCTCTGGAGCACAGATATGCAGTCATCAGCCCATGACCAAGGAAGGCACCCACCTGGTCTGCTTCCAAAGACTCAGAGACATTTCCCAGTCTGTTTGCTCTTCTGCCACAGCCAGCCACAGCTACATTCACAGACAGTAGCCTGAGCAGGCCACAGCAATCATCCTGAATTTGCAGAACTTCTTCACTCTTGACATCTGGGGAAGGGACAAGGCTGGGTGATTAAAACATGGCTGGATGCACCTCCTCAGAACAGGCAGAGATTCTCTGTGATTTTATCAGTTAAAGATGTACCCGCCTACAGGAAAGGAAGAACACCAAGATACAGAATTCCATCAATCAGGGTTTTGATGTGCCATGAAGGATATGAATTTAATCTTCTCTTTAATTATTTGTCATTGCATCCACGCTGAAAGCAAACGTGGAGCTCACAGATCTGCCTTTCTTCCCAGGAACTGATTTTTAATATCAAGGCTGTGAAGGTCACTGCAGAATTTGCCTCATATTTGTGTGAGCTAAATCTGGAGAGAGTCTCAAATATTTACACTTACTGGCAACTCAGTGTTTTGAAGGGAAGGACAAAAGAGTAAATGCCATCCTGCAGATGCTCCCCCACCCCCCCCCCCCCAGCACTCACTTGTTCTTTTCTGGAGGAAAGTGAAATTATAGTAAGGAAAAAAAAAAAAAAAAAAAAAAAAAAAAAAAAAAAAAAAACGCTGCTGGGAGAGGCCCCTGTGACCTCTGAATCAACTCCCTGATGCACAGAAAACCAGGGATCTCTCTGGCATCCCAGCTCCAGGGCTACTGACTCAGAAGCAAGATCAGGAGTCAGGGCTTACTGTACAAACTCACAAAGCAACCAGACTGCATTACCTTCAGGATTCTATCTATTCTTTAGGTAAGTTGATTCTATTTCAACATGTGACTCTAAATACTACAGGGGTGATTTTGTTAATGAAACTCGCTTAAAAAAAAACATTTATTATGCAGATGAGGTTTACTCCCTTAAATTCTTACTCTTGATGCAGTAATCTACTTTTGTTACCAAAATAAAATGCCTGAGGCAGAATACTTTGCTAAGAGAATGAGGAAGAGGAGGAGAAGAACTGGGAAGTGAGGCTGTTGTTTGGCGTTCAATCCCGAAGGTGCAAAGGGAGAGAGGGCTGCACCCGATGGCGGCTTCATGCCAGCAGAGTCCTGGAACCACCGACGGTATCCTGTCCCAAGAGCAAGGGAGCATCTCTGGGAGCATCCTCTTCTGCCTGTCCACCAGGATTCAGTCACTGACATTATGTAATCACCTCCCCAAAGCCCAACTCTAAAACCCCATTAATGTTCTGCTCTACCTTCCTAACAGCTTGCCATAGGGATCAGGTTTCAAGAAACCCAAAGCCTTGAGAGACACTCAAACCATCTGGCCCATGGCATTTGGAAAGTATATATTTATTCCAGGGCTCGCCATAGCACAGGAAATCTCCAAAATTCTTCCTTAGACATTGCTTCTTATTATGGAGAGTACATTTGACAGCTAAGTCCACAACGATAGCAAGTAATTCTTCAGAGTTGCAATTGACCTAAAGTACCTGTTCTCACGGGTTTTTGTTTGTTTTTTATTGTTGTTGTTTTGTTGTGTGTGGGGGGGTTTTTGGTTTGTTTGGTTGGTTTTTTTCCCCCCCCTCGGTGAGTTCAAACCATTTTGGTTCACGTGACCTGTATGTATCAGGAAACAACATTGGACCTTTACATTCCTCATCGCTTTAGTGTAGGACGATGGCAAATATATTACATCACCACTTTGTCAACATCCACATTAATAGTTTAATGAAAACATCATTACTCTCTCCAAAGCAAAGGAAAGCTTTAGTGAGAAGGACAGTGTTATTTCAGATCCTTTTTTTTTTTTTTTTTTTTTTTTTTTTTTAAGCCGTTGCACTGTCAGGCTAGCAGAACAGCTGTGTTTCCGTGCAGTTCCGCTCACAACCTACTGCGATATCATGTTAACTGAGTACATGGAGAACAGCTGGTCTTTCATAGATTTGTAAGTGAAAGGGGGATTTGTTCTAGAAGTCTTTCCAGACCATTATACCCTTCTTTGATACAATGCCAAAGTCCAACAAATGGTAGTTTCTTGGTAGTTCCTAGCAAAGTGGAATTTGAAACAAGAGCAAACTTCTCATGTTTTTGCTACATCGAAGCCTGATCTGTCATCTACTTTAAAAAAAAAAAAAAAAAAAAAACAGGCACTTCCTGGTGCATATCTGTGACATTGTGTGCTGGCTATTTAGAGAATACTGAATCACTGGCTCGGGCAGCTCTTCCAATACTGACCGACCTACTAGGTTTGTAGAGTGTTATCGAGCAGCACAGAGCTCTGGAAACTGCTGTCCTCTTTAGAAGTTGAGAATGAAAAGGGATAATAATATCTTAGTATTATCTAAGAAAGCATCACTGGGCGTCAGAGCATGAGCTTGATACCCCATCAAGACACTATTCACACCCTAAAAGGTCAAACCCATATCGTCAGCCTAAAGAAACCGACTCCATGCAGTTGGGTCTCTCTGGAACAGAGTTAAGAAGCAGGGCTGTGTTGGAGCCTAACCACCCCAATTTATGACCACACCTTGTACCCGGCTTCCTCTGTGCTCTTTGTCATTTAGGCCACCGCATTTTCAATTACAATGGTAGAGAAACTCCCCATCACCCTGAAATGATGCAAATGTCCAATAGTCCAGTATTTTCCTTTCTACATGGAACTGTCATGAAGGTGCCTCTCTGAGCCTCCACCCCTTACTGCCTGGATCCCATGATCATGAACACACACCTTTAATCCAACAATTTCTGTTTATTGTAAACAGGTGATTATGGTGTGGCTCAGCCCTAGCACATACCTTTAATACAGAGCTTTCTGTACACAGGATTTAATAAAATTAACCCTAAGAAGCAGATCAAGAAACTAGCTGACAAAAAAAAATTAAAATTAAAAATTTTTAAAAATTAAAAATTTAAAAAAAAAAAGAAACCAGCTGACAGGGATTAAAGAGTAGGAGGTACTTTGAGTTGAGGGGTATTTACGACAACATGGATAAGAAGGAGGAGCTCTTTGGCTCTTTAGCTCTTCAGCTCTTTAGGTTTTAGGTTTTTTGGCTTTTTCCTTCTGGGACATGAACTGAGTAGGAAGGTCAGTTGGGTGCCTCTCTGAGATAGCAAGTTTTCACCCCAGCATCTGGCTCCTGGGTCTTCATTGGTAAAATCGAATGGTTGGGGTTTTGGTCTTGGTTTTGGTTTTGGTTTTGTTTTATAACAATACCCAGGGTTTCCAGACCATGTTTTAAGAACAGATGAAAGAAAGTCTTTCTGCATCAAGTCTCATCAAACACACTCACAAATTATTCGAAGGAAAATTGCAGCTAACAAGTGTAGTAATTTCAGCAACTAAAATGTTTCTGTGAGAAAATTATCTTTCTGTCCTTTCTTGTCATATATTTTAATTAATATGGAGCTTCCTCTTTTGATGTCAGTTGACACAATTTGTGAAGATGACCTACTATAAACATTAAGATTGTCTCCAGTCAGACAGCGTGAGAAATTGGTCGTGTCAAAAGCCACAAAACTTAACACTGTCAAATAAAAGAAAAGTGTGTTTTATCCCAATGGGGCTCATTTGTTTTAAGCCATATTCTAATGTCTCTGTTTGGTATATGGATGTTTTAGACATCCTATGGGGTCTACTGAAAAGGGATTTTTCTATTACACTAACGCAGACTCTCTACTCTGTTCTTTCTTCTGGAAGTATGATTTGTGGTTACAGAATTTAATGAGGATGAATCATTAAAGAGGCCACAAAGTCCAGTGACCTCATTTGACTTCATGATGATAGTAAAAAGGATAAAAACTAAAGGAGAAGGCCACCCTGAGACTGAGCTGACCAAAACCTAGGTCACATGACCTCCTTTCTAGTATCATCTACATAAACTGAGAGCTCCAGGACTAAACTACTTTATCTGGCTTTGATTTCTCATTCATTACCCAACCCCAATTGCAGAAACACAAACTTGTGTTCATTGACTCAAAGAGAGTTAGACATTTTATCATGCCAAAAAAAAAATGTCAATTTTTAAACTATATTTTGTAGCCCACCCATAAGTCAATGGTGACATTTTACTGATACAGAACAAAGAGGTATTGAAACAATTTTGTGATGCTCTTATATATTGCAAAATTAGCCACAATCGAAGTTATTATCTCTTTTATCTGTCTTGATGATGTTCTTTCAAATATAATAAACTGAGCTCAGGGTCTTGGAATAGGCAATAAAACTGATACAAAAATGACTAAGGATAGGTGGAGTGCCATTAATTAAGCAGTAATCCCTTTGAAATCAGTCATTACCAGCAGTTTTTTTGCTATGGGCCATTAACACTCTAACTAGCAAGTCATTAATAGTGGTAATAACCAATTCTGAGGGGATTACTGCTTGAATAAACTATATATAATAATTTTAAAATCCAAAAAAAAATCTCACACTTTTATGTTACCCTTTGAATCATAAATGAGCGTGGACAGAATTGTCTGAGAATATTACTGGCTCATTTTCAAAAACATAAATATTACTCTTCTCCTTTTATCTGTTCCCATGGTTTTGCCTAAAATGTCTTTGTATTTGAGGATGGTGTCCCTCATGCTGCATGGGTACAGAGGGATTTTCCATCCTTTGCCATACAAATCTGTAGACGAGTGGTATCCGCACTGCCTTCTCTCCTTTAGACCAAGCACTACCATTGACTTCATCTTTAAAATGTAAACTCACTCGAAATGCATTTTTGTCCAGTGTCACTTCGCTAATATTTTTTGCATTGAAGAAATTTTGCATTGACCATAGATAAGCGATAGATAGATAGATAGATAGATAGATAATCATGTACTATGCTGTAGGTACAAAACCAACAGCCAATATGGGAATAGATCCAGTTAGAGGAGGTAATGAAAGCATTCCTGATTACTGACTATCAGTGTAGACAAGCTATACCTTGCTCTCTTCCACTCCCCCAGGCCCTGAATGCTCCAATGAAAGTTTGAACAGAAGCTTCACTTTCTGAGATTATAATTACATCATTCCTCACTTCCATGTCCTCTCTCTAAACCCTTTCATATACCCCTCTTGCTCTTTTTAGAATCCATGGACTCATTTTTGGTGAGTTATTGTTACATACACACACACACACACACACACACACACACACACACACACACACACTCCTAAATACGTAAATACACCCTGCTTAGCCTGTAAAAAGTTGCCTGTATGTTTGTTTTCAGGTCTGACCATTTAGTGTTGGATAACCAATTAGTGTGCTCCTCCCTAGGGAAAAATATTTTTTCTCAGCATTCCTTTGGTGCCTGTAGTTCTTTGTGTAGAAGCTTCCTGGGCTTTCCCCCTGTCCGCTTGAGTGTGTCTACTGTTGTCCTTGCTGAGCTCATCTGTAGGCAGTCGTGCTGGGGGGACTCTATGGGATGTAGGTGCTGACATTACTAGGAGACACAGTCTCACATCAAACTCCTTGGCACCCTGGCTCTTGCAGTCTTTCTGGTCCACAGTTATCCCGGAGCCTCAGAGGTAGTAGAGGAGTTGTGTTGTAGATGTATCCCTGGGACTGGTCGCCACGGCTCTGCATTTTGATTGGTTGCAGTTTTCTGTAATGGTCCCCATCTGTAACAAAGAGAAGTTTCTTTGGTGCCAGATAAGGACTATACTTCCCTGTGGGTATAAAATTAGAATTTAGCTGGGAATTATACACATTTAATAAATCGGCAGTAGTAGGTTCTCCTGTAGAGTCTTTGACTTTTCACTAGCCCTGGGTAGTTGGTTAGGTTTCTAGTTCCAGGCAATATTTTCCTCTTATTGGGAGGGCTTTAAGTCCAATTAGAGAACTGTTAGTTGCCACCAACGTATGTGTATCACAACTGTGCCTTCGGGGTCACTGTGCCACACTAGTCATTGTGGTTCATAGGCATCATAGCTGCACAGGATTGTTGGTCACTTCTATCCTTTAGAGGCTTGCATGGTGCCTTCTGGTACCATGAAAGCTAGTCCTCAGGATGAAAGCTTTTAGGTCATTTCCTGTTTGGGGGCCTCTGGGCTCTGTGTCTCAAGTGCATGGTGTCTTCAGTCACAGGGACTTATCATCCACCTCTGGAGGGGAAGGCAACCAAGGGCAACAGCAAGAATCTGTAGTATTTTGAGATTCTCTTGAACAACCCTGACCAACAACTCAAAACAGGGCTTCTCATGTCTGGTGTCGTTAAAAGAGCTTTGGCTCTAGGAGAGTGTATCATCAGCCCAGATGCACTTTTGAAGGAAAAAGTTCATTTGAAGAAAAATGTGTGTGTGTGTGTGTGTGTGTGTGTGTGTGTGTAAAGTGTGTGTGTGTGTGTGTATATATAAATATATATATATATACATATATATATTATAGGCATTTTAGGTAGAGAGTTAATAGCATGGCTCCTTATTAATCTTAATCTTTCAGGCATCTTCACTGCTATTTTATGCCTTTCTTCTTTATTTCCCTTCCTTCCTCTCCCTGATCACTGTTCGTGGGGTTGCAAACTGGTACAGCCACTGTGTAAGTCAGTGTGGAGAAGCCTCAAAAATCTAAAAATAATCCTGCAACATGAGCCAGCCGTCCCACGCCTTGGCATATTCCCAAAGAACTTTACATCCTACTCCACAGATACTTGCTCAGCCATGTTCAGTGCTTCTCTAGTCACACTAGCTGGCAGTGGAAACAACCTGAATGTTCTTCAAAAGAGGGATGGCCAGCGAAAGTGTACTACATGTTCACTATGCAATACTATTCAGAGGTAAAGAAAAATAAAATCATGACCCATTAAGAAAGATGTTGCATGTACTCTCTCATCTGAGGCTCCTGGCACCAAATATTTAGATATGAAAGCATACCAAGAACTGCAGAAATCAGTTAAATTAAAATGTGCCTTTGGCCTGCAGAGACTGATGCGCCAGCCAAGGACAAGGCATGGAGAGAAATGGGCAGCTCAGGCTCCACGTGGGTCCCTAGTAAGGGGAGCAGGGGCTATCTCTGACATGGACTCTGGTGCCTGCTATTTCATCACTTCCTTCTCATGGGTTAGCCTTGCCGGGTCACAGAGGAAGAGGATGCAGGCAGTCCTAATGAGGAGTCACATGATAGGAGAGGAGGGCTCCCCATTTCAGAGGACTAGGGGAGGCAGATGGTAGGGAAGAGGAGGGAGGGTGGGAATGGGAGGAGATGAGGGAGGGGGTTACAATCCAGATGTAATGTGAATAAATTATTTTCTTTTTAATTTTATTAAAAAGAAAAAAGTGGACCTTTGTGAGGGTGGGGCTGGGAAAGCAATAGAAAGTGAAATAGCAGACTCCGAGTCATCTGAAGGGGGAAAATGGTCATCATAACGTTTTCTCAGTTTGCCTTCACTATCTTGGAGCCCAGAGGGAATGCCTCTCTGATACATTTGCTGATAAATACATCTTGACGCTTAGATAATCTTACAAATTGTAGATTAACATTTGGTCATTCTCTAAAATAACCTCCAAAAGAAGGATACAGACAATGAAGCCATGGAAAACATGAAAAGCCCAGCTGCCAGGGGACAAGACAGAGATGACTGAGGAGAAAAAAGGAATTCTCCTTCAAAAGCATCTCCATGCCTTCTTTTCTCAGAAAGGGCATTAAAGCATAAGAATATTTTATTAAATGTGTGCATAATGTTGTCTTAAATATTCAGGAAAATGCCTCCTCTGGGAAATCGACAAATAAGAGAGAATAACTCAGGGTAAAGAATAGCTGCCAGTTTCCAGCCACAATACAAGAGCGGAGAAGTAAATTTAACAGTGCAGAATGAAGAACAAGTTAGAAGATAAAATTGAAAAAAAAATCTTAGATAAAAGGCTAAAGTGGAGGCCAACCGATAACCCCTATGAAGATTCAAAGGCTCTGTCATTAGTTCAAACTCGATAAATTTCTTAAAAACTTGGAAAACATCTGCCAAAATACAGACTTAGTTTTAAGGATCCTGTAGGAAACAGGCAGAGGAGGCTGCCTCCCTAGGGTGAGTGAGCAGCGAACAATTCAGAAAGGTGACAAACACGTAAAGCCTAACTGCACTCATTAGTAATAAAAAATGCATAAATTAACCCTCCTCACTGTTGAACTAAGAAAACTAGGAAAGTCTGTACACTACGCACAAAAAAAGGAAAAAGCCAGAGCTCTCATATCCTGTCGGAGGGCATTAGAGGAACCGAACCACTTCACTTTTGTTTGCTAAGAAATGTGACAATTTGGTAACAGAGTAACATATTTTGAGAATCTAAAACTCTACGTAGTAGAATGGGATTGACACATTGCCCTTTGAATCATAGACTACGCATTCACTGCCCTAGAGTCTGAGCCAAAGCTTATGACCACGGTGACCACTAGAACATGGAAGTGAAACATCCACATGAAAACTGTGGTCCAGCTACAACCTCAGCTGCTTGAGCCTCTCCGTCTAGCATGAGCCTTCACAGCCAGTTATCAGCAGGCTCAAGGAGAGAAGAGAAGCCTTTCTTCACTACAACCTATCAAGATGTAATATTCATAAGCAAAATGTCTCTTTCCCATCTCTACCTTAAGTGGCATTGACTTAAAGTCTTCATTTCTCAAGAGGAATGCTCCCAATAAGGAATGCAATTGTCCCATTGAATTACAAGTTAACACTACTGCCAGGTCTTTGGCCTCTGCAGATCTACTGAACCAAAAACTGAACAAGAGAGGCTGCTGTACTGGCCTGGACAATTAGCCTTTATTAGCAGTGGAAACTGAGTTTATTCGCTTATGGGTGCAAGGCCGGATGATGTAGCATATCCTTTTAATCCCAGCAGAGGCAGGGAGGTCTTTGTGAGTTTGAAACCAGCCTGGTCTACATTGTGAGTTCCAGCCCAGCCAAGTCTGCGTAATGAGAACCTGCCTCAAATAAAGAAATGAAGGAAGGAGGAAGCAAAGATGGAGTACAGCAACATATTGCTGGTAGGAAAGACTCTTGAACTCCTTGGAGATTTGAGCCAACAGCAGAGCATGGGGGTGGGGGGGGGACACAAACTTCCCAATGCAACTTACCAGCTCCTTCAATGCAAAATAAAAGTGACAATCTCACCCAACAAATGTTTGCAGACAGCCAACAGTGCAAAGATCCTCTACATAAGATGGACAGCCCCGCCCACATCAGCCCTCAGGAGTAATGCCCTACAACTCTGATGTGGCTCTAAAGGATTGACTTCAAATTAGAATAGATAGAGGAAAGAGGAGGGACAAAGCTATTTGCCACCAACCATTCCACACCAGGGTACCAGTTCTAATACCTCCGAGGGATAAATGTTTCTCCTTAATTTAACAACTCAGTATGATTTACAAAAGCATCCTGCTTACCTCTGAAACTTAGGATGCTATTTCTCTTTCTTTATGAGGATATTCAAATACTCAGAATCAGGACCTCATTACCGAAAAAAAAAAGAAGCTCTCATGTTTTTATGGCCTTGCAGCTTTCAAAGATAGAAGCTAAATAGACCTTTAAATAAAAATTTGTCCTCTGTTTGAACTAAGTGATAGAAAACTGACTTTATTAGCCAATATTCCTGAGTGTATCCTTCCTAAACACCAACTATATTACCTCCATCTATTAAGGGAATAGTAATTGCTTTTTGATCCACAGGGCTTTTGAAAAGTCTAGAAAGGCTACTGATCAATACAAGAGTGCTTAGAAGTTTAAAACAACATTGTATTGAAAATCAAATCTTTGCTGGGCAGTGGTGGCCCAAGACTTTAATCCAGTACTTGGAGGTCAGAGACAGGTGGATCTCTGAATTCTGAGTTGAGGCCAACCTGTTCTACAAAGCAAGTTCCAGGATAGCCAGGCCTGTATAGAGCTCCAAAGACAAAAAAAAAAAAAAAAAAAAAGCTAGAAAGAAAAAAACAAAGAAAGAGAATGGAAAGAAAAAATCTTCAGACATTTAGGTTTATTTTAACGGTCACCTAATAATAAACAGAAATATCTAATTTTTAATATTCTCTCTCTAATGAGCTTCTCTGTACCTCTCTTCTGTAAGTAGTCCCTGGTGATACACTCCAAGAATATCACCATCCCAGTCTATGGAAAAAATAGCTAAGGAACATTGAACCCACCACAGGATTCTTGCACCACCCCAAAACCCTCCTCCATGGCCAGACTTCCCAAGTCCTCCTTCAGAGTCAACCATGGTGAGTACCCATGACCTCCTCATCCACGCCTTTTCCATAATCTACAAGGTTTAGCCAGGGTTCCACAACCAGCTCCCCAGCCTAGTCTAGCCTTCCCTACTATCATGGCTATTTTTGGTTACGAACTTAAGTACACCTAGATTAAACTAATGCCCAAGCACCTGGGTCCACCTGTGAGGGATTATTCTTGGTTGAATTATTTGAATTTCTATCTCATTGGTTCTGTTCCTCTAAAGAACCTTGATAATGCACCTGTCTCCCCTGCAGAGATGTTTAGGCTTGGGCTAAGATCCTCCCAACCTATGGCACTGACCACTGGATGCTACTATAGCATATCCCACCTTTTCGCAAAGACTTATCTACCCCCATACCACATGCTTGGAATAAAAAGTGGATCCTACTTACCGGTTCTGTGCCCTCTGTCCACCTGAATACATTCCACCCAAGACATTTTCAACCCTAGACACAGCCTGCTCTCTGCATCTTTTCTTCCTCAACCTGCTTTATCCATAACAAAGTCAGAACAAAAAGGAAGCCCACATAACCAGATATCATCCCAGGAATACCAACAATATGAAAGATCAAACGAATCAGTTCTGCCAGTGAGTATTACATAGATGGACTCTAGGACCCCGAAATTAAAACAGTAGTCATAAACCTCCTCAAAGACTTCGATGAGCTTAAGGAAACACAAAGAAACAGATTGATGAAATCAAGGATAAAGAGCTAATGAAGAGTAAACGCATGAGTGATACCCAAGAAAACACAAATAGAAGGCTGCTGGAAATGGCAAAGACAATCCAAGAGTGGAATTCAGTCAGGAGATATAAACACTGAAGGGGGCTCAAGCTGGAATGGAGATGGAATTGCAAAACCCAGGAAGCCAACTAAAAACTCAAAGGAAGCCCTTGCACATGGGATGAATTAGGCAGAAGACAGAATAAAAAGACTCAAAGACAAAACAGAGGATCTAGACCAAACCAGCAAGGAATATGAGAAAAAATTAAGACAGGAAAGGAATATGGAAAACTATGGAGGATCATTGAAGAAAACTTCCCCAAATCAAGGAAAGACATGCCCAGACAAATACAAGAAGCACAAAGTACATCAAACAGGCAAGACCAGAATAGAAAACTCCCACATATTTTGATTGGGACTCTAAATGAGAGAAACATGGGAGAATAGCAAAGTAGAAGGATCCAGAGGGTCCTAGAAACCTACAAGTAGAACATTATGATAGGTAGATTTGGGCCCAGGGGTCCCGCTCAAACTAAGGCACCAGCCAAGGACAATACAGGCGGTAAACTTTAAACCCCTACCCAGATCTAGCCAATGGTCAGAACATTCTCCACAGTTGAGTGGAGGGTGGGATATGTCTTTCTCACATGTTCTGGTGCCTCACATTTGACCATGTCCCCTGGATGGGGAGACCTGGTGGCACTCAGAGGAAGGACATCAGGTTGCCAAGAAGAGACTTGATACCCTATGAGCATATACAGGGGGAGGTAATCCCCCTCAGGAACAGTCATAGGGGAGGAGAATAATGGGAAAATGGGAGAGAAGGAAGAATGGGAGGATACAAGGGATGGGTTAAACATTGAGATGTAACAAGAATAAATTAATTAAAAAATAAAAAAAAAAAGAAAACTCCCACATGATATCATAGTTAAAACACTAGGTATACATAACAAAGAAAGCATATTAAAAGCTGCAAGAGAAAATTTTGAATCACATACCGAGGAAAACCCTTCAGAATAACAGCTGATTTCTGGAATGGAATCTTCAAAAGTTGGAGAAGCCTGGAGCCAGTGCACCCTGAGCCCTAAAAGATTGCAGGAGCTAACACAAAATAATATACCCAGCAAAACTAACTACCATGATTAAAGGAGAAAGTAAGACTTTCTATAACATAAACAGCCTTTATAATGTAAAGTGAATATCCAACAGACCAAACCTAAAGAAAAGGAAATATTCTATCAGGCTAAAGAGAGGCCTGAGCAAAGCAGAGAAGTTGTGAAAAGAAATATGACACCAAAAAATTATTAAAACACAAAATGCCACCTGGAGCACAAAGAACACCAAAAACCAACAACGTGATGACCACAGCTAACACAGACATTGCAATAATAATTTTTACTATCAGTGGCCTCGATTCTCCAATCAAAAGACACTGACTGACTGAATAGATCAAGAAACAAAATGTGCTGTCGATAAGAAAGACAAGTTAGTCTTGAAGAGAGGCACCACCAAAGGGTAAAAAGATGGACAAAAGTACTCCAGTCAAACGGGACCACAAAGCAAGCAGGCACTCTACCCTAGTATTTGGCAAAATAGACTTCAACCTAAAACCAACAGAAAGAGATAAAGATAAAAATCAAATGATCATCTCTCAGTAGATGAACTGTTGGTGGGGTTGCAAACTGGTGCAGCAGCCCCCATGGAAATCGGCATGGAGAACCTTCAAAAAGCTAAAAATAAACCTACCATATCACCCAGCTATGGTATCATAGGACCTCTCTGTTGGGGGGTGGTCTGATACTATGTATCCATAATGCTAAATACT
Source organism: Acomys russatus (assembly GCF_903995435.1). Taxonomy (NCBI): domain Eukaryota; kingdom Metazoa; phylum Chordata; class Mammalia; order Rodentia; family Muridae; genus Acomys; species Acomys russatus. The sequence continues at coordinate 55,090,967 of NC_067153.1, forward strand.
GTCCCCCCAAGATCTGGTTTCTATCCAGACAAGCACATTTTCACGTACAATCTAGCCCAGGCCTAGATTGTTTTCGGCCTCTGAGACTTACTGCTGAATAAGCTCGCCCTTACTTGTTCTTTCTGAGCTCTGGGCTGCCTGGTTCAACTCAGCTGTTCTGACTCAAGCTCCTCTCCCAGCTGATTTATTCAATCTGGCTTCTCTCTCAGCATCTGAATTGCACTGCTTGGCCCCAAACTAACTCCAGCAATCTGTTCTTATCTTCTAGCTCCTTCTCATTCTCTGGCTTATTCTGTCTTCACCTGAGTTCTCTCTCTCTCCAATCTCTCTCTCTATATATATGTGTGTGTGTGTGTGTGTGTGTGTGTGTACTCTTAAATAGCTTTCCTTTTCTTCCTTTTCCTCTCTTCTCATGAGAGCTGGGCGTGTCTTCTTCTGTCAAATCTTTCTCTAATTCATCACCTTTTCTGCCACTCAATTAGACATCACTTTCAAACACGGGTGCTTCCTTCTACAAACTTTACCTTCATTGTTTGGGATTAAAGGCATGTACCACCACGCACTCTTCTTTACCTGAAACTTACTTCATACCAGGCTGGCCTTGAACTCGGATCTGCTTGCCTCTGCCTCCTGAATTAAAGGCATGTTTGTATTCCAGACAGATCACATAGACTTAGAAGGCCTTTGCATGTGACCTCTTGCCAGAGCAGCCATGTTCTGAATTAAAATTCCTCTATACAACTCTATCGCTGAAGACAACATGTACCTCTGAAACATGACCCAGCGGCCCCTGAGCTGCAACTGACCTAAAGGCTCCCTCCATGAGGACTAGCTTTGATGATACCAGACGGTGCCAAGCAACTTCCAAAGAAGGAAGGCAACCAACAGTCTTAACTGGCTAAGATGAATGAGTTGCATCAACAACCACCAACACTGGAGTGACTGGTAAGGGTACTAAAAACGGAGAGGCATAAAGTGGTGTCTGAAGAGCCATAGAAGCCTAATAGAGGTTGTCAAACATTGTGGAAAGTAATATACCTGAGAGAAATGCAGAGAGAAGGAAACCTCATGGAGCCTGCAAAATGTCCTATGTCATTGTCTGCCATCATTCTGTATGCCAGACACCATAAATGCATCTTAAGCCACAAGATCCTGGCTCAAAAGGATTATTATAATTAGTACTGAAAGAAAACAATGTGTAATATGACTGTTGACGCCCCTTGTCCCACAGCCACCTTCTACACTAGCATGTCTCCTCCCTTCTCCCACCAGTGTGTCTCTCTGTCTCTCTCTCTCTGTCTGTCTTTTGTTAAAAGTTAAGATTTTTATGATAATTCTTTGTGGTTACAAGGAATCTCTTTTTTGGTGAGCTAAAATGCTAACATCTTTAGATTTAAAATGTTGTCTCCTTTTTAAAACTACACCCAATGGATTCTAAATATTTGGGCAGCTTTTTATCTAAAATTTTAAAGTGTCTGAAATTTAATTTACTCTCATTACAGGATAACGTGGCAACTATGTTTAAGGGTGTGAGAGACTTCGGCAAGCATCCCAGAGAAGCCAATAATCATCAGATGATGATGTGCTTCCTGGTTCAGAGAGGAACAGAGTAGGCAAATTCTGACACTGATTGACAGTGAAGCCAAAAAGTGTGTTCACAGACAGAGATATGGAGAGTAACCAATTTCAGTAATACCTCAACTTATTCATCTTGCTCGTATTTCCAGCTACGGCAGTCAGAATGGATGTAAACATTCTATATGTACGGGCTGTCAAGATAGCTCAGCAAGTAGAAGGGCTTGAATCACAGCCTCACATCCTGAGTTCAGTCCCTGGAACCTACAAACCTACAGTGGGAGGGGAGAACTGACTCCCCAGAGCTGTCCTCTCACCTGCTTACACACACAATAAATAAACAATCAAATTTCCGAGTGATAAAATTCAGGCCACTTTAGGCCACATAACTTTCTCTTAGTAGTGCAAAAGGAATGGAATTCATCTTTTATACATATATATATACATATATAATTTTATTACATAATTTTTAAAATACTACAGTAACCCACTGAACTGCAAGTCACACATATCTGCAAGGGTAAATTGGTTCATAGCTGTGTGGTTTTGATTCCTTGATCCACAGACACCTTTTTTTGTTGTTGTTAGTATATCTCTTCCCCTCTACCAGTGTTTCTCACTCTGTGTCTGTCTCTCTTTTTCTCTGTGTCTGTCTGTCTATCTGTCTCTCTCTCTATCTCTCTCTCTCTCTCTGTCTCATCCTTCATCAATATTTTGTTAGAAGTTAACATTTTATTATAATTTTATAATAAAGAGTGAGCAAATGACTTCTCTTATAATTTCATGCTGAAAAACTCAGAACTACTTACTTCACAGACCAGTAGAGAAGATTAAACCATCAGTCTTCTAAATGCACTGGATATAAACATAGATCACATTGAAAATGTAGTGTGATGGAGGAGAGGCCCTGTGCAGGTGGGGACTTCTAGAGATGACCGACAGTCCAGGCCACCTCAGCCCTGGGTTCAACATGTCCGGGCTTGATAGAAAAAGTCTGCTCTGTACTTAAATATAAACAGAAGTAAACTGTGGACTGTATGAGTAGCCAGGGTTTCTACACCAAACAGCTAACTGATAGCCCTTTGGCCATCTGTAGAGACACTATGCAAGAATCTACCAGCGTCCTCATCTTCAGGCTTCCTAAGCCAGCAGCGCCTTTCATTCCCAGCTTAGCTGCCGTTACCTTCCATCTTTCCTCTCTTTGAAGAGGAAGGGAACCTCAGGCCACCCATAGACCACCCATATTTGAGAATATGGGGTAAGCAAAAAGACGGAAAAGAACCATCTGTTGCCTAATATCTGAATTATCGCTTTGAAAAGTAGGAAATTATTAAACACACATCATTTTAGCGACGACTACTACTAGGAAAGCAATAAAATGTTAGCCACCACCTCCCTCAATTTGCTCTCACTTTGCAAGAGCATCAAGTTCCTTCAGCATTTCCCCAGCCACCTCCAGGGATCCTCACGGGATATCTGGAATCTGCTGCTACCAGTTACATATCCTCTGAGATATAGCAACTCTGTACTGTGTACAATGAATGTAAAGTCTAAAAACTCTGCTTTAAAAAAAATAGAAAAGTACTCATTCTGCACCAAGTATGAATGGCCCTGCCCTGGCTGCATTCTGCCATGGAACCTCTGTAGCCCCGGAACAAAGAAGGTCAAGACCGATATGCAGTTGGAGCATTGGGAAGGAAAGCAACAGGAAAGGGTCCTTTTCTATCACCAAGCAACACATTCCCTTTGTTTAGTTCAATAGTCATGAGAACACTGGTCCAGACACAAAGGTGGGAAGGGAATGGCCACTAAGGGGATAATAGCCCGAGGTGATTTCCTCTTCTGACCTGCAGTATTCCATCTCTCCACAGTGTCCTGCCCCACCAAGGTCAGAAATCTGCAGCACCTTTAATACAATTGCAAACTTCAATGCCACTGCAAAACACCACACTCATGTGTCAAGACAGAAAGAATTCCTCTCTCTCCCCTTTGGACATTGGCAGGGGAAGGGGGCTCTGCTCTGTGTAGCAATGCCTTACATAATTGGGGTACTCCAAAAAAAAAACCTTGTGGTATCTAGGGACAGCTCTCTCATCATCTCTGCTTCTAATGAGAGAGCCACTCAGCAGAACAAGAGGCCCAGACTTTGTGGAGTTCAGCCCTCCTCTCAGACTCTGACATGCCTTTGAGCCCAGCATGCCATCTTCCTTTCCATGGGATCCTCTCCTCCCCTGTCCAGACACATACTTCTGTCTCTCCTGCTCCCAGAAATGCATTTTTACTCAAAGAGAAACTCCATTCCAAACATCCCATTACATGCTACTGGTGTAGAGCACTCGGAGCTATAAATGGCCACGTGACTCGGATTTAAATGTAGATGCCTCCACCTGCTGTGTTCAATTCATGAGGTAAAGATTGTGGGCCTGAACTGGCTGCATAACTCGGAAACCTTACAATCTCTCATTCCTTACTGAGTTTTAAGAGTTCACACAAGCCCCAAGGAACCTCGACAGTGCCACCCTTCTCTCTCCCACTCAAGAAGAGATGCTAAAATGTACAGAAGGATGAAAGATGTTTAATTACAGATGGAAGCTTCGTTGTGCTCCACTAAGGTAAGGAAGCACTGAGTGCTAGTTCCTATCCGCCATGTCACATGCCTCTGGCAGACAGAAGGACTCATTCAAATCCCTCAGCTTACCAAAAGCAAACAAAACTAACTTGGGAAGGAAGGGTTGTTTTATTGAAAGAATATGGGAGACACGATCATGGTGGCGTAGACCTATAATTCCAGCACGTGGGAGCCTGAGGCAAGAGGATCACAAGTTCGAGGCCACAGTCTGATCTACACCACAGAAGTGCAGTCCAGCCTGCGACTCTGTCTCAAAAGAGAGAGGGAAGTGGTGCGCGAGAAATAGCAAGCACAGGGGAAAAGAGGGAGGGAGAATCTCAAGAACACAGAAAAGTAGAGTAAGGTTGGATCTCAGAGGAGAACACGGGAGCCGGCGGGACTCTGCTTGCCTCTGTGTTCCACCTTCTCTTAGAAAGTGGCTTCCTCCACACTGTAGAGAACACCACCACTGCTCAGAAGTCCCATGGCTCTCAGAGCAGAAAAGGCTTTCCCCTGGTCACCAGAGGAGAGTCCAAAGAAAACAGGAGCCATCAACAAAAGCCAAAAACCGACAGCCAAAACCTTGAGTCAGACCCAAAGGAGATGCTATCAGTATGTGTTACATGCACACAGTTCTTGTTTTGATCATGACATTTACTGAATTCATAGGGTTAAAGACTAATAGTAATAGTAGTAGTAATAATAATAATAATAATAATAATAATAATAATAATAATAATAATAATAATAATAATAGAAGCTGAAATCAAAGCCAAAAAGGAGAGTCCAAAGAGGGTTTTTGGGGTTTGTTTGTTTTCAGTTAAAACTAAGCCGATATTAGGTTTAAATCGGAGCTGGATTGAACCTCCTAGCAGTGTAAAGTGAAAGGAAGTTGTCTGTGACAGTCTGATGGCTCCCCACGATAAGGCACTGATCCCCATCTTTAATAAGAACCAACAATAAGTACGCCACAGGACTTGCCTCTCTCTCTAATATTATGGTTAAAATTGTGCCGGCCGAACCAAATGCAATTACTGCTTAAGGCGGGATAGATGGAAGCGCCCAGCTTCTGCACATTAAAAAGATTCAGTGGGCGAGAGAAGGAAGGAGAGAGACATAATAATGTTTTTATGATTATTACTTGCATTGTTATCATTTGGGTTATTATAATTATTAGTATGATAATTACTTTTTTATTGATACTTCCTTACGTTTGTCTTGAGATGGAAACAGTAACTGCCCAGCTCCTCTTGTAAAAGTGCCAAGGGAGTTGTTGGAAGTGACGATGTACACACAACAAGCCTTTCTCTTCTGTGTTCCTTCTGCCGGGCACTTCCTCTTCCTACATAGGAAGCCTATGTCGCGGAAAACAAAGACACACATCTTTCCCAAAGCTCTAGAAGCTGGAAGTAACTTCTTTCCCTTGAAATGGTGTCTTTGAGCGGCTATCAGTCCCTGTCTGCAGCCCCCTTGCCCGGTTTCTATTTGTAGAGTTGATAAAGAGGGCCCGGCTGGGATTTTCATGGCCATGTGTCAGGTCTGCCCTTGTCTCAGCATTCCCATTGGCATTGCTGATTAAAGACTCACATGGCTGGGGTCTTGTGTGATCCCTGTGTTTAGGAAGGAGAAGAACAGAGATGAAGCGATCTCTCTCTGAATGATTATATTATTTGATGGAAATTTAATAGGAACTGGGTAGATTTTAATATTACCAGAAAGCTGTAAAGAACTTGACATTTCAATTTGTTTCTGAATCATTCAGATAGCTAGATAGAGCTAGAAATCTACATACATTAATAAGGTTTCTGACAGAGCAGTGAGGAGGAGAGGAAGAAGAAGGAGCTACGTGCTTCAGTTGTGGTCGGGCAGTGATGGGCTTTGTGCTCGGGTGCAGCTTCTAGCCTCCTCTTTATCAACTCACATCCTTCCTCAGCAGGATGCGTCTTAGGACCTCCTCAGTGTTCAAAGCCTTCCAGACTCAGGAAGCAGTGAGTTACATCACCCTCCCTCCAAGGCTGGAATGACTGGACGTGTGGCCTCCTAGGCATTTGTCATCAAACCAGAGAGGATCTCACTCCCTCATTAAGAACAATGCGGTATGTCTTCTCCGGCACCTGCCTGTCTGCCTCTGAGAAACTTGGCTCCACAGCATGATAGTCCAATTTAGAAAGCCCTAGATTCCTATGGAAGAAAGGTAGTAAGACTTTTTCCTACGTGTCTGAACTCTCTCTAAACAGCCTTAATAATTCACTTTATACAAGATTTGATTTACAATTCTTATTAGAGGATGACAAATACAAGCTTACTTAAGTAAAGGGTTTTTTTGGTTTTGTTTTTGTTTTAATTTACACACACAAAACATCTAGAGGAGAAAAAAAAATGGACAAGCAGAACTTTGCTAAGCTGAGAAGTGAATGCTAAACATGGAAAACAGACAGTTAGGCTGTATCCTTTTACGACTCCTCCATCATTGCAACTAACAGACCATTGTCACCCATAGAGGACTCTGGGAATGGAACAGCAGGGTGGCCTTTGCAGACCGTGTTTGGTCACCACACATCACCCAGCTCTACCTCTCCCTCAGGGATGTAACACCACAGCCCTGCGGTTCTCCACTCTCATTTATCTATGAGATTAGTTCTTCAGCGAACTGCTGGTTTTTAGGCTTTTTTTTTTTTTTTTTTTAAGTTTTCCGCTTGTGAGAGGGTTTCACGATGGAAACCATGCCTTCTGTGAGCTGGCCTCCTCTCCCTTCAGTGCTGGGATTACAGGACAGCACCATGATGCCAGCCTGCTTTTGCTTTGTTTGTCTGCAATACGTTAACCAGGACCGATCAGGGAAGAGCCCCGCCTCCCTGGGGATGTGTGCACGCTATCCCCTGTGCTCTGCTCAGCTCAGCTAATACTTTACTCACTTGGGAAATCACTTTTCAGAGTAACAAACTTACAGCATCCTTGATGACGCAACTGGGCCCAATGCTGGGACCACAAGGATCCCTACAAAGGCAAAAGCAGTGGAAGAAGTAAGTATCCACCAGAGGGCAGGTGGTAGAGAGCAGCAGCAGCCACCTCTAGGGACTGAACCGGAAGATGCTTCCAGAAAGAACAAGCCAGCCAACACCTTGACTCTAACCCAATCAGAGTATGCCAAACCTCCAAACCCTGAGAACATCTGGATAGCTTTAAACCACAGGATTTAGCCTAATTGCTTAGAGCAACAGGAAATTAACATGTCGGGTAGTGAATATTTTATTATCTCACAGACATACAAAAAAACCAACTTAAAATTAGGAAGGTATTGTTAAGCTCTAGTGCTGTATTCATTTGGAAGCTTAAAATACACTGATTTTATATTAAAATATAATTCTGATTTCAAAATTATATAAAATAGTTGATAACAATATCTATCAAATTCCTACTATGTAAGGCATTATATTGTGATATACAGTGGCATAAGGAACATTGCCCTTGAACTACTTAATAATAATAATAATAATAACAATAATAGAGAAAATGCACAAAATTTACTTACCTTGATCATTATGTCCTTCTCACTCTAAAATTCTTTCTGACAGACAGTGGGTGCCCTGTGCTTTCTACTGACCCATCTAAATTAAGCTCATGGAAAACAACAGCAATGGAGTTGTCATGAAACAGCCTGTGATGAAAATTGATGTCACTTTTTAAACTAATAGCCTAAGAAGTGAAAAAGAAAGAGGAGGAGGAGAAAAGGAATGGCGGGTGGGAGGGAGATGGAGGAGGACCTGCCAGCCAGGCTGACCTGAGGATGACTGGCCTCTTCAAGGAGAGGATCCATAGGCACATCAGGTGTGACCTTACTGGGACATGTTCAACACTGTTTACCTGGGCTTATTAGGATCCGGAAGGATTTTCAGACCTAGAGGGTGTGTTTGGAAAGTCCTGGGTTCACACAGAGACTGGGCATGTGAGACTTGACACTCTGTTGGGAGGAAGGGAGTGATTAGGAGCATAGGTTTGAAGGAGGTCATCTCTGTGCAAACATTCCACCCTCTTTCCTTCCCAGTCCCCTCCCCTCATCCTTCCCTCCACATCCTCCTCACCATCCCCCACCCCCGCAACCTCCCTTTCCCTTCTTTCAGTGCTATGAAGTGAAAAGCCTTGCTATGTCATGCCCTCTCTTGTAGGATGCTCACTGTCATCACAATGCACAAACAGCACCTAAAAGTATAAACCAAGAAAAGCCCATCCACCCCTTTATGTCCTTGAATACTTTGTCAAGAAGACCAATCCTGTAGGTTTGTGTTAGTTGGGGTTTTATTGCTGTGAAGAGACACCATGACAACTCTTATAAAGGAAACATTTCATTGGGGCTGGCTTAGAGTTTAGAGGTTTAATCCATTATCGCTTTGGTGAAAAGCATAGCACACAGGCAGACATGGTCCTGGAGACAGAGTTGAGAGTTCTATATCCAGATTGGCAGGCAGCAGGAAATGAACAGAAACACACTTTCTCCAACAAGGCCACACACCTCCTAATATTGCTACTCCCTATGAGCCTATCGGGGGGGCGGGTATTTCTTTCAGACCACCACAAGAGGCACAGAAATAAGCAGTAGTGATGAAATCCCTAAAAATTAAAAACTCACAGAAAGGAGCTCATGAAGGGTGAAGTGTAGTGGGGGAGAGCACCAATTCCACACTCAGAGATAGCAGGGCAGAGATTACTCTGGCTGTGTGCAAGCAATGAGAGGGTTGCAGGGCAAGGCGTGGGGGTGGGAGGACACAGCATAGATAGAGTATTTGGGCATTTAGACCAAACTTAGTCAAGTCCTAAGACAGCGCACTATTACTGAGAGCTTTGTGTAGGCCATGGCTGTCATCAGGGCTAGTGGTATGGTCCCATTTCAAACTCTTATCTGACCAACTGTGTTTACTGTCTCTCCTAATTGCTAGCCTAACCCAAATTGTCACATCTCACCTGGACTACTAGAATAGCCTTCTACTTATACTCATTCCCAGTAGAATATCCTTGCAATACATATGTGCCAGGTGTCCCCTCTCCCTGCGCCCAAAAAAACTAAACTATACCTGAAGGATCCATATGTATACAAAGGAATGGCTGGCTCAGTTACTAAGCAAAGAAGTTCAAGACAACATCACAATGAAACATCACTACATAACCACCCACCAGATTGCTTCAGATGAAAAAAAAAAAAAATGCCAAGTATTTCAAGTATAGGGGCAACTGAAAACGCTCGCACAGTGGTCGGTACAATCATGTTGGAGAAGTATTTGTTAATTTGAGTTTCCTTTCTCATTGTTGTAACAAAATTCTGGGCAGAAACAACTTCTGAGAGGAAAGGAAAGGTTTCTTTCAGTTTTTAGTTTCATGGTATTTTCCTTCTGTCACGGTTGGGGGTTGTAAAACATGGGACAAGCAGTTATTGTTCACATTGTGGCCATAGGCCACACAGAAGCAGAAAAGGACAGGCACAGCACAAATAGGCACAGTCTTTAGGGACCAGCTCTGCTAACCTACTCCCATCACCCAGGCCTGAGAACGGGACCGCAGTGCTGGATGCTAAGCATTCAAGCATGAGTCTGTGGGTGGCATTCCAGACTCAGACCAGGACATTAACATCTACCAAGGGTGAGCGTGTGCTGTAGCCCAGCAATCCCACTCCCAGGCACATATCTAGAAGGTACACGCTCACCTAGAATATTACCCAAAAATACCAAACCACACCCTATTTAATAGTTAAACCCAGAAAAATGCTCTGGCATTTACCTTGAACAGAGAACTCACATGACCAAATGCCATGTAGCAATGGAAGCAAACATACCATAGAGTATATGAATTTCATGTTGTTCAAGGGAAGAATCCAGAGATGAGCAAGTACATATCTCCAATATCAGATCTAATTTACAAGGTAAGACATTCGATTACAGTTATCCCTGTAGAGGACAAAAAGATAGGGACTGGAAAGGAAACAGAGAGTTTAGGAGCTGGTTGAGATGCTCTGTTGCCAGAGATGAATACTAATTATGCATAGGTTTTACTTTGCAAAAGCTCATTAAACTCTTCCATACATTTATATGTTTCCACTATATTTACATATAGCATATTTATGGACTTCATGAGTTAGAATGATACATTACTCAACTTTTCTTTACCGTAATGAATAGCTGAGACAATAAACTTAATACAAGAAAAGATGCATTTTTGCCTCACAGTTTGAGATCCTCCAATCCATGACCAGTTGTTCCCCTTGACTTGGGGCCTGGAAGAATATAGTATACTCCAGCAGAAAGCCTGTGGTGGAACAAAAACATTTACCTCAGAGTCAAGATAAGGAAGAGAAGAGCCTGGCCCTAATAGTCCCAGCAAGGGCACAACCCCCCAAGACCTTTCACTAGAGCCTAAATCAGTGGTTCTCAATTTTCCCAATTTTGCTACCATTTAATACAGTCCCTCCTACTGTGGTGACCCTCAGTCATAAAATTATTTCATTGCTACTTCATAACTGTAATTTTGCTACTGTTACAAATCATAACATAACTGTCTGTTATGCAGGATATCTGACATGTGACCCTCAAAGGGGTCATGACCCACAGGTTGAAAACCACTGGCCTAGATCTAAAATGTTGCACCACTACTCTACAACACTATGGACCAGGTATGAAACTTGTGATGCATGGATGTGTTTTTCTTTTACTCTCGGGTGTGGGACACGGGGCTGCTTCAGTTTGTCCACAGCTGTTAACCATGACTGTCTCATGCACTATCCGGGGCATGATCTTTGACAGTTGCAGAGAGTTTAATTCTGGAAACTTAAAAGAGTATAAAAGATCCTTTTACATCCGGAACCCACTGTGGGTTTTATTATCCTGTTTCAATTGTTGTCTTGGAGGTTTGCCACCTCTGTCTGCTAACATGGGCTTATTCATGGAAGCTTCTAGCCTCCATACAATCTAATCCAGGCCTAGAATGTTTTCCGCCACTGAGACTTGCTGGTGGGTTCAACTCAGCTGTTCCGACTCAAACTCCTTTCAACCTGGCTTCCCTCTCGGCCTCTGAATCGTTCTGTTTCACCTCAAACTAACTCTAGCAATCTGTTCTAATCTTCTGGCTCCTTATTCTCTGGCTCCTACTGTCTTAACCTGTGTCTGGCTAGTTCCCTCTCTTCAACCTGTCCCTGTAAAACTCTCCTGGTAAAGATTGCCTCTGAATTCCACATACTGATCTGCCATGAACTCAACTCTCCTGCACTGCCTCTCAAATCAACTGCCAGAGGGGAACTCATCAACAGAACTAACTAGGAAGAGCTGAGAGATATGCATGCCTCTGTCTCCTGAGTGCTGGGATTAAAGGTGTGTACCATCACTCCCAAGACCTAGGCTTTTCTTTACCTGAAACCTGCTCTGTACCAGACTGCCTTTGAACTCAGAGATCTATTTGCCTCTATCTCCTGGGATTAAAGGCATGTCTGTATTCCACCAAGAGTAGCCATGTTGCTAGATTAAAAGCCCTCTACCTCCTGCTCTTTTTTTTTAAATAACTATTTTATTTTATTTTATGTGCATTGGTGGGGGGTGTCAGATCACCTAAAACTAGAGTTACAGACAGTTGTGAGTTGCCATGTGAGTGCTGGGAATTGAACCCGGGTCCTTTGGAAGAGCAGACAGGATTCTTAACCACTGAGCCATCTCACCAGCCCCATGCTCCTCTCTTCATGCTCACTCCAAAATAGCCATTCTCTCTCTCTCTCTCTCTCTCTCTCTCTCTCTCTCTCTCTCTCTCTCTCTCTCTCTCTCCTAAATATCGCACTCCTTTCTCACCTTGAAATTTTCATGCAAATTATATTTTTGCTGAGAAATTTTCTGATCATTTTATTTAAAAAGACAACCCACCAAACACCAAACCTTTTTCCTCCAGTTTTATTTTCCCTTATAGGACATATTGTCTTTTAGTTTGCCATTATATTAGTTACTCTTCTCATTGTTCAACAATTTACCTAGAAAAAGCAATTTAAAGAAGGAAAAGTTTGTTTAGCTTACTGTTTGAGGGTGGTACACCATGGTGAAGAAGTCACAGGGGAAGGGAATATGAAGTGAGTGGTCACATTGTGTTTTTCACAGTATGGAAGCAGAGAAATGATTTCTAGCACTCAGCTCCTTTTCGCCCCACTCCTTTCTTCAAAGAGATGGTGCCACCCACATTCAAGATAGTTCTTCCCCCTTCAATTATACCTTTCTATACACACCCAGAGATGTGCTTCTTAGGTGACTCGAAAGACAGTCAGGCTGATAATGATGATTAACCACTGAAACCCGGCCCTTTCCAAATGTTGACATCACTTTAAATCATAACATTACATCCCTGTCCCCTGCACTCTCATTTTCATTTCACAATGTAAAACACGTTTAGTCAACCTCTAAAAGTTTCCGTGATCTTGAATAGTTCCAAGGTTGTTCACTAGTTCAACGTCTCTTCTGAGATTTATGAAATCTCTTCACTGTGAACTTCTTTTAAAAAAAAAAAAAGTGTGCTTTCAAAATACAATGCTACAGAATAAATGTTCTCATGTCAAATGAGAAAATGAGTGCATGGCAAGGAAATACCATACTAAAGCAAGAACAAAACCCAGCTGGAAAGATACCAAATACTCTATGTCAGCCATTTGGAATTAATAATGGAATCATCTAGACTCCGATGGGCTTGGGGTTCCATCCTGGTAGAGCCTCTCTCTTGGCCTCCTCCACTCTGTGCCTTCAGCTTGTCCTGCAAAGTGAGAGGAAAGTTAGGAAATACTTGGATCACTAGCCTAATTGTAAAACTACATTGTCAATGTACTCAATGATTACAGGTAACCACATGAGCAGAAATTATTTAGCAAGGAACACCTCTATGCATGATAGTAGTAGACTGTGTCACAGACCCGAGTGTCAATAAGAACAGAAGAGGTTACAGGGATAAAAGACCTGGATGGTAAGGTCAGTAAGGGACCGAGGTAGAGAGTACTGCAGGTGTCTGGACCCTTATGACTCTTTAGAGCAAGGTTCACAGGTGAGCAAATGACAAGCCTGAGATACACTATAAACGTGTGACAGGGAGCAGATGATGTTAGGTGAAGGTGTGGAAAACAAGAAAACCAAACTCATACGTTAGCAGGCTTCAGGGAAAAGAGACAAAGAGGAGATGGGTTTTCTGTACGTTGCTATGAAGAGCTGAATTTATGTTGCTGGGTAAGTGTATAAAATTAATGATAATAATTTAATAATGAAGTAAGTCATTAAGCATTGTGGTTCAAAAGCTCAATCACACTGGTGACTTGGACTAGCTGATTGTTCCAGAATCCTGTCTGGTCTTCTGAAGGCATAATGTTGTGCTCGCTGTACGTATTACACCTCTGAGGGGAAAGGCTTCCCCCAGGGAGGTTTTGCAGTTCTGAGGAAAGATATCCCCAGTGCAAGTGTCACAGGCCTGAAGAGGGAGATGTATCCTGGCAGTCAGGAGCCAAGGAATACCACAGAGTTGCACTACACAACAAACCTCCCACAAGAGATACACTGAGAGAGACACAGGAGGATGAGAAGCAGTGGAGAACTGAGCAAAAGGGAGACTTTACATCCAGTTTCTTGTGATGCAGTTTTCCAGGGTGGGGACTGGTGAGATTTCAAGCTCAGGCATTGGTGGGGTTTGGTAGGTTTTTAAACCCAGAAGTGGGCTCAGAAATTTTTTCCTACACTCATTTTCATACCAGTATACGTCCTATGATAGCAATCAAGAGTCCCATCTTCCAATGATACAGTTTGAGAAAAACTGGGGGAGTCACATCCTTGAGCTATTGATTTTTCTGCGGCCTCATGACAAAGACTCATATCTTATATACCCCAGATATCAGGTTTGGGGATAGGGTAAAGTTTATATCTTAGAGATTGTTCTCTTTATGAAGGCTTCCTGGTAAGATGGTAGACTGTTGGCTCCTCCCATGAGACCCAGTGAAGGGACAATTCAGAATAAGAAAAAAACAGGCTTTAACCCAAAGAGAGAAATATAGGGGGTGGAGGAAATCTTCAGAAATTCACAGAGGAAATGAAATGCAAAGGATTGCTGCTTATACCCATCTTGGGTCCCTGCTTGTGTCACACACTCACCATACACCTGGGGAATACCCTTCAGCTAAGACAGGTGGTATGATCTTGGCACTCTTGGGATTGTTGAGGGGATCTGTCAAGCCTACAGAATGCAAAAATCAAGTGAAGCTAGCAGAGGTTCCTAAGACACAAAGGAAAGGGTCAGCTGTAAAGATAATTCTAGCATACATCAGACATTTGGCCAATACAAAGTCAAAAATGACATAAATCAAAGTCAAGACAAGAGTCTGAAGGTGGACAGAGCCTGCCCCGTGTAACCAGTTTTAACAGTACTCAGTTCTAAAAACCCGGAAAGAAACCACTCCCACACCTTTCTCTTTTCTTTCATTTCCATGTAGTTGTTTCTTTAGAGTCTATCCATCATGAGTTTGATACTGTAGCTTTTAATTTTGATGCTTTTATATTTTATTCACCTATGGATAGCTGGCTAATTTTGTTGGTGTATTTTCCCATTTTTTAAATTTTATTTGTGTGTGTTTATGTGTGTGTGTGTGTGTGTTCATGTAATTTTTCACTTTATACAACTTTCTTCAGTAGTATTGCTACTTCTGGTTCCATGACCATCGGTTGTAAATTTGTGGGCTATAATAGATTTTGTGTGCATTTTTATTATCTTGTATAGTTTGATGATGTCGTGACTACATTTTTGGTTTCCTCCTACTGAAGCAGTACTTGGGACTGAGCCTTCAAAGTGGGCTGTTTTGTAACCACCGTTCTAAAAACCCAGGAGAGAAATCTAAACCAATGCATGCTCACATCACAACACAGAAACACAAGAAATATGGACAAGCACAAAGCATGACTCATGTAAAATTCTAACTTCTCAACTACCAAAATCAGCGACACTAAAACCAGATTAGATGCTGGATGAAGATTTCAACTTTTTTCTGATAAAAAACAAATTGCCAATGACCCAACATGGATATAGGCAAAGTGATGAATTCTATCCAGAAAGTAGAGAGAGAGAGATCAGCAATCCAGAAGAAAATTCTAACAAATGGACAAGAGAGAGAGAGAGCGAGAGAGAGAGAGAGAGAGAGAGAGAGAGAGAGAGAGAGAGTCCCAATAAAACAAGATCAAGGAAAAATAGTCAGATGTTGGAAACAAAATGTAAATATATCAAATTTTAAAACCTTGTAGAAAACATCACCAGTAAACTCAACCAACTAAAGCAAAGAGTATCCGGGAAGGATGGCAAGATGAAATGTTTCACTTACCCATCAATTAGGAAATGGTGAATAAGTATGAAGGCAGCATCCAAGAATCCTTGAATATAATAAAAAAAAATCCAGACCTAAAAATTTATGAGATTCAGAATAAAGCACACAGATGCTATTCATTGAAGTTATCCTCTGAAAAAAATCCAAATCCAGAAAGAAACGGACATCTAAACACAAGAAACACTTATAATCCAAAATTAATATAACCAGACAAAAAACTCTCCATGATATATTATAGTCAAGATGTCAAAAATACCAGGCAAATAAGCAAACAGGGTGGAGCAGTCCAAACCTCCTACAAAGGTAAAAACTCCAGAAACTCACCAGATCTCTCATCAACAAGCCTGAAAGTCATCAACGCGTGGAAGGATATATTACAAGCAAATAACTAACTGGCAACCAATAGTGCTTCAGCAGTAATGCTATCATTTAATATTGACAGAGAAATAAGGGTATTTCAAGATGAGCACAAACTGTAGGTGTCCATGAGCACCAAGCATGCAAAAGGAACTGAAAGAAATAATAAACAGAGAGGAGGACTAAAGGCCATTTAATCACTAGAGCTCAGGAAAGAATAAATTTCATGAGAGGAATGGCTGAACAAAGGAGAACTAAGATATCTTAAAAGCAAATAGCTTCAATTTACCATGAGGAGACATAGACCATCTGACTGAAATAAAAGACAACTCAGCCTCTGTTGTCTCTAAGAAACATGCCTTACTGGTAAACATACTCACAAATGGAGAAGCAGAAGGCAAAAAACAATTTACTAAGTAAATTCAAATTAAAAACAAGATGGAATGGCTGTTATGAAATCAGTGCAGGCTTCAACCCTATGTTACTTAGAAGAGATTTTTTAAACCACTACATATCAATAAAGAGATCAATTTAAGAAGAAGATATAATTATAAATACATACACCAAATGTCAGTCACTTAATAGAACAAGACAAACATCAATAGATATAAAACATCAAAGATATCTTGTTACAATAACAGTGGGTGGTTTCAGTACCCAACTGTTTCTGGATAGGTCACCCAAACTAAAAATCAACAAAAAAATCTTAGAGTTAAACTACAGCTTAGAGTACATGGATTTAATATCTACAAAATATTTCATCAAACATAAATTGAACACATATTTATATCAACAGCCCATGGAACCATTTCTAAAATAGACAATTTTCTAGGTAACGAATCAATCTTTAGCAAATACAAAGTACTTTAAAGAGGCATGTACCTTATTAGATCGTAGCATGCTACAACTAGAAATCAATAGCAAAAAATTACAGAAACTACACACACATATATGTGTATATATATATGTATATGTGTGTGTATATATGTATATATGTGTGTGTATATATGTATATATATGTGTGTGTATATGTATATATATGTGTGTGTGTGTATATATGTGTGTGTGTGTGTGTGTGTGTGTGTGTGTATATATATATATGATTGAAAAGTACAATCTTAAATCACCAGTAGGTCATTGAAAAAATCAGGGAAAAAATTTAAAAATTCAAATTTAAAAAATCAAATACCTATGAATACAACCTACCAGAACCTTTAGGATACCCCTGAGGCAATTCTAACAGCAAGTGCTTATGTTAAAAAACCATGAGGGGCTTTCAAGTAATGGGTGGGGCTAGAGCACAGATGGTGTGAAGGAAGAAAGAATAGTACTGGAGGGACAAGGCTTAAGTGGGGAGGGAAATGGGAGGCCAGGGTAGAGGAAGGAGTATGGAGTGGGATGATCAACGCTAAAGACCTTTGAAAATAATATATAGAAACCTACTACAATGGAAATATATATATTATGTATATTATCATATAGATATACATATATATGTATATATATGTGTGTGTGTATGTGTATGTGTGTGTGTGTGTGTGTGTGTGTGTATATATCTCAGCTGGCAAAGGCCACACCTTGCATGAGGCAATCATAGTTAACAGCTGTGGATAAACTAAGGCAGCCCCATATCCTACACTTGGGATTAAAACAAAAACATGCTTACATAACATAACACGGGCCTTAGAGAAACCAAACTTCCACTACAGGGCAGCATTTGGGGTTTTAAGTTATGTCAGAATATGAAACTTCATAAAACGGTGTCTAGGCGGATGTCCTTCCTCTGGGAGTGGCTGTGTTAGAATGCTCATGCCCTGCCCTACCATTGTCTCGGGTATGCTATCCCGTCTAGATTCCTGAAAGGAGAGGACGGTGCAAGTTATCCATGCACTCCCAGCCCCTTGTACTCTGAAGAAGGGCGAAACATCATAAATGTTGACTGAAGAAATACATGGATGAACAGAACCTTTCCTATAAGCGATTGAGAACAACAGTGTTTCCAATGAAGGTGAAAAAGATCTGGAATCCGTGCTTGCAACCGCTTACAGTAGAGACTGGAGGCAAAGAAATCTCGCTGTAAAAGCTACCGTGACGGCCTGGCAAGGTTTCACCACACGGCATTACAGTATGTCGAGGGATATGATTTAAACGGAGGCATGCCATAGCACGCAGCAACAAGCCAAGTCCTCTTACACTCAGGCAGGGGGCTGATTACAATTGCGCTCAGTATCATTTCCTTCTGCACAGAGCTGTGGTTTATCCTGAAGCCCTCTCTTCCTTCCCACCATGGGATACGTGCCGTTTAAGCTTCACAACTTCCAAACCCCTATTCCATGGCAACAGACCGTGAGCTCCTAGAGAAGGCCTCGGGGCCCTCATTGAAGGGCTGCTGTGCTGTAACTGGTGTTTCCTGGAGTGACACAGAAGCCATGGGTTGGATGCTTTATGCCTTTACCCACAGAGCAGTCATTAGGAAACGTTTGCAAAGGCAACTGTGTCGGTGTGGGTGATGTTGGTTGTACAAGATCCCAGGAAGCAGCCTTCATCCCACAAGCTGTACAGATAGAACAAGGCACAAGAGATGACAGCAGATCTGTCAACAGAGTTTAATAAGAATGCTTGGCACCTAAGGTGAGTCCATCAGGATCTTGGCTAAATACTTCATACATATTTTTTTTCCGGCTGAGTTTGGGGCACAGATCCATGAAGCAGGCACACACTTCATCTCTGTCCTTACAACCTATAAAGCTGAAACTCAAGTGAGCTAAACTCCTTACTTGGAGTCATATGACTTACAGGGGCTAGAACTGATTGTCACCACATTTGGTGCCTCTAACCCCTTTGCCTTTTGCTGCCCTGTAGGACATTATACTGGCAGCTGTTTTTGCCGCAAAAGGCTGCCTCAAGCGTGGAGCCAAACCCAAGCCAATGTTTTTTATGCCATCCATTGCTCATTTAAGGAAATTGCTGGCGCATGCTGTGGATCCCAAACTTCATTTCCTCCTTTCTAACCATATGTGCCTCCCCACTTCAGAGCCAAGAGTTCCTGGACTTTCTTCCAGCTGAGGTTCTTCTTTCAGGGTAGTCAGGGTGGCTGCGAGCAAAGCTCAACTCAGCCAACCCAGGGGGTCTGAATTGGCAGAAGGCCACCAAAGAAAACTTCTAAAGCAGATCCACTCCGGCGTCCAAGAGGAAAATCATTAAACAGACCCTGCTGAGACCGACTGCCACCAATCAGGTCTTCGCCTTACGGCAGCCTCTGTGACAACACTTTTGCTTAAAGCATCCGGTGTCCGCTTCTGGGAGTCACAGCAAATAACTACCAGAACCATGCTGATTTCCTGCTCATATGAATACTTTCCCTTAAAAAATTCTATTATGGAGGAAAAGATACAAGTCCCATAAGGCAGAGAAGCAATTTAATAGAGCACTAACTACTGTCGGAAGACACTCTGAGAATACAGAGTGTCATAGGAGAACCTGGTTAGCAGAATAATTTTAAGCAACGATGAAAAACTGAATCAGAAGAGAAAGTATTAGGCAAAGTCCAGTGGTGTCAGTAGGGAAAGCAGATTATACGCTAGAACATAAAGCAAGTCTTACAATATATAAGAAAGCTATCTCACCCCAGTGTAGTAAAAGTAGAACTCAACAGTACAAGAACCTACGGAATATTCCCGAAGTCCAGGAGACTGAAAGAATGATGACCAAATCATCAAAGGAATCAAGGAGGGAATAAAATACTCCTGGGATCAAGTGAAAATGGAATAAACTGTTCCTAGAATCAAAAATCTCATGCTCAGAGAAGGAAGAGTTGAAGTGTAGTGCCAGAAGGCAAGCATGTTTCCCAGGAAGAGATTCCACACTGTTCTGATAATTTGTGGGGCCAAGTGACATGGGAAAGTGGAGCCAGAGAGGGCTGCTCAGTTAGCCATACCTCTTGCCTTCCGTGTAAGCCTAAACTCCTACAGGGCCCCACAGAATGAATGACTTAAAAGGTCCTTGAACCTCCGTGCTCCTCTTCACAATGAGGCCATATTGGGTAAGTCTCCTTTCTCTGTTTCTCTTTGTTACTGGTTTCATCAACCAGCTAACTAAGGAGAGGTGTCTGAGTCTAGCTGGTTAGGACCACCAGGATCCGGGCTCTCATCCTAATAACTCCTAGAACATCAGCCGCTAAAGTAGCTGGGCACCCAGTCAGTGCTGTGGGGCCCAGCATTTGTTCAGTCTTGCTTTTGGATTTTAGCCTGTGGCAGTCAGTGGCAAAGCTCCCGCTCAGCTGTCACGCAGTCTTAAAGGGCTTCAGCGCAAGGTAATTGACCATGGCTGGTGGGAATTTTCTCCAAGTCTATCATTTTAATGAAGAAAGTCAAATGGAAATGATCTCGTGTAATAGAAAGATTGGTTCCAGTCAAACAACTTCAGAAATGTCCCTCTTCCCCTTTGTCAGGCGCTCTACAGTTGAGGAAGAGTGTTTATATATTTAAAGAGGTGAGGGAAGGGCACCAGGGCCGGTGACTCAAAACATCCCACGTCTATCACCTCTTTCAGTTGCCCAGAGATATCAAAATGGTTCTTTTCAAAGTGGTTTTTTTTTTTAACATGCCAATAAGGAGAGACTTATTTCATATCTTGCCCCCATATATTTTCCATTTTATTTATGAATGCAGGCAGTGACCCACTAAATTGATTTCTGTAACCCCCACAAATGGTTTGCATAGTTTGCACCCTGCACTTTAGAAGTTACTAGGACAGAGCATGTGGGAAACTTTTATAAACTACCAACATTCATTTGTTCGTTTTACCCACTGACCTATAAGGCCAGGCTCCTGCTTTCTTAATTCCCACCCCCTCTTCTCCAAGAGCAATTGATGTGATTCCACAACACAGCGACAAGACAGTCTAGCCACAATGTACCGAGCCAGAGTTAAGGAAAAGGCAAGCATCCTCTGGAAAGGGATAAAGCGCAGGAGGTGACACCTCCCTTTGGGAATCTCTCTTGATGCCTTCTCTGTGCTTTTCTCTCTGCCAGGGTGAGTTTGTTTCAGGTAGTTCTTTCACACGTTTATGTTGAAATACAAAACTGTAATGCAAATGGGTGGGCAAAGGCTCTCCAGCCTCTTGTATTCGGGGTTGTTTTCTGAGCTAATGCTACAGCTGAGAGCTTTCAGCTGTGCTGCCAGCAACTGCTTCTGCCATCCAGGAAATTTCTAGGAAAGAGTGCATCCTTTCTTAGGTTTCTGCCCCACCTCTGCCCTGGGACTTAAAGACAGTGAGGATGGTGTGATGGGTGCATATGTGTCTGAGAGATGATCTTGTGATTGATTTCCCTCTGTTTCACATTAAGTGAACATAGTCATCATCTTTGGCCAACATCAATGTGAGGTAAAAGCAAACCAAAAAGGATATTTTACCTCCTACAAACTGATGCCTGTTTTCTTAATTTATGTGGCCTACCGTCTAAAAAAATCAAAAATCCATAGGTGATTTTGTTAACATGAGCAAAATTGAGAGAACGATCCAAGTTCAAATACCATTCAATGTAATCTGATTTCACAGCTTGGGATCTCATTAACCCTAACTTCTCCAGAACAGAAAATAGAAACTTCAGGATGGTAAACATGCCTCTTTCTGCCTCACTAAACAGTCAACAGTGCATGGTTTTGAAAATGCATCAACTAGCTATTGGGTCAATACAAACAAGATGGAAAACAAGTGTTTCTCCTGAGTAGGTTCCGAATAGACTCTAAATCAGTATACCCCAGTTGTAACTCACACCCCATGTCATCATGGCACCACTCCCAATAAGCAAATTATAGACTCAGACTAGATGTCTTCATCACACAAGTAACTTTGCAGGGATGTTTCATTATCCAAACCACCATAATAACAGGAGGAAGACAGAAGCAGATGTCTTAGCAACAGTAAAATGTGACTAAGCCAACAGCCCAGGACCCAATACCCCTTGAGGCTGAGGAATAGGGCTATTCTATTCAGAGATTCCAATTCTACCTTTGTTCTTTTCCCCCACAGAATCTAGAGATGTGGAGGCAGAAGACTAGCTTGGTTTCCTGCCAGCCAAGGCTGACTTCAGAGCTCTCCAAGTAACTGAATGAAGTATCATAAACATTCATGATAGTGAGCCCAGCCCCCATAGCATCAGACTCGGTGGCTCTGAGCAAAGCTAATTCGAGCTGCCACCACTAGCCACCATCCAAGAATGACTTTCAACCTTAACATCTTGAGACAAAGATATATGTGACCAGAGGTTAAGAGCTTTGCTCTCAGTTGCTGAGGGCTCTGGGCTGCTTCATCTTTAATCATCTGTTTTATCTCCACTGCATTGTCAGAGTCCTTGCCATGGCATCTAGCACGTTTTTCATGTGCTCATACAGATCTTTATCAGCTGTAAGAAATGTGCTCCTCTGGGTCTCCGTGGGATTAATTGTGGGCCACTTGACCATTCATATGATCAAAGGACTTCAGAGGCCAGGATCATAATTCAAGCCAAAGCAAGAGGTGATCCAAAGAACCCGATCAAGAAAGAAAGGCTTCTGACAGCAATGGGGAAAACCTCTTCCCAAGATCTACACAGAACAAGGAGTCTTAAACAGGCTCATATACAACTTCATGCTTATTAAGCAAGGGCTAAAGATTAAAACAAGAATAAGAGAGACTCACCCATCTGGATTCTCTGGTTTTGTTCATGTAGCTCAAAGACCAATTTTTGCTAGCTGTGCTTTAACAATGGAGTGGCATGTCACGCTGAAAAGACAGCATGGTGACTTCAAATTGATAGATTGTATGCACGTATTGGTATCTGGCTGCGTTAAATCACTAAAGCTAGCACTACTTAATGCAAGCTCATGAAGTGGGCTTTGGCATAAAATTTCCAGCAATCAGTGCTGCCGTAAAAAGAGACTGCGAGGAACAGAAACTTTTGTCCTTCAAATAAATAAAGGAATCATAGTGAAGCAGACTGTCTTCTTTCTTCCCTGACTTAGTCTGTCTAACGATGAGGCCAATAGCCTGGGTTTCCACACTTAATGTTTTGAGGAAACTTCACTCCACTTAGCAGGGTGATGTGGATAACTAGGGGACCATGTCTTGTTCTTGATTTGAAGTTAGAGGTGCTGCTACTTTTAAGTCAGAAAGCCATCTTTCTACTTTTCTGGTAAGATTTACAATCTTCTTTAGGGGCAGATTATTCTCATCACCTTAAACAAAAACAGAAACAAACCCACATCCTGGTGGTCCCTATAAGCCAAGTAATTATGACATTCTCCTGGGTCTGCTGCCTGTCTGAACCTTGTACCACCTCCCCTTTGTCTTTTTTATGTCTCTTTTGGGTGCTGGCCCGGATATGCTTTTCCTGATACTCTGAGCCTGTCTTTCACTAAAGCTCCCCTCCCGTCATGTGGCTGCCTGTTCTCTATATGTCTGTGGTCCAGCTTGAAGAGCACGGGGCTCTCTCCTTCCCTCCTCCACTCTCCTCCTCACAACAGCTGCTGTGAGATGTATAGCTTGTCTGTCCTGGGCTGGTTTTTGTTTCGTTTTTGTTTCATTATTTTTAAACTCTAAGAAATTGTCCCTGAGCTTCTGTTCTTAAACTACGTTACTAGTGGGACTGAAGAACACCAGAGAGGATCCAATTTCCCCTTTTATTATTGGGTGGTCACAAAGGGACTCCTAAAACTTCTGGTATCATATTTGGTGACCTGGGCAGGGATCTTCAAGAATTATCTCTAACGACAAAACAGGTAGGCACTTTTGTTTGTCTTGCCTTGGGGCTATAAAATGCTTGCGTGGTACTCTGCCTCCCGGAGAAGAAAGAAAAATAAGCCTCTTCATTACAGTACCTCTCTTGCTTGTGCTGTTTTTCTGTGTCTGTGTCTGACTTATGGCTGTGTGGTAGGGAGCTAAATAATGTTGTTTTAATTTCCTATTCTCTCTTCTCTCTCTCTCTCTCTCTCTCTCTCTCTCTCTCTCTCTCTCTCTCTCTCTCTCTCTCTCCTTCCCTCCCTCCCCCCCCCCATCTGCCCCCCCAGCTTTCTCTTCTTTTCCTCTCTGTCACAGGTCCCTCAAAGGACTGAGGAGGCTGTGTGGATCAGGTTAAGAGGAAAGGTGAAAGGTAAGAGTGGCTCTGTGTGGAAAGGCCAGACATTGCTTTGGGTCACATGGAGAAGCTGCTGCGTTGCTTGGAAAAGCACCAAAAAAAAAAAGAGAGAAAGAGAGAGAGAGAGAGAGAGAGAGAGAGAGAGAGAGAGAGAGAGAGAGAGACACTAAGGTTTTTGCATCAGGATTAACTAGTTTTAGCAAGTTGTTTTCTTTGGGACTTAAATTTCCAGTAGCATGCAGTGTGACAGATCTGTTTGATTTCAGCCCAGACCATGCTGAGGGGGGACAAAGTGGATCCAATGGTCACTTTCTCATTCTCCATTTCTCCATGTGCTCACACAGTAACAGCGCCACCTATAGGTGATGGACACACTGCCCCACTCCTTCCGCTTCGCTTTTTTTTTTCTTTTTTTTTTTTTCTTTTTTAATTTATTCAGATTACAACTCAATCGTTATCCCATCACTTGTATCCTCCTGTTTCTCCCTCCCTGCTTTCTCCCTATTCCCCTCCCCTAGGTCTAAGACCCACAGGGACCTCCTCCCCCACTATATGGTCATAGGCTATCAAGTCTCATCTTGGTAGCCTGCTTATTCTTTCTTTGACTGCCATCAGGCTTCCCCACCAAGAGGAGGTGGTCAAATATGGAGCACCAGAGTTCATGTCAGAGTTAGTCCCCGCTCTCCACATAACTGTGGAGAATGTCCTGTCCATTGGGTAGATCATAGTAGGTGTTTGATGTTTACTACTTGTATTGTCCTTGGTAAGTGCAATAGTCTGAGCAGAGCCCCCTGGGCCCTGATCCACCCATCATGATGAGTGAGTTAACCCAGAAGCAGAAAGACTCACATGGTACATACTCACTTATAATTGGGCACTAGCCCAAAAGGCATGTCCCACGAAAGTCTTCACTTACCAGGAGATTGGGATAGATGTGAGGACATCCTACTGAAACTCTAGGTAAGAGAAATATAGGAGATGGGGAAATAGAAGGACCCAGAGGGTCCTAGAAACCTACAAGAAGAACATCCTTCCACTTTCCTTAAGACCCTTTCCCAGCAACAGCTTGCTCCTGGGAGCCAAGGGTAATTCAATACAAAATCCAGACATCATTTGGCGTTCCTAGTTCTAATGACTATAAGGCAGATGGGTAAAGGAAAAGCTTTTTCAGAAGGCCTGGATGCCTCAATAATCCTGTCTGCCTGAGGGAGAAGTACACAAAGAGTAAAGCCCATGTTTGTCCCTTTGTTGTCGAAGCCATAGTGACAGTTCTTTTTGTGTAAATACATAACAAATAGCCACAGTGAAACTTTCAGCGTACCAGCCCCTGGTTTCACAAATCCCACTTCTCAGAACAAATTTGTGATTTGTTGTCCCCATTTATTTTTAACTTTTCTCCTTTATCTTATATGTTGTATATATAATTGTTTTGCTTGTATGTATGTCTCTGAACCGTGTGCATGCAATGCCATAGGAGGCTAGAAAAGGGAATTAATTAGATCCCCTGGAAGTAGAGCTACAGATGGTTATGAGCTACCATGTGGGTGCTAGACATTGAACTCAGGTCTTCTGGAAGAATAATCAGTGCTCTTAACTACTGACCCATCTCTCCAGCTTCTGTGGGTCCATTTTAAGTGAGACTTTAAAACAGCTTAAAGACAAAAACAAACAAATAAAAAACCCAAATCACTGATCTACCATCATTTCAAACCAAAGTTGTTTTGAAGGATCTGTAATTTGTCAGTCTTCATTAGCTAAAACGTATAAGGGTATATACATCTAATGGCAATTTAGTCTCCTTCCAGTGGTCAAAGGTGAGTTAGCCATTGACAGGTGACATGCAATTAACCAATCCGAGACTCTCCTCTCCCCAGCCACTGTTACTTGCTGGTACAACTTTGGGGAGGGTCTTGTATGTCTTGTAAGTTTTGCATACTTCCTAGAGCCTTAGGCCCCTCCTTCCTTCCCTAGGAGGGAATGTTTCCGTTCTGAGGAAGTAGCTGTCCAGTATCTTGCTATGGAACTCTCTCCGCTGGTATCCGATGTGGCATTGTGTTGCAATATTTATGAGCGAAGTTGAGCCAAAGTTTGGGGCTTGATACATTATTGACAGGATTGCCTGTACTAATATGGTGGGTTTCTCATTATGCTGGTTCAGTTTAAATGGCTTTGGAATTACATGCATTTGAAAACTCGGGTAGATGTCACCAGATGTTTTTGGGAAAGAACAACCTTTGACAACTGTATGTTGTCTATAAAAATCAGTCTATTTCACGTTACAATCTGAGGAATGCATTGCATTTTCATGGCCCTTGTCCTGGTTATTTCATCTTCTAATTTGCAAGGAATTGAACAAGATACCCTCGTGACATTTATTTTACCTTGATTTCATGATGATTTGCCCTGGCATCATTTCTTGTTCTTACATTTTGACATTCTCCCACCTCTGGATTTCTTCAAATTGCTTTCACTTTGTCTCATTTATTGTCTCATTTAAGAAAAAAAAAAAGCTTGACTGCATTTACTCATTGTTTGCTTATTTTTAAATCATTAATTTATTCTTATCTTTTGTGTACTTTTGACTTACTTTGTTATCTATAAAACTTCTTGATTTAAATTCTCTCAATTCAACTGTTTCGTCCTATTTTTATACACATATTTAAGGCTACATCTCTGTAAATATTGCCTTTCAGATGTTAATACACAAAGTTTTCATTAGTGTTTTTAGACATTCTGCAATTTTAACTGATGTATTGTCTTTGAGCCAAGAGTTATTTGGCAAAAATAATATAATTTCTAACAGAAAAGGGCTTTGAGTATTTGTTCAGTTTTTGGTCTCTTGCCTAAAATTTTCCCAATTTAGTTACATTGTGAAAAAAGAATTCTGTGTGCTTCTCTCTCTCTCCTCTCTCTCCTGCACACACAGACACACATGTGCACACACACACACACACACACACACACACACACGTTGTTCATTTCCTTTTCCACTTGCCTAGTTTATCAATGGCATTGTCCTGTTACAATGTTAAAAGGTTGGACAGCCCTGGGACTGTAACTCAATGGACCCCATTCCGTGCCCCTTTTTCTTCAGTCTTCTTTAACAGACTTTCTCCTCCCAAGCTTGGTCCACTTCACTAACCACAGCCAAGGGGTCCCATAGCATCCTGTCCCCTCACCCACACCAGGAATAACAGACACTATTTCCAGTCTAAACGCTAAGCCAAAGTCCAAGACTCACTCTGATTCCATTAGTTTGGGCTACAGTATCCATTTCTGCACATCAGTACCATGCCCAGAGGAAAAGTTTCTTCACTGACTTCAGGAATATGTGGTCCTGTGGGGCTGTGATGGAGACCCCCTACCCGGAAGAGTTTTGATTGCCCGACAGAAATAACACACTATTGGTATGGGTGTCCACCAAAGAGTATTATTCCTTTCAATGGATCAACATCAAATTACTTTGCAGAAAGGCTGCCTAATTTGCACTACCACCAACCATGTGTGAAAGCAGCTTTTCCCAATATCCTCACCAATGTTTTCTAACGTTTATATTTTATTCGTAGTTACCTAATTTCATGTTTATAAGTGTCTCTTCACGTGTTTATTGGTGTTTGGTGTTTCTCCTGTAAATTGCCTACTTATATGGCCTCTGCTTGTATTTTTGAATGATTTATAGAAGCCCCATATATGCTCTACACAATAATCAATCAACCATTAAATATGCTGCCAAGAGTTTTCTCAGCATGTTACACGTCTTTTAACTTTATCGTGATTTTTATTGTGCAGAGATGATTTTTAATTCTTATGAGTTTTATATGTCAATCATTTTCTTGTATGGCTCCTGGTACTTATGTCCTATTAAGGAACCCTTTTTCTGCTTTTAGTTTTGAAAAAAAATGTACTGCATTATAGTCCTCTGAACACTTCTAAGTTTCTTGTGTATTCAGTTACTTAATTCACCCGACATTTATTTGTATGGCTGATAGAAAGTAATAGTCTGCTCTTTTTTTTTTTCTGAATCAAATTTCAATTTCCTAACATTATTTATTGCCTGGTTGCACTTTTCCATGAGTTTGAAATCTACCTTCATTATAACGTATATTTAAACAGATGCTATTTAACTCTGTTCTGCTCCCAACTGCGAAGAGTCTACCACACTGTTTGTTCTTTTGCTGTTTCTTTTCTAAAATATATTTTATTAATTTTTTCATATTACATCTCAATTGTTATCCCATCCCTTGTATCTTCCCATTCCTCCCTCCCTCCCATTTTCCCCTTACTCCCCTCCCCTATGACTGTAACTGAGGAGGACCTCTTTCCCCTGTATATGCTCATAGGGTATCAAGTCTCTTCTTGGTAGCCTGCTATCCTTCCTCTGAGTGCCACCAGGCCTCCCCATCCAGGGGACATGGCCAAATATGGGGCACCAGAGTACGTGTGAAAGTCAGTCCCCACTCTCCACTCAACTGTGGAGAATGTCCTGTCCATTGGCTAGATCTGGGTAGGGGTTCGAAGTTTACTGCACGTATTGTCCTTCGCTGGTGCCATAGTTTGAGCAAGACCCCTGGGCCCAGATCTGCCCCTCATAATGTTCTTCTTGTAGGTTTCTAGGACCCTCTGGATCCTTCTATTTCCCCATTCTCCCATGCTTCTCTCACCTAGAGTCCCAGTAGGATGTCCTCCCCTCTGTCCCACTTTCCTGATAAGTGAAGACTTTCATGGGACATGCTCCTTGGGCTAGTGTCCAGTTATAAGTGAGTATATACCACTTGACTCTTTCTGCTTCTGGGTTAACTCACTCATTATGATCATTTCTAGTTCAATCCATTTGTCCATAGATTTTGTGATTTCCTTGTTTTTAATAGCTCAGTAGTGTTCCATCGTTCAAATGTACCACATTTTCTATAGCAGCCTTATTCATAATAGCCAGAGCATGGAAACAGCCTAAGTAAAAGAATGGATAAAGAAACTTTTGTTGTTTCTTAATTAGCATGCATGATCATGGGGTTCATTATAACATCATCATCACCATCATCACCATCATCATATACAAGTGAGTGTTCATATTCACATTCTCCTATGTTTCGATGCTCCGAACAGTGCCCTTTCTTCTCCAAAACCATCTCCCTACTGCTTTCATGTAGTATATATCAATATATTCCTGTAATATATATTGATCTGGATTCTAAATATTTTAAAACCACGATATTTGTCTTTTCAATTCTTACCTGATTTTCCTGATGTGGTGACATCCAGTTTCATGCATTTTCTGCTAATGTCATCATTTTATCCTTATTTATGACTGAATAATACTCCCTTGTACACGTGCATCATATATCCATCTATAATGTAAATGTGGGTGTCTCTGCTGATTCTATACCTTCGGTATTGTCCCCATTGCCACAAAACATGAGTATGCAAGTGGGTTTGTGGCTTGGTGACTCATATTCCCCTTCGTTTATATGTAAGCGTATAGGCAAGTCATATGATAGTTCTATTCTGAGTTTTCAGCATACATCTTAATGACTCTAAAGCGTGCTCAAGACCTAACTCATTACCACAGCATAGAAGACTCTCAGGTGTATTCATGATTATTTTCCAGCTTTCTCACCCATTTTCTAGCTCTTGTTTTGGTCGTACCACACAGATAGGATTCTGCAACACAGCTTCACTCTTCTATTCCTTCTTCCTGAAATGCCCTGCCCTCCTTCTCCACTCATCCTTTTAGCACTCAGCTCAGTCAAAGCTACAGCCACCAGTCCCTTAACCCCAAGGGAGGCTCCTTGTCCTTATGCTCCTTGCCAGTCACCTTCCCATGCTTTATTCACACAAGGTAGCTCATGCCTCCTGCTCACTTCCCTGTTAAAGACTTTGATTCTCTTCTTGATGCTGTTCATATTCAGAAGAAGAAGAAAAAATTCTAGTTTGTTTATTGTTACTGGCCTCAAGGGAGCTTCCTCTTCCAACAGGTTACACATGGCCCAGCCAGCTCATCACCCAGGCTAACCAACACAACAGGAGAGAGGACCATCTCTTTCCTTCATGGTAGTGCGAAGTTCACACAGCAGCACAGCACCGCAGGCCACACCCTTAACAAGGAACTTCCCTTGCTCTCCCTGCTTCCTTTCCTTCTTCCTTTAAAGCTTCCTCTGTAGGTTACAGAAGCTGAGTTCATCTCAGGCTCCACTTCTGTGAGATTCAGCCCCACATAGGCAAAATACTCAGACATATGAAAATTTTTAAGTATTTGCTATCCTGAGATCCTCTACATATTCTCTCTCTCTCTCTCTCTCTCTCTCTCTCTCTCTCTCTCTCTCTCTCTCTCTCTCTCTCCTCTCTCCTCTCTCCTCTCTCCTCTCTCTCTCTCTCTCTCTCTCTCTCTCTCTATCTATGTATCTATCTCACCTTATCTTATGCCATTAGATCTTCATGCATACCCTCACGGATAGCTCCTTTGTCACAGCAACCCTACGTTTCTCTGTCCAATACTCCTCTCACCACTCTAGCTATACTTGACGTACTTGTGATTCCCTCTTGATGATGCTGCCTTCTCTATACTCCGGCCAGTGCACTATCTCACTAGTCTTCTCTTAGCCCTTCCCAGTGTCCTCAGCTTTCTCATTCCTAAATTACGTTTCTTCAGGGCTTGATCTGTGAACTTCTGCTTCTTCACCCACAGAACTCCCTAGGGCTGGATTGTCTCATGTGGTAACTGATGCCCTCAGACTTCCACCTTCACTTCTGGATCCTCTCTGAAGCCCAGAACTATAGCCCCACTACCTGCTCAGTATATGTATGTTTAATGCCAACACACATCTCAGATTTAATGTGTTTACAGCAAGTGCACAGTTTGTGACCATATCCTAGCCCAGATATGCTTCGCACACCCACATCACCCTAGCTCGATAAACATCAGCCTTCCCTTTTCATTGCATAAAATGTAAACATTGACATTGTTTTTATGTTCTTCATTCTCCTGTGCTTCGTACACAGAATTTGTTGGGCAATCTAGCCAAGGACAACCTTCAAGGTGTGTGCCGAGTTAATCCTTTTCCAGTCATTATATACAACTGTCTCCCTCATCCAAGCCTCCCTCATTCCTGACCTAAACAGCTGTCCTCTTCTCTTACCTTTGTGCCTTATCATCTATTTTCAACAGGCTATCCTGAGGGATTTCTCCAAAACCAGTCCACACCATTCCTACCATAAACTGTTTCCAGGGGCATGCAGTAGTAGCTTAAATCATAGTGTCTTAGTTTTCTATTACCATGACCAAAGCAACTTTTCAAAGAAAGCATCTAATGTGGGATTCACAGTCCCAAAGCGCTCATGATCACCATGACAGGGAGCATGGCAGCAGACAAGCTGACATGACAGTGAAACAACAGCCTAGAACTTAAAGAGAAAGACCCTGGGAAAGTCATGGGCTTTTGCTACCTCCAAGCCCATCACCAGTGACACATCTCTTCCAATAAGGCCACACCCCCTAATCCTTCTCAAACAGTTCCACCAACTGGGGACCAAGTATTCAAATGTATGAACTTGTGTGGGCCATTCTTATTTAAACCATCACACGTAGAAGTCAACTTTCGGTCAAGTCCCAGATCCCCACGGTGTCTCCATCCCTCATCTGTAAAATGGATAGGCTGGCAGTAAGAGCTACCTCCCAGAACTTCTGTGAGACATTAATGGGGCTGTGTTCAAATAGCACACGCAGCAAGATCTGCTGTTGTACTGTCTGATGGCAACAGTGAGCCTTCTCAGCCATTTTCTTTCACCTCTCCTTCTTCCTATTCTATTTTAGATTATTTAGCCAGTGCACCTTGGGATGTACAGCTGGAAAACAAGCACCCTGAGCCTATCCCACATCTGCTGTTGATGGAGATACGTGTAGCTTATTGCTTTGCTGCCTTTTCAGTTCCCTGCACAACACCTACCATATAGATCCTTACAGATGAGTTTCCCACTGAGCAATAGAAAGACAATGTGAACCCGGCCATTCCCTCTCTACTCGCCTGCTACGCTCTTTTCCATACGGTCTCTGTCTAACACCCCAAGGAAAATGCTTCTGTTTTGTTGCTGTTCCTTGCCCATAATGGCACAAGTTCTTTACTGAGAGATTTTCTTTTGTTCTGTTCATAGCTTAGGATAGTCGCAGGGCACAACCAGTATTTGATAAAGATCCTACTGAGCCAGTGAATTAGGATACTATTGAAGCCCTTTAAATATTTCATTGGCCTGTGAACTAGATACAAATTAGGGAAAGTTCCTGTGAGAATTGACAGGATGAAGAAACTGAATGACTGAAGGGGCACGGTGAATAGGATTGGCAGTAGAGGGCACCAGAGAGAGTTTTGGGGAGATGGTTTTTTGAAATATTGGTCAAAAATGAAAGGCTGGGTGGGTATGAAATAAGCACACAGGAAAAGAAACCCAAGCTGGCAGTTGGGAATTTGGCTTTGCTATTAGGAGTTGAACTGCAACCGTGTTTGAAAGCCAACAAAAGTGTCATTCCGAGCCACAGCTGGACTGAGGCCGACACGGATGAATAGAAGCGAGTCCATACTAAGCTGTCCATGTAGGGGCATGCGTCCACGCTAAGTGTGCAGAGGAAACCAATAAAAATAGGGAAGAAGGCTGGTAGAAAGGAGAGCAATAAAGAGAAGAATACCTACAAGTAGAACATTATGATAGGCAGATTTGGGCCCAGGGGTCCCGCTCAAACTAAGGCACCAGCCAAGGACAATACAGGCGGTAAACTTTAAACCTCTACCCAGATCTAGCCAATGGGCAGAACATTCTCCACAGTTGAGTGGAGAGTGGGATATGACTTTCTCACATACTCTGGTGCCTCACATTTGACCATGTCCCCTGGAGGGGGAGACCTGGTGGCACTCAGAGGAAGGACAGCAGGTTGCCAAGAAGAGACTTGATACCCTATGAGCATATACAGGGGGAGGTAATCCCCCTCAGGAACAGTCATAGGGGAGGGGAATAAGGGGAAAATGGGAGGGAGGGAGGAATGGGAGGATACAAGGGAGGCGATAACCATTGAGATGTAATACGAATAAATTAATAAAATAAAATTTTTTTAAAAAGAGAATACCGTTTTAAAAAGGAACAGCAGCTGCTCAATGCAAACCAAAGAAGTGGTTTTAAACTAGAAGCATTTTCAAGATAGAATGTAGGATAATGAGACTTCACAGGCCTAATGAGAGGGCCTTTGCCTGCCAGTGTGGGCCCCAGATTTCCCTGGGCTACTCTCTATCTGACACATGCCTTCTGGGTCTCATGCATGTCTCAGGACCCACAGTACTTTCTACCCTTCCTGTAGCTGGCTAGGCTCATATTGTCTCATTGCCTTGTGTCTTGTCTTTCAAGACTGACTTCTCTAAGTACAAAGTCTCATTAATCATCCTTTGTTCCAGACACATAATTCTGTGGCCACCGCATCCTCGTCATCCATAGCTGGAAGCTGTCTCTTCTGTGTATCAGCAGCAGTGGCGTCCTCAGAACCAAGGATGCTCTTCTGCCATCTCCACCTTCTGGCTTAAAAAGTTACCCTCTTCTCAGAAGGTCTCCAGCGATAAGTAACTCATGATGTGAACGATGCCGCATATTTTGTGCCTAACAAGCTATCTTGAGCAGTGATGGAAATGGTAATTATTTACTCTGGAAGGCATGTTAAGGTTACTTCTTTTAAATCATTATTATACAAGTAAATGGGAGGAAGGAAGCACCTCCCTCTTCTGTTATTGATCATATGAGCAATTTACCAAAAAAAAAAAAGGAAAAAAAAAGCTTCCAATGTCCTATCAGCTAATTCATTACCAGTATAATATATATCTAGTTGAACGTGAATAGCATATATTTTACTTGTTATATGTTTCAGGTGCCCAAAGTTGAGATTTATGATGATATTCTCAAGAAATGCAAACCAAGTGGAAAAATACCCTTTCCAATGTAATATCCAGTGTTCATAAATATGCCATATTAGAAATTACAATCAATGTGCAAAGCAAGGAAGTCAACAGACTCCCGGCATTAATATTGCCTCCTGGGACAAAGGCGTATGTGTGGCAATAAGCACAAATGGTATGCTATGTTGAAAGAGGTACTAGCTCGTTTACAGCGTTTATATTTTAATCCTTTTGTTATCAGGCATACAAGATGGGGGCACCTCTTAATAGCTGCTAACACTGTTACACTGAAGACAGTTGCTAAGGGAGTGTACTTATATTCATAGAAAGAGTAAATGTCTGAAGCCCTGAAAAACATGATTCGGCTTAACATCCTTTCAGTCAATAGAACATTAAGTCTGTTTAACTTCTAACGTTAACTCTTCAAAAAGCATGTGTCTGTGTGTGCTTGCTTACGTGTGTGCATGCGTGTGTGTGTGTGTGTGTGTGTGTGTGTGTGTGTGTGTGTGTGTGTGTTAAATAGACTGGAGAGCTACAGCTTCAGTCCTCTTTTCCATACATGTTTATTGCATATTTTCACAGGCTAAGCACTACGATCAACTTGATGTCACCCAACTCACAGTCTACACTGACTACTGAGCAAGGACACGACAGAACACATCACTGCTTTTTACTTCAATATGCAATGTGAAGAAGGAATGCTGGGTGTGGGAAGGCAGGAAGATGGTACTGGGAGATGGAGAAGAAGAGAAAAGAAAAAGTTAGGCAAAACTAGCAAGTGTGATGATCCATATGGAAGTCTCACACGGGGACATTTGCTTATACATTTATTTATGCACGGAGCACATTTGCTTCATATGTAGTGTGAATTTATCAAGACTAGTAGGGTAAAATAATCAAAAATATATAGATATAGACATATAGATATATAGATATACACAGTCTTTTCCCATGATCTCCAGTACAGTGAAGAAGGAAATATCCATTCAGAGAGCCTAGGAAACAATTCCTCAATGAGCAACATCAATATACACAACATCTAGGGACACAGTACAGGCATGAAATAACAATGGCCTTATTATCACCACATTCCATCTGTCCATATATGAACATAAAGAAAACTTAGATGATGATTCAGAAACTTTCAAAAGTTATTGCTCATAGTTCAGGGTGCTTGAAATATCCAGTATCAAGGTAGTGCCCTGATGAGACCCGTCCCTTCTATTAGAAAGGCACAGAGGAGGTGCACGGGAGCTAGCAAGCATATCTAGACTTCCATCAGAAGGCACCGATGCACCAATGGGAGCAGAGCCATCCGGAATCACCTGCAAAGCCCCTCCCTTTTGATACATAGACACTATGAATTGGGAGGACACAACATTCTAGGAGGGATGCTCCCCCTCATCCCAACCCCACCCCACCTCACCGTTCCTATAGCATCAGCTATTTCCTCCAACTTGAATTATTTTCCCCAAATGTCTGCAGAGAGAACGCATTCTTTTTGGAGGCAACAGGGTGCTGGGGATTAAATTATGGCCTTAAGAGCCTTGGGCAAGCACTCCGCTATTGTGCTAATTGCCTAGTCCTACTCACCCATTTATATCATGTCTCCGCTCAAATGGCTTCTTGCTGGGACCCACCTTGACCACACTATGTGATGTTTTCCATGCACCAACCCATGACACATTTTCTGGCCCATCTCACTCTGCTCTGCTTTTACTTTAACTATACGCTTAGACGCCTTCTGATATAACAAATAGTTGGTTTGTATCTTATGTTTACCATTTATTTACGCTTGTGTCCCCTAGTAGAATAAACTTCCCAAAGACAGAGGTCATGATGCATTACACTGGTGAGAGAAAAACACTGTAATAGGGCCAGTACACAGTAGAGACAATGTAGATACAGTGTTGATACACAGTAGAGACAATGTGTTTGTCCATTAATGATAACAATGGCCAAATTAAATAAAGCAAGCACATGATATGCTTCAGTCTCTATAATGCATTATCTCTTCTTGAACACCACAGTGACCTTCAGCACGAGATATATATATATATATATATGCAAAATAATGAATGGGGCGTTGCTAAGAAAGCTAAAAGAATGAATGCTAAAGGAGAGAATTTGTCCTCAGAAAGTAAGTGACACATACTGCTGGAATTAAGCCACAGAGGGGAAAAACAACCTCACAGTGGCTACACCTACAAAGAGGATTGACTCTCCCTTTCAGAGCGGCCATCACCTGTCAGTAGCTCCTCAGCTAGGGATGGGCATTATGAGGCCCTCTCCAGTCCATGAGTTTGTCTGTTTGTCTATAAAATACTATCTTCAAAGCATTTATAACTCAGTGTAAAATCTACCAAACATTTCACTTAATAATATTCAATTAATTTGAAAATTAATCCAGTATTTCAGAAAACAAAACAGGAATGAGCATTCCCAATCTTTTTTTTTCTTTTTCTTCTTCCTTCCTTCCTCCTTTCCTTCCTTTTCTTCCACTGCTAGGATCAAACTGAGGCCTTTGTATACCAAGAAAGGGCTTTACCACTGAGATATACTCTGAGCTCTCGTTAGCCCAATATAATGCCAGTGTCAAAACTAGAAAAGACATAATGAAACCAGCACACTTCACAAACATAAGTAAGGCAGTGGTGTGGTAAAACAGACCTAGTAACCACAGCCAAATGGGAGGCTTTGTCGGGAAGATAAACTCAGTGTCTGCCTGTGCTACCGAGTAAATTCAAGAACAGAGTGGGAGCTAAATAAACCTGGTATCAAAAATTAAAAGCATAAGCAGTGCTGGGGATATAGAACAGTGACAGTGTAGTTGCGTAGAATTTACAATACCTGGGTTCAGCGTGGGCCTAATATTGAGCAATTAGAATAGGGTACGGGCACTGGAGCCGATACCAATAACACACCATCAGTTTATTGGTAAATGTAACTCACTACTGTGGTGATCCATCTTGGTTACCAACTTTGCTGGATCTCAGAGAGCCTGTAAGAGGATTTCCTGGAAAGATGAACAGAAGGTCTTCTCCCAAATTCACAGCACCTTCGCAGTTGCATAGATATGCAGAGGCCCATGGGGAAAGCTGTTGCATTTTTGCCTGATTGCCTATATGCCTTGTGATGTGTTGCTGCAGCCACTGCTCCCAACATCCATTTGTCGACATCAGAAGCCACTGTGGACTGAAGACCAGTAGCTCTCTGGAAATCCTTCAAGACATTGGCACTAGACTGGGAATGCTGAAGCATCACAGACTGAGCAGTTCCTGACTTATACAGCCATCGAGTCATTAATAGCCAAAGTCATAAAGAATACCAATATTCACTCACACTTGACAAAATAGCTATTATCAGAAAATGGAAGATGACAGGTACCTCCAAGGATGCAATAGAAAGGGACCAGTTGCCTACTCAGGTTTAAATCAGTCTACTCACAATTGCCGAGACATAGAACAACCTATGTGCCCATTAGATTAGTGAATAATGAAAATAGTTTATGTACATAGTGGCATTGTATGTAACAATTAGAGGACACCAGGGAATAATGGTTGTAGGGTATAAAGCCTCATACAGAAGTCTTTCTATCGTAAAACTAGCCATTGGATTTTGTCGCCTCCTCATGCCCGTTAAATCTGCTAAGATTCTGTTTATCAACAAGATTACATTCCAAAATTCTGGGTACATATGAATCTCGAGGGAATAAAATTTGCTACCATTTGGCTTGAGAATATCCCAAGAGGCCCATGCATTAAAATGCTTAGTTACCAACCAGTGGTACACTGGGAAAAGATGGATCAGTTAGAAGATAGAGCCTAGTGGAAGGAAGTTAAAGCATGGGGGAGGGGGAGGCATGACCTCAAAGATATGATTGAAACCTTCAATCCCTTCTTTTCTCTCTCTTGGCTTTTGTGCCACAAAGGGAGTTGAAACACTGGGGGAGGGGGGTATGACCTCAAAAATTTCCCTCAATCCCTTTTCTCTCTCTTGGCTTTCCTGCCGCCACGAGGTTAAGGAGGCCTCTGTCACACACTCCCACCAGGACTACCATGCCACAACAGAGCCAAAGTAACAGAGCCAGCAACCATGGACTGATTCCTCTGAAACCATGAGCCAAAATGAGCTTTTCTTTCTTTCTTTCAAGTTGATTTATTGCAGGTGTTTCACACACAGATGGAGATCTGGTTCATGCACTGTTCAACGTGCTATATGAACCAATTTTAAGGTTAAAGCCGAGTTGCTCAGCCAAAGGAATTCAGAAAACTGACCCCAAGTTAGAGGCAACAGCACAGGAGAGTGAACCTACAGCAAGGTTCAGGTGATCTGGCTAGATTGGAGCAGCTCAGAGGCAGCCTTGACTGACAGGCAGAGTTCTGCCTGGGAAGTAGGAGAAATTGAATAAACACAGTAAAGCCAAGTTATGAGAGTCCTTGATAGCATGGCAGATAAATTTAGGCTTGACCCAATAGGAAATAGGGAATGACTGTAAATTCTCAAGCAGAGAGATGACACGGTAAAGCAGTGTTTCAGGGAGATTATGTTGGTGACAGCGGCTAGATGGATGGGAGGCAGAAGGGATTGAAGGTTTATGTATTCTGTCTTTCTTCTCCTGGATGAATGTACTGTCCCATGAGATATGTAGTTTGCTTTTTAAAAAAAAAAGAAAGAAAGAAAAGGCACAACCATAATTTCTCCCATAAATCTTAAACTCTCTGAACTCATTCTGAAACAGCAAAGTAGCCCAAGGGGCAATCATTTGGAAATGCTAATTGTTCCTTTGTTTAAAATTCCACTCTTTGTGTCATGGTTCTTCTTGCTATAGGTAGTTTATTGTATATATGTATAATAATATAAATGTATATGTAAAAAATAAAAAATGGTTAATTAATAAAAAAAATTTTAAACTGTAAAGGAAAAATACAAATAAAATTCCACTCTTTGTTACTGGGCATGCTCTGTCCTTGTCACCTGAGCCTCAGAATCTGGTTAGTCACCAAAATGCCCAGGAAACCTATCTGCTATTAAACTTCTTGGTGGATGGCCACAGTGACTTCCTAGTGACCCTCCAGTGTCTGTGAGAACGAGTCCACCACCATTGGAAGTATTATGCTATCATCAAAACCCAGTGGATATTCTTTGCTTCCTATCAGCCACCTGTCATTTTGAGATACTTGCCAACCAAAGAGCCAGGGTGCTCATTCACCAGTTTCCCCATCTCAGGATAGTGACTGTTGCACAGATGAAGCAGAGACATCTGGTTGCCTGGTGAAATGTGTCACTTAGAACACACAGTTGGAATCCTGACAGCTGCTCCTCTCCCCACTATTCCATTGACCCTTGCTCGCTATCAGAGTGGCTGCACGAGCTAGCTTTCTGTCCCTGTGATCAAACACCATGACCCAGGCAAATCACAGGAAGAGCGGCTTATTCGGCTTCTGCTTCCTAATAGATAAGAGAATGGTGGCAGAACAGAGGCATGCTGTCTGGGACTGGAAGCTAAGGGTTCCTGTCTTAAACCCCAAGCAGAAGAAGCAAAGAACGTGACCTAGAGATGGCATACGTCTTTAAATTCTCAAAGCCCACCCCCATCCACTTCTCACACCTCCTAGGCTTCCCCAATCAGTGCCACCAGCTGGGACTAGGTATCCAGACAGCCTAGACAATGGACGTGTGACACTTAAACCCCCACAGTGATGCATGTTCTTTTAACAGTTGAACTATATCTTCAGAGTGTAAGAGCTTCGTCGTTCTGCTGAGGAGACACGGTCAAGGAGGGGATGACTGGTGCAGATAATGAAGATAATTACTTGCCAAAATAAGCCACTCATCCAGAGTCATGGACTTGGCAGTATGGTACCAACTCTAGCACCAGCATCCCCTTCCCCAACACAGGACGAGAGAGCAAGACCATTTGAGGATGTCTTTTCTATGTCACCAATGCTGGAGAGATCTGGGTTCTTTAGGCCTTCCATTAGAGAAGAGCTCCTCAAACTACCACACACATGCAAGCTACCTGGGGACTCACCAAAACTGACTGGAAACCAGGAGGTCAGGAGGAAGAGCCAAAAGCCTGAATTTCCAACAGGCTCATGGGTAATGCCAGCCCTGTCATCTGAAGACCACACCAAGAGGCAAGGCCCCTCACTACTCTTATAGCAAAGGCAAACAGGGAACGTGCCAACAGCATGGAATCCAGGAAGAAGCATTTCTGTGGTTGGGAAGAAACAAAGTCAGAGACAGAAGAAAGATAAATGGACTTGAACTGGAAAAGCAAAAGAGATATTTTTGTTTGTTTGCTTGCTTAAAAGTTAGTTTTTAAAAGAAGACATAATAAAGTCAAAAAAAAAAAAAAACCCTCAAATATTAGAGCAGGATTGGCCTAGGAACCCAGAACTTGGCAAGCAATATGTCTACCAGAGACATCCAGAGCTCGCAAGACTTAATGGGGATTTTCAAATCCCCGGACCAGCAGGATGATAGGGAAAAAATATTGACTCTGGCAGGCAAGATCTTCTTCACTGATCCTGGACATCTGGTCACTAAATCTTTCAGAAGGGCAGATTTAGAGATGACGCGTTGAACACCCCCTCCAGCAGGGGTACCAATGGTGCTTTTAAATGAGTGTGGAAGCTGGCCAATCTTTAGCCATTGGATCTGCAAAATCACATTACACATTCAGGTGCGAAAAGAAGGAAAAGAAAAAAATTTACCAGACCACATTTGCTAAGACCCTATAGGGTTTCAAAGGCAGTGAGGGGTATAAATCAATACATTTTCCATCACCACCAGCACCCCAAAAATGTAACCTGACTCAAATCAAGTAACCACTATGAAGATGATTTCCACCAGGCTATAGGATCTCTCTGTCATGAACTCCACCTGGAAAGCAAAAACTGTGTATTTGAAGATGTGGCATTCCCAAATGGCCAGTTAGCAAGCAACAGGCTTCATGCACACTTACAGAAATAACACCAGTAACCGTTCTTTTTTAAAGCAGCTGATAAATTTATTTGTGCTTCTTAATATACTTTTATCAACAACTAGGATAAATGACAACTTTCTTTTGAAACCATAGTCTAACAGTGGTTCTCAACCTGTGGGTCACAACCCCTCACGGGTTAAATGACCTCTTCAGCAGAGCACTAGAGTGGCCTAACAACATCTGAAAACATAAGACGTTTACATTACAGTTCATAGCCGCAACAAATTTACCGTTAGAAAGTAGCAATTTAAATTATTTTCATGGTTGGGGGTGACCACAACATGAGGAACCGTATTAAGGGGTTGCAGCGTTAGGAAGGTTGAGAACCACTGCTTGTGGAAGAAAACTAGTGACAAGACAAAACAAATTCAGTGATTTGTCATCACAAAGAACTCTGCCAATGTTACTCGCCCCACCTGAAGATGTCAGGAAGAGCAGAGGTAGGTAACGACCTTTGACCAGCAGCAAGACGTCAACTGTCAAAATAACTATTCCCAGGAGGGAGGGTACAAGCTCTGCTCAGATGTAAACATGATGCATGCTTTCTTTTCATTCCAATACAGGTCCCCAATCCATGTCAAAATCCTAAGGGACATTCATAGCACACACTCATCATTTGTCTTCTGATTCTGCCTTCATGCCAGTCCGCAGTGGTAACTTAGTCTGACTCTGTGGCCTGTGGAGCCTGTTCCCCTCCACCACACCCCCAAGCATCATGGCAGCAGAGAGATCTTTAATGGTGGCGACACAGACAGGAAGGTCGCTGAGCCACAGCCTACAGATTCTCTCACCCTCCAACATTGAATGCAGAGGCAGCAAAGCTCTGAGATCCCAACCGTGTGATCTCTCCAAAACCCAGTTCTTGACTCCAAAGTAGAACTGCCTAGGAGGCACAGGATGCAAATCCAAAATCCGATGATGGCATCATGTGACACTCAGAAAGCTGAGCCCTCAGACAGGGAGCAGAGAGTGTGTCTGTCCCCTCCCCTCCACACCTCACTCCTCTTCCCCACCCCCCGCTTTGGTTTACTCCCCAGTCCTGCTACTGGGCAGCTTTGACCACAAAATCCCCTCACGCACTAGGCAGCTCTCCTCTGGCAAAACAGAGGCCAGAGACGCCTGTATCACAAGTGTTTTAAGATCTAGTGAAAGTATTTTAGAACAGCTGGTATATGGTACAAAGCACCTGAGAAGAGTCCAGAATAAAACACAGGAAAAAGAGAGTGCATATCCCTGGACAGCGACTGCTCCAGGGGCTGACAAGAAGCAAAAGCGCTTAGAAACAAAACCATGTCTGTCTTGAGAGTGTCTCCACTAACAAAAGAGCCCATCCCATTCCTGTGATATTCTATAGCCTTAGAAACTCTCCCATATAGCTTAGGCTGTTGTCATTTTTCTTAGCTCTTTTACCTTTCTGTGTGGCAGTGTTTTCAACCACAGATTGGGAACTTATTTTGTGGACGAAGCTAAGGCTGTAACGTCCTCTAACCTAACTAGCACCTGTTACACTCTGCCTGTGTAACGGCAGAGGATTTTGTCCCTGTGGTTTTCCAAAGGTAGGGCACCCCCTCCTCGCCACCCCCTCACAGCTGGTGCAGCTGGCCCAGTGGCATCAGAACAGATTGTTCAGCCTGCTTTAGGGGAGAAACCAACAGGGCACAGCCTGGTGGCTTAAGGACGGATTCTGAGGCTTCTACGAGAAGCTGTGCTCACCAGCCAAGCAGCAGACACACGGGTGGCTCTGGATAGAAGCCACGCAGCAGGCCTCGGGCTCAGGTCCCCAAGCCACCTGTTTGCCACGTGCCTCTGCCGGGTCCCCATCTGGTGGTCTCCAACGCAGCTTTGCCCACCGCATGAGCAGTGCCTTGTGCCTTCCCTGCTGGGGGACAGGGGACCTCGCTCTCAGACATTTCTTTCCCATTGTGGAGTTAAGCATGTGTGTTTTCGACAGTACAACCATCTGGGCGGCTCACTCCAGTCACCGAGTAATTAGTGGGAAAGCGACAGCACAGTCAAGGGTGTTTAATAAACATTTCTTATTCTAATTAAATGGACTCAGAAGTTCCATGTTTGCTTTCCTCTGGGAGACCAACGAAGCAGTTTGCTTGGTTCATTCCTCTGGCCTCTTTGGGCTTCCTTTAAGGGCTGTGACTCTCTGACCATGTCCAGATCAATGCATGGTGACTGGTGTCCACCCTTGGGCCACTGTCCCCCTCAGTCTACCCACTCCTCCGCAGCAAGTTCACACATGTCCTGTGTCCAAGAGACACCTATATCTAGTAACTGCAAAGACTTTTATCCCCCCCCCACCCAGAATGTCCCCAGAAGACTTAGAAATCAAATGTCTCAAAGACCATTTCCACTGGATATACGTGGTACCTGAAGCTCCACACAAGCACTGTTGATGTCACTGTCACCCCAAGGCTTCCTCCACCCTTGTGTCCTACTTTTCTGATGACCTGCTGTAGCAGAAGTTCTGGTGTCACTAAAAACTCAGTTGTGTTATGCAAACACGCTTTTGTTTTAATCCCAGGTGTGGGATATGGGGCTGATTCAGATGGTCCACAGCAGCAAACTGTTTGTCTCGGGCGGGCTCTGAGACCGGCTCTTTGCCAGCTGCAGATAGTTTAATTCCGACGACTCTGGAAAAGGAATAAATGTGAGAGCCCAGAGAGAGGGAGAGAAATGGGGCTCTATGAAAGAAGAAGAATGGTA
Source organism: Acomys russatus (assembly GCF_903995435.1). Lineage (NCBI taxonomy): Eukaryota > Metazoa > Chordata > Mammalia > Rodentia > Muridae > Acomys > Acomys russatus. The sequence goes on from NC_067153.1 coordinate 55,134,611, forward strand.
CTGCTCCCCTCTGCTGTTCCTAGATGCTGTTTGATGAGAAGTTGGAGACGTCCTGAAATGAAGACTGGACTTGCCCCAAGGAACCCAACAACCCTAACCAGCAGGAAGCAGCTAAAGAGAACCACGCCCCCTCTCCCCCTAACCTTTCTCTCCTACCTGGAGTTAGGGGGTTTGGAAGGGATTGGGGTGGAGAAGAAATAAAGAAATATACGAAAACTCAAAAAGTAGATAAAAAGTGCCAATAACCCGGCTGTGTAGTGCCTATCCTGCATCCTCCAACCTTAGCACCCTGTCTGTGCAGGTTCCAAGCTCCACAATGCTCACTGCCTACATCCTGACCAGCGCTAAACCTCCTCTTCGCTTGCAACTTCCCCAGTTCTGCCTCAAGCCCTCTAACCAGCCTCCTTACATGCCTACTTCAGGCCCACAGAGAAGTGAGTGTCCCAGATGAATTAACCAGCTTGACTCTGCCATCTCCCCCTTTGAAAACCTTAAGAGGTTCTCTCCAATTAACCACAAAGCTCATATTTCAGTTTTTCTCAAGCTCCACGGGGTAAACACCATTCTTATATGAGAGCAATCTCAGTGGCACACCAGACTGCATGGCAAAGTCTGCATTGAGCCTCACTGTGACACTTGGAACTGCAAGTTCACTGCCAGGGAGCTTATGTTCCTATGGGAACTATCTCAACGCACTCACCTCCATTCCCCTTTGCACAAAGTTCCTTTTCTTCTTGTCATTTACACACACACACACACACACACACACACACACACACACACACACACACACATTCTGTCTCCTCCATAGTTGTTTCATTATTCTGTTGTGGGCTTTTATTTTGTTTTTTAATGATTTATGCTCTTCTATGATCTTAGAATATGAAGTTACACAATAATTAATTACTGAATTAATAATTGAGATCGAAATTCATCTCCCAGCCAAAGCCACCACAAAGTGGTCTCCTGATCTTTCTCTTCAGCTCTGGTTCTCAATGACTCTCCTCTGCAGCTAAACAACACAGAAAAATCTCCTGGATACCATCCACCCTCCAGGTTACACCATTGTACATGCCAAGGAGAACCCCCCCCCAAAAAAAGCTGAGCTCCCTACAGATGCACAGAGATGCCCCCTGGGCCTCATTGAGCCAGGAGCCACAAACACCCTTAGACTCACCCTGAGTTCCAGGCTGCTTCTTGCCTCAGGAACTCAAAGCACAGGACACTGCTGACTGTGTACCCAACTTCTTCTCTACCAAGCTAGTCTTTTTTAAAGATTTATTTATTTATTACTATGCATATTTTTCTGCCTACACATATACCTGCATGCCAGAAGAGAGCATCAGATCACATTATAGATGTTGTGAGCCACCATGTGGTTGCTGGGAATTGAACTCAGGACCTCTGGAGGAGCAGTCAGTGCTCTTAACCTCTGAGCCATCTCTCCAGCCCCCAAGCTAGTTTTAACATCAAGACAACCCACGCACAGCAACAAATACCTGGGAAGCAGTAAGCCCTGGTATGAGTGCAAGACTAAAAGGAAACCCCATGGTTTAGGCAAGCCGCTGTACAACATGCAGTTTATTGGTGGACGCCAGAGCTTCCAGAACTTAACTGAAGTGCTTCCTCTTTCAACAATCAGCTTACCAGAACCTTTCTTTGAGCACCCCACCAACCCACCCACAACTATAAACTCCAGATGAAGCTTCAGGGTGGGGTCTGGAAGCTAGCACTGTTAACAATTCCCTCATTTTAAAAAGAAGAATTAAAAATGTAAAAATGACATTACTTACAGTGGGAGAGAAAAAAACTTGAGCCTACAAATCTTGAGCTACCTATCAGAAAACCAGAAAAACAATAACAGTGTAGTTAATGAATTGGTGCCTTGGTCCTTGCAGATCCTGTCCTCCTAGCTTCACATACTTGTCGGGTGTACAGTCTTTGTCATCTCCTCACATAGCAATGATGTTGCAATGTTTTCTGCAGACAGAAGAAAAATCTAATTCAGTCATTCCTCTGCTGCGATAGAGCAAAACATGTTTCTATTACTGAGAGGTGGGGGCTGGTGAGACAGGCTCAGAAGGCAAAGGCATTTGTTGCCAAGCATAGCAGCCTGAGATCAGTCCTCAGAACTCACATAATAGGAGAGAACTGACTCCAGCAGGCTGTTCTCTGACATCCATAAGCCATGGCATGCACATGCACACACTCACATACACACAAATAAATAACTGCAATCATTTTTTATGAGAATTGAGCTTCACAAAACATTTTAGGGCCAACAGGATGGATCAGTAGACAAAAGCATTTGCCATGCAAGCCAGACAACCTGATTTCGATTCCTAGATCCCAAGGAGGAAAGAAATATTAGAGCCTCAAACATTGTCCTCTGACCTCTACACATGTGCTAAGGCATGAACTGTCAATACACACACACACACACACACACACACACACACACACAATAACAATTTCTTTTCAAAGAACATCTACATTATCTGTAGACAAACTCTATGTGGCTGCATGGAATTCCTGGTGAAGTCTATTTTGTGTGATTCCCATCAAAACCAACTCAAAGTGTTTATAATTATTATAAAAGATATTCATTAAAATTGACAACAATGAGATACAAAGTCTTAGTTTACAATTTTACATCTTAAATTTTTTTTACAAATTTCTGCTCTGTATATTACAAATTATTCTTACCTCTGCCCACATTTCTTGTGTGAGAACTGTGGAACATAGACACATCATATCACAAACTCTAGCCATGTGCCCACATGCCACAATGACAGGTGAACTCACATGGGGCCCAGCACAGCACAACTCAGCCACATTGTAAGCCAAGATGATTACCAATGTCTTAAATACCCATGGAAATGACTCTGAATCACCATGCAAGTACATGCCCTCAGCTCAAACAAACTGCAGTCTCACTCTGACTTCTCTTTATCCCAGAGTGTCTGCTGCATAACACTAGAGGACAGGCAGTCAGAGTAGCAGACTCTACAAAGAGTATGGGTTCTGGCTAACTTTTGCATAGTTTACAAAACCATAGGATCCAGTGAACACTCTGCCAGAGCTTTGGAATGAGTCCAGAGATTGAAAGTTCCAAAGCTTAAGCTTCATTAACTTTACAGGAAAAAAAAATCTCTTTCTAACCACAGTACTTAGCAGATTGCATATTAATTAATCAATCAATTAATTAATTGTGGTGGCTGGCTAGTGATGGGTGGCGAAGGGAAAGAAGTGAAGCAAATCTGGCAGAAATTGCAGAAATTTGAATCCACACTGTGCGTTTCAAGGTTCTTGCTTCAAGACACGCACTGCTGAATATGCTGGGAGGCAGGTAACAGGGTGTGTACAAGGAGAAGAGCCCGCTGCAGATAGAAGGGGGAGCCGATTCCGTTCAGGGCAAGGCTCAGATTCTGGTGTGAGCGAAGCAAGCACTGACTATGAGTCCTAACTGTAGTTCAGACACAGGTCCTTGTGTCAAAGACTTAGAATCTGAATCTTGAGCTGGTAGGAGCCTGAAGCAGAGTGAGTGAGCTGGTCGGGAAGAAAGCTTCTACTCATGTGTGTTCACAGGTTCCCTCAGTCTCCGTAGAAACACGACCTCCTCTCCAGCCCATACAATGATGCTTCACCAACTGTAGATCAACACTGAAGAAACATGGCCGCCAACAGGCTCAGTCAGCAGTGGCGACGGTATCTGTGGTGAGGGCTCCTGGAACATCTGACTGAAGACATGCAGGCATCTCTACCTCAATACTAGGCAGTGGTCCAGCACGTCCCCATGCTTATGTCTAAGTAGAAAAGCTTGGCAGGATAGCTTCCACCAATCTTGGCCTTCACTGCAACAGTGTGCTGCCATATAAACACAAGGAAGTTTACGGGGAAGCCCTCAAGGGGACTCTCTGCGGTTACAGCCTGGGACTCTGGGAGCAGCTACTCCTGGAATTGCCGTAAGGGTCATGCAACACGCAGTTTTATTAGGTCTGCTTGCCTTTCTGAGTTCTGACTTTCCCTCCTTCTTCCTTTCTGTCTCTGTCACACTCTGGCCAGTGTCTACCTACGCTTTCTCTGGCACTTCAGGCTTTTTGGCTCTGTCTTCCTGAAGCTACCACCCTTTTCACATGGCTGCTTGCTGAGCTTCAAAAGAGTGTGGACTTTTCTCCTCCTCTATCCATCTTCCTCCTGTTCTCCATCTTTTTTTTCTTCTCTATCTTCTTTCTCTTCTCCCTCTTCCTCTTCTTGGCATCCACTGAGATTTGTAGCTTGCCTGCCCTGGGGGTTTTCTTTAAAATGCTGAAAAAATGTCCTTGGTTTTCTTATGAATCCTTTCTTAAATTCTTTTATTAATGAGAGCACTCCGAGATGGAACTGTAGTTTCCCTGTTAGCATATCCCATTCTGCCCTGCGTGTAGCATTGTGAACAGACCCTTGCAGTCTCTGCTCAATCACAGAGATGGATTTTGCCAATTCACTTTCTTTGAATACAACATAACGTGTATTTTAAAAATGGAAAGAAAATGGTGACACTGCTAAATGAAGAGCAGGGGTGAGGTATGGCTGGAGTAGGAGTGAGTTGTGGCTGGATACCTCCACAGGAACCAGCAGCTAGGGTCTTGTCTCCTCTGGCTCCACACCACTTGCTCATATACATAATTTAAAATAATAAAATTTTTAAAAATAGGGGGACACATCAATACCCAATCTTACAAATGGACAGGTCATCCAGACAATAACTAAACAGAGAAACAATGAAACTAACAGATGCTATGAATTAAATGTACCTAACAGATATCTATAAAACATTTCACCCAAACACAAAAGAATTACCTTCTCAGAACATTGTCCAAAATTGACCACATACTTGGTCACAAAGCAAAGCTCAACAGATAAAAGAAAATTGAAATAAGCTTCTGTATCTTATCAGACCACCATTCATTAAAGCTGGACTTCAACAACAGAAACAACAGAAATCCTACAAACTCATAGAAACCAAACAACTCCCTGTTCAACAACCACTGGGTAGGAAAATATAAAGAAAGAAATTAAAGACTTTCTAGAATTCAATAAAAATGAAGGCACAGCATACCCCCAAACTTATGAGACACAATGAAAGCAGTGCTAAGAGGAACATTCATAGCACTAAGCACCTTCATAAAGAAATTGGTAAGAACTCATATTAGCAACTTAACAGCTCACCTGAAAGCTCTAGAACAAAAAAAAGCAAACATCCAAGAGGAGTATACAGCAAAAAATAATCAAACTCAAGGATGAGATCAATAAATTAGAAACAAATAGAACAATACAAAGAATCAATGAAACCAAGAGTTGGTTCTTTGAGACAAGACAGATAATCCCTTAGCCAGACTAACTGAAAGGCAGAAAGACAATATCCAAATTAAGGAAATCAAAACTGAAAAGGGGGACGGAATGATAGACACCAAGGAAATCCAAAGAATCATTAAGTCTTACTTCAAACCTGTTCTCCACAAAATTGGAAAATCTAAGTGAAATGGACAATTTCTTGATAGATACCACTTACCAAAGTTGAACCAAGATCAGGTAAACAATTTATATAGACCTTTAACCCCTAAGGAAATAAAAGCAGTCATTAAAAATCTTCCAACACCAAAAAGCCCAGGGCCAGATGGTTTTAGTGCAGAATTCTACCAGACTTCCAAAGAAGAGCTAATACAAATACTCCTCAAACTATTCCACAAAATAGAAACAGAAGGAACACTGCCAAACTCATTCTATGAGGTCACAGTCACCATGGTACCTAAGCACACAAAGACTCAACCAATAAAAAGAATTTCAGACCAATTCCCTTTATGAACATTGACACAAAAATACTCAATAAAATATTCACAAACTGAATCCAAGAAAACATCAAAAATGTTATCCAGCATGCTCAAGGAGGCTTTAACCCTGGAATGAAAGGATGATCCAACATATGAAAATCCATTAATGTAATCCACCATATAAACAAACTGAAAGAAAAAAACCACATGATCATCTCATCAGATGCTGAAAAAGCCCTTAAAATCCAACATCCCTTTATGTTAAAATTCTTGGGGAGGCGGGAATACAATAAAGGCAATATTCAGCAAGCCAACAGCCAACATCAAATTAAATGGAGAGAAACTTAAAGCAATTCCACTAAAATCAGGGACAAGACAAGGCTGTCCACTGTCTCCATATCTATTTAATATAGTGCTTGAAGCTCTAGCTAGAACAATAAGACAGAGGAGATCAAGGGGATACAAAGTAAAAAGGACAAAATCAAAGTATTGATGTTGCAGACGATATGATAGCATACATATATGACCCCAAAATTCTACCTGGGAACTCCTATAGCTAATAAACACCTTCAACAAAGTGGCAGAAAAAAATTAACTTAAAAAAAAGTCCATAGTCCTCCTATATACAAATAATAAATGGGCTGAGAAAGAAATTAGAAAAACAACACCCTTCACCATAGCCATAAATACAATAAAACATCTTGGTGTAACTCTAACCAAGCAAGTCAAAGACCTGTATGACAAGAATGTCAAGTCTTTAAAGAAATAATCTGAGGAAGATATCAGAAGATAGAAAGATCTCTCATGCTCATGGATCTTTAGGACTAACATAGTAAAAATGGCCATCTTACCAAAAGCTATTTACAGATTCAATGCAGTTCCCATCAAAATGCCAATGCAATTCTTTACACACCTTGAAAGAACAATAATCAACTTCATATGGAAACACAAACACACAACAACAACAACAACAAACAAACAAACAAACAAAAACAGAATAGCTAGAACAATCCCTTTGTAGTAAAAGAACTTCTAGAGGCATCACCATCCCTGATTTCAAGCTGTACTACAGAGCAATTAGTAATGAAAACTACATGGTGTTGGTATAGTTCATGAGTGGAGTAGAATTGAAGACTCAGAGGTAAGCCCATACAATGGACACTTGATTTTTGACAAAGAAGCCAAAACTAAACAATGGAAAAACAAAGCATCTTCAATAAATGGTACTGGAGTAACTGAATATCTGCATGTAGAAGAATGCACATAGATCCGTATCTACCCTGAACAAAATTCAAGTCCAAGTGCATCAAAGACCTCAGCACCTACATTAAATCTGATAGAAGGAAAAAAAACAAATAAACAAACTCGGGAATAGTCTTGAACTCATTGGCCCAGAAAGCAACTTCCCTAACAGAATGCCAATAGCTCAGGTTCTAAGATCAACAATTAATAAATGGGACCTCATGAAACTGAAAAGCTTCTGTAAGATGAAGGAGAGAATTAAAAAAAAAAAAAAAAAAAACAAAACAGCAGCCCACAGAATGGAAAAAGATATTCACCAACCCCAGATCTGACAGAGGACTGATATCCATATGTAAAGAACTCAAGAAACTAGACATGAACAAACCAAATAACCCAATTTGAAATGGGATACAGACCTAAACAGAGAATTCTCAATGGAGGAATCTCTACTGGCTAAAAAGGACTTAAAGAAATATTCAATAAACTGTCATCAGGGAAATGCATATCAAAAAAACTATGAGATTCCATTTGACACCCATCAGAACAGCCAATATCAAAAACTCAAGTGACAGCACATGCTGATGAGAATGTGGAGTAAGAGGAACACTCCTCTATTGATGGTGGGGGTGCAAACTTGTACAACCACTTTGGAAATCAATTTGGAAGTTTCTCAGAAAATTAGGACTAGTTCTACCTCCAGACCCAGCTATACCATTTCTGGGCATAGACCCAAAAGATGCTGCACCTTACCACACGGACACTTGCTCAACTATGTTCGTAGCAGATTTATTCATAATAGCCAGAAGCTGGAAACAACTTAAATGTCTTTCAACCAAATAATGAATAAAGAAAATGCAAAACATCTACACAGTGGAATATTACTTAGCTATTAAAAACAATGACATCATGAAATTTGCAGGCAAATGGATGGGACTAGAAAAGATCATTCTGAGTGAGGTAACCAGCCCCAGAAAGATACACATGGTGTGTACTCACTTAGAAGTGGATATTAGCCAGAAAGTACAGGATAATCAAACTACAAACCACAGACCCACAGACGCTAAGTAACAAGGAGGGCCTAAGTGGAGGCACTTGAATCTCACTGAGAAAGGGAAATAGTATAGACATGGCAAGGGGGCTAGACGGAGGGAGGGAGCTGGGTCAGGCAGGGGGTGCCAGGAGCAGGAGGAATCAAATATGGGGAGGACAGAAGGAGAGAGTAAGGAGAGAAAGAACTAGAATATTTGGGGGTGAGGTAGGCCTCACTGAAAGGAGCTAGAACCCTAGAACAATAGAAACTCCCAGGTATCTACGACGATGACCCTAGCTAAGACTTTGAGCAGTGGGGGATATGGAGCCTGAAACCGCCATCTCCTGTAACTAGAAATGACTTCCAGGGGAGGGATGGATCACCAGCCCCACCACAAAACCTTAGATCCATAATTTGTCTTGCCTACAAGATAGGCAACAATAAAGATGGAGCAGAAATTGAGGGAATGACCGAATAATGACTGGCCCAGCTTGAGACCCATGCCATAAGAGACAGCCTGCCCCCTGATACTTCCAGACAGCCACCTAGCAAAACTGTCATCTGAGAGGCTTCACCCAGCAGCTGATGAAAACAGATGCAGAGACTCACAGCCAAACATTGGGTGGAGCTTGGGAAATTCCACAGAAGTGGGGAACAGGGGAGTGAAGGATTGAAGGAGTCAGAGAGGTCAAGGACACCACAACAAAATATACAGAACCAACTAGCCTGGGCACATAGTGGCCCACAGAGGCTGAACAACCAAACAGAGAGCATACATGGGTGTGCTGCTGGGTCTTCATGGAAGACTCCTAAAGCGGGAACAGAGGCTCTCTCTGACTATATTGCTTGCCTCTGGATCTCTTTCTCCTAACTGGGCTGCCTTGTCCAGGCACAGTAGGAGGAGATGCACCTAGTCCTACTGCAACTTGATATGCCAAGGCAGGTTGATATCCATGGGAGGTCTCCCTTTTTCTGAGCATGTTCTGATGAGAAAGAGGGGAAGGGAGGGGACAAGGAGGGGCTGGGAGGAGAAAAGGGAGAGGAAACTACAATAGGGATGTAAAATTAATTAATTAATCAAAAATTAAACTTTAAAAAAATGTCTGTTATGAAAAGTGGGAATACAGCTTGAACCCAACATGGGTAGAAGTGTTGAACAGTTTTGAGGCCATTTCTGAGTTTCAGTATTGACAAGAATGTCTTCCCTCCCTCAGCCACTGTCTTCTAGCCCACAAGATTTAAGGAAGTCTAGCCTGGATTAGAATCCTTCATATGAACACAGGACTGTCACTGCCAGGCTGAAATTTTCACTATCATTAACAGGGCAAATGTTCTCTAACTGCTAGTAAAAGCATAGGACACTATAAGGCTGGCTAAGGGTGCCACATCTCATCTCATCACCAATCTGGAAAGAAAAGATGAGCCCTGATGACATAATTGAGTGTCTAGGTCCAAGCCAGGCCTAAAGGTCTTCTCCTCTCTCTACCATTCCACTTATATATAAATATAAGTCAACAAATGCTTTTCCATTACTGCTGAAGCTAGCACCCGTGGGATTTCCTGCTCATTTCTACCTGTAGCAATCGTTAACTACATAACACTATCAATAGCTTACCTTGGTTTCTCCAGAAATAGTGAGCTGCTCAATTACAGCCATGGGAAGATACAGGCAGCAACAAGGGTTTATCTAGGGACAAGTGAACAGAGAAGATAAAGGCACAGACAGTGAGCGTGAGCCCAGGGCTGGCTTTCCTGGAATAAGGAAACAGATGATACATAGATTCAAAGTTAAGTCCCCATTGAAGGAGATTCAATCCACTTGCGCGGTCTCATCTTCCTCGTCCTCCCCTCTCACCTAACACTGTTCACAGCAGAGAGAGGCTGCTGGCAACACTATTCACTGAAGACAGGAGAGCGACTAGAGTGGCCTGCTACTGTAACAGAAAATGCACTAGAACACCCAAAGAGGCGGGGGGCAGTGACAGGATTAAAACAAGCCTACAGAATTCAGCCCGCTGTATGTCCAGACCCCGCGGCTGTCACAGTCGCATGCGAAGTTGGGTCTTGCGAACCGCATGCTCTTCAGATGTGCTTATCAGAAACAGAGTACAGGGAAATGCCGTGGGCTCATGAATCATCCACCCTTGTGCCTGGCAGGAAACTTCTAGTAATTTATACTTTCCATCTGGATGCAACTTCAAAGACTAATTACCAGTGATAGCAGTGAGCCCCGGTGATTAATGGACAGAGGTCTTAGGAGTGAGGCCAAGAAGAGCCCGGTCTCAGCGTGACTAGAGACAGACAAAAAGTTTTCCTCAACATAGCCAATGCTATTTAAAGCCTATAACCTGATATGAGTGAAAGGAGGTGCCCTTGTTGAGTAAATTATTTAAACTTCACTCCAAGATCAGCAATTTAGCTTCAAATGTCACTTGCGTTGGAGGTATCACCTCTACCTCTTGAATCACTAAGTACATAAAGAAGTTTCTGAAGGAAGGAAAGGCCACCTGACCCACCCTGGTTATCATTTATGGTTAATTATTATTAATATTAATAATTTCACACACAAGCATACGTACCTCGAGGCTTCTACACCCTCCATGGGCATTCTCTGTCAGTAAGCGTAGCTGAGCCACGCAGCTGAGGAAGTAATTAGCGAGCAAGTCCCACTGAAAAGAATTTAATCAAAATACAAGTTGAGCTCCTGTACAATGCCAAGTGACCTTTTCCTAAAGGCCCATATATTTTCCACCCTCCGTTTTCTCACCAGATCCAATTCCCACTGCCCTTTGAAGTCAGGGTCACCTTCAAAGTCTGAAGGCACACATGCAAACTTGGAGCACCTCCCTCTGGCTAGGGTCTCAGAAAGCTTCTTGAAGCAGTCACTCACCCTTAAAAGCACCCTGATGAAGCCAGGTGTGTTAGTGCGTGCCTTTAATCCCAGCACTCAGAAGGCAGAGGCAGGCAGGTCAATGTGAATTCCAGGCCAGCCTGGTCTAAGTGAGTCCAGGACAGCCAAGGCTACACAGAGAAACCCTGTCTTGAAAAAAAAAAAAACCAAAAAAATGAAAAAAGAAAAAAGAAAGAAAAGGAAAGCATATTGATGGTTAATTGGAAATCCACACAGACTACTTTCAAGAATGACTTTCTTCTTGGCAAGGCTTGCCTAACAATGCCTATTTTTATTTACTTTCAAAATAGTTTATTGTTAGCATATATAGCAGGTATTTGGTTCCATGTTAGACTGAAGGTTGGGGAAATTGTGTGGATGCAGTGAAATTACATTAATTAGTAGTCGAAATTGGTATTGGTTTAGTTTATTATTCAAACCACTGTCAAGACCATTTTTCCATGCATAAAATGCAAATAGCAGTCATGCGAAGTAACAGCTCAGAGCACAGAGCACTGTGAGGATGCAGAAGCTGCAACCATAGCAACGCTGGCAGATGGCTCCTTCCTTTCACTCTTCAGCTCCTGTTGCCTTATTTACTTTCTCTAAATTGGACTCCTGGGGGTGGGGGTGCACCTTTGTGTATGGGTGCCCATGTGTGAGTAGCAAATACATACATGTGGATCCATGACTGTGGGGATGAGAGGACAACCAAGCATCGTTCGTAGGAGCCATCCAGGCTAAGACAGAGCCTCTCACTTGTTGGGAACTCATTAAGGAGACTAGACAAGACCGACCAGGGATCCCCGGAGATTCACCTGTCTCCAACTCCCCAGCATGGGAATTACAACTATGCTTCTGTTTTTTGTTTTTTTGTTTGGTTTTTTTGAATATGAATTCTGGAAATCGAATTCAAGACCTCAGGCATTTTACCAACCAAACTGTCCCTCCGGCTCTGAACACAGTGTGGATTGTCACATATCACAACAGTTACCCCATCATAATTGTTTGCTTCTCCTCTTTTCTCGAGTTCCCAAATAGTCTTTCTTTAAGCTGTGTTTTGCTGAGTACTTAAAAGCCCCACCTGTTTCTAAATACTTCCCAAAGGTCTTTGCAAATATACCCTCAAACAGCATTTGTACTATGCCACCACCCTCACACGCGTGCCTTTTGCTAAATCCCTGAGGTTGAGCAACTTCCCCACACTCTACCTAACTTACAAGGCTTACTAATTGCCTTCCTGTCTTATCCTTCTCCTAACTCAGAGCTGCACAACTGTCGCGAGAAGAAGGGGGAGGATCCATCTCGCCTAAGTAGACTTTGCATCCCTGTGACAGTCCATGTCCTCTGGCCTCACCCACTTTCATGCCATTCATTGAAATTGGAAAAGGGAGTGGGGGGGGAGCGGGAGTGGGGAGGGAGTAGATGGCTAGCTCAGAAGGAGGCAGCATCTAAGCCCAGGCCTGATTACAAGTGTCAAGTGCTTTCTGAAATATTCTGGAGGAGAGCAAGAATGCGCAGATTTATAGGGGTTCATACTTCACTGGGTTTTATTTTGGTGGTGTGCGTGGAGATGAGAAAAGATTAAAAGCCCAAACAAATGTCTAAATCATTTTGCACACTCCTCACTGGGTTGTGCAGCTCTGGCTCTGTAGACAGCACTCCACAGGGACAGCTCCCTTGCTGGTTCACTGAGACAGACCATAAGTGGGGGGGGGGGGGGGGGGGGGTAGGGGAAGGCAAGAATCAGGAGGGAAGTACTAAATTGTCAGAATATCGTCATTCTTGAGAAATATATCATGAGAAAAGTGATCCCATTTTTAATAGAGTTTCCTTTGAAGTTTTAAGTACCAAAAACTAATTCAAGGGCTTGGGTATGGTGTAATTCAAGGCATGATTTATATTTAACACTTAAGGGTGTAGGGTAGTATTCCTTCCAGAAATATAAGTCTAAAGGAAGAAGAGAGCACTGATTAGAAAACTGTTTCTGTTCTCGCAGCTCTGAATTAAAAAACCTAGCTTGAACTTTTCCCAGCCAAAGCAGGCAGTAAAGGCAACTCACCTCCATCATCCAAGCATGGTGATGGGTGCTTATTCTCTCTAAGCATGATGGGAGTGCAGGAGAATGGATGGCTCTCAGCATTGACCAGAGCAAGGCTGAGAAGTAAGGTGGCAGCCATCGACCAGTAGGCATATGTGTTCTGGCCCATGGGAGCTCTAGAAAGCCCCACACTGGCTGCTGCTGCCTGGAGAACTCTTCCAGAGTGGAGCTGCAATCCCTGACTTCACTGTGGAGGAAAAAAAAAATCTCAAGACAAGTCAATAGGAAGGAAAGGTGGGTTTGTTGCTTAAGAAAATGTGGCACAGATCCTAATAATTAAGATAATTTAAACATTTTTGCATACATTTATTTCTCAAGGTAATTTTTCTCAACTAATGTTACTTAACCACCTTCATTTATCCATATATTTTGCAGACTGTTTACTTTGTCACATTTCTTTTGTTTAAGAAATGTTGATAACTCATTTACTTTTCTCTTATAAAATAATAGGATCCCAATATTCAACTTACTTGAACGTTAGCTTTAATTTCGTATCAGGCATAACATTTTTGCATTAAGCATTAATAATTATTTACCATTCACATTTTCAGTTGTCTCCTCTTTTGTTTTTCTAAAATAAAATAAAAGAACTTACTTTTTCTCAAGATAGAAAGAAAGAAAGAAAGAAAGAAAGAAAGAAAGAAAGAAAGAAAATGTGGTAATGTAGAGTAAAGCACAGGTATTACAGAAAGGGGAGGGGGAGGGGGAGTACTCTGCTTCGGAAAAGGACAGCATGCCCACTTGTAGGGCAATTCTCAAGAGAGTCATCTTTAAGTACCCAAATTTCTTAACAATAGTCAGATATAGAATTTTGGTGGGTTCCGAAGTTACACTTGTTTAATGGGTTTTTAGGAAACTTTTCACTTTTTGCTTTTTCTTTCTTTTTTCTAAGATCATAGGGTAGTGCACTAAACAGGACTGCAAGCTGATTAAGGTCAAATCAAAGGTCACAGGGATGGAAAGAATCCTTGCCTTATTAAATGTGGTAGGTTGAATAATAATGGCCCCCACAGGTTCATAGATTTGGATACTTAGTCATCAGGGAGTGGAACTGTTTGAGAAGGATTAGAGGGATGAGAAAGTATATTAGAGAAAGTATGTTACAGAGAGTGGGCTTTGAGGTTTCAAATGTCCATGCCAGGCACAGGGTCCCTCTAGCACCATGCCTGCTACCATGTTTCCCATCAAAGTGATGATGAACTAAACCTCTGAAACTGTAAGCAAGTTCCTAATTAAATACTTTCTTTTATTATTTTAATTCTTGAGAATTTTTTACGTGAAATGTGATCATATATATTCTCCATTTACCCCCTCCAAAATATCCCTATGCAAACTCTCAAACAACTTCACACTTTCTTTTTAAAATATGATAATGATTTTCATTCAGAATTTTAGACTCAACGAGATAGGAAAGATGTTTACTTCAAGTTTGTGAAATACAAATAGCCAAATCACTATAAATGTAACATTTATATAATTCCTGAGTATTTTGTGATTCTTCCTGCTGAATGTAGTTTATTTTATTAATGTGTAATAATATAAATGTATATGTTTTAAAAAGAAACCTAATAAAAATGAAAAAAATTAAAAATAACCAACTGTGCTGAATACTTTTATGTCATCTTGACACAAGCTAGAGTCATCTTGGAAGAGGAAACCTCAATGAGAAAATGCCCACACTAGATTGGCTTGTGCTGCTCTTTCTTTCTCCCTTCCTTCCTTCCTTCCTTCTTTTCTTTTTTCTTCCTTTCTTCCTTTCCTTCTTTTTTCTTTCTTTTTTCTTTTATTGAAAATAGTTTCCCCTCCCTATACTACTCCCAGCTCCTTCCCACCTCCCCTCCCCTCCAAATCCATTTCCTTTCTGTCTCTCATTTAAAAGGAACAGGCTTCTTCGAGTTAGTAACCAAACATGACAAAATAAAATACAACAAGATGAAGCAAAAGGCATCATATCAAAGTTAGACACACCATCCCAACAGGAGAAAAAGAGTCCCAAAAGCAGGCACAAGAGTCAGAGACACACTTGTTCTCACACTCAGGAGTCCCATAAAAACACTAAGCTAAAAGCTATTATATAGAGGCAGGTATCTGACATATGTAGGCCATGTGCTTGCTGCTTCCATCTCTATGAGCTCAGAAGGAAGGGATTTGATGGGGACTCCCAATTAAGAGTCTCTCTGCACATAATGCCCATCTATGATCTCTATGTGCTCCCATCTGCTGCCGGGGAAATATCTCTGAATGATGACTGAATAAGGCACTGCTCTGTAAGTACAGCAGAATATCAGTAAGAGTCATTTTATCGATACTTTAAGTTTCTAGACCAGTAGTGTCTGGTTTCACCCTATGTCTCTGGGCTATCTAGTCTCTGGTTCTTGGTTACCCTGGCAGTGTCAGGTATGGGTTCCAGCTTGTGGAGTGGGCCTTAAGTCAAGTCAGACATTAATTGGCTACTCCTACAAGTTCTGTGCCACCAATGCTATAGCGTATTTTTCAAGCAGAACAAGGGTTTTGTGGCTGGGTTGGTGTTTATGATTATCTTTTGGTAGCCTGCTGAGTATCTTCCCATTCCAAAGACACTAAACCAAAGGGGTGTAGGCTAACTGCAAGCATCAGCCTGACTTCTCCATGTTCAAAGGTTTGTGTGAATGTGTTCTTCCTTGATGATGGGGCCCTGCTGTCACTTTGTGGGGAGCAACCCCTTGTCCTAGCAACAGCACCGGTTGCTTGGGGGATTTCCATGAAGAACACCCTTGGCCAACAATTCAACAATTCAACCGAATGCAAGCCAGATCTGGAAGATTTGTCTGGTGACAAGAAATATCCAGTTGAGAATCCGCATTCCCCATTATTAGGAGACCTCATTTGGGTCACCTTCATATAATTTAGAAAGCTTCCACAGCACGAGGTTTCCATGCCATGCCTCAAATGCCCTCAATTCCAGCTCTCTATCCCTCTACCCTGTCTCTCCTCTTCCTCTCTACCTGATCCTCCTGCTTCCATCCCTAACCATCTCAAGTCTGTCCATAAAACCTATTCTGTTTCCTCCTCCTAGGGAGATCCATGTGTAACCGCTTAACCCTCCCTTTGTACTTACCCTCTCTGGGTCTGCAGGTTGTAGCTTAGTTACCATTTACTTAACTAAGATTCACTTATAAGCAAACACATACCATATTTGCCTTTCTGGGTCTGGATTACCTGGCTTGGAATGGCTTTTTTTTTTCCTAGTTCCATCCAATTGCCTATAAATTTCATGGTGTAATTTTTACAGCAGCCAAGTAACACCCCATTGTGCAAATGTAGCACACTTTCTTTATCTGTTCCTCTGTTGAGGGACACCTAGGTTGTATCCAGTCTCTGACTATTATGAAAAAAAAAAAAAAGCCACAATGAACATGGTTGAGCAAGTGGTAGAACGTGGTAGAATTGAGCGTCCTTTGGGCATATGCCCAAGAGTGGTATAGCTGGATCTTGAGGTAGATTGATTCCCAGCATTCTGAAGAATCACCATATTGGTTTCAGTAACAGCTGTCCAAGCTTGCACTCCATCAGCAATGGAAGAGTGTTCCACTTGCTCCACACCCTCGGCAGTCTGAGATGTCATTTGTGATATTGATCTTAGCCATCCTGACAGGTGTAAAATGGAAGGAATCTCGAGGTACTGTCGATTTGCATTTATTTCCCTGATGGCCAAGGCTGCTCAACATTTCTTTGTTTCTCATCCATTTGAGTTTCCTCAGCTGAGAATTCCTTGTATAAATACGTACTCCGTTTTTAATTGGATTATTTGGTTTTTTGATATTTCAGCTAGTCTTCAGTATACTCCAAAGAAGTAGGCTCTAATACTTGAATAAGACACTAAATTACAAGTGAGTTGAGAAATAATGCTTTTACTTTAAACAAAATTTAGTTTTGTTTGTGAGAGTGCCAGAAAATTGTAGGTTTATCTCTGGGAGAAAAAAAAAAAACCGAAACCACACTAAACATTATATTCACTGAGCCTTTAAGAATGATTCATGGACCATCACAGAAGATGGGGAGCAGAGAGATTTTTTTTTAAAGCTAGAGAAACAGAAGACCTGCTTTGAGACAGTGTCTTCAAGACATGCTAGAGACACTATTCCTATGAAATCTCAACAGTATGTTTGTCTGTGCCAGAACAAGACCTGGACAATGATTGTTCCAGCTAACATGCCAACACAGATGGCAGAAAATTGTCGTGAGGCCCAATACCTAGATGAAGAGCTTTAGACAACCTATTGGTGCTGAGAAAGGTAGAGTCAGTCTTCTCCAGGAATGAGCTCCCCTGGTGTGTTATTCAGTGCTAAGGGGTCACCCCTAAACATGTATACATATAAACAACATCAACTGGACTCTAGTCTATATATGCATGTCCACATATATACACGTAACAATAATAACCATAGAAGAGGTCATGAATTCAAGGTGGGGGGAGGGGCACATGGGAGAAGTTGGGAGTGGAAAGGGGTGGGGTAGAAATGGTATAAATAGGATGTACTCATGTCCCCACCTTTTGGTACTAAATTATATTTAATGTTTCGGTATCTGAATCCACTAGTTATGTGGGCAACTTTAACCCATTATGAATCCAGCATTTGGTTAAAAGGGGGGAAGCCATTAGTCTCCAGGATGGGGCAACAGTAAGGGTCACATCATCCTGTGATCAAAACATTCACACGTTTTATGGAGAGCAAATCTTCTAGAGGGATGTGATTGTGCTCATATTTTAATGTCTTCAGCGTCAGAGTCTCACCCCCAGATATCCCCAGTATATATCCAAATGCAGAATTGCTTGCTTTATCACTTTAAATGACTTAAGCTGATGAAAGGACACTCCATTTGTTTGTTCAATATCCAATTGAAATGGAAACGCCTAGTTGAATGCAGATCCCCTCAAAGTCTCTTCCCCTCCAGTGCCAATTACACAGAGTGAAAAGTGCACTCCGTGCAGCCTGCTTTGGATAATAAATCACTAAATTGAAAGTTTTGGTTACCTTGCTGGATTTGATAAGAAAATTAATAGAATTAGCAACATATCTGCCTTTCAGGGAGATACACAAAAGAGGGAGAGAGAGGGGGAGGATAGAAAGGGAGGGAGGAAGAGAAAGAGGGAGACAGAGAGCAAAAGAACAAAGCCAACCTCATGTCAAATATCAAATAACACTGCATCCAGAAATGCCCAGAAGTCACCACACTACTGATAACAATTAATTCTTATTCTTATTCTTCTTTTAATCTTAAACAAATCCAAACTGGACCATGAGACACTGGGATCTACTTCTCTAAGGGGACTCCCCCATCTTCTTGTTTGGGGGTGGGAGAGCGCAACACACTTCACTTCTCTCTGTCTTCGCTTCTCTCTGTCTTCGCTTCTCTCTGTCCGAGGAGGGTAATTGTTTACATGAAGCTGCTGCTTCCCAAACAGAGTGGAAGATGAGAGTCATTTTCTACGAAGACCCTCGGTGGCCCTTCCTCCTGCTCCTTTTTCTTTAAATATATATGAAGCTCTGTAATTATGCTTTGAAGAACGTTTCCAACAGCTGTATGTGATAATGGACCGTCACTGTGGGCGCTTTCTCTCCCTGCAGCTGCAGAGCTTCCTATTCAAAGCAATTAATTGATAATTGTAAAGCGCCTGGAAAGGAGGAGTGGGGGCCTCCTGTGTGTGAAACTTTGCTTTTACTGTGGCTTTGCCCGCAATCAGAAAGCCAGGCCCTCTTCAGACACACCTCTGAAAAGGAAGGGCAGCGCTAAGAACCTAAAACAGCTGCTGTCTCCAGGGCATGCCCACAACTTCAGACCAGTAGACTCCTTCTTAAGAGATACCCTAGGCTAATGACTAAGGGAGGCTTTACTGAAAATTAAGCCACATTAAGGAGAGTAAAGCTTTGATTCTGATACACTTAGCATTTTTACATGTCTACACCAAAGTGACAATTTGCACTACACTTTTCCTTAAAATGCACATCTCAAACTAAGTACATAGGGCAAGAGAGGGCTTATTAGCAAGTTGAAAATGCTCACAACTAATCAAGTTAGGGAAGGCTGGTCTTGTATGCCATCTTTTGTTGAGAAATATCAAGCCAAAAGATACTGCAGATTAACCCAAATATTTCTGCTTTTCCCAACAATGCATGGATACAAGAAAATGTCTGAGCACCAGGACATCAGTTTGGTTTCCAGCAGACTTCACTGTTTTCTTTCAATATTTCAATGTTAAAATCCTACTGGACATACTTACGCTTCTACTGTCTGCGTCCTTGACATCATCGGTCAAAATGAAAGCGAGTCTTCCTAGAGATATTTCATAGAGGTGACTACAATTCAAATGTTATTTCTCGAAGCAGTAACTTTAGATATGACGTCATGAGCCTGCTGGCATCCATTGATGCTAAGAAGAACTATGGCGAGGAACCTGCGACCAATCAGAGACCCAGTGCATGGATATGTCTTCTTTTTCTTTATCCTGGCAACTCACGATTACTTGTAAACATGATGTTGCTAAGCAACCAATTGCTGGTTTCTCAATCCCATTTCTTAGGGGGGAAAAAAATCACAGATGCTTAGCAGCACCCAGCAATGCTCTGAAACCCAACACTTTGGAAACCAAGGTCTCTGGGAGTCAAACAATGGCACCATTGGGCATGAATGCTGAGGAACTCCACTGAGTGCTGTGTGAGAGCCACATACATAAGACAACCACTGATTTGATGCTACCAAAACATAAATTGCAACCCAAGAAAACTTAGTCTTTTAAGCCTTCATGCTTGAGACTTCTAATTTTAACTTTTCCCCCCAAAAAAGTGATGGTTTCTGGGGCTATAGAGATGGCTCAATGGTTAAAAACACAAGCTGCTCTTCCACTGGGCCTGTATTTTATTCCCAGCAACCACACAGCAGCTCACAACCATGTAACTCCAATTCTCATGGACCCATCGCCCTCTGCTGGCCTTCACAAGCAATGCATGCATATGATACACAGGCATACTTTCAGGTAAAATTCACTCAATCTTATAAAAAGTAGAAAAATATTCTTTTTAAATTTGTGGCTTCAATAAAGACTTCCGATACTAACAAAATCTCAAGTTATCTGAAACCTTCTCAATTGTCAATTGTCATTGTCTTAGCAAAAATGGAAATTTTCACAAAATTAAAGCAAAGACATCTGGCTTGTTTTTCCTACCATCTTGGCTGTCCTAAGCTTGAATAACAGAGCCAAGATTAATTTCTTTAACATAGTGAAGGGGTGGCCAAAAGAGGTGATTAAAGGTGGTTCTGAAATACACAGAGGTTAAGGTAAAAGAAAAAGGGGACACAGCATTAGAGCCCACCCCACCCCCATAGATATAACGCTTGCAGTTTCCCCCAACAAGAACTCTGCAGCCCAGGATTTTCTTTTAGAATACACGGCCTTTCTTCTAACACACTAGGCCTCTCCTACAATGAGGTATATTTGTAACAAATTGCTAACCTAAGCCGTTTTGACAGTACCATCTCCTACAGAGTGATAGAAAAGAGACTCACCTCACCAGCTTTTTTTCCAATGGACTCTAGATGAGTCAGTCACTTCTCTCTTGCTGTGATAAAGTGTTATGACCAAAGAAACTTATGGACAAAAACAAAAGTTTATTGTGATTACAGTTCCCGAGCGAAAGTCCATAATGGTGAGGGAGGCAAAGAAGCAGGTGGCTCGACTGGGAAGTTGAGACGTGATATCCCAAGCCACATGTAGGAAGCAGAGAGTGGGAACTGGAAAAGGGGTGTGGCTATGAAGCCTCAAAGCCTGCCCCCAGTGAAGTATTTAGTCTTGCAAAGCTCTACCTCCTTCGCCTCCTAACAGTGCTAACAACCAGGGACCAAATGCTGCCCAATGTGAGCCTATGGGGGACGTTCTTCTTTCATTCCAGGGGGGATTTAATTGTAAATAATGCAAATAAAATCCCATGATCATGTAAAAGAGACAGACAGACAGAGAGACAGAGACATAGACAGAGACAGTGAGAGACAGACACGAGAAAGAGAACAAAATAATTTAGCTGCAAAAATACATTTTTTTATTTGTATTATTTTTAAATTATGAGCTGATTTAATTCTTACAATGTTGCTTGAGAGGTGCCATTACCCTCCTGACTTTAAAGTTAGCTGGAGAGGAGGAGTTTGAAATGCCTGGCACAGTGCCACAGGTCTGTAATCCAAGCCACTTAGTAGCATGGGAACACTGAAACAGAACAGTTACAATTTCAAAGTCGACCTGGGCTGCAGACCACTTGCCAAGCATGCACAAGGCCCTAGATTCAATCCCCAACACCACCAAATAATAATAAACAAAAACTAATCTTTTTCTCAGAAGCATTTAAAATGACACTTAAATTAGGATTTAGGATTGATCCATATGGCTTGCTACAACTGAACAGGTTTTTTTTTTTTTTTTTTTTTTTACTGTAAGCCTGTATTAATTCTTTGAAAAATTCAAATGTACATACAATATATATTGATTATATTCAGCTTCCACCCATCTTCCTAACTCCTCCTAGATCCACCCTCTATCTTTTTCCCAACATTGTGTCCTTTTTTTCTCTCTCTCTTTATAAACCTCAGTCCAATTTGTGCTGCTCATGTGTTCATGGGTGTACCACCACCCACCAAAGAGCAGGTGAACTACCAGAGGCCCCATCCTCAAATAAAACTGCCTCTTCTACCCTCTAATGTCAACAAGTGACAGTAGTTTCTCAGCTAGGGATGGAGGTTCATGAGCCCCTTCCCATGTATGCTACAATGTTTACTGTCTTGAGCTTAGGCAAGTCTTATGCAGGCAACTATAGCTACTGTGAGTTCATGAATGCGGGTCAGAAGATACTGTCTCACTCCAGTTCCCTCCAGTTCTACAAGCTTTCTGCCTTCTCTTCCTTAAAGGTGCATGAGTCTTGGGGAGGAAATATGTTATAGATGTATTATTTGTAGATAAGCATTATATGGACACTTATTCTCCGCACTTTGACCAGTCTTGAGTTTCTATGTGAACAGACTTCCACTACACAAAGAAATCCTCTGATGAGGTCTGAGAGCTGTGCTAATCTGTACATCTAAAGATTCAAATTTAGATGGCAGTTTATTACTGTGTCCATTTAGCAAAGCAATAGTAGTAGGTTTATCCCTGGGCCTATGAGCCTCTCAGCCATGGGTCATTGGACAGATTTATGGGTTTTCACCTTTAATTGAACCAGAAAGCAGTGGTTGGCCCTATACCATCTGTGCCAATATTGCACTCGTGGGCATATCTTGACACACTAGTAATTATTGTAGTCCACAGAGTTCAAAGCTGGGTAAGACTGTTGATGCCTCCCTCTACACACCAGAAGCCTGCATAGCACCTTCCAGCACTATGAAGCTAGGCAGCAGGGAGGAAGCTTCCTGACAAATCCCAATTTGAATTCACTATGTTCTGTGACTAAAAGGTGTGACGTTTTCAGCAATAGGGTCTTACCATCAACTTCTTGTGGGCAACCAAGACAATAACAACAGCCTGCATTGTTTAGGATGTCTCCAGGACACCCCTTACCAACAAGACTAAAGAAGGTATCCCACACCTGGCACTAAGCTTTTTATTTGATAACCTATGCTTTCTGGGGAAGCATTATCCCTATATAAGGTAAATCCAAATATAAACACACACATACACACACACACACACACACACACACACACACATATATATATATTCATATGGCTTCATATCCTTAGTGTTAGTAATCTCTCCTCCCACTCTTTCCTCTGTCCTACCTTCCCATCCCTCTCCCTCTTTAAACTTCCCTCCCCATTATTCCCCCTTTCCCCTTCACATCACCTGGGTTCTACTATCCCCCATTCCCTCCATTAAATAAGAGCTTTCTTATCCACCCTTATAATGGTCCCTTTCTAGTTTCCTGGAGTCAATCTACAGTTACTTCACAGTAACAAACAAGTCTAAAAGTTGCACGCTAGGATCCACATATAAGTAGGAACAACAGAACATGAAACGTTTGTCTTTTAGGGACCGAGTTACTTCACTCAGTCCCATAATTACACTTTTCATTACAGCTGAATAGAACTTCACAGGGCATAGGTACCACATTTTCATTACGCAGTCATCAGTTGATAGAGACCTAAGCTGTTTCCTTTGTGAAATGTTGGGAACAGAGCAGCAGGGAACAAGGAAGAGGAAGCAGCCCTGGGGTAGGAAATAGAGCTCATTCTGTACATGCTCAGAAGTGTGTCCGAGTTCTATGAACCATCTATTTCTAGTTTGTTTAAGGAACCGCCACACTGATTTAACAGTGTCTGTTCCCAATTGAATTCTGGTCAACAGTACATAAGGGTTCCCTGTTCTCCCCAATCTTGCCAGCTTTTCCCATCCCTTCCAAACAACTTTTAAGTAGATTTTTCAAGCCACCTACACAATAAAAAGAAATCGATGCACTATAACTGTGGCCACAGTGTTTATTATTATTATTATTATTATTATTATTATTATTATTATTAATTATTAATTATTATTATTATTTGCAAACTAGACCCATACACCAACATTATATAAATTTTGCCAATGGCAGAGTGCAGTTTAGAGTATTCAATAAGATAATGCATGTGGAGTCTCTGAGGAAGCACCTAGCATGTAGTGAGAATTCAGGAAGAGCGTGCCACTGCTGTCCTGCACGACTGATGGCATAAATAACGCTGAGAAGCTTTTCGGGCATGATCTCTTTAGTGCCAGAATAACCTCTTGAGCTGGAGGTGCCGCTCAATTTGTAGAGCTCCTACCTAGAAGGAAAATGAGCTTCTTTTTAAGTAAAGAACCATCAGGCAGCTGGATGGTGTCACTGGGCGCCTGGCGCATCATCTGAGCCCCTCTTCCAAGTAGCAGCAAATGCATTCAACCCCGTGAATAGTGCTCACTCGCCCCTAGCTAACTAAGCACACCTCTCAAGACACAGCACACTTTCTCTAAGTTAACAATAAAATCAAATATGCCTCTCCCATAAAGCAATAAGAAACTAATTCCTCATAAAGTTCAGCCTGTTAAATCCTTTCTTTAACCATGGATGAACTAATCCACTGACCAAAAAGGGCATCTACAGAGGCGCTAAGGGAACACTGTCCCTCGCCTCAGAACTTGCTCCCGGCCTTCTGGATTTCCCTTAGATGAACAGAAATCACACAGGGGGCATGTTCAACCTGTGCTCACACACCTCAGCTGCAAAACCATGCCAGGCTCATTAAGTGCAAACAACCAACACCTGCTCTAAAACTATGACCGCGCATGCACACACACACCTGTATCTTGCTCACTTGCTAGGTCGGCCACAGAAGGGGATGGGGAGAGACCATCAAGGTATAGACTGTTCCAGAATCCCTTCAAATCAAGCAAAGTGAGAACAAAGGCGGAG
The DNA here is from genome assembly GCF_903995435.1 of Acomys russatus. Lineage (NCBI taxonomy): Eukaryota > Metazoa > Chordata > Mammalia > Rodentia > Muridae > Acomys > Acomys russatus. Next base: position 55,159,131 of record NC_067153.1, read on the forward strand.
TAATCCTGCTAAATCCACAGAGAATCCAGAGAATCGGAAAAGGTTTGACTTGAGACTGTAACTCTCCGCCCAGAAATTCTAAAGCTACAGAAATAATGACTGTCTCCAATGTGTCCCCACTATGACGTGATACTTAACATGTGTTTAGTGGGGGCTGATTTGCTGTCACAGCGTTGCTCTGACACAGGTGCAAATGTGTTTTCACCTGAGGGTCACCATAATAGGATGAACATTTCTCCCCTCCGCCTCAGACTGCAGAGGTTGAAGCGTTAACATTAACAGTTCTAAAGAATGTGATCGTATTTAGAAATTGGTTCTACGCAGAGGTACTGTAGTTAAAATTAGGTCATTAAGGAGCCCTGAGCTGGCCCATCAGAGTAGCCTGAATTGTCTATGGTGAGGCTGCCCATGCCAATTAAGAGTGTACTTCTATAATTAGAGTTTCTGGGCTGTAATAGACAATGCTAAAAGCACAGGAAAACATGAATTTTCCAAACTAGAGGGACAATGTGCACCTAAAGGAAACAAGGAAAGAGAAGGGGACACAGACAAGGGGAGCCAGTGGGATGAACTTGCACACTTAAGATGCTACAGTTTAACTGAAAGGCACTAATAGTTACAGCTATCGGCTATATACAAATTATCCAACCCAAGATTCATATAAGATTATAATGTTTAAAAAAGGATCTAAACAACATATATGATGTATCTATGCGACGGCAGGGAGAGATTAGCATGTGCGTGTGGACACATACACACACATACACACACTCACACACACACACACACACACACACACACACACACACACACACGAGAGAATAAAACTAATTTTTAAAGGTGTATAATAAATTTTAAGGGTATATTTCAGGGAGTAGTGGCACATGCCTTTAATTCCAGCACTCAGGAGGCAGAGGTAAGCAGATCTCTGATGAGGCCAGCCTGGTCTACAGAGCAAGTTTAAGGACATCCAGGGCTACATAGAAAAATACTGTCTTTAAAAAATAAAATAAAGTAAAAATTCCTTTAAAACACAGCTTACCTACAAATATATTTTTATGTGTTGAGCCATATACTGTGACCACATGGAGACTAAGCTGTAAAAAAGTCATTTAAATACTAGAAAATTGCCCAATATGTGATCATTAGGCTGGTGGATCACTGTGAGTTCAAGGCCAGCCTGATCTACAAAGTGAGTCCAGAATACCCAAGACTACACAGAGAAATCTTGTCTTAAAAAACCAATCCAAAACAAAATAAAAAGGCAATAAACTTCTAAATGATCCATAAATGGAAGACAAAAGATAAACAAAGTTATAGAATGTTCTAAGTGAAATGGTTGGAACAACTTGCAAACATTCTGATAGAACTGAGGCTGGAGAGAAGGTTCTATTTTAAGCTCATGTTTGAACCTCCCTGGGTAAGTTTTGAAACATTACACAGTAGCTACAATTCCTAATAACTAAGATATACAGTCAACGAGGTGCTTAACTGTGTGTGAATGGACGGAAAAGAACATTTGCTTTACATATTCAAAGCCATTGGAAAGCACTGAGTCCTGCTTCCTGTAGCAGACGGAATGGAAGTGCAGCTGATAATGTTAAGTGAAATAAAGCAGGCAAAGAAAGCTAGATGCTGTGTGGTTCCATTCGTGCAAAACGATGACACATAGGAGAAGAGTGGTCAGCGGAAGCCAGAGAAAGAATGGGAGAGTTGATATGAGGAGACATTGCAGTGTGTGCAGCAAAGTCACAGCCAAAGGGTATTCCATTACCCAGGAAGGTGGTTACAATCAGGAGTCCTATGCTACAAGAGTGTTTGACATGTAACATACATGTGCCAAGTTCATTAGTACAACAAACACATGCCATGACCACCGCAGTGCACCCCCATAACATTGCGACATTATTTTTCTACAAAAACTTAAAATCACAATGAATTAAAACAAAGGCAATAAAATAAAATAAGTAAATGAATGCAAAGAACAAAAGCTAATGGGACATGAACCAGACATTCAGTAAGAAGACCCAGAAAGCAAAATGTTGTTTCAGAAAAGATTAAGGAAGTAGCAAAAGCCAGTGAGACTCGGTTCACTCTTTTTAAAGGCACAAATGACATCAGGATTGAACACAACCATCACTACTAATGACACAGAACTGTTAAAAAGATGTGTCAAAAAATTAGAACAACTTTAAGCTAGTTAGAAGCTTCATAGTAAACAGGCAAGTCCTGAAAAAAATACATTTTATTCGTTAGAACTGAAATGAGAAGAAACGGAAATCAAATCATTCTTATAAATCCTTTTTAATGAAACTTAAATTTAACATTGTTCTCTTCAACGTTCAATCCCCCACAAAAAAAAATTGTTATAATGTTTGCCAACAGCAAGTCATTGTAGGAAGCAAACTTTTATGAAGGAACTATGATATCCCACACACCTTACCTGCAGCTTCAGTTTTCAGAGCTCCAGATACCCACCAGCACCCACAATCTCAAACTACCAAATAAAAATGTCTGGAAATAAAAAGTTCATAAACTTTAAACAACATGCTATTTGAATTGTGTAGGAGAATCTCACGCCATTGCACTTGGTCCTGTTCCCACCACCTGGAAATCTTCATGACAGTGAGCGAACTGGGTAGTGTTCTTATGTGGATTCTGAGGGAGACTACCAGCAGAAGACAATTCACAGCAAGTCTTATAAAGGAAAACAGTTCATTGGGGCTGGCCTACAGTTCCGAGGTTCAGCCCATTGTTGGCATGGCATGAAGCATGTTGGCATGCAGGCAGACATGGCGCTGGAGAAGCTGGGAAGAATTTATACCACTGAGCCTAGGCTTGAGCATCTGAAACCTCAGGCCCACCCCTCAATGACATACTTACTCCAACAAAGCCACACCTACTCCAAGGCCACGCCCACTCCAACAAGGCCACACCTCCTCATACTGCCACTCCCTATGGACCTATAGGGGGCCGTTTTTTATTCAAACCATCACAGTCCCTGTCTAGAATGAGCTTGAAAGGAACAAGTGCTTCGTGTATTTTTATTGCATCTCAGAGCAAAGGTTAAGAATGCTGTAAGAATATAAAAATCTGCAGCCCTTAACAAATAGCTGTGCCCACCAGATAGCCAGGAATGTGGTGCAACCCTTGACAGAGACAGTGTCACTGGACAGTCAACACAAAACTGACTGAAATGTTGGGGTTAATGTCTGACAAGAACATTGAAGTGATTACTATAATTTTTTTCAAGTGCTGAAAAAAAAAAATAAGCTCAGACACAGAATATGTTGAAAAGGTTAAAATTGAACTATGGAGATAAATATATGTCAGAGGGAAATACATGAAATAAAATCAATGGCAGATGAGAGGAGATAGAAAAAAATAAAATGAGATGATTTGAGCAGATATAGAACAAAGTAAAACACACAGAGAGACAGAATTTTCAAATATCTATATGCTGTGGGATAAAGCCAAGCAGCTAATTAAAAATTTAATTGGAATTTCTAAGAGAATGCTAATGAGAGAGAGACAGAGACAGAGACAGAGAGGCAGATAGAGAATATACTTTAAAAGGTAATGGTGAGTACTTTCTAGACTTGATTGACATTACAAAGAACCAAGGTCTCAGAAATTCAAAATAACAGGATACAAGAAACATGCAAAACCTTTGCCAAAAACCTCACAACCAGATTGCTTAAAATCAGTGAGAAAAAAACACCTTAAAATATTCAGATTTTATCTTTTTAATCTTTCTGTGGTGTATGTGTGTGTGTGTGTGAGTGTGTGTACATGTATGTGGGTATGTGTGTAAAAAAGTATGTGTACATATGTATGAGAGTATGTGTTTCTGTGATTGAGTATATGCACCTGCACACAGTGACACATGTGTGGAGACCAGAGGAAGATGGTTCAGAGCTGCATGTGTCAGGATAACCTCTAAACTGTAAACAACCCAAATATCCAACTACAGCACGAACTGTGGTGACTCTATGCAGTGGATTCTACACCAAGAAGGTAACTGCCGTCTGTAAGTTTCATAAATTGTATGATGGTCGACAGCATTTCACACACCTTACACAAAATTCTGTATATTTTAACAATATGTAAAATTAATCTGTGGAACTTATAGATTGTAGGGGAAATTTAACTCAAAACATGGCTGCTCTGGCAAAAGATCATGTCCAAGAACCTAAGTGTGTTTGATCCAGCTGGAATATAAACACACCTTTAATACTAAAGACAGAAGCAAACAGATGCGAGTTCAAGGCCAGCCTGCTATAGAGCAAGTTTCAGGTAAAGAAAAGCTTAGGTCCCAAACAATGAAGGTAAAGTTAGTTTGTAGAAGGAAGCACCCATGCTTAAAACTAATGTCTAATTGAGGAGGAAAAAAGGTAAGGAATCAGTGAAGATTTGACAGAATTGGATATGACCAACTCAGTTGGGGGGGGCAGGGGGTGGGGGGGGCAGCAGTCGGTTTTACAGGGAAAGTTTTACAGAGAGTGTGAATGAGAGAGCAAGCTAGACACAGGTGAGGACAGAACAAGCCAGAGAATGAGAAGGAGCCAGAATATTAGAAAGGATTGCTGGAGTTAGTTTGAGGCCAAGCAGAGCAATTCAGAGGTTGAGAGAAAAGCCAGATTGAATAAGTCAGCTGGGAGAAGAGTTTGAGCCAGAACAGCTGAGTTGAACCAGCCAGCCCAGAGCTCAGAAATAACAAGTAAGGGTGAGCTCATTAAGCAGTAAGTCTCAAAGGCTGAAAACGTTCTAGGCCTACGTTAGATTGTATAGAGACTAGAAGCTTCCAAGACTAGGCTTAGGTTAGCAGAAGGAGGCAGTAATCCTCCCAGATAACAGTTGAAACAGGCAAATAAAAGATCTTTTAACAATAGATACCTGTTTGGGTGGGGTGAAAATAAGAAAAGCAAGTGATTTACACACATACATTGTAGTGACAATTTTGGTTTCTCTAAAAGCCCAATTATGTTATGTGAATATATTTTTATTTTAATCCTAGTGTAGGATGGGACTGTTTCAGATTGTCCACCACAGCTAACTATGATTTGTCTCATGCCCCTTGCCAGCTGCAGATAGTTTATATCTGGAATTCTGGGGACTCTTTAGAGAGTATATAAATACCAGAGTCCCAGGAGAGGTAGTGGCTGCTGTTCCCCTTGCTGCTGCTGGTTGCTGGTTGCACCTGCTCCTGTTGCTGTTGTTAGATTGCTAGTTGCTGGCTGGAGATATTCTGACAATGAAGACCAAACTTGCCCAAGGAACTCACCACCCCTAATCAGCCATACTGACACCCCCTTTCCCTCTAACCTTCTTTCTCTCCTACCTAGTGTTGAACGGGATAGGGGCGGTGTAGAAAGGTAGATAAAAGAACCTCTAAAAAGTAGCCAAAGGTCAGGCTACAATATATACAGAGAGGGAGGGGCAGGGAGGAATATTTTAGACATGAGTAAAGAGAACAAGGCCTTGTCAGGATGGGCATGGGGGGGGGGGTGGAGGGCCTAAACTCTGCCCATGCTTACTGTCTTGGTCTAGGGGGTAGTCACATGGCACTGATTTGGACCAACTCACTAACATTTGCATTGAGGCTCTAAGCATGTTTCATAAGAAGCACATGTCAAAGCAGAACCGCTCGCAGGAAAAAAAATCCATTTTCATTACAGTAGAAATGAGGGCTGGGCCATATGTTCAACCTGCCACATCTATTCTAAATAAATGACAGCATTTTGTTCTCTGCAGTTCCAAACTGTTACGGTTTTGTTGTTGTTTTAACAAAGACAGCGAACAAGGGAAAAGTGAAGAGTTTGACACGTGTGGGAGTGGACAAAATGAAATTTAATAACTAAGAGACGGAGCCTACCCCCAGCTAGCTCCCAGGCTCCCGAAGAGCAGGGGTAAAGAACAAACAACTCCAAGACTGATTTCTTTACTCCATCAAAAGTACTTAAGCCCTTTCCATGAGTATAATATAAATATGGATAATGGAATTAATTTTTTCTTTTATCAAACATACAAGAATAGATCAGGTGAGCTCATTTCCTGCCAGGTACTCATCCAGAAAGTGAGACACTTTCCCGATGCGGCCCTTATGATTACAAACATTTGGGCACCTTCTGGGAGAATCGCTTTCGGCGCCCGTGGCTTTTTTTTTTTTTTTTTTTTAAATAACCTCCAGGATGGTGGACTCAGCCTCTGAGCATGAGCTAGGAAGTTATTTGCGTCTGCGCTGATAAATAGCAGAGGTAAATTCACTTGCTCAGAATGCATTGATTTCACCCTGAAATTTAGCCATGGCTGCAAACGCATAGGACCGGCCTTAAAGGAAAAGTGCAGAAGGAATGTTCAAGGACCAAGACTGTTGCTTGCACTTCAACTGCTATTGTGAGAGAAATGTGCGCTCTGTTCACTCTTCCAGGGTGTGCCCCAGTCCTCCTGCGCATCATTCCTTGCTTCAGACCACAAGGGTGGGCACAGGGACTCAGTGAACAAGAACACCCCCTCTACACCTTGGCACCCTGAGTATGTTCTCATTAACAATCACTTTATGAGGGACAATCACTTTCACTTTCTGAGTTCAGTTTCCGGAAGCGTGGCAAGCTGCTTCTTGACCGATTTTGTTTGTTCTGTTTATTGGGTTCTTGCTTTGTCTTCTGTTTGTTTGTGTAGGGTTATGAAGCCAGAGGACCACTCTAACAGGTTCTCTCCTCCCGTCCTGTGGTTCTCAAGGATGGAGTTCAAGACAGCTGGCCTGGCCACCAGCATCTTTACTTGCTCAGCCAGTCACTGCCCTGCTGTTTTGGTTTGTTGTTGCTGGCACAGGGTCTCATATAGCTCAGACTGGCCTCCAACCGCTGTGTCCCAGACCTGGAGTTCAGAGCCCGGCCACTGGTACCCAAAATCTCTGACAACTGCAATCATAGTGTCAGCATTTGGAAACCAGGAGCTACACAGCTTGGGTCTGACAGAATAGGCCTAACAGGCAAAGTCAGGGGGAACTGTGTCTTGAAACCCGACTTCTTCCCTCAGATCCCTCTTTGACCCTGAAAGGTGAGCAAATGTCTGGTGCATTGTGCAGAGGCTCAGGCTGTGCAGAGCTGGACAAGGGAGCCGGTGACAGGCCTAGGAGGTTGGCTTTGTGCCTGCTGCTGGATGCTGTATGCTAGGTACCAGGTAAATGATGCCCTGTGCAGAATGTGGGTGTTGGGTGCAGAGTGCTCCACCGCCTGGTTGCAGGAAGTATGGCAGGAGACAAAGCCCCATGGCAGCCCCCTTCTCCCAGACACCCTGTTGCCTCCCTGCTGCTGTGCTTAGCTTTCCAAGCCTAAGTGCTTTTTAATTAGCGTGCCTCACTTCCCGGAATCATCCTGGTTGCTGGCGACCTCATGCATGGAACCCCGCACCACTTCTGCCAGCGGTGCCCAGTCCGCCCTCCCGGCTCAGGCTGCCAGGAGCTCACACTCGCACTGTGTAGTAGCTCTTGGCCCCTGCCTGGCTCTGTGCTTCAGCTCCACAGATTCCCACAGGCCAACAGAGCCTGCTGTTTGGGAGGCGTGATCAGATTTCTTGCCAACTCTGAATGCTTCCACTTCTGTGTCTGGGAATGAGGGGGTGGGGGATAGGGTAACCTGCTCACATGATCTTCACATTCACATGCGGGCCTATTTATTAATTCTTGCATTTGTTGTGTAATTGTACGTCTTCTGGTTATTTATTTAGAAGCTAAAGAATATTTCCCCCTCTGGAAGAACAGAATCAAAGCACAGACAGCTTAGACAAGCTCCACGGAGATCTCAAAGGTTCCCCAGCAGAAGCAGGAAGCAATCAGCAAAGCAGAGCAGCCCCTCCCCCCCGTCTTACACCCGCCAAGTGAGCCCCACACTCTGCCAACACCCAAGATTCCCCCAAAAGAGCAGCCTGCAAGGCTGGTTGTGAGAAAGCCCCATATTTGGCTTTCCTGGCTGTGTACAGCTTGTCTGCAGTAAGTCCAAAAGGCACCCAAGTCATGGTAGGTGTCTTCTTCTTCTCTAAGGATCTTTCCCAGGATGCATTGCAGGAGCCCCGGAGACCTGCAGCCAGCTAGACCTCTCTCTTAAAGCTAGAAGCAGTGGCTGAGGGGAACAGGGAGCTCATTCTAAAATCTGCCATGGACTGCAACAGACCAAATCTGTACCCCATCTCTTTTCCCTCATCTCTGGAACCTCAGAGATAAGCGTGGGTCAGAAGGAGCCGGCATTCTCCTGGGAAGCCCTGCTACCACCCACTTCAGCCCCCATTCACACGCAATGTTTAGTTATCCCTTTGGAAATACACAAAGCTTTATGCCCAAGATCTAGCAAACACTTCTTTGAGCAGTTGAAAAAAAAAAAAAATGAGACCCACGATCAAAAAGAGTGAGGATAATTGATGCTATCTCTCCTACAAGGCTGTCGGGATAATTAAATGAGTCTGTCACCTAGAGCAGGCCTTGGGACAAGGAACATGATTAATGGAGCTGCCAGCACAGGTGTGTGACCTGTGCATCTGTACAGACTGCATTTGGGAAAGATCAGAGCCTGGCTCCACACACTCCATCATTTCTGAATGGGAGAGCTGGGCCTTTCCACATCCCACTGTGCCTCACAAACTGAACCTCCAGTTCCAGGAACATACATTTGCTACTTCTTGCTTGTCCCTCACACACTGAGGAGCATTCTCATGCCCCTCTGTAGCATCTAAGGCTGACGGGATGTCTGAGTTTGTCGTCACAGTTCTATTAATACTATTAATACCTGGTTATTGCTAGGTTCCAACTTTAAATAGGTTCACCACCATAATCCACCTGCACTGTCTTGATGTAAAGATGATCAGTTGTTCTATGGTTTTGTATTTTTACTAGATTTTTAACCATGGGTTGGGGAGTGGTGCATGTGTGTACAAGTGTCTGAAGGCCAGAGGCACTGGATCCTCTAAAGCTGGAGTCCTGAGAAGTTGCAAGCTACCTGGTGTGGGTTTGGGGAACCAAACTAGGGTCCTCTGGACCAGCAGCAACTATTCATTACAGCTGGACCATCTCCCCAGCCCTGTTTCAGTCTTACCTTTAAATTATTATTAAACAATAGCCTTCTTTTCTTATTCCATAGTTTAAAGGCAATTTTTAAAAAGTCATCTGTTTTGATCAGTTGCTGTCCTGGGCTGCTCTGAATGAGGGAGGGTTGGACCTTCTCTAGAGAGGTTGATATTTCAGCCAAACCTAACATACCTTAGTGGTCCTGGGTAAGAATTATGGGTTCATCAGAAGAGAAGATTTTAAGGTCTTTCTGGAGATGTCCAGGCATGCACGGTGTTTGGTCAGAGTTATGCTCCCCATATGAAGATGCGTCCTTCGGTCTCTGATTTTCATCTTGTTACCCAGCTGTGGTACCTGGCCTTTCTGCACCTCAGCAGCCAGCACTCTGCAGTGAGCCTACAACCAAGAGTCAAGATAGAGTCCTGAACTGTGTGCACTTTGAAGGGAAAACAGCCACACTTCTCAATAGAAGAACCCCAGTGTCTGGCATGACCCATCATTGCCCAGCTAACAGAGCACCAAAATGGCCACATGCCAGGATCTACCTGACTGAGAAGTTAATACCGCGAGGACAGAGCATCCTTCCTAATAATGGACGCAATGCTTGACAGAAAGGAGAGAGATCTCTGACCATGGGAACTACTTACTACCCAAGCCCTGGACCACTTCCAGAATCCCTTTACCTGATAGAGAGAGATAGCAGGTGTCTTGACTGAAGCGATTATCTTCAGCTGCTTATTGTTCGTACTTGACTGTAACCCCTAGTTCTTATAACAGGGATCCATTTCCATGACCAGCTTTCAAACTCAGTGACAGAATGGGCCTTGAACTTCTGATCCTCCTGCCTCCACCCTCCTAGCGCTGGTACCACGAGTGGGCATCACTACCCCTGTTTTTATATGGTTTCTGGGACATGATAGACAAGCGCTCTACCAACAAAGAGCCGCTATATCTTACCATCTGAATCTAGGATCGAATGCTGCCAATAGCCTAACGCTGAAGGGGGGAAGGTGCCGAGTGCAAAGGTACAGCTAGGATCAGACAAGTGGCTGTGAGCTGCGCAGGAATGAAGGAAGCTGAACGCAGCACACTCCCCGCCCTCTCTAACTTGTCCTGAGTGACTCTGTCTGCATCCTGTTTCAAAGGGTGGAGTCAGGAGGAAGAGGGGTGCTAATTGGTGGGGCAGAAGATTAGTCAAGGAAAGGCCAAGGCTGCTAAGTCATGCAGGATCTAGGTTGAGCCTGGGAGACACAGTGTGAAAGGTATGAGCGTCTGAGGAGAGGGCCTGTGAGCCCTCAAAAAAAGAAGGAGAAAAATGAGAATGGAAAAGACAAACACTTCACCACCTTGACAATTTTGCCCAAGGCTCTCCTTTTCATGAAATCCCATTACAACATCTGTCATAAATAATATCGAATTATTTACTCAAGAGCCCGTGGCACAATAAAGGATAGGCATGAAACGATAAAAAATAGTAATGAAAACTGAGGAGAAGGGATATAAGGTAAAGAAATTCTACAAGAAGAAGGATTTTATCTGTTAAAGGGATTTTCAGCTTCAAGAATAAAAAATAATCTTATAACCGGATTTAGAGGAGAAAATGTTGTTTTAAAACAAGCCCTCTAAAGGTGCAGCTGAGGGACCCATTTCACCCCCAACACACACATCCACCCTATCAAACAGTGGGCAAATCATAATAGAATTTCACTGGGGCTTGCTACCCTGACCTATCATCCAGTTGCCCATCACTCTAAGGGCTGCGTGCGGCAGACTCAAGTCTGCAGCTCCGTTCCTGCAGTTCCTTTTCGTATAGTATTTATTAGGAATGAAACAAGGATGAAGGATGAGCCATGCTGTTGGGGAACCCTACTACAGAGGTTCCGAGACCCACCCCCCTCCACCCCTCTTTCCACATCCTGGGAAATAAGAAGTATCTTGACAGCTCTGTAACCAACCTGTGCCTTGTGATTCTTCTATGGCAGTGATTCTCAACACGTGGCTCACTACCCCTTTTGGGGGTCAAACAACCCTTTCATGGGAGTTGCATATCAGATATCCTGCATATGAGATATTTATATTATAATTCATAATAGTGGCAAAATTACAGATATGAAGTGGCAACGGAAATATTTTTATGGTTGAGGTCACCACAGTTTGAGGAACTGTATAAAAGGGTTGCCGTATTAGGAAAACTGGAAACCCTGGTTCTATGGGCTTGAGTCTGGGCCTACACTGACGAAAAGGTTTAGGTTGTTGATAAAGGCATTTAGGTTGTTGCCCAAAACACTGAAACTGACAATAATAAAAAATGAAATAACAATATGCTATTCCCAGCTGTGAGCCAAGATCCTTGCCTCATTCAGGCTCCACGGCCCCTCTGTGTACAGCCCTATGCACAGGTACCTGCTTTAGCAGCACTGTGGCACTTCTGCCTCGCCATGCCAGGCAGCCCCATCTCAGGGACATTTGAGGTGCTCCCTCATGGCAACATCTGCTTTGGGAGTGATCCCAGCAGTGGCAGGATGAACACCCACTGATCTCACTAGAGACCACAGACACTAAGAGAAACATAGAAAATGCAACAGGACTAGGGCTCAGAAAAGAACAAGATGATATTTAACAGAGAAGCCACATGTGTCATGTGCACCAAACACATACTGCGAGGTTACAGGGAGAACTTCACGTCAGGGGTTGACTATGGGGACTCCACAAGCAACTGGTCCCACTCACAAATAGTGTGTATAATGCTGGCTAGGGTGTTAGAAGAATCATTTTGAAAACCAGCTCACCACTTGTCAGGGGCCCATTAGAAATAAACATTTTCTAGTGCAGTTACAGTTAGCTCTAGAAACTATAATCATGAAATAAATATCATTTCATACATAATAATCTCTAAACTCTAATTGAAGGATCTGCTCTATACATGTGATGAACAGACCCCATTATCAGTGAGTTATCCATGCGACAGTGTTGGCTGTGATGATCCTGGGGAGCTGTCATGTACTGTGTCTCCCACCTGTCACAGTGCAGCTCTGATGGAGCCTCATGATAGCATGGGGATTCCACAGTTGTAATTTGTACAGGGCTTTAAAAAGGGCTTTTTGTGGAAATGGTCGTAACTATGCATTCCTGAAGACGTAGACCTCTCAGACTTCAGTTGACCCAACTCTGTGGCAGGTGCTGCCCATAAGCAAAGAGAAAGCTGTGAAGCCTTCGGGGGCCAGACAACAGCAGCATCTGCTATTCAAGTTCACACCCTGGATGCTCCCCACACATCTGCCTGGGCTGCTTCCTCACCCCTCTCCAGATATTGGCTCCTCAGGGAGGGCTTTCGCTGTCCAACAAGGCAGCTCTAGTAGTGCTCTGTTTTCTACCCTTGCTATTGTTCTTTGTTTATGGCTCATTTTCCACATGAGAGGGCTAACGTAGGCTCTCTAGGCTTGTCCAGTTCTGCAGGCCTCCGCGTCATAGGGAAGTCCCCACTGTCTGGTCATTAATACTTGTCCTCTGATTTTTGTTTTAAGAAATATTTCATTTGGGTGTGGGGGCGTGGGGGTGTGCCTGTGCACGCACTCCCCTGTGAAGGCTAGATAGGGTGTCAGAAGCCTTGGAATGGGAATTCTGGGTGCTGAAATGTGAATTCTGGTCAGCACCACTGAACAGCACTTACTGGTAACCTCTGAGCCATCTCTCCAGGCACCTCACATTTCTACTAGTGATGTTTATCTATGAAATAATTCACACCTTCAAGCTCTTAAATTCCAAATCCTGAGTCCCAGTAAATGAGTGGGGAATATGAGGTTTGTCTGTGGTCAAGCTCTCTAGACTTATTAAGGAAATGACATTTATTTATTTATCTGTTTGTTTATATGTTTTTATTTACTTATTTGACAAACGGCAGTACAAATATCCAATGACAACGACATTCTTCATTTGGGAGCCAGTAATCCAAGTACCAAGCAAGCCAAACTCCTTGTCATGTAGAGCTAAAATCAAGAACTTGCACGGCACCCAGGATTGTACACCCTCTGGCTACAGACTGAATCACGCCCTGAAAACTGCTGTGCTGAAGTAATGAGGTGAAACCATTAAATGGGGCCCTGATTCAGCAAGGCTCGTGTCAAAAAGAGGCCAGGTCTTTACTCCTCCTTCTCTCTCTCTCTCTCTCTCTCTCTCTCTCTATATATATATATATATATATATATATATATGTGTGTGTGTGTGTGTGTGTGTGTGTGTGTGTGTGTGTGTGTATGTATGTGTGTGGATGTGTGTGGATGTATGTGTGTGGATTAAGACACAATGATGCATTACTATCTGCAACCTAGAAAGGCCTCACTAAATTGAATTTTCCCTGGCCTTGATTTGGGACTTCCAGCTTCCTGAAATGCAAAAGAATAAATACATTTGATTTAAACTGTCTAGTCTATGGGATTTTGTCACGGCAGCCCATGCAGGCTGATATACCCTTCTTTGCTGACATGCATGTGCACCACCACCCACTTCCAGAGAAACAAAATGACCCAGTCCCTGCCACCAGGCAGATCAGACTTTCTGTGGAAGTAGGAGTTTTACACAGCTGGAGGATAAAAGCTTCAGCCAGCGACCACCCCGAACCATCCAGAGCATTGACAGAATATGCTTTGAAAGGGCATATTCTGCCGAAAGAAGGAAGGGCAAGCAGGTGGCATGTTTAAGATTAGCATGGGGAAGCTAAATAGCACAGTGCGCGAAAGCTTAGGAGAAAACGCTAAGACAACACAAAGGTTAACCGCGTTCGATAAATCAACGAAAGCAAAAGGCACAGACTTCTCAAGAAAGACCGTGCAATAGAAATATATGAATAAGAGAGACCACACACCCTCACCAGCTTCTGTCTCCACCAAAGAGAAAGACACGCAGATCTGGAGACAAACAAATGTGACACAGAGAAAAAGGAGCAGCTAAGTCCGTAGTCGCGCTTCCGTAGTTAGCATATTCAGCAGGCACGGAGAGTCATGTTGATGAAGCACTCCAGTGACATGGAAAATGCAGGGCATACGATTGGAGTGTTGGGGGAGCAGGATATAGAATTGAATTACAAATAATCTTGATTTATGAAAAAATAAGATCAGGACAGAAATATCAGATAATTGTGAGACAAATGCTGCTATTTCCCTCCCATTGGTGAGATGGGGCATATTTTTTCCTGAATGGTCTGGTTTTATGAAATTTCTAATAACAAATATGTGTTGCTTTAAACATCAGAAAATAGAAACCTAAGATGTGTGTGACTATTGTATGCCACTGTGAGCTGGTATTGAGGCCAAGACCTCAGGTCCAGGAATTGTGACAAAGGAATAACTATATCGGCAACACCCAAGGACCCATAAACACTAAGTAAGAGGGCAAAAAGCTCTGGTTTTCAAATAATGGCGATCTCAAACCCTCAGGCCCAATATCTCAGGGGAAAAATATCTTGATTTGATAGGTTTTCAAATCTGTACTGTGGTAGGGAGGGGCAAGCTCACCTTTAGTCTGTTCATCGTCCTCCTAAATGTGAGCTTTGTTTTGCTCTATTACAAAAGCCTAGCTGGAAACAGGATGCAAGACCCCACAGGGCCCAGAAGTGCAGTCCCCAGCTCCCATGGCAATCCACTTTCCTCATGATGGCATGAGGGAACTGGGGCCACCATTCTCTCTTTTCTCCCCAGGTCTGCCTGCTCCATCCACACAGCCTTATCCAGTCTTCCTCTGCTGCCTCCTTCCTGTTCCCTCAACATTCCTGTCAGCTGTATCCCCTGTCCTTCCAGCTCCTCCAGGCTCTCTTTTCAAAGCTTTGTTTATCTACAGGCAACTGAGAGAGACTCAGCCCTGAATACCATAAGACATTTCCCAGTCTGTGTCCATTCTAACTAGCCTTCCACAGCACACCAGGGCATCACATGATCAAGGGCACTGATGGTCTCCGATTGGGAAACTTCCCTTAGCCGACTCAGTGCCTATTAGCATTTTAAAGGCTTGAAAATGCCAATGGTATAGAAGTTCTCTTACATTAACAGACTTCTTTTGTAAGTTCCTTTCTTTAATATCCTGTGGCACCCAATAGATGAGTGATGTTGCATTTGCTTTCTTACACTCAGAAGACATTTCTAATGCAGCTCCCTATCCCATAATAGATGTGGCCTAGAAACAGCCTGAAGTGCAGGTGTATTGGTCACATACGCTGATGTGGGGATTTGAACTCTGAGAAACCAGACAGCATCATCTGTGGCTTCTGCTTCATGTGGCCTCCCTAAACAACACTGCATCTCACCAACAGATAGGAGCTGGGCCCTCACTCTGCCCTGACCCTCCACACTGACTGATGTTCTGATTTTCATATCTTTTGTCTTATCTGCCCGAAGTCACCCTGAATAAACACTCAAACAAGTATCAGATATATTAGCAACGTATATCCAAATAATCTGGTGCCCAGTCTCGCTCACTACCCATCATCTTCGGAGAACTTCTTAGAAAAGATCTTGATAATTTTCTTGGGTTTTTGCTTTTCTTACAATTAAGCTACATGTGCACTCACCCAGCATTTCTTCAAGGATATTTTCTTGACAGGGTCATGTATACAGTCTCCCATAACATTTTGGTACCTTGTTCAGCCTCACATCTATCACAGTGACCTCATCACACATTGTGTGTGTGTGTGTGTGTATGTGTGTAGTTTGCTGTGTCTCTGTCAGCAACACTAACACACCATGAGGATCACATTCTATATGTCATATATTTACTTCTCACGCAATAACTCAGCTAAAAATTGAGGACTAAGGCTGTAGAGAGGGCTCAGCTGTTAAGAGCACTGGCTGCTCTTCCAGAGGACCTAAGGAATTCAGAAAACCCACATAGCAGCTCACAACCTCTGTAACTCCAGTTCCAGGGAATTCGATGCCGTCCTCTGGCCTCCATGAGCACCAGGCACGCAAATGGTACACAAACATACATGTAGGTAAAATGCCCACTCGCATAAAATAAATCATGTGTTTAACACTGAGGAGTAGGAAGGCTAGAACTATCTGACGAGTGACAGGCTGATGCCCTGTGTGCAGATCTCTTATGTTTGGCCCCTAGCCTATACTGATGAGAACACAAGATAGAAATGGAAGCAGTTTCAGGGACATAGGCATCAAATGGTCTTGTCATTGGCCTGGAGCCAGAAATGTCTGTGGTTCTATGTTGGCCAGACACAAAAAAAATGTCAGAAGCCTTTGAGGGTTCTGCCTTCTGGTCTGGTTTCTTACAGTCCCGTCTCCTTTTACATATGTGCCTGGAAGTTGTACATGAGTGTGTGATCAAAACTGAGCATTATGGACACTGTGTGTGGGGGGCACCTTGACCGGCCAGTTCACTCCCCAATCCTCAACCTCGAAAAGCCTATACAAACTATGGGGACCCTGGCTTGCAGCCCTCCAGTGAGACCCGCTCTTGTTCCACCAGAGCCCTGCTGCTTCACAGTTTCAGCTCTCCCCTGTGAACTAGCCTTCCAAAAACTGTGGAGGAGTGTTAATTCAGAACATGGCTGCTCTGGCAAGAGACCACATCCAAAGACCTTCTAAGTCTGTGTAATCTGGTTGGAATACAAACATGCCTTTAATCCAGGAGACAGAGGCAAACAGACCTGAGTTCAAGGCCAGCCTGGTATACAGCAAGTATCAGGTAAAGAAAAGCTCAGGTCCAGACGTGGTGGTACATGCCTTTAATCCCAAACAATGCAGGTAAAGTTAGTTTGTAGAAGGAAGCACCCATGAAAGTGATGTTTTGTTGAGAGGCAGAAAAAAAGTGACAAATCAGAGAAAGATTTGACAAAATAGCATATGCCCAATTCTCACAGTAAGAGAGAGGAAAGGGAAGCTACTTAAAGTGACAATGGGGGGGGGGGGAGAGAAAGACGGGGGGTGGGGGGGAAAAAGACAGAGACAGACAGATGGGAGAGAGAGAGAGAGAGAGAGAGAGAGAGAGAGAGAGAGAGAGAGAGAGAGAGAGAGGCGGTTTTACCAGGACAGTTTTACAGAAAGAAAGTAAATGAGAGAACAAGCTAGACACAGGTAAAGACAGAATGAACCAGAGAAAGAGAAGGAGCCAGGAGATTATAAAAGATTGCCTGAGCTAGTTTGAAGCCAAGCAGAGCAATTCAGGGGCTGAGAGAGAAGCCAGATTGAATAAGTCAGCTGGGAGAAGATTTTGAGCCAGAACAGCTGAGTTGAACCAGCCAGCCCAGAGCTCAGGAAGAACAAGTAAGGGTGAGCTCATTAAGCAGTAAGTTTCAGAGGCTGAAAATGTTCTAGGCCTAGGTTAGATTGTACAGAGGCTAGAAGCTTCCAGGACTGGGCCTAGGTTAGCAGAAGGAGGCAGCAATCCTCCCAGACAACAACTGAAACAGGCAAATAAAAGTTCCTTTAACACAAAACTCACCCTGCTGCTTCAAACTTACTCACTCAATGGCCCCTGAAACTCATTCTTGAAGTTTTTGATTAAAAGAACCCAGAAGCCACTGACCTGGGGTGGGTTTGTTGGCTGCTGATTTTCCAGAACCTTCCCTCACTCTCCCCCAGCTACTGGTCACCTAGGTAAGAAAGCCTTCTTGGCTCTCATGGACTCCTGTTTTTCCATATCAATGTTGTTTGGCCACTACACACCAAGGTCTAGGGAAAAAATGGGACATGTCTGCCTTTAGTCACTGCTGTTCCCTAATCACCTAATCATGTGTAATCTTTGTATTTTAGAAAGACTCAGTGAGTAGACGAAGAAATAAGCATAAAGATTAATTTGGAACTATGCCATATTCAAAGTAAAAGTGGTTCCTAATCCCACCACCGTCAAAGCCAGATTTCACTGGACAGGACTACAGTGTACATTAGGTATGTGTCTGATTGCATAAACTATGGGGACATCACAAAGATAGAAATTTTTCCCTTCTGGACAATGTCATTACATTGGTACATTCGTCACTCACAGCACTTCTGCCACCAGTGCCAACACTCGTATGTCACGGTGCTAACTGATGATGGATAAACATGTGTACCATGAAAGCATAAACAGCATCAGTCGGAGCATCTGTAAGGAAGAAAGATGATAGGCTCACTAAGTATGCGTGTTTGTGAACTCAAATGAGGTAAGTAGCAAAACACAGAAACAAGTCACTGGAATGTGTTAAAAGTAAAGAAGGCAGAGCACCACGCCACCTGCCCAGCACTCCTAGCCACTATGCCAGTCACCTGCCCAGCATTCCTAGCCACTAAATCAATGACCACGGCAGTACTAATAATTCTTTCCATAGAAAATATAAGATTGAGAGACAGGTAACATTTCAGATGGCAAAATCAGTTCTTAATATCATTCCAACTGAGGGAAACAGTGAGAAGAAAGCCTGAAGACCAGGTGTATTAAGACTCCATAAGAAGTCTAAACTGGGCGAGGATGGGGGGTTGAGGAGATGGCTCAGAGGTTAAGAGCATTGTCTGCTCTTCCAGAGGTCCTGAGTTCAATTCCCATAAACCACATGGTGTCTCACAACCATCTATAATGTGATCTGATGCCCTCTTCTGGCCTGCAGATGTACATGAGGATAGAGTACACATATACATAAAATAAATAAATATATATTTTAAAAAGCATAGGCAGATCACTGTGAGTTCAAGGGAGGAGGAAGAAGAAGAGGAAGAAGAGGAAGAAGAAGAAGAGGAAGAAGAAGAGGAAGAAGAAGAAGAAGAAGAAGAAGAAGAAGAAGAAGAAGAAGAAGAAGAAGAAGAAGAAGAAGAAGAAATCTAAACTGAAGACACAAAACTCAGTAGAGAATCTACAAGTGTGGGCCTTGGTGCCCCACTAGCTTCTGAAAGCAGAGCCTGGACAGAGTTGTTCTCAAGCTGCGGGTCAAGACTGACCCCTTTGAGATTTGAATGGCCCTTTCATAGGAGTTGCCTAAGACCATCAGAAAACACAGATATTTGCATTATGATTCATAACAGTAGCAGAATTACAGTTATGAAGCAGCAATGAAAATAATTTGTGGTTGGAGGTCACCAAAGCATGAGGAACTGTATGAAAGGGTCGCAGCATTAGGAAGGTTGAGAACCACTGCTTTAAGTAAATCACATGTATGCAGTGTTGAGGAACAGGGCAGGAACCGCCAGCTGTCTAAGACGATACAACTCTCCTTTCCTCCATTGTAACTGAATTGTACCGTGTGTGTGTGTGTGTGTGTGTGTGTGTGTGTGTGTGTGTGTGTTCATTTTACTCATTTGGTATTGTTTTAAAAGAAAAGTAAATCCCAAACATTCAGTTTTACCAATAAAGACTCCAAAGCTAGATGCTGGGGTGAAAACCTGCTAGCTCCAGCTGACCTTCCTACTCGGCTCATGTCTCAAAGAAAAAGCCCAAAAAGCTCACTAGCTCAGCTGGCAGGCCAGGAGAAAAAGGCCAAAAAAAAAAAAAAACAAAACAAAACAAAGGCTTGCTAGCTCAAAGCCCAAAAAGCCTCTAGTTATCTAGGCTGTCTTAAATACCATTCAACTCAAAGTCCCTCCTACTCTTTAATCCCTGCCAGCTGCCTTCTTGCTCTTCCTCTTGAGCTAGGGTTAACTCTATTAAATCCTCTGTACAGAAAGCTCTTGTATTAAAGGTGTGTGCAAGGGCTGGCTGGGCCGCACCATAAGCACCTGTTTACAATAAAAAGAAAATTCTCTGATTAAAGGTGTGTGCTAGGGCTGAACCAAGCCATAAAAGAAACAGGTTTTTAACAGTTCACAATCTCGGGATTCACAATGCGATCAAATATCCTGGAACAGTTTGGTTCCCTTGGAGATCCCTGACTAAAACAGCTTCCTAATTACACTGTGATCTCCAGCCTCCTCAGAAGCAGATATAGCTGGATGCCTATACTCTTGCCAATGAAACTAATGGACGCCCAGGGTGCCACGTCTGAGAGCACAACAGTTCTGCCTTCTTGCTGCTGTCATTTCCTGTCTCTCTAACTAGACAACTGCTACCTAGCTCTCTAACCAAGAATACTACTACAAGGTCCCAGAGAATGACATAAAGACACACCAGACTACTGAGCCACCACACGGAATGTCCACCAACCTAGAAATGAGTCTTCCCTGACATTCTGCAAGATGGCCTTTCAGTTCTCACAGTTGTAGCCTACCCCACTAGGTACAGTGTACAGGAACAGAGGCCTTCTATTTGGCTCTACCCAGCTAACACCATAACTGCACTTTCTTGGCCATCTCCACTGTCACCCAGAAGAAATTGGTTTCATGTTTAAAGTGCCTATGATGCTAAAAGGATAACCCACAGGGGGAAACTAAGTTGGTCTAGTACTGGTATTGGCAAGCAAAGAAGACACGTGTGCCTTTCCCTTGGCTATCAGACTATTGAAATAATGAGCTGCCCCAGGAACAGGAGCTGCTCCAAGAATTTTATGCTGGGAGGAGGAAAAGGCTGAAGTGAGTGCCAGCCAGAGGAAGAGGAACTTGACTCCCAAGAAGAGATTTCATACAATTCTGACTGCTTGCAGGACAGGGCAGTGTGTTAATGATAGACAGGACCCCTCCTTGACCAAGACTGTTTAGTTATTTATGCCTCTTGCCTTCTGTTTAGACATTGATTGATTTGGTGGGGGACTGACTGACTGACTGTCTGACTAGTTGATTGAGTGAGTGGTTGATTGGTTATTTTATGGAATTAGTTTTTTGCCTGCATGTATGTCTGTGCACCTCTTGCATGCCTGGTACTCACAGAAGTCAGAAAAGGGTATCAGATCCCCTGGAACTGGAATTACAAATGGTTGTGAGCCACCGTGACATTGCTTTGAACCAAACCCAGGTTCTCTGGAAAAAAGCATCCAGTGCTCTTAACTACTGAGCCATCTCTCCAGCAGTCTCTCTATTTAAAATGAGCCACATGTCCTGCTTCTGACGGGGGAACTTGAAGAGCATTGGACCTCTTCATTTGTTCCTCTTCCCACGGTGGTTAAGTAAATCTCCCTTCTTTGTTCTTCAAGATTAGCCTTTGTTTTAACTGAGGGTGGGTAGCTGAGTTTAGCTTGTTGAGGACTCTTAAGCAAAGCTTGGACCCCAGAAACCCTGATTACAGTCTCTCCTTCTATCATAGAACGTAATAGAGGAAATTGTTTAGGTCCTATGAGAAGCCCCTTGTAGGGCATTCCATATATCTGACACTGTTCAATTCTAGGAGGAGGTGACACTTTCAAATAGTTGAAAGGCTATTCTGAGGGAGAAGGAACTCTCTCTTCCTTCAATGCTTCTTGTGAGTGAATATATTCTCACCATAAAAATACTCTAAAAGCACAGGGCAGTCTTTGCTCAGGTCTCTTCTTTCCTCTCAGAGGAACACATGTTAACACTCGTAGGTGCCAAACTCCATACATTCAGTATGCAAAGTCTCCTGTAAACACCAAGCTATTCACTTACAGTTGTTCTGGGAAAGTAGAGACTGAAGAAAGCTGAATCAAAGATTACCACATAAAAGGAGCCAGTTGGCAGAGAAAAACAGAGGGTCTTCTCCAGCTTGGGATTCATTCAACAAATGGAGAAGGCCCCAGAAATGCCCTTCAGATACAAATGTAGGTGGGTGAGGTCACTACTGTGTAAATGTCCTAGAAAGGGTCCTGCGGCTCATGGCCCAGCACTTCCAGGGGCTTCTCCTTCTGCTAACTAGCTCATCACCATTCTGTGGAGTGTGCTCCCTTTCTTAATGAATGTCTCTATTTCTGATTCTGATCCCGTTTCCCTGAACACGAAGACTAGCCAGCCCGGAAGGTGTGCCTTCCATTGCATAACACCTTCATGAAACCCCTCCTTGACTTTCAAACCTCAGAATGAGCTTGGGGGGAGGGAGTGGCTCAGCAGGTAATAGTGTGAGAAGATAACTGACACTACAAAAGACTTTGGGCTATGTGCAACAGACATGCACACACTAGAAAGAGGAGAAAGAGGAGGACAATGATGATGTCAATGATGACAAAGAAGGAAAAGAGGTAGAAGAGGAGGAGGAGAAGGAGAAAGAAAAGGAAAAGGAGAAATAATCAATTTTCAAAAAAGTTCCTAAAATCAGAAAGATAGCTCAGTAGATGAAGGCAAGTACTATGCCTGGAAACTTGAGTTTGATTTCCAGAACTCATGTGATAGAAGGAAAAACCAACTCTAAAAAAAAGTCCTCTGACTTCCACACACATATGCCATGTCTGTCTGTCTGTCTGTCTCTCTCTCTCTCTCTCTCTCTCTCTCTCTCTCTCTCTCTCTCTCTCTCTCTCTCTCTCTCAACAAGCTTCTCCAAAAGCATTCTCTTCCATCCTCAAGCGTGACCCAGAACTTCACCTGCTTTACCTATGTGTCCTGCTTATTGGACTATGTGCCCTTTGAGGACAAGAAAACCTTTGCTTACCTAAATAAGTGAAGAGACTTCACAACAGCTCTAAGAGGTGTTTGTCAACGTGTGTGCAAGGAAGTTACAGGGCATCGGGTTTGGTTCAATTAAACCAAATTCAAAGATTTAAGAAGTCAATGTTTAAAGTAGAATGACGTATTTGTGAACTAACCATGGCCAAAGCCAAAGAGTTTTTGTGTGAACATTTTTATTCAAAGAGTTTCTTACACTGTATGGAGATTTGATTTGTCCATGACTCTAAAATTTAATACCCAAATTTAATTCTGGTTCCATATATATTTTTGTATATTGTGTATGTGTTTCTTATATATAATTATATATAATTGTGTGTGTGTGTGTGTGCAACACAGCACGCAGAAGCCCATGGACGTCGGAAGAGTTACTGAGTCCCCTGGAAATAGAGTTACAGATGGTTGTAAGCCAGATTGGGAATCATACCTGGGTCCTTTGCAAGAGCAGTAAGCACTATAACTGTTGAGCCATCACGCCAGCCCCATGTATATATTCTTCTAAGAACTGTAAGAAAGAATCAGACATGATCTACTCTTGTAGAGAGAATCTCTTGTGTACTGTAATGGAAGCATCACCTGTCCATAAAAGGCTGACGGCCCTATTAGCTGAGGCAGGAAATAGGAGGTGGCAGAGAGAGATGAACTCTGGGATAGAGAGGCTGGAGGGAGAATTGGCTGGGACTCTGAGGAAGGTAACACGTGAAACTAAGGAGAGGTAACCAGCCCTGTGGCACACATAGGATAGAATAAGAGGGTGAAATAAGTTATGAGCTAGTCGGGGAATGTGCCAAAGCTTATAGCCTAGGCATTTACTCTTAAATAATAGTCTCAGAGTCATTATTTCAGGAGCCGAGGCACGGGAGTAAAGCCTGTAGTTACGTACCCCTTCTTCCTTGTGAGTCCTATCACTGTGGTCCCCTGGATCTTTCTTCAATATTCTAAGCAGAGACAAGAAAACAGCCCTCTCATTGCAGCTGTAATAAGAGAATATATACCCTCTAGGTCCTATTTCCCTTGCTGGGTTTGAATACAGATTCCTTTCTTCTTCAACAGAACATGGTAAAGTTTGAAGAAATCGTCTTATAAACATGAAAAATATGCTTTTGTGTTTACCAGGTTCTTAAATGTTAATGACTTTACCTCACTAATCAGAAAAAAAAAAAAAAAACTCAAGAAAATGATGTTCATAAAAAAGCGACATTAAAGCCAGGATATGGTCATTTGTCTTCTCTGATGGATGGAGAACCAGGTTGCTGCTGCTTTAATGGGCCTTTGCCTGCTCTTGTTCCTGCTTGCTCTACTTTTTTTTTTTTTTAACTTATTTCTCCTTCTAGATCTATTGTTCCCATTAGGGCTTCACAATACCCTATAACTCAAAGGAAAGAATTTTGCATCGTATGAGATTAGAAGAAAAGCATTTCCTTTCAATATTATCATGAGGAAATTATCTGGCAAAAGATTATTCTTCCTCTTCCAGTGGGTCTTGAGGTTTTTCTCTCTTGCAAGACTTTTGCAATTATCCCACAGTTATCAGCCACTCCTCAAGGCCAAATTGAATTACTTTGAGCTTATCGCCAACCTTTGGCATTTCTTTCATATTGTTGGGCTCTAATTAGAGACAGCTCTTTCCTAAGTAACATTTCAAAACCATCCCCCTGAAAGCCTGTATACCCGCTGCTGCCTCCTTGCTCTAGTCTCACAAGTTCTCCCAAAGCAGCTCTAGCTGAACAGCGAAGGCAGGGATGAAAGCACAGCCCGCGTGTGAAGCCCACATCGAAATCACAGAAGGCAGGATTCACACTGCTAATTGTTGCTTAGCAATAATGTGCAAAACATGCTTATGGCACAGAGGCTCCAGGCAGCAAGAAGACTGCTTCCACGCTGCAGTAAATCGGGGCATTAGGAAGCCCACGGAAGTGCCAGGAACAAGAATTCCATCCCTTGGGAGGCCAAGCTGAGCTCTGCCTTCCTTCATACTTACTGCGCAGTTGAAAAGAAGGCCCCTTTGCGCATTAGTCATCCTCGTTGCAGGTGCTTGGAGACTCTGATTATCCCAAAGCGGTCCCTGGTGGACTGGCATGTGCCTCCGAGAAACAGCCTTGTTTTCATTTCTCCATTAAAAATATTCTCCATGAGGCTAGACGTGAAGATCCCAGTTCTGCCCTTGTTAACAGACCAAGTGGGATGGGCCCCGCCTGTCACAGTACCCCACAGGTAGACTCTTGGGGTGCCCATAATATTAACACCTATACCTCAGTATCTCGAGAATAAACAAGTTTCAGGGTACAGGACTAAGCAGGAATGAACAGATCTAAGAACAGCTTTTCTTGGCACTTAGTTTGGAGTTTGTCCTGCCTCTGCTTTTGAGCAGGCTTCCAAGATAACTTGGTCCAAAGAGGCTGCGAAGGAATCTGAGTTTGGCCCTGGTCTCCAACTCCTCCGGTTGCATGTAAACGAACAGTTCAATGCACATGCAAGAGAGTTGGAGATTAAATGAATAGAACCTGGATCCACAGTACATCAATTTTTTTTCTTTTATTGAAAGCAGATTTTTTTTCTGTGCAATATATTCTGATTAAGTTTTCCTCTCCTCTTACTCCTCCCAGTCCCTCCATGCCTCCCCTCCCAACTGGATCCATACCATTTCTGCCTCTGATTAGCAAATAAAAGTGTATCTAATGGATAATGATAAAATACAAGAAAAACAAGTCATAATAGGACAAAACAAACAAATAGAAAAAAGAGAGTCAAATACAAGAAACATATATAGATGTATGCCCCAGCCAGCCGGGGTTCGACTAACACTCGGGAGGAGAATTTTCCTGTATAGGGACAGAACACAAGACACAAAGAAGAGGGCAAGTCTGGATTCTGATCAAACCCCATTTATTGAAAAATTTCACAGTGTTTATATAGGCACAGAGGCATGGGTATTTGCATAAGCAAGGGTTGCTATGTATACCTAACTCTGGAATGCTCCAGCAGGTAGGTATCTACCTTTACAGATGCTATAATCGCAGAGAGAGAAATTCCAGGAAAGTCATGAAGGATCTGGTTAGTCAGAAAAAAGCTCCCAGAACTGCTGCTCGCAGGCAGCTGGCCTTTAATCTCATCTTATCAGTAGTCTTCCCAGAAAAGGAGTAGCTCGGGGGTCTAGAATGACCAGCCCCCACAATAAACCACAACAGATGTCTAACTGCCGACCTACGACAAGGTCAGCTGGTTTCTGGTGAATGGCAGACTGCTGGAGAAATAGGAACCTAGGCTCTGACAAGATGGCTGAACATTAGCCATGTAGCCCGTCCCCTACAGATGCACAGATACGCACATTTACACACAAGCCCCATTTTTAAAACCACAAAACTGGAAGGACCTATAACATTTAAAAATGCTCCGACTTAATATTATGAGACAAAGAACCTCCAAAGATGCCTTTGAGTTTGTTTGGTGTTGGCCATCTGCTGCTGGGCATGGGCCTGTCCCTAGGAGGGGTTTGTTTCTCCAGTGAGACTCTCTTAAAGAAAAAACTAATTTTTCATTTGCAAGTGAGTATTCGTTGGAGATAGCTTCTGGGTTAGGGATGGGGCATGTGTCTACTTCTCCTTTCAGCTCTAGAACCTCATCTGGTACAAACCACTGCATGCTGCCTCAGTCTCTCTGGGTTTATATATGTGGCTTTATGAAACTAAAGGGCCTTCAGTGTTCCCATAAATATGGAAGTATATAAATGCCCATAGGCTTCCTATAAAAAGTGTGGCCATTCTAAGTCTTAGAAGACATTTAGGAAAGAGGGCTAAAATAAGGAGGATGACTTGAAATGCTTGAAATTATGATTATAATATAGTCAGGACACTCAAGAAGTCACATGAGCTAAAACTGCCTACATGACTAGGGCCAGTAAACATCCAATAATACAAAAGGAGGGACTCACAAGGCCCCTGTTCAGGGTGGCTAATGGCAGTTGGGGACCTCTAGAAGAGAGGAAATCATTGTTTTCAGTGTTGTAGCCAAGGATGAGTTACCCATGTTCCAGTGGATAGTGGCACATGTACATATGCCCATGTGATTGGCCATGTTTAAACCCAGTGGGCCATAAAGCAAAATTTTTAAAAAGACAATGCTAAGGTGATGAAGACATGGTAAAAGGAAGAAGGGGATGGTGGGAGGTGGGAAGAGATCGCCAAGGAGTAAATGTAACCAGAATGTACTATATGTATAAGAGATTGTCTAAGAATAAATTAATTTTAAAGGAGAGGAAGGGGGAGAGGGAGGATAAGAGGAAAGAAGAAGAGGAGGAGGACTGTTAATTCAGAACATGGCTGTTCTGGCAAGATATTATATCCAAATATCTAGGTCCGTGTGATCTGGCACAAACACGCCTATAATGCAGGAGACAGAGGCAAACAGATCTGAGTTCAAGGCTAGCGTGATATAGAGGAAGTATCAGGAAAAGATAAGATTAGGTCCAGGCATGGTGGCACAGCCTTTAATCCCAAACAAAAGTAAAGTTAGTTTGTAGAAGGAAGCACCCATGTTTGAAAATGGTGACTAATTGAGTGGCAGAAAAGGTGATGAATCAGAGATTTGACAGAATAGGATACAACCAACTCTCATGAGAAGAGAGAGGAAAGGGAAACTACTTAAGAGGCATTTTTTTTTTTTTTCAGAGAGAGAGGAGGCAGTTTTTCCAGAACAGTAATAAAGAGATGGGTTGCAGAGATAAAACTCAGGTGAAGATGGAACGAGCCAGAAAATGAGAAGAAGCCAGAAGATTAGAGCAGATTGCTGGAGTTAGTTTGAGGCCAAGAGGAGCAATTCTGGACTGAGAAAGAAGACAGACTGAATTAAGTCAACCAGGAGAAGAGTTTTAGCCAGAACAGCTGAGTTGAACCAGCCAGCTCAGAGCTCAGAAAAAAACAAAGGATGAGCTTATTAAGCAGTAAGTCTCAGAGGCTGAAAACATTCTATGCCTAGCTTAGACTGTAGAGAGGCTGGAAGCTTCCAGGACTAGGCCTAGGTTAGCAGAAGGAGACAATAAGCTTCCAAGACAACTGAAACAGGAGGAAAAAAAGTTACTTTTACAGGAAGAGGAGGAGGAGAAGAACAAGAACAAAAAGAACAAGAAGAAGAGGATGAGAAGGAGGAAAAGAAAAAGAAAGGAGAAAGAAGAAGAAGAAGAAGAAGAAGAAGAAGAAGAAGAAGAAGAAGAAGAAGAAGAAGAAGAAGAAGAAGAAGAAGAAGAAGAAGAAGAAGAAGAAGAAGAAGAAGAAGGAGAAAATAATGCAGGGCGAGAAAGCAAGACTCCCCTGGATGCCCAGAGAAGATAACATCCTATTTAGAAGTGCAGTGGCTGGGGTGGCTAGACAAAGCTGATTTCCAGCAAGGAGTCAAACATCCAAGGAAGACTGCAGGCAATTCACTGAGCCCAACAACAGATGGAAGACAATGCAAACCATTAAGGATGCAGGCATTGTGCACTGGGAAGAGATAAGAAAGTGGGCCAAATCCAGTTTGAAGTTTGAACTTTTGTGTTACTATGGAGACAATGAAACATTGATGTTGTCCTAGTCTGGTTTTTGTTGCTGTGATAAACACCATGACCAAAACCGACTTGGATGAGGAAAGGGCTCACTTGGTTACAGGCCACAGGTCTGTCATCAACAGACATCAAGGTGGGAACTGAGGCAGAGACCGTGGAGGAACATGGCTTACTGGCTTGGTCAGCTATCTTTCTTATATGGTTCACACCCACCAACCTAGGAATGGCACGTCCAGAGTGCACTGGACCGTCCTACAACTAGCAATAAAAATATAAAAATAAATTTAAAATGTCCCCATAGACACAGCCTCAAGCCAATGTGTTCTAGGCAATTCCTTATCTGAAAGTCCTCTTCCCACATGTGTCTAGTTGACATCTGAGGCTAACTAAGACAAATGCTGTGCCCAAAATAGAAATGAATAAAAACTGATGCTATGCATCCAAAACTAACTCACTTATTTTGCAAAACTACCTACCTACCTAGGTTTCCCTTGGTAATGATCTGTTGTTATTCCATAGGTTTGGTGAATAGAAAATTCCTGAAGCTTCGGTTTCTTAGTGCATTTACTGGCATGCAACATACACTATTACATGAACAAAATGCAATCACATAGCTCAGAACAATTTTTATGCAGGCCATACATACCCATAAAAATCACTACACAATCAAAACATTCCCAGCACTCCAGAATGTTCTAAGTTAGTGCTGACTTACGTACCACCACTTCTCTGCGATCTACTGAAACAGCAGGTTCTTTGACTGTCACTTAACTCTATAGAAATGAGGCCAAGTAATATTTTACTCCTAAAAGAATTTTTTAAGTTTATCTATACGTGTGTGTGCCTGACTGTGTGCATGTAAACCACATGTATGGAGGTACCAGGAGAAGGTGTCAGATTTCCTGAAACTGAGTTTCCCCAGATGGGTGCTAGGACCCAAACCTGAATCCTCTGCAATAGAAGCAAGTGCCATCCCTCCAGCCTCTATTTCACTCCTTAACATCGGCCGGCTGAACAAACACGAACAGGCTGATGTCAACTTGTCTCCTTTTGTGGGCCTGAGGGACCATTTCTGTTGGGCATGTGTGTCTACGTATATAGTTTTGGTAGATACTATCAATTCTTCAAGTGGCTTTACCAAACTATGTACCCACAAGAGAAGTGTACAATTAATACTTGCTCACAACTGGTATTAATAGTCTTTTAATTGTAGCTTTGTTGGTGAAATAGAATTTGTGGTCTCTTTAATTTGTAGTTTCCTAATTGCCAGTGAAGTTAAGCACTGTCAGTAAGTTCATTGGCTTCTTGTAAAAAAAAAAACAAAAACAAAAACAAAACAACAACAACAACAAAAACCACCCTTCTAATAGACACACTCTGAGTGGGGATGGGGTGTCAGTTGATCAGAATAGAAGTTTGATAACATTAACAGCATCAAAGAATCTATATCCTGGCTAGCAAAAACTTCTGGGGCTATGGTTCTATAGGGGGGAAAAAAGCCTTGAGAGTTAGCTGCCTGGCCCTGGAACTAAAAAAGCAAAGACTAGACCAAGAGGAAATCTGTGAGGGAATAAATACCAACAACCAGATAAGATGAAATCAAACATCTCTTCCAACACTGACATGTGCCGCAGAGATTCAGTCAGTGAAAAGTAGGAAGCCAAGGTGGAAGGAAGTCAGAGTACAAACCTTTACATTGTGGGCTTTTCTTGTGTACTGAGGACCATCCTCAGCCTTTGTCTGCATTATTTTATTTAACTCAAGTCCGTAATCATGAGGGAGCTACTATCAACATTATCTATGGCTGCAGGATAAGTTCCATAAACTTGGCAGTTTAAGTCTGTTGGCATTCCTGCTCAGATGGAAAGGTATCCAGGGACTCCGGAGCCCAGGAACAATACAGCTCTGAGAGGAAGCCTCCTCAACAGAGGTCTTGCTGCCCTGAAGGAGGACATTCCTGGCTGAGCTTGAGTGCTACAGTGTAAGAGCTCCGGTTTGCTGCTCCTTTTCTTTAGGCCTGCTGCTCTCTGGAAAAGGTTTC
Organism: Acomys russatus; assembly: GCF_903995435.1. Taxonomy (NCBI): domain Eukaryota; kingdom Metazoa; phylum Chordata; class Mammalia; order Rodentia; family Muridae; genus Acomys; species Acomys russatus. Next base: position 55,189,220 of record NC_067153.1, read on the forward strand.
CCCCGGCTGAGCTCAGACACTCAGAAGCCTCAGCCCACTCCACTTCTTCACTCTTTTCCTTTCCTTCTTTGCTTCTTGGCTTTTCCAATGAGTCAGCAGCAAATCTCCTAAGAGAGATTTATTGGGAGGAACGAATTCCAAGGTTTGGAGGGACAAATCTAGGGGTGGCTCCCTCTGCTCCAGAGAGAAAACAGGAGGGCTTATGTAGGATTTCTTAGGGGGCGGAGATTTCCAGGGTGAGGACTGGTGGGATTTCAAGTCCTGAACTTGGGGGAGCTCAAGGATTGGTGGATTTTCCTGTTAGGGGAGGATTAATGGGATTTTTCTTGTAGGGCGGAGTTATTCCTCCAGGCTGGAAATGAGAGTTACAGCCACTAGAAAATGATCATTAGGGTAGCTAGGGAAGTCTGGGGACAGGGTATGCCTACTGGAGCTCCTCAGGCCTGGGCCTGGGCACTTTCCTGCCTTGGTGATTTGCAAAGTTTAGAAAGTTTACAAAAGGAGTCCTTGCTGCTTGAGTCGGCATGAATAGCCAGTAGAGACAATGCACACATACCGTCCTATAGCCAGAGTCTAAGAAACACATCGGTCCTCACCTGAGCTATAATCAAGCTATGGGTGAGGACCGAGTTCCCGTATGAGTCTCTGTTGTAGACAGCTTAGCTTCCAAGATCCCACAGCTGCTAGCAGCATTCAGTTCCCAGCAGTCCTCAGTTGGCTGCTGGTCACTCTCATATTTTTGCCACATGGCCCTCTGCATAGGACAGTTCTCAACATGGCAGCTCATTTTTTTCGAAGCGAGCAAAGAAAAGGGTTCTCTAGGAAAACAGATCCTACAGGAATGCATGACATCACTATGCATATGAGATCATGTGCATTCTATAACCTTTGAAGCATTCTGTCTGTTAGGAACAGGACACGGGACCTGGTGACACTCAGAGAGCAAGAACGCACAGGAAAACATGGACACCAAGCTCAGGGATCTGTTGCACTACTCTCTCTTCACAGGTGAAGAATGACTAAGAAAGGTCAAAACAAACTGGCAAACAACAGCTAAGACAGGATGTGAGCACAGGTACATGTGAACGTGGGGTTTGCCTTCTTAACAAGACAGCATCAATAGGAGCATCCAAGAGAAGTGGTTCTAAGCTATAATGGGCCGTCCTGAAAAAGAGACTCAGGGTGACCAAAGGAGCCACACAGAGGCAAAAGGATGAGTGTGCTGGGATGGCAAGGAGACTGTTGATAGAGAAAGCGCTATGCATCAGGGTTGAGTGAAGACGGAAAAGGGTGAACATCTGAGAGCATCACCAGTCTAGAAAGTCAGAGATGTAGCAATCGGATGCAGTATTCCACATGGAATTACTGTAGGGCTCTAAGCACAGCTCTTAAAATGTTGAGATGAACTAAACATCATGGCCTCATCCTGATCAATATATTTGAGGTTTCAGAGAAAAACTTAATCTTGATAACAACTGAAGTAGATATCATCTCTATTGCCAATGCCTTCTAAAACATGGCTATAAATTATTTAAACAAAAGCTGAGTTAATGGCAGCCCTAAATGGAAGACATTCCAATACAAAGAAAGAGTAATGTTTTTGGGGTTTTTTGGTTTTTGTTTTTCTTTTTCTTTTTTTTTTTAATTATCTTTTTTTATTAATTTATTCATATTACATCTCGATTGTTAGCCCTTCCCCTGTTTCCTCCCATTCTTCCCTCCCTCCCACTTCTCCCCTTCTCCCCTCCCCCATGTCTGTGATTGAGGGAGACCTCCTCCCCCTATATATGCTCTTAGAATATCAAGTCTCTTCTTGGTAACTTGCTATCATTCCTCTGAGTGCCACCAGGTCTCCCCATCCAGGGGACGTGGTCAGAAAAGGGGCACCAGAGTTCGTGTGAGAGTCAGATCTCACTCTCCACTCAACAGTGGAGAATATCCTGTTAGGTCTTGGTAGGGGTTTGAAGCATGGAAGAATGGGGAAATAGTAGGACCCACAGGGTCCTGGAAACCTACAAGAAGAACTTTATGACAGGCAGATCTGCATCCTGGGGTCCTCCTCAAACTAAGGCACCAGCCAAGGAGAATATAGGCAGTAAGCTTGTTTTTGTTTTTCAAAAGCCCTGCTCCACCCTCTAAAACCGTAAGTCGTAAGCCTGTGCCTTTGGCAATTCCTGACAGTGGTGAGCTGGGGGATGGGGAGCTGTGACAATCAATGCTCTTCTAAGTACCAGATCACACCACCCATACAACCCAAAGGACAGTCAGCTAGACTCAGACCCCAGCCCACACTAATGGACTCACTGAGGAGAATGGTGCATGGCAGCAGGCTGGGGAGGTTAGATGTGAGGTGAGGCACTCACAGTCCCCAGGGCTTCCTGACAGCGTTAACACTTGCTCCCAAGCCTGCCTTTCACCCTTCCACAGCATCACAACCACAAGTGTTTGGTGCGGTGAAATAAAGTAACTGGCTACCTGCCCTAACAATCCAGAGGTCAGGCTTGGAGCCAGGCTGCCTGTAGTGGAATTCCCTTCTCCAGCTTGCGAAGTGAGTGGCCACAAGACAGCTACTCCATTACACCACCTTCACACGTCACATGGCAAGTTTATAAATAAATAAATAAATAAATAAATAAATGAGATAATGCATAAGAACCAGCCACGCATAATCACATCTGCGGAAGGGCAAGATGAGATGGTGCGTGGAGTGGGCTTCGTGTTGGGGGTAGACCAGACGTACAATAAAACATTCATGACTTGATCATTAGCGCATCATTAGTGCAGTGCTCCGCTAATAAAATATGATGGATTTTGTTGAATAAAATATCCATTAGAAAACATAATCATGGGTTCTTTCCCGTCTTGTTTTTTCTTCAAAGATTCATGCACCTCTGGGAAGCATGACAAGGATTTAAATGAACACGGTGCTGCAGCTACTCTGCAAGCTTTGGGATGGGAAGCGTAAGAAACTTTTAAATATCATCTTTGCTTTAAGCACTATTTCATGGGACTAAATATATATTTTTCAAATAATATTGTTAAAATATCTATAAATCTACTTTAAGTTCATATGTATGTATGTATGTATGTATGTATGTGTATATGGCTTTTTAAGTTATACTATACACTTGTATATTAACTATCTAGACAATTACACTAAAAATTTAACTGTGTCTGAAATAAATAGTTAAAGAAAACGTGTATTATTCTCTATTTTTTTTACATATTTCAATGTATTCAATTTTAAAATTATTCTCATCTTCATTTAGTACTAAAAAATACTAGAGCAACTTTCTGTCTAAATAAAATTTCTACAAAATCATAAGCAATTTTTACACTACTTGCCAAAGTCAAGGGAAATGTCATAGTAAGTATCCTCCTGAAATTTTAAGACAAAACACAAGATTTTGAAGAATCCTCGTAAGGGACTTCAATCTCTTCAGGCATTAGAAAAACTTAGCTTTAATTTCTTTTTTTTTTTTTTTTTTAATGACTAAGCATTGCTTCTATTTTAATTTGTGAATTGAATATCCCCCAAAGTCCAGGCATCTCATCAGAGGCAATGTCCAATCATAGACTCAGCATTAAAAATGCTACTCCTTGATTTATTTTTTATTATAATTTATTTATCTTACATCCTGAGTGTTATCCCCTTACTTGTATCTTCTTGTTGTGACCAAAGAAAAAAGTAAACTACCTTCTTGTGTCCACATGAATTTGTAAACCCTCATCCATAGGAGACACAAGTCAAACCCCACACTGGATGTCTAAAACCAAATAGTGTTTATCCTGTACATCATGGTTTCTTATATACTTATACCTACAATTGAAGTGGAAGTTTCTAGTTTCTATGAAGACTCTGCTTTATCATATGAATGTGGTTTTTGTTTTCTTCCAAGTGTGGGATGTGAAATTGCCTTGTGAGAGGGCACGTGATCTCTGTCAGCTGAAAGCAGACTCATATGAAGGTTTGTGATATGTGTCCGCTGGGGACTGCCTCGTATGAGGGGCATGGTTTTTGCCAACTGGAAAGCATCCTTGTGTGGATTCTGGGAGGGTATAAATAGGACTGAGAAAGAGAGAGAGAGAGACAGAGACAGAGGACAGAGACAGAGAGACAGAGATCTTTGTATCACTTGGCTTTGCATTGCTTCGCTTCATTTTGTGATGCTCTCAGAGAGAAATGCTCCAGTGAAAACCTCAAAGAAGCCCTGCTGTTGCTCTCCCTGGTGCTGGTTCCTGCTGCTGTGTTTGCTGTTGCTTTGCTGGACTGCTGAAATCTTGACCATGAGTAGAATCACCCCAAGGAATTGAGTTTATAAAGGTCTACATCCTCTGTTCCTACTAACCTCCTTTCTCTCCTATCTAGGAACCCCAAGTAAAGTAGATTTAAAAAAATAACCAAAGCCTACAGCCTACTGAGCATGGAACTAATGTGCATACTGAACAAAGAGAGGACCTGTACCCTGGTAAAGATGGAAAGCGGTGGGCCATGATGATGTCATTCTACTTTGAACAATGTATAACTTAAACCTTATTAGATTCTTATTTCTAGAATTTTCCATTTATTTGTACATCATTCTATATCGGCCTCCTTCTAAATTCATTTGAGTCTATAATACATCTTTATATCCCATAAGTAGCAAGCATGAATGATTTCTGGAAGGTTTGGCTTTCTTAAACTGCCCTTGCCCCTGCCCAAAGCAAACAGCTTCATATTCTTTTTCTCTAGAACATTCTCCCTACCCAGCAAGAAAGTAAGTTTTCAACAGCTGTCACGGTACAGGCCTCAAGAGGGTCCCACACTCATAGCTTCAATCCATACAGCAAAGTAAAGCAAGCTTATCTCGAGATTATCAGGCCTGGGGATTCCCAGATAACAAAGACTTCTCAGGTGGAGTTACTTGATAATGTAGAAGAACCAGAATGGTGATAATTCTGTTAGTGCTATAATTAAAAAATATTTTGTATATGTATTAGCATTTGTCTAAGTTTTCCTCAACTGATCTTATTTGATCCTTGAATACGACTTATAGAAATCAGCCCAACTGTCCGACAAAAAAACATAGCAAGTAAGGCTATTAGAAATGCTTCTAGACTCGTGGAGAAAATCCTAATGGAAAGGGATCAGTAGGACACACCATGGAAGGTAGATGGGAGAAACAGAGAGGTGACAACATCTGTTAACTCATTACTATACTCCTAGCACAAATCAATCAAAGCACAGTGCAGTCACCGTGTTTGTTCCACATAAGTTCACACTCTAAGAGAAAGCAAAGCTTGATAAGATGAGGTTCTTTGCCTACTTTTCATATAGAGGAGGCATGGATTTGAATTTCAGTATCCAGTGCTAAAGTCTACAATGCTTTGATGATGCCTCTTTGAGACCTACCATAGTCTCCCCACTGAGAAGCATACAGACACGTTAACTAGCCTTGGAACCCTGCCTAGTCCAGCTAGAAAAAGGCTGATCCAGGACACATCTAGGCTTATAGAAACTACATTTCCCATCACTGAATTAGCATTAGCTACTAGAGAAAAAGAATTAATAGAATACACAAAAGACAGATCTACACCGAGAGGGCGTTCTTTTAGAAACTGACTCATACAGTTGTTGAGAGTAGACGTCTCATTACACGCCACCTATTAGCTGAAGGACCTGGAACCAGCTACAGCTATAGCTCAACATGAGTACAAAGGCTTCAGAACAAAGAGAGCAGAAAGCTGCACTGCCAGTCAAGCCCAAATGCCTAAGAGTAGAGGATGACACTGGTTCAGAATCCGAAAGCCCCAGGACCAGGAGCTCCAGTGTTCCTGGGCAGGAGAAGACCTCTGTCACAGCTCAAGAAGACAAAGGGACTTCACTTTGTTCTGTGGAGTCCTACACAGACAGATGATGCCCACACACAGTGCTGAGGGCGATCTTTGGTACTCAGTCTTCCAATTAGGACGCTAATCTCTTCTGAAAACACCCTCATAGATGCTTCCAATCTGAGGATTTTGCCAGCTATCTGGGCATCCTTTTTCCCAGTGAAGCTGACAATAAAATTAATCATTGCCGCCACTGATAATTATTTATAAATTACAGTCCAAAATAGCCTGACACCCACTGGCCAAATGTAAGATAATTATAGTATCAAAATGAATAATGGCCACGGCAGAGAACGGTTTGACAGACCCTCATTTTAAATGAGCACAGAATTATCATATGAGCCAGTAACTCCACTTGTGTACACCCAAAAGCACCAAAACAGAGAACCCAACAGACACACAGACACCTATGTTCATAGCAGTATTTTATCCAGTATCCAAAAGGCAGAAAGAACTCACAAGCCACTCAACAGATTAAATGTGGTTTATAAATATAATGACAGAATAAGAAATATTCTGGTACCTGTCAGGTATTAGAGCATTCAGCAGGGGTAATGAGCAAGGGGGCGGGGGGAGCTTTCTTGGAAGTACTGAGCATTTGACTTCAGATTGAGAAGTACTGAAGTCTGCCATTAGCAAGCTGGAGCCCAGGAGTGCCAATCAACAGCCCAAGACCAAAGCTCTGAGAAACACAAGTGTGAATGGTATGAGTTTCTGTCCAAAACCCAGGCGGCCCAAAGAGCTATGAGAAGTTTGCACTTTTGAGTCTCAAAGTAGATCTACATCCTCTGTGCCAATAGTAGGGCAGACACTGTGGTGTTATCAGAAAAAACAAGGACCTTTGAGGTTACTGATGCTCACGTTAGGAGCCTTAGCTCACTGCTGGATTTCCAGGGACCCACTCAACCATTCAGCCCCTTGTACTGCTGTTTCTGTTCATTGAAGGGGAAAACAGTTGGATTACAAAGGAGCTGAACAGCCTTTCTTAGGACCAGAGTACATAGGTTCAATTTTTTTTTCCAAAACAGGGTTTCTCTGTGTAGCCTTGGCTGTCCTGGAACTTACTCTATAGATCAGGCTGGCCTCGAACTCAGATATCCACCTGCCTCTGCCTCCCGAGTGCTGGGATTAAAGTTATGTGCCAGCCAAGATGGCCTGGCTAGTTCAACTTAGTAAAATACCCACATCTGTGATCTTAGGGATAGGATCTATTTCATAGAAATGATGAGAAATTCATTGATAGAGTCTCCCTCTTTTGCCTGTGGTGGGCTTTTACCCAGGTCTCAATCTAGAAAGTTTAGAAAGCAGTTTATTATAAACTCATAGGTAGGAGCTTAAGAAGGGAAACGTAAAGTTCCTGTGTGGCAGCTCCAGTCCCAGGAAATGGGGCTTCGACAGGACTGAAACCAGGCATGAGGCATGAGGCATGTGGAGTGGGGGACAGAGTGGTGAGTCAGTTTGGCCCAACCACAGGGTGTCCAGGCTCCTCCTCCTTGGTTTTGGTCACGGTCTTGCCTCAGGCAGGGGGGCTCACTTAGCAGGAAACAGATACAAGAAGGCATGGGTCCCCGTTTCATCCCCAGCCTCTGGCCCAGGGAAAATCAAAGACATTTTGACTTGAACATTTCAAGTCAACGTCCATGTCCCTGGACTCAGGCAAGGACAGGTCTGTTGGCAGGACTAGGGGCATTTTGTGGGCTTTTATTCCAGGAAAATCTTTACATTTGGGGTCCCCTACCCTAAAACTTCCTGGCCAGTCTCTCTCTCTTGTCCTCGTCCTCAGGAAATCTCCAAAGTTTGAGGTCTACTTCCCAGACTCAATCTTCCTGCATCCCAGTTGAATGACAGCCTTTTTCTGCAGATTTCATTCTCACATAGCAACCGCCAGATCTGCAGGCTTTTACAGGCTTCCAGGAGCAATGCTTGTGTTACTTCCTTACTTGATATTGTTGAGAGAGAGAGAGAGAGAGAGAGAGAGAGAGAGAGAGAGAGGGAGGGAGGGAGAGAGAGAGAGAAGACTTATGGACCAGATAAGCTACATCATTCCAGGGGAAATGTCCAAAAAATTATATTTAATAAAGCATTAAAATATAAGGTATGTAGATAACTCCTAAAACAGCAATAAGAGAATCCAATGAAATATGGGCAATATATTCAGAAATGTGCTCCAAGGAAGAAGATGCATAAGTAAGTGCACAGAAGCATGTACATCAGTAATCATCAGTGAAATGGAAATTAAAATTATAACAAGGTCCTCTGCACAACTACGCACAGTGTTAAAACTATAGAAACTGACAACCCCAAAAGTCATCAGGATGGTGAATCAGACACCCCTGTATACCAGCAATTCTGTACCTTTTCTCACCCAGGAGGAGCAAAGCCTGTGCCTATAGCGAGCCTGGGAGTAGAATATCCAGGTTTGCTTATCCTAGCCTAAACCCAGAAATGTCCTAAAAAGCCAGAAGGAAATTGATAGCAAAACTAAGGTGTCTCCATGTAAAGGAATAGTACTCGGCAATAAATAGGAATCAGTTATTGATAACGATATGAATAGCTCTCCACACAGTCCTCTGGGCAAAAAGATAATAATGCAAACCACTCCAAGGAAGCAAATCCTGGCACAAGAATGCAGAGGATTGTCAGGGGAAGGTCACCCGGGAGCTCTGGAACTAATGATATTCTATGCAAGCAGGTCTTGCATTATATAGCAATTTGCTGTCCTGAGAAACAGTAAATATATATCTAAAATTGGGGGAGGGGTTGCATAAAACTACCATATCAAGAAAAAAAAGTAGTTGCAAGCAAATACTACACGCTGTTTAGAGAGCAGTATGCTGGTAGATGTCTACAGTTCCCTTGGATGCTAACACTGGTTCTTACAACAGAGCCCAGGCTGTCTTACACTGCTGATGCTCCTGCCTTGGCCTCCCAAGGGTCATGAGTACACCTGTGTGTCACCAGGTCCAGCAATGCTTTACTAGGGAATGTGTCAAATATTTTAAATGGGTTTAAGGATAGAAAGGGACAAGTAGAATAAAATTTTAATGTTGATAGCTAAGGTTAATAGTAGGTTAGTAGTCAAAGTAGGCTTCATTGTGTAAAATCAGTTATTTTTATAGTAAAGCATGAAAAATACAGGAGGATGTACAACTGATTGGGATGGCAGAGAAGCTCAATAGTTATAAAGGGGGACACTTTATAATAATTGCTGAGGCCATTTCACGAAGGTCAGTCTTTTTTAAAATCACAAACATACAACGGGCCTTTTAAGTTTCTGAAAGGGAGTCTCAGGGAGCTCATGCAGTCCTGCCTACTGCGTGAGCACTATTTTCCTCCAAAGAGTCGATGAAAACAGATTAAGTCAACAATAATGACACAAAAATGTAATGTAAAACTATTATGAGTACAGAATTGTAATCCCACAGGAAGATGATGGGTGGGTCCTTTCGCCGCCACGAAACTGTATGACGCAGAAAGCCAATGAGGGCAAAGTGGGCACAGGGCTTTGTCAGGTGGCATCACTCACCGCCATTCCTCAGTCAGACGCTGTGGCTCTGAAACGTATTTCTCATACTTTTTAAAAACCTGGTTGATGCTATTGCCTATATCAGAACTTTCCAGCATTTGGTTCTTTGCTTCCTGCAGCTATGACTGAAAGCCTCAGTGGAAGATGCGGGCTCTTAAAGTCAAGCCATAAAAGCAATTTAATCAAAATCCAAGAAAGGCAGTATAATGCTCTATTTAGTGAGGAAAGGGGTGTCAGTACTGAGACTGAGCTGAGCTACAGTGACTGTAGCCCCTTTCTTTTTAATTGCTCTTATGTGATTGAGCCACAGTTGAGAACCAGAGCTCGGGCTCAGCATGTGGCTCAGTTTCTAGAGCACTTGCTTGGTAGGAACGGGACCCTAGACTTGACCCTCAGCACTGCATACGCCAGCCATGGTGGCACAAGCCTGTTGTCCCAACACTGGGTGAGTGACAGCAGGAGCAGCAGCAGCTCCCAGAGTGCAGTCCCTCCCACTTTCCAGACCTGGAAGGGCAGACATATTCCCCAGCTCGTTTGCAGAGCAAAGCCAGTGGTTTCATCAGTGAAGCAGAGGACTGCTGTCGGGGTATCTCATCTAGTTCTCAGCCAGGGTTGATGTAATGGGATGTGCAGAGCAAGCCTAACATAGAGATCCCCTAGGAGGCAGGGACTCAGACTCTGCCCAGTGCTGCATGACACCCGCCAAGGTTCGACTAACACTCGGGAGGAGAATTTTTCTGTATAGAGACAGAACACTAGACATGAAGAAAGGGGCAAGTCTGCATTCTGATCAAACCCCGTTTATTGAAATTTTTCACAGAATTTATATAGGCACAGAGGCATGGGTATTTGCATAAGCAAGGGCTGCTATGGATACCTAACTCTGGAATGCTCCAGCAGGTATCTACCTTTCCAGCTGCTATAATTGCAGAGAGAGAAATTCCAGGAAAGTCGTGAAGGATCTGGTTAGTCAGGAAAAAGCTCCCGGCACTGCTGGTCCCAGGCAGCTGGCCTTTAATCTGATCTTATCAGTAGTCTTACCGGAAAAGGAGTAGCTCGGGGCTCTAGAATGACCAGCCCCCACAATAAACCACAACAGGTGTCTAACTGTGACCTACGACAAGGTCAGCTGGTTTCTGGTGAATGGCAGACTGCTGGAGAAGTAGGAAACTAGGCTCTGACAAGATGGCTGAACATTGGCCATGTAGCCCATCCACTACACTCTCCTGAGCCTGAGCCCCCAAGGGACTCACTCCTCAGGCTGAATACCAATAGGACCAGCCAGCGCATACCCACCCTGCCAGTCATCCACTAAGGATGAAAAGCAGCTAACCATGTGAGTTGAAATTAACTATACTAAGACAGGAAAAGCCTTTGTGTTAGTAGAGGCAGGGTTGTCCTAGGCATAAATAATAAACAAACAAAGAGCATAATCCTATTTAAATCATGGAACTCAGGAAGCTCTGATCAAATAGGCACATGGCCTGCTGGGAACGTATCTGAGGATACATATATATTGCTAAATATGTGAATAAAGCTAGGCTAAGCTTTATTTAAATACGAGGGTAAGGATTAATTCTTAAAAGTAATCATACACAACTACACAATAAAAATGTTTGTGACAATATACAGTGTGTGTGTGTGTGTGTGTGTGTGTGTGTGTGTGTGTGTGTGTGTGTGTGTGTGTCAACAGAGCTGTTCAGAGAGTCATACTCTGTGAGACCAATGTCTGTCAGGGTTCAGTTTCTATATAATATTCTCTACAAAAATCAAAATAAAACTCTTTGGGAACAAAAGACTAATTTCAAGGTTGGAAGAGAGGAAATAACTAGCTAAGCCTGGAACATCTTGTACCAGAAAGTACAAAAGTGGTACAAAAAAAAAAAAAAAAAGAAGGAAGAGGAGGGGGAGATGAGAAGGAAGGAAGATGATAGATAAATAGATAGATAGATAGATAGAGAGATATATAGAGATATACAAAAAAAAAAAAAAAAAAAAAAATACAGAATCTGTTTCCACTGACCAAATGGAAGACAAGATACACATCAAAATAAAAAATATAAAAAGATAGTAATGAACTATGAATTAAGGGCTCAAGCTGATAAAAAAAATCCAATAAATCGAAGACAAAGTGAACACTCCCTTGCTGACACACATCAGGGTAGATGTTAGACAATCACCAACTGACAAGCTTGGTGTGTGAACATTTCATGAGGAGCATATGGGTTACTTTTCTATGGCTATGACAAAACCTCCTGGCCAAAACCAACTTATGGGAGAAGCTTTAGAAACTGTTCCACAGTAGACCCTCATGACAAAACCAACAGGCAGCAAGGACTGGTATCTTAGTTAGGGTTTCCACTGCTGTGATGAAACACCATGACCAAAAGCAAGTTGGGGAAAGGGGGTGTTTATTTGGCTTACACTTCCACATCGCAGTTTGTTTTAGTTAGGATTTCATTGCTGTGTAAAGAAACCATGACCACAGCAACTCTTATAAAGGAAAACATTTAACTGGGGTTGGCTTACAGTTTTAGAAGTTTAACCCATTGTCATCATGACAGGAGGCATGGCCATGTGCATGCAGGCATGGTGCTGGAAAAGCCAAGTGTTCCTCATCTTGATCTGCAGGCACCCAAAGGAGACTGTGTGCCACACTGGGCATAGCTTGAGCATATGAGACCTAAAAACCCACCCCCACAATGACACACTTCCTCCAACAAGGCCACACCTCCTAACAGTGCAACTCCCTATGTGCCAAGCATTCAAACACATGAATCTATGTGGGTCGTACCTATTCAAACCACCACACAGTTCATCATCAAAGGACATCAAGACAGGAACGCAAACAGGGAAGAGTGGGAACTTAGAGGCAGGAGCTTATGCAGAGGCCATGGACAGGTGTTTCTTAATAGCTTGTTCCCCATAACTTGCTCAGCCTGCATTGTTATAGAACCATGAACCACCAGGCCAGGGATGGCACCACCCACAATGGTCTGGGCCCTCCCCCATTGATCACTAGTTGAGAAAATGCTCTACAGGTTTATCTACAGCCTGATCTTATGGAGATATTTTCTCAGTTGAGGCTCCTTTCTCTCAGATAACTCTAGCTTGTGTCGAGTTGACATAGCACTAGCCAGCAAAAACTGGCTTTTGAGAAAGCAATGTCCGGGCTATGGGTCAGGCCACTGTACATCAGTGATGAGGTTTTTTTCACTTTGATCTTTGTATTTATGGAATGTGGAAGCTTTCCTGGTTCTGAGGAACAGTTCAATGAACCTGACGTCCTCTACCTACCCTACCATGAAGGTCAAGTCACAGGCATACATCTCTAGGTACATAAACAACAGCATAAAGCTAGTGCCACAAAGTTTATGTATTCAGAATCACTAAGTCCTGATATGGGAACAATTATGCTAATACTATTCTTGCAAATTTTCTACTAGTTTCAATTATGTCCAATTAAAAGAATTTTTAAAAGAATATTTAAAGTCATAGCCAGGAAAAATTCGGGGGCGGCGGCGAGCAGTGTGGACTGTGTTTGGAAGCTCCAGTGAACAATTCAGGGAATTGCACAGATTTCTGAGCCAGGAACACCAAGGTCCCCACACCACGGCAGCAGGAGTGCTCCACGGTTTGGGAGGACCAGGGTGTGGAGGACCTACATGCCCCTGCACATGGGAGGACCGCGGATTTTCTCGGATCAGAGCAGCAGCAGCAGAGGCAGCAGCAATGGCAGCGGCACCAGTGGCACCAGTGGCAGCAGTGGTGGTGGCTGAGGTTTGCAGCTCAGAGCCTTCTGGTGGAGGCGATTGGTGTGGTGGCCAGTGGGAGTTGCTATGGGAGAGGGGACTTGGGGCAGGATTTGGGTCATACCTTGAGACCCAAACTGGACTTGGCGGACAGTTCAGCCCCAGAGTCCCGGGTTCAGCTCAGTGCGCAGTGCCAAGGAGACGCTGGCTCAGCTCAGCCAGCAATTCTGCGCGAGGCACTAGCCCAGCACAGCCACAGCTCCCCTGCTGTGACGCAGGCTAGGCTGAGCGCTCAGTTCCACCAGAGGCGCTAGCTCAGCTCAGCGGGCAGTTCTGGGGCACTGACACAGACTGAGGTCAGCACACAGATTCATCCCAGAGGCCCTAGCTAGACTTGCCGGTCAAATTGGTCCCAGAGACTCTAGCTGAGCTGTGAGCACAGGCTGGGCAGCCCTAAGACTCTGGCTGGACTATCCACGCAGTTTAGGCCCGGAGTCCCAAGCAGAACTCAGTGCGCCTTATGGGTCCAGAGTCCCTGGCTGAGCTCGATGCACATTTCCGCCCCAGAGACTCGGGTGGAGCTCGGCGTGCAGTTTGGGGCCAGAGTCCCTAACTGTGCTTGGCAGACAGATTGGGCCCAAAGACTCTAGCTCAGCTTTTGGCACAGTCCTGGCTCTAAGACTGTGGTTGGACACAGTGTGCAGTTTGAATCCAGAATTTCTGGCTGAGCTTGGTGGACGGTTTGGGCCCCGAGTCAATAACTGACCACAGCACACACTTTGGGCCAAAAGCCCCTAGCTGAGCTTGGCGCGCAGTCCCAGCCCAAAAATTCTGACTGGACCCTGTGTGCATTTTGGGCCCAGAATCCCTAGCTGAGCTGGGCAGACAGTTCAGGCCCTGAGAATCTAGTTGAGCTCGGCACGTGATTTGGGCCCAGTGTCCCTGGCTGGACTTGGCAGGGGACCTAGAAGTCTGTGGATACCTTGGCCTGACCCAACACTCATGCAGAGACCCAGAACAATTGCAGGACCCACAGCACAGGGGAGCTGAGAATCACTGGCTGTGACAATCCAAAACGACAGGGCTAACCTCCTGCCATCCACACCAGTGAAGCATTAGAGCTTCCAGCCTACGGAAATCATGAGAAAACAAGTGAATCTATCATCAGAATCCCTCCATCCAACTCTGGAAGCTACACAACAAAAACAAAGACAGCAAGATGTCTAAAGGACAGCGTAAAAGCATACGCAAAAAACCCAAAAACAACATGGCGTCTCCAGTTTCCAGCTATCCCAAAGAAAACAACTCAGAGAACTCAAATACAATGGAAATACAAGAAAATGACCTCAAATCCTTAGTAATGAGGATGATAAGGAAGGAAACAAATAAAATTCGTAATCAAATGCAGGAAGATGCAGCCAAACAGGTGAGAGACATAAAAGCAGCACATAGAGTGGAACTGGAAAAATTGCAGGAAAATGCAAACAACCAGATGAAAGAAATAAATAAAACGGTTCAAGCTCTGAAGATCTATAAGAGGCAATGGAAGAAACTCAGGAATATACAAATAATCAGATAAAAGAAATCAAAAAATCAGTTCAAGATCTGAAGATAAAAATGCATTCAATGATAAACACACAGAAGAAAAACGAGAACGTGAGACCTCAGAGAAGAAGGCAAGCCACACAGAGGTGAGCTTTTGTAACAGAATCCAAGAGATGGAAGAACGAATCTCAGGTCTAGAAGATACAATCACAGATCTTGAAGCAACCATTAAAGAAAATGCCAAATCTGGAAAACTCCTGACACAAAACATCCAAGAAATTAAGGACACCATGAAAAGAAGAAATCCGAGGATAATAGGCATTGAAGAAAGAGAAGATATCAGACACCAAGGCCCAGAAACTATTCTCAACAAAATCATAGAAGAAAATTTCCCCAATCTAAAGAAAGAGATGCCTATAAACATACAAGAGGCCTACAGAACACCAAATAGAATTGACCAGAAAAGAAAAACTGCCCGCCACATAATAATCAAAACACAAAACATACAGAACAAAGAAAAAATATTAAAAGCTGCAAGGGAAAAGGGCCAAATAACATTTAATGGCAAACCTATCAGAATTACACCCGACTTCTCAGCAGAGACCATAAAAGCCAGAAGGGCCTGGACAGAGATCCTGCAAACCCCAAGAGACCACAGATACCAGGCTAGACTACTTTACCCAGCAAAACTATCAATAACCATTGATGGAGAAAACAAAATGTTCCATGACAAAAACAAATTCAAACAGTACCTATCCACAAATCCAGCTTTACAGAAGGTACTAGAAGGAAAACTCCATCCCAAAGGGTCAAGCTACAACCAAAACTACTCAGGAAATAGATAACTATACCATTGCAAAAACACAACTACACAAACGCTCGACTGGAAACAACATCAAAATTAAGACTCTTAACAGTCACTGGTCATTACTATCTCTCAACATCAATGGTCTCAATTCTCCAATAAAAAGACACAGACTAACTGAATGGGTACATAAACAAGATCCAACATTCTTCTGCATTCAAGAAACACATCTCACCTATAATGATAGGCATGACCTCAGGGTAAAGGGTTGAAAAAAATATTCCAAGCAAATGGTCACAAGAAGCAATATCGAACAAAATAGACTTTCAACCAAAATTAACCAAAAGGGATGTGGAAGGACACTTCATACTCATCAAAGGTAAAGTCAACCAAGAGGACATCACAATTCTGAACATCTATGCTCCCAATACAAGGGCACCCACATTTGTAAAAGATCTGCTAAAAAAAGCTTAAACCACACATTGACCCCCATACAATAATAGTGGGAGACTTCAACACCCCACTCTCACTGAAGGATAAGCCATTGAAACAGAAACTAAACCGAGAAATAACATCATTAACCAATGCCATGGGTCAAATGGATCTAACAGATATCTATAGAACCTTTCACCCAAACAAGAAAGAATATACCTTCTTCTCTGCACCCCATGGAACCTTCTCCAAAATTGATCACATCGTAGGTCACAAAGCAAGCCTCAACAGATACAAGAGGATTGAAGTAATACCTTGTATCCTATCAGATCACCATGCTCTTAGGCTGCAATTCAACAACAACAGAAATAACAAAAAGCCTACACGTACATGGAAACTAAACAACTCTCTGCTAAATGACACCTGGGTCAGGGAAGAAATAAAAAGAGAAATCAAGGAGTTTCTGAAATTCAATGAAAATGAAGGTACAACATACCCAAATTTGTGGGATACATTGAAAGCAGTGCTAAGAGGAAAATTCATAGCACTAAGTGCCTTTAAAAAGAAATTGGAAACATCGCACATAAGCATCTTAACAACACAACTGGAAGCCCTAGAAAAAAAAGAAGCAGAAACACCCAAAAGGAGTAGACGTCTGGAAATAATCAACTCAGGGCTGAAATTAACAAATTAGAAACTAAAAAAACAGATTCTTTGAGAAAATCAACAAGATAGACAGACTGTTAGCCAAACTAACTAAAAGGCAGAGAGACAGTATTGAAATCAACAAAATCAGAAATGAAAAGGGAGACATAACAACACACACTGAAGAAATACAAAGAATCATAAGATCCTACTTTGAAGGCATATATGCAACAAAATTTGAAAATCTAAGGGAAATGGACGATTTTCTTGATCAAGTTCACTTGCCGAAGTTGAGTGAAGAACAGATAAACAAGCTAAATAGTCCCATTTCCCCTACAGAAATAGAAGCAATCATTGACAGTCTCCCAACCAAAAAAAAAGCCCAGGGCCAGATGGTTTCAGTGCAGAATTCTACGAGACCTTCAAGGGTGAGCTAATACCGATACTCTTCAAGCTACTCCAAAAGATAGAAATGGATGGAAAATTACCAAATTCATTCTATGAGGCCATAGTCTCATTGATACCTAAACCTCACAAAGACTCAACAAAGAAAGAGAATTTCAGACCAATTTCTCTTATGAACATCGATGCAAAAATACTAAATAAAATACTTGCAAAACGAATACAAGAACACATCAAAGATATCATTCATCATGACCAAGTAGGCTTCATTCCAGGCATGCAGGGATGGTTTAATATATGGAAATCCATCAATGTAATCCACCATATAAACAAACTGAAGAGAAAAAACCACATGATCATCTCTTTAGATGCAGAGAAAGCATTTGGTAAAATCCAACACCCATTCATGTTTAAAGTTTTAGAGAGATCGGGGATACAAGGCACTTTCCTCAACATAGTAAAGGCTATATACAGCAAGCCAATAGCCAAAATCAAAGTAAATGGTGAGATACTCAAGGAAATTCCTCTAAAATCCGGAACAAGGCAAGGCTGCCCACTCTCTCCATATCTCTTCTATATAGTACTCAAAGTTCTAGCCAGAGCAATAAGACAACAAAAGGAGATCAAGGGTATCCAAAGGGGAAAGGAGGAAGTCAAATTACCCCTATTTGCAGATGATATGATAGTGTACATTTGCAGATGATATGATAGTGTACATAAGTGACCCTCAAAATTCCACCAGAGAACTCATACAGCTGATAAACACCTTCAGCAAATTAGCTGGATACAAAATTAACTCAAAAAAGTCTGTAGCCTTCTTATACACAAATGACAAGCTTGCAGAGGAAGAAATTAGGAAAACCACACCCTTCACATTAGCCAAAAGCAATATAAAATATTTAGGAGTTACTCTAACTAAGCAAGTGAAGGACTTGTTTGAAAAAATTTTCAAAACTCTGAAGAAAGAGATTGACGATGACCTGAGAAGATGGAATGATCTTCCTTGCTCATGGATCGGGAGAATTAACATAGTAAAAATGGCCATCCTACCAAAAGCAATCTACAGATTCAATGCAATCCCTATCAAAATACCTACACAATTTTTTAAAGACATTGAAAGTTCAATTCTGAACTTCATATGGAAAAACAAAAAACCCAGAACAGCTAAAACAATCTTGTACAATAAAAGATGCTCCGGAGGAATCTCCATACCTGATCTCAAACTGTACTATAAAGCAATAGTAATTAAAACAGCATGGTACTGGCACAGCAACAGGCTGGTTGATCAGTGGAATCGAATCGAAGACCCAGATATGAATCCACACACATATGGTCACTTGATTTTTGACAAAGAAGCCAAATCCATTCAATAGAAAAAGAATAGCATCTTCAACAAATGGTGCTGGTCTAACTGGAGGTCTATGTGTAAAAAAATGAAACTGGACCCATATTTGTCACCTTGCACAAAACTTAAATCCAAGTGGATTAAAGACCTCAACATAAAACCAGAGACACTAAGTCACTTAGAGGAAAAAGTGGGGAAGAGCCTAGAACATATTGGCACAGGAGACAACTTCCTGAACAGAACACCAACGGCCCAGGCCTTAATGTCAACAATTAATAAATGGGACCTCATGAGGCTGAGAAGCTTCTGTAAGGCAGGAGATACTGTCAAGAGAACAAAGTGACAGCCTACAGACTGGGAAAAGATCTTCACCGACCCTACATCTGACAAAGGTCTAATATCCAAAATATATAAAGAACTCAAGAAATTAAACACCACCAAACCAAATAACCCAATTGACAAATGGGTCTTGGAACTAAACAGGGAATTCTCAACAGAGGAATATCAAATGGCTGAGAAACACTTAAAGAAATGCTCAACCTCCTTAGTCATCAGGGAAATGCAAATCAAAACAACTCTGAGATTCCATCTTACACCCATCAGAATGGCTAAGATCAAAAATTCAAGTGACACCACATGCTGGCGAGGATGTGGGGAGAGAGGAGCACTCCTTCATTGCTGGTGGGAATGCAAACTAGTACAGCCACTTTGGAAATCTATCTGGTGCTATTTCAGAAAAATGGGAACAGGGCTTCCTCAAGACCCAGCTATTCCACTCCTTGGAATATACCCAGAAGATGCTCCAGCACACAACAAGAAAATTTGCTCAACCATGTTCATAGCAGCCTTATTCATAATAGCCAGAACATGGAAACAGCCTAAGTGTCCCTCAATAGAAGAGTGGATAAAGAAACTGTGGTACATATACACTATGGAATACTACTCAGCTATTAAAAACAAGGAATTCCCGAAATTTGTGGATAAATGGATTGAGCTAGAAATGATCATAATGAGTGAGTTAACCCAGTAGCAGAAAGACTCAAATGGTATATACTCACTTATATCTCCATACTAGCCCAAGGGGCATGCCCCACAAAAGTCTTCACTTACCAGGAAACTGGGACAGAGGGGAGGATATCCTACTGGGACTCTAGATGAGAGAAGCATGGGAGAATAGCAAAATAGAAGGATCCAGAGGGTCCTAGAAACCTACAAGTAGAACATTATGATAGGCAGATTTGGGCCCCAGGGGTCCTGCTCAAACTAAGGCACCAGCCAAGGACAATATAGGCGGTAAACTTTAAACCCCTATCCAGATCTAGCCAATGGTCAGAACATTCTCCACAGTTGAGTGGAGAGTGGGATATGACTTTCTCACATACTCTGGTGCCTCACATTTGACCATGTCCCCTGGAGGGGGCGACCTGGTGGCACTCAGAGGAAGGACAGCAGCTTACCAAGAATAGACTTGATACCCTGTGAGCATATACAGGGGGAGGTAATCCCCCTCAGGAACAGTCATAGGGGAGGGGAATAATGGGAAAATGGGAGGGAGGGAAGAATGGGAGGATATAAGGGATGGGATAACCATTGAGATGTAACAAGAATAAATTAATAATAAAATGAATAAATAAATAAATAAAGTCATAGCCAGGGCCTTAAATTCTGAGTTATCTTGTTTAGATCACATGACTGATAACAATACCCAGAATTCCCAGCGTGAATCCATGGAGTACCTCTCTGTATATATCTGCATTTATGAAAGTTATATGTTTGCACACTTAATAAAAGGCTCTCGCTCAAAAGCTTACATGGAAGGAGCAGAGGAGCTACCAATGTTGAAGACTTCCCACACTAGATGGGGCATGGTAAGGGGCCTCACTGTAGAAATCACAGTCCATGTGCAAAATCTACCATGGCTTATAGAGGAATGAAAATTCAGAACATGTCTGTTCTGGCAAGAGATCACATCCAAAGATCTTCTAGGTCTGTGTGATCCAGCTGGAATACAAACGCGCCTTTAATACAGTAGACAGAGGCAAACAGATCTGAGTTCAAGGCCAGCCTAGTATAGAACAAATGTCAAGTAAAGTTTAGGCCGAGGTGTGGTGGTACATGCCTTTAATCCCAAACAAAGACAAAGTTAGTTTGTAGAAGGAAGCACCCATGTTTGAAAATGATGTCTAATTGAGTAGCAGAAAGGGTGACAAATCAGAGGAAATTTGGCAGATACTCCCAATTCTCATGAGAAGAAAGTGGAAAGGGAAACTAAGAGGCAGTTTTACAGAGAGAGGAGGCAGTATTACCAGGAGAGCAATAGAGAGATGGGTTGCAGAGAGAGAACGCAGGTGAAAACGGAATACGCCAGAAAATGAGAAGGAGCCAGATTAGAGCAAGTTACTGGAGTTAGTTTGAGGGCAAACAGAGCAATTCTGGGTTGAGAGAGAAGCCAGATTGAATAAGTCAGCTGGGAGAAGAGTTTGAGCCAGAACAGCTGAGTCGAACCAGCCAGCCCAGAGCTCAGAGAGAACAAGTAAGGGTGAGCTCATTAATCAGTAAGTCTCAGAGGCTGAAAACATTCTAGGCCTAGGTTAGGTTGTATGGAGGCTAGAAGCTTCCAGGACTAGGCCTAGGCTAGCAGGAGGAGGCAGTAAGCCTCCCAGACAACAACAGAGCCAGGAGGATATAAGTTACTTTTACTACAGCTGCTCACTAAACATAGTTAGCAAATCACTTCACTCTCTGACGTTTCATCACTAAGACTGGAATGAAGTATAATCTTCTGGAGTTGAGAGAAATACAAGTGAATATATACAAAATTCATACATTAGAACTCTCAAGATGGCCCAGGGGGTAAAAGTGCTTGCCCCACAGCCTGATGACTTGACCCCACCCCCAGGGCCTCCATGGTCCTCTGATCCTCAAATGCACTCCATGGCACATGAGCATGCACAATAAATTAATAAGCTAATGTAATAATTATTGAAAATCATAGCTGGATACTTGATAAGTCACCAAATCTTGTATGCAAACCTACAGGGTCTCACAGTAACTCTTCAGACCTATGCTGAGGAAAGCGTCATCAAACCTCATTTTCTTTTTTTCACTTTAGCAAACACAATCACACAGTTCTGTGCATCACATGGTGTGTAAATGAACCACCCTGGAGTCGAAGCCCAGCGTGATGGTTCTAAATCTAAACTCCCTTGGTGAGCTTATACCTCACACTGTGCAAATGCCTAGGGGAAAGAGTGGCAAGGTGGCCCGTGCCCCATGCTTGAGAACAACGGCACTGCAGCTAACAGCTGAAGGACATCCATGGATCTTAGCCTGTATGTTGAGTGCTTCATTTACATCTTCTTAATAAATGATAGAATAACTCGAAATGACATTTTCATTATTACTGCAAACCATAACGCCAAAGGACTGCTAGTGACATGTCAATTACCTGCTGCTATAGCCAGTCTTTGTCCATCTATCTTCTACAACTGGTTGTGACATCACTACCAGCCTGGCATTATTAAGAATATCAATGACGGGCCCAGAAATCTCAGTTATCAAGTTCATCACGCTTTGCTTTTAAGGCAAATTACCAAAGCTGAAATTTGAGCCTTAAAAAACCATCAATCAAGAATTACAAAGGAGTTTCGATCCGTGCACTTCATCAGAATTTTAATACTGTCGCTCCTCAGCTGAGCGGACTCAGGCACGAACCCTAAGCCCTTGTGAACATCTCATGCTCATGCCTGTTGAGGGTTCATTATGACAACCACTAGCCAGCTAGGAAGAACTAGCCTAAAAGTGCTATGGCAGACCTTGAGGGAGAGAAAAAAAGAAAGAAAGAAAGACAGGAAGGAAGGAAGGAAGGATGAAAGAAAAAGAAGGAAAAGAAAGAAAGGTGAATGGCCACATGAAAAAATGCTTTAAAGTATATTTTAAAAGCACACTGACCTGTTCACTCAGCCCCTAGTTGCACAAAATAGAAGCTAAATAACTATTGGGAGGGAGGGAAATGGTAATGTTCTTTAACAGTGCTGACCAAGGCCACTTGCATTACTTCTAACCACAAAAAGATGGAAAGGGGCTGAAGAGATGTTTTGGTGATTAAGAGCACCAATTGCTGTTGCTGAGAAGCAGGGTTTGGTTCCTGGCATCCATAGCTGTCCATAACGCCAAGCTCAGGGAATGAGACGTCCCCTTCTGGCCTCTGCTCGCACTGCATGGCATGGTACATAAACACAAACATAAAATAAAAATAAATAAATCTAAATTTAATGGGAAATTGCTAAATCCAGGGTTGTTCTACTTTGTTATTTCTAACTAGACTTCAGTCCTGGCATGGATTAAATCTGGCACCAAATCTCAACTCAGATCTGACTAAGAAGCAGTTACTACAGGTTATCGCACAGTGTGGTCCTGCCTGTTCTTGTAAAATAAAATAAAATAAAATAAAATAACTGCTCGATCCACATCCTCCTGCAGAATCAGCTGGACTCAGCCAAAAGGGGGAAGAAGTGAAAGACCTACCTGCTCACTGTTTCACCTGTGATGAAGTGATGACTCACACTCACACACAGAGAGACACATGCATGTACACACATGTGCAGACACACACACAAATACTTTTGTTCAAAAATCACTAGTGGCCTTGTAGGAGAGCCCAGTCCCTGACCTCAATAAGTCCATTTTGCTTCTGCTCCATCTTGGTTCTCTCCTTCCTTTCCTCCCTCACTCCCTCCCTCCTTCTCTTCTCTCCTTCCTGCCCTCCTTCCTTCCTCCCCTCCTTCCTTCCGTCCCTCCTTCCTTCCCTCTCTCCTTCTTTCCCTCCCTCCCTCCCTTTCTTCCTTCCTCCCCTCCCTCCCCCTCCTTCCTTCCTTCCTGAGTCTTTTTCCCTTCTAGTTTCCTTTGGTTCAGAAACAACAGGCTTGATTAATGGACACCTCATGAAAAAGGACCAAACTTCCCCTAAATCAGATACATTCTTGGTACCAACAAGCCCTGTGTGGACATCCTGAGACACTAGCCCCACGTCATGATCAACTAGGCCTTGGCCAGTGCCAGGCCACCACTTGCTGCCGTGGAAACTCCAATCCTTGCCTCTTTCCCTTTCCTGTGCAACTCTGGAATGCTGTGAGTACTTTAAGGACAGATGAGGTCATTAGCCTCTGCTCTGCAGTGTGCTCAGTCAGGAACAAAACTTCTTTCCCAACTTTGCCCACTGCCCAAGCTGCGATGGGATTTCTAATCTACTGCGACTCCGGTAAGGACCTGGCCCGGAGCTGCACATCACAAAGCCTCACAGTGGAGTGGGCTGTGCAGTCATTCCTGAAGAGTATTCAGCAGAGCCACAGCGGCTTCATGTTGAGGCCATGCTTCTTTCAAAGCGCAGCAATACTAGACATGCACAGCAAAGCTCACCAATGGGAAGGAACTTTCTGGAACTGTATAATCCTCTATAAACATCCAATACTCAGTGTTCTGTGACTACGTCCAAATTCAAGCAATCTCTGGCTATTTCTGATTTTTTTTTTCAAAGAGCTTACTCATAAAACAACGCTATATGAACAATAAAAATGGTAACTGATTTTATACTAAGATTGTATATATGTGTGTATATATACTTTATAATAAGAATACACACACACACACACACACACACACACACACACACACACACACACATATATATCCCAAACAACAATTTGGAGGTAATGGAAGCCAGCTTCCGCTGGATCTCCTTAACCACAGTGCCTAGGCTCTTAACTGCAGGCGAGATACAGGGTCCTTATTGATCCCTCACCCTGGGAGAAGAAATACTGCGCCACAGAGGCTAATAACAACACTTAGGAGGATGCTAGCAGTCCAGGGTTCCATTGCACTTGAGAAGTTTAGAGCGTTACATCTGCCTTTCGTAAGTGGGAATTCTATGGGTCCCCCAAATCCATGCATCCTATTAAACATGCACTCAGAAAAGCAGCCTCGTCCACAGCCTTGCTGCATGGCAGGCAGATTTATGATGGTTTTGAGGTTTACATGGACAGCACTCACTCTCGCTAGTCGGTATCTACTTTTTGTCTATGGCTCCTATTGCAAGGTCTTTGCAATCCTACTAAGGAGAGAGAAGCCCCATCAGTGGAGGCCCTCATTGAGCTCTGGCAAAGTGCCTAAATCCAACAATGGAGCTGGCTCAGACAGACACTGACTCCAGAGTATGTCTGAAGGTGCCCAGTGAGGGCCCCAGGGATTCTTCTCTTGAATTCTCTCACTTAGAAGAAGAAAAGGTCATCATCACTGCCAGCCTGTATGCCCCAGTCCAGTCGGATCCCATAGAGGTTAGTATGTGACCTTGCGCCATTGAGTCCGCAGCTCCTGCTAGAGCCTCCCCAGCCAGGACCCAGCAGGACTCACTTCCTCACTGCCCATGCTCAGGAGGAAACTTCAAGCTCACGCCCTCCCCGCAGGCTCTCTCCTTCACCCACTGGAGTACTGTGGGATTCATCGTCCACACCAGGGTACATCTAAGAGTGGAGAGGGTGCGCTGTAGTAGAAGTTGGCTTCCCAGTGCAACTGACAAATCTTCAAACCTAGATCCACTCTCTCAGTGAAGTACCCACAGGACTTTCCTATCTTAAAACGAAATTACACGCAAGGTGGTGGTGCATGCCTTGGAGGATGGAGGTGGGTAGAACTCTGAGTTCAAGGCCAGCCTCGTCTACAAAGTGAGTTCCAGGACAGCCAGGACTACAAAGAGAAACCCTGCCTCGGAAAAGAAAAATTATATTTATACCATATATCTTTTCAGTGAAGAATTCAATCCCTTCCCCCTTCACTGACAAATTTCTGGAAACAGTTGTGAAAAACATAGCTTCTGTGTATTAACCTCTTCCTTCCTCTCTGGTCTCCTTTCTTCTGGTCCACAGTTCAGCTAAACTGACTTTCTGCACCCCCATCCTTACTCCCTCCATCCCTACTCCACTGCATCCCTACCCACCTCCTATTCCACTCCCTTCCATCCCTACCCCCTCCATCCCTATCCCCCTCCATCCCTATCCCCCTCCATCACCACACCCCTCCATCCCTACCCCCTCCATCACCACACCCCTCCATCACTACCCCCTCCATCCCTACCTTCTCCATCTCTATCCCCCTCCATCACCACACCCCTCCATCCCTACCCCCTCCATCCCTATCCCCCTCCATCACCAAACCCTTCCATCCCTATCCCCCTCCATCCCTATCCCCCTCCATCCCTATCCCCCTCCATCACCACACCCCTCCATCCCTAACCCTTCCATCACCACACCCCTCCATCACTACCCCCTCCATCCCTACCCCCTCCATCCCTATCCCCCTCCATCACCACACCCCTCCATTCCTATCCCCCTCCATCCCTACCCCCTCCATCCCTATCCCCCTCCATCACCACACCCCTCCATCCCTACCCCCTCCATCCCTATCCCCCTCCATCACCACACCCCTCCATCCCTATCCCCCTCCATCCCTATCCCCCTCCATCCCTATCCCCCTCCATCTCCACACCCCTCCATCCCTACTCCCTCCATCCCTATCCCCTCCATCACCACACCCCTCCATCCCTACCCCCTCCATCCCTACCCCCTCCATCACTACTCCCCTCCATCCCTACCCTCTCCATCACCACTCCCCTCCATCCCTACCCCCTCCATCCTTACCCCCTCCATCACCACTCCCCTCCATCCCTACCCCCTCCATCACCACTCCCTTCCATCCCTACCCCCTCCATCCCTACCCTCCTCCATCACTACACCTCTCCATCCCTACCCCTCCATCCCTACCCTCTCCATCCCTACCCCCTCCATCACCACTCCCCTCCATCCCTACCCCCTCCATCACCACTCCCCTCCATCCCTACCCCCTCCATCTCTCTGCTCCCCTTGTTCCTCATCTATTTCCCCTGGCCCTGGCCTTCAGATTTCTGGAGATCTCACTGTGTCATTTGGCCTCCCACCAGTAATGGACACCTTCAAATATTCCAGAAGCCCCACCCTTTCCAAGTTAGAGTACAGCCGTCCTTCACTTGGAGTAATTATGGTTCCTCTCAGCCTGCCCACTTCTGAAGTCTGAGACACCAGCATCTTCCTTGAAATGTTCCTTCTGGACACATATGCCACCCAGGCAGCAAAAAGAAACACTGTGCCACCCCAGTCTCCCTCCCTCAACCATTCCTTGGCTTTGCTAACTTCCTCATTCTGTGCAAGCATAATCAGTGCCAACAAAATCTCCCAGCTCCTCACTTATAAATTTTTACTGAGTTGCTTTCTTCCATCCTGACCTTGTGTGGGGGATTCTTTTTTTTTTTTTTTTTTTTTGGTCAACCCAAATACAGGGTTTCACTTTTATCCCAGTTACATTGCAACATCTTAATTTGGGCCCTATTTCACAGCCTGTCAAGACCCTTTCGAGCTTTAATGCTCTCATCTATCATGTTCTCTTTCTTCTATTGAGTTATCTACAACTTTGATAAGCATCCCTTACGCGATTTTCTCTTTTGATAAGCATTCCTTACGCGATTTTCTCTTTTCTGTGTCAACTTCAGCTGGGCAACAGCTGATTTCTCAAGTGGAAGACTTCAAACTGAAGGCCTTCCACTGTCCCTCAGATGCTCTCTGTGACACGGCGTGTCACCTGGAGCTCTTTGCTGCCCTATGCTAAGGTCCTTCGTCCTGTCACTTGGTACAGTGATTCTCACACTTTCGTGGCATCCCACTGGAAGGAGAGCATCACCTGTCACACTTACTAGAATGTTTATCCCTGGACAGACACTTCAGGAAGCCTGATTGTACACATTGAAAAAAAAACCAAAAATGGGTACTTTTAACGATCTCCAATATTCAGTAATTGGTACTTTTGTCACCAACTTCCGCCTTTCTGAATCTGTGAAGAAGGAGTGATGAGGCATTTCCTGACTGCTTTCTCAGATCCCAGGTACCTTTCAGAAGCACATGTCTAAACTCAGCTGTTCTTCATTCAGATTTGCTAGAAAAATTCACGCAAGTAGCTTCTTGGAGGACCAGAGACTCAACATGGGACAGTTTAATGAGATGAATATACTCAAGCCTCTTCCTGTCCTTAAATAGATTTTGAGCCAAGACAACTCTTCCAGCCTGCATTGATGAACTATTACACCAACATTATTCAAACCAATTTCAGATAGCTCTGCACTTATTTCTGGCTTATCTCACTTTGAATCTTGAGTTCTGTTTATTGTAACTTGGCACTATTTTATCTGCTTCATATCTCATGGATCTGATTTGGATTGTTTTGTTTTGAGTGAGTGTGTGTGTGTGTGTGTGTGTGTGTGTGTGTGTGTGTGTGTGTTGTCCTTGTTGTTTTTACATATTCTTGAAGTCATCTGTTTTAAAATAGTTTAAAGTACTTCACTTTGATAGTTTTGTTTGGGAGTTATTTTGTTTGTTTGTTTGTTTGTTTGTGTTTTTGACAAAGGATCTCATATATAGCCCCGGCTAGCTGAAACTCAGTTCCAGCTGAGAATTACTTTGAACTTGTAACCCTGCCTTCACTGCTTGGATCACAGCTATGCGTGGCCAGGCCTATTTCTTCTAGTGGGGAAGATCAAGCCAACGCTTTGTGCACGTGAGGCAAGCATACAGCCAGCCAAGCTATCTCTCAGATGAGTAGTCACCTTTTTGTTTTTTACACTGGTATTTTAAGTTTAAGCTTTAAGACTACCTTGCCTATCTCCACCTTTTAATTTTTATTTTTATTTTGCACGCTTGTATGAGTCCATGTGTGTGGGTACACTTATACGTGTGTGTGGAGTTCAGTGGAGGGGCTTGTCAAACTCAGGTCTTCTTGTTTGAGTGGCAGGCACTTTACCCCAGCCCCACCTGACTTACATACTTTCATTGTCTCTAGCTGTTCTCATCTACAGTTTTCATGCCTAAGACTCAAGAGACTCACAGGAATTCCCCAACCAGGAGCCTTCAACCAATGTATCAAATATCTTAGGTCACTTTTGTTTTGTCATTAATCTGTTAAAACAGTTTCATAGCAACCTTTGTTAATGATGCGTTAAGAAAACCATAGAGGTGGCACAAAAATGCCTCAGTGTCCCACTGAGGAATGAAAAAAAAAATTCTCTCGGAGTCATTTGACAAATATTAAGCCTAATTTTGAATTCTCCACTTCTCTCCCTGTGTCTTTTGTCTGTCTGTCATTTATAGTTGTATGTGTGTCATCTGTCTGTGTTGTGCCTCTGTGTATGTATGTGTGTGAATCTATGACTGTCTGTGTGTTGTGCCTACATGTATCTATGACTGTGTGTGTGCCTCTGTGTGTGTGTGACTGTATGTTATGCCTCTGTGTGTGTCATCTCTCTGTGTGGGTTTGTGTGTGTATGTGTGTGTGTGTGTGTGTGTGTATGACTGTGTGCTGTGCCTCTGTGTGTGCCATCTGTCTGTCTTCTGTGTCTGTGTGTATGTGTGTATGACTGTGTGTTGTGCCTCTGTGTGTGTCATCTGTCTGTGTGTTGGGTCTGTGTACATGTGTATGTGTGTATGTGTGTGTGTGTGTTGTGCCTCTGTGTCTGTCATCTGTGTGCTGTGTCTGTGTATGTGTGTGTGTGTGACTGTGTGTTGTGCCTCTGTGTCATCTGTGTGTTGTGTCTGTGGTATATGAAGGTATGACTGTCTGTGTGTTATGCCTATGTGTATGTATGTGTGTGAATGTATGACTGTCTGTGTGCTGTGCCTATGTGTATGTATGTGTGTGTGAATGTATGACTGACTGAGGGGTTTTTTTGTGAATCTATGACTACATTGTGTCTATGTGTGTCTATGTGTGAGTGTGTATATGTGTATGTATGTGTGTAAGTCTGTGACTGTCTATGTGTTGTGTCTGCCTGCTGTGCCTGTCCCTAAAAAGGGCTTTGCTCTGAATTGATTGAACAGCACAGAAAACACTGTAGAGGAAAGAAAAGGAGGACACCTTCTGCAGAAATCTTAGCAGAGCTTTACTTCACTGACTCAGAGCCTCACACAGATGTTGTAACGTATAGCCACACGTTGCTTCCAACATTGTGGTATATTAGTTTGGTATAAGGTGTTGCTCTCAACCTATGCCTGATTTCAGCAAATAATGTCCATATATATTACTCTGGGTAAGGGCTCCGGAAGAGTATATAACTTGATATTAAAGGTATAAATTTAGCTTAGGTTGTAAAAACTGGTCACATGGGGTAAATACACAGTTGTTTGGCAAAAATTAAAAGCAAAGAGAATCACCTCTTGAGAAACCATATGAATACTTTCAACAGCCTCAAATGGCATACATAGTAGTTTTGCAGGGCTGTTTGATTGGCTGGGAGGTCAACCAATCAGCCATGTTTGTCTAGGACTAAGAAATTTCTTTGTCTGCAGAGGCAGAGGTAGGTAGATCAAAGAAGTTCGAGGCCAGCCTGGTCTACAAAGTGAGCCCAGGACAGCCAAGGCAAACAGAGAAACCCTGTCTCGAAAAAAATCAAAAGAAAACAAAACAAAAAAAGAAAGTTTCATTGGACAAGAGAATTTCAGTTCTAAAACTAGTACTGTCTGGAGCAAACAAGAGTAGTTGGAACAATACCACATCAAAACGGAAAGCAAATAAGGACATAAATGGATAACATTTTTTTCAAAAGCCCATCCACTAGGGAACAGTATGAATCTGTACATCTGTGTCTGTAGGTCTGTCTAAATGTAGACCCATAGATCAGGGTCCTGCTCAACCCTCATCAGAGAAGCTTCTTGGAAAATAACATGAAGATTTGCACTGGAAAATATGGAGAGAATGAGCACTCAGGCCTACGTGGGACGTTATCACACCACTGTCCTCAAGGCTCAGGGATGTATGCAGAAGGGGAAGAGAGACTGTAAGAGCCAGAGGTGATGGATGACTCCAAGGAAATTCTTTTCCAGACACAATAGGGCAGGTATCTGCACATATGACCTCACAGAGACTGTGACAGCACACATAGGCCCTGCACAGGTTCAAACCAGACAAAATCCAGCACAGACAAGAGGAAGTGGGCAGCAAGTCCCACCCCTAAGCAAGAAGCTATTTGTGATTGATAGCTGCCAGGAGAGGGAAAACCAACTTTCTTCAATGGAGGGATGCTGGGTATATCAGGCACACCCCAGAAGTAATCGACCAACAAAAAACGGACTCTATGTTTTCCTTTGTTTGGGATTTTTTTGGGGGGTGTAGTGTGCTTGCGCTTTTTGTGCTGTTTGTTTGTTCGTTTGGGTTTTGTGTTGTTGTTGTTGTTGTTGTTGTTAAGAGCAAGAAAGAGTGTACAGTTGGGACTGGATGGGGTAATGGACCTAGAGGGACCTTGGGGAAGGTTTAAAAAAAAAAAAGTGACCAAAATATATTGTATAAAATGTTTAAGTACTTTTTCTAGTTTCATGATCGCCATATTGTCCTGCATGAATATTCTCATTCTTCACTGGTCCTCTAAGGGATGGCATAGCAGTTCAATGCCATACGCCTCACAAGCGACCTGGGCATGGCTCACTCATGTCATCAGTTCACTAAGGGCTCTTGTCCTGGGGCACGAAGTTAAACTATGAATAAAGTTAACATCCTTGGGTGGAAATTGGAAATTTCTGACATGCGCAGAAAAATGAGTTCATCTTCACTTGATGGTAAGCTGAGGGAATGTTTTAAAATAGAAAGCCTATCATCCTCCAAAGGTAATTTTAAATCTTTTCTACTATATAAATGTATTACTGGGGTTTTTTAAAAATCCGGGTTACCACAACTTCAGTTTGGGGGGGGAGGGGAACCAGAGCTGCAAAAGGCAAATGTAACCACCCCCACCCACCCCCAATCAATCACAATAAAGCATCCACGGGATAATTAACTCTGCCAGTTTCAGGTCTACCTATCATGATAAGCTATTCGTAGAAGAAAAAGGTTTCTGAATAATTCAGGACTACTTGCATCTCATTTTGAGGAGACACCCCTGTCTTCCCACCGTCTCGTCTATACTTACAGTATAATCCACTTGAGGCTTTTCACACTGACGTCTTCCTAATGGAGGACGCCCTAGGAGTGAGTCAATAACCTTCATTTAGAAGTCCCAGTTCATCCCCTGTCTCTCAGCAAATAACCTTTGGAAGTCACTTAACAAATGAATATACCCTGTTCCTGAGGGATCCAATCAGCAATCATATGGATTTTCTTCTCTGGTCAAGTTCTAGCTGTCAATTGTAATTTGTAAAGGAAACAAGGAGGAAGCCAAAAACAAAGATGGCCATTATCCAGCTACCCCTGGGCTTTGTGTGCAGCTTGCACCTATCAGGTTCACATCAGGATATTTTGTTTCCATTGACAAAACTGCCAGGTGATAGCTGGCATTCTTTGTTCTGTTCCGATGTGTGGACGGCCACAAGAAGAACGGAAATGAAGATGTCCTATGATGCCAGACTCAAAGCACTGTTCAATAGAAGAGATCCTGCAGCCCGTAAAACCCAGAGGGTGGTCCTAGAGGTAGTTTATCTCCTTGTGTAAGGCACTGTTTCTCTCTCGAGGGACCAGTTGACTGAATGGTTGCAGACAGAGACAAGTCAGCTGAAAACGATCCCTCCTGTACATTATTTGCACTTCTGCAAGTTGATGCCAGATCTTCCCTAGTGTCACAGCTTTCTCCTCACAAAAGCCAAGGCTCTGGCTTGTTAGCATACCTGTCTCCAGGCTGCCTAACAACCTATGATGTCATTGCCTACCTGCCACTAGTTGTGCCCAGGATATAAAACCCATCTCATCTTTCTCCCTTGTTCACTTGTCTCCTCTCTCTCTCTCTCTCTCTCTCTCTCTCTCTCTCTCTCTCTCTCTCTCTCTCTCTCTCCCCCCTCCCCCATTTCCTGTTCTCCCATGCTTCTACAATAAACTTCTCCATATCATATCTGTTGCCTGGCATCTTATTTTTTAATCATAACACTGGCATCTATAGAGGACTAAAGCCTTCAAGAATGTGATGACTCAGATCAATTTCTGGTTTGAAAAGCCTTGTTTGGGTTTTTTTTTTTTTCCTCCCATCGAGTTATTTATCCACTTTACACCCCCATCACAGTCCCCCTCCCTCCACTCCTCCCAGTGCCCATCTCTCACACACACACCCTGCCCTCATTCCCTGCTCCTTGTCTCTGCGTCCCCCCCCCCACCGGTACCAACCCAACCTGGCACATCTTCGAAGCAGGATATGGCACATCCTCTCACACTGAGGCCAGACAAGGCAGCCCAGCTAGGGAAAGGGGATCCAAAGGCAGGCAACAAAGTCAGAGACAGGAACCCTCCCCCTCCCAGTTGTTAGGGGACCCACATGATGACCATGCTGCACATCTGCTATATATGTTTAGAGAGCCTAGGTCCAGCCCATGCATCCTCAGTGCCCGTTAGCCCCCATGGGCCCAGGTTAGTTACCTCTGTAGATGCTCTTCTTGTGGTGTCCTAGACCCCTCAATCCTTCCCCCAACTCTTCCACAAGACTCCCCAAGCTCCGCCTATTGTTTGGCAATGGGTCTCTGCACCTGTTTCCATTAGCTGCTGAGTGAAGCCTCTCAGAGGACAGTTATGCTAGGCGCCTACCTGCAAGCATAGCAGAGTATCATTAATAGTGTCAGGGGCTGGGTGTCTCTCATGGGATGGTCTTAAATTCGGCCAGGCATTGGTTGGCCATTCCCTCCATCTCTGCTCCATCTTTATCCCTGCACATCTTGTAGGAAGGACAAATTTTGGGCTGAAGGTTTTGTGGGTGGCTACAGAAGGTGGCTGCTTGAGACTCCATGCTAGGAATTTCAGTTGGGGTCACCTTCATAGACTCCCAGTAGCCTCCTCTGTCCCAGGTCTCTGGCTTGTCCCAGAAATGCCCCACCACCAATTTCTGCTCTCCCTCCCAGCCCTCTCTCTCCCACCTCACTCTCCCCATACCTAATCTCCATCCCCACCCCTGACCCATTTAGCATTCTTCACCCCAGTACTCATGTCCCAGAGGATAGACTAACTGGGGGCCCAGAGCCATGTACTGTGGCACCTAGGCAAGGCACTACACTTGGCCTTCCTTGCCTTCCTCACCGTGGCTGCCTGCTTCACAGCTCCACGGATTCCATTACGCGCTTGGCTGCTTGCATTGGCAGCTCTGTGTCATTAGGAGGAGGAGCAGAGCACTACAACAGCGAAGTTATCCAGTCCCTGGGCTCAGCACATGGCCAGCCTTTCTTCCTCCTGAATACCTACTTCCATCTGTGACTAAGAGCTCTGAAATTGTCCTACTTGCTTTTGCATTGCATCAAAGGGAAGGTCAGTAATCTTCTTGGCGGATTTAAGAGTAAGCAGCCTAGCACTCCCATTCTGGGAACCCGACCCTCCCAGCCCTCCTAGACACCTCTAATGCAGCTCCAGCCCTTCTCAGAAAAGCCTGAGGACAGAATGGCTCTTCAGACCTGATGCTAGGGGGCGCAATAACAGGAACCCCCACTCTGGTCTTGCGAACTCTTAAATAAGGGTCATTTCCATATACATCATTGTTAGCCCACATCTGTAGCCAGTAATCCCAAAAATTGGGTTGCCACCCACTATTTTCTAAAAGTGAAATGAGCCCTGTTTTACGAGGCTTTGGCCTTGTTTCATTGAGGACGATAAGTTTTACATTGAACAGATGCATTATAGATTAGCACTTTTTTAGCCTTTGAAGAACCATGCATTCCTATTTCCAAAATGTACATGCATACATTTGTTTAAAAATAGCTGCTTTCATTATCATAATGATCCCCCTGTGTTCGGAGGGCTGAGGATTAGCAGTAAATGTAAATGCAATCAGGGCCACCGCCATGCTTTTAACTCAGGCAAGTGAAAGCCATTTAGGTCTTCCATCATGAGGCAAGGCCAGGCGGCATTACCAGAGAGGTTTTGGGGGGGACTGATTGCCCTCTGACATTTTTTTTTCCATGTTTGTGTCTCATCTGAAACAGGCAATCTTTCTCTTAATGCCACTTGTAGGTGCAGTTGAGAAGAACTATGCAGGTGAAAGCCAACGTTGGTGTTTTCCTAAGAGATGAACTGCCTAGAAATAGTGAAAACACAAATAAGTGAAGGGCCCACCTTTATAAATCTACCCAGACAGACAGACACATGCTCAGGAGAGGCGTGTTCACAGCATTCCTGTGTACAATAAGAAAAAAGAAGAAGAAATAGATTTAACAAAATAAAAGACCATAGTCAAATATACACGGCATGCAAATAAAATTTAACACAATTGTTTAAGGAAACTGTATGGCTCAGATGTCTTATATATTTGAGAATATTTGAAATCAAAAGCACCTCATAAAGTAATTTTTATATGAAGTGTATTCATGCAACAAGTATTTCTTGAGTACATACTAAGCAAGAGGCATCACACTACAGCAGTGGTCACCTGCTGTTAAGAGCTAAGCACTTGTTGCTCTTGGAAAGGACCTGGTTTGGTTCCCAGCACCCATGTGGTGGCTCACAGCCATCTGGAACTCCAGTTTCAGGGGATCGGTTTGATTATAAACATCCATACAGTAAAGACTTTAAGATCTACGCTGAGGTCTCTGCACAGCTGCACGACTCAACCACCGTACTATGAAATCAGCACCAGGCGATTTGTCAACAAGTGAACTCCAAGAAAACCTTATTTGAAAGTAAGGACTCAGGTCCTGCTGATAATTTGCGGAGCCCTACTCTCGGCCATTGGGATATAAATGTAAAACAAAAGCACACATTAAGTTCTAGCACCACCCAGTGCATGTTATTACACAGCTCTTTATTTGCTTCTCTGTTCAATGCTCACCAATCACGCCTAAGTAAACCGCTGGGGACTGTGTCAGACTCTAGGCTGTGTCAGACCCCTACCCTTGCACAGCTCATGGTCCTGTGAAGCTGCCTGGTGAGAAAGCAAATAAAAACCACAACACATCCAAGGTGGTGACAACTCGCAGGGATGATCACCAGGTTTGTCCCTGCACGATGAAACGCCCAATGAGAGTTTTCTTTCCTTCCCCTGCCATTTGAAGGCTTGGTAATAAGTATGTCATTGTTTCAAAAACAATAAAACTGGTCTTAAAAAGTTGTAACTAATGAAAAAGGATAAAGTTGATTTGTATGCTCTTCAGATACGTAATCCATGTGGATTTCGATCTGCATCCGCTCCGTGGTTTTATAGGAGAGGTAAGTTATTTTGAGACTGGCCGTCTAGAATAGACTTACTATCCCTAAAGAAACACACAAACAAAAGCCTTTGTCTTAGGAATATGGATGAGGACCTTGACCTTAGTGAGGGACCGAAAAACTGTAATTCTCCAGTCACTCCTGAACTTTATGTGTAAAAGCAAGAGGTTATTGAGATGCACAAGAGCAGTGATCCAAAGACTGCCAGGCTTTTGATAACAGCAGGGTTTTTGTTTGTTTGTTTGTTTGTTTGGGGGAGTTTTTGGTTTTGGTTTTGGTTTTTCAGGGCAGGGATTCTCCATGTAGCCTTGGCTATCCTGGACTCCCTTCGTAGACCAGGCTGCCCCAAACTCACCTAGAGTCACCTGTCTCTGCCTTCCTGGGTGCTGGGATTAAAGGTGAGTGACACCACACCTGGATAATAACAATGGTTATTCTTTTTTTTTTTTAATTTTTTTCAGTGAAATTACAAAGAAAACAAAAAACAATATTCTCTACCCAAAGCAAAAAACCATACTTGGCCCTCCATTATGGGAAGTCTTCTCTGAGTAAGGGTTTCTGTTTACAGATAAGTCTGGCCCCACAGTCTTTGGTTATGGACTGACCATGATCTAGGTTAGAACTTGGGGTATCAGTTGATTTCATAACTGACCCCCAACCACATGGGCAACCAATCAAATATATGTATCAAAAACACACTAAAAACTAGATATCATTAGTGGTTTAATGCCTCTTATTGCTCTTGGAGATGATCCAGTTCAGTTTCCAGCATCCACATCGTAGCTCAAAACCATCTAGAACCCAGGTTAATGGGGTCTTATGCCCTCTTGTGAATTCCTCGGGCACCAGGCATGCATGTGGTGCACACACATAGATGCAGGAAAAGACACATAAAATTTAAAAATAATTAAAATTTTATTATCTTTTTTTTTTTTTG
This sequence comes from Acomys russatus, assembly GCF_903995435.1. Lineage (NCBI taxonomy): Eukaryota > Metazoa > Chordata > Mammalia > Rodentia > Muridae > Acomys > Acomys russatus. The sequence goes on from NC_067153.1 coordinate 55,225,706, forward strand.
GTTTTTCGAGACAGGGTTTCTCTGTGTAGCCTTGGCCATCCTGGACTCACTTTGTAGACCAGGGCTGGCCTCGAACTCACAGAGATCCGCCTGCCTCTGCCTCCCGAGTGCTGGGATTAAAGGAGTGCGCCACCACGCCCGGTTTAAAATTTTATTATCTTTTAAAAAGACAGTTTTAAATAAACTTCCCTGGTTGGCAACACAGTAAGTGACATATTTAGATGAGACTGGTTCCTGGGGTCTCCAAATACTGTCCTTTGCTGACTTTTTTGACCTATACCCTTTCCCTATAACAGGCATAGCATTGAGCCCTGATGGTTTCCCAGGGTCTGGGGACTTTTTCTAGTGAATTATGCAACTAGACTATGTAAGGCTCTCTCTCTCTCTCTCTCTCTCTCTCAGCCTAAGCCTGGGAACATGACCCAGACAAGCAGCTTGAGAAACTGACCCAGAAAGAATTGAAGGCCAGCTTCAGTTTCTGAGATCAAAGTGGCCAACCGAGATAAGCAACTTCAACTAGAGTGAACAATTACCATCTGGAAATTCTCTAAAAATTCCCCAGCACCCCTCCCTGCCAAAAATAGCCCCCAAGACCAACGACCCCGGCAATAGCCAATTACATTTAGACAAGCACCCCTAGCGACCACCAGAGCCAATCCTAACATAGGACACTCAGCCCCTCCTAACCTTTGCGGTTTTAGCCTTTAAAAATAGCTTGTAGCAGTGACTCAGGGAGCCTCCTTCCCTGCTGAGGCCCCCTGACGCGTGTCAGCAATAAACTTTGTGCTTTTGCATCAACACTGTGGTCCTCGAGTGGCCTCTCGCGACGACCCCCTACCCAAGTAGACTCTAGGGTCCAACAACTACATTGAGAGAATTTCATGAATTGTGATGGGCATCTGGGAGCCTATACCATTAACTATGTTTGCAACTAGAGACCTAGGCCAGAGGCCCAGCTGTGGGTGTTTCATCAGGTCAGGTGTGTCTACTTGCCCCAAGGAAAATGGGCTCAAAAACAACTCCTCTGCTCTCCGGGGTACTGACAACAGCTTTAGGGTCAGGGCAGGAAGTGCAAGGACAGGGAGGTGTGGCTAAGCAGTCACACTGTGTCTCTTGGCCATCATCTTAGCTGTAGTTCTGAGAGGTGTACCTCAAGACCTTCATATTGCTTCAGAAGAGAATTCTGTTCTCATGAAAGGGCTGGGAAGAGCTCAGCTTCCCTCACAGGCCGCCTGGTCCTGCAGGAGCAAGTGTCATCATCACTGGGTGTTCTGTGAATGAGACTCCACTATTCCTGGAACGCAAGGTCACGCCTGGCTGGGGACAGTGACTGGAGATTTCTCCAGTCCATGAGGCCTAACACAGACATGTGGAAGGCCACAGATGTCCATGAAACCTTCTGGTCTACCCTGGATGCCTTTAGCTTTGAGACTGTCCAGTAGACCAGTTTCAGGCCTAGGGAGAGGCCTTCTGTCCATGAAACAAGGTGGGAGGAATAGAAAATGACATCCAATATCCTTCTGTGCCTATATGTGTACGCACACACACACACACACACACACACACACACCACTCCATTTTTTTTTAACTGCAAAGGACACAAAATTTGCCAAAACATTTGGCTAACAGCTTTTATGTAAACAAAAATCACATTTTAAATAAATTTCTGACTTAGGCCTTTTTAAAAAATATGTTCCTTCATGTGAAAGGCCCCATGTGCAGTCTCCAGAAGCAACAATAACAACACCAGCAAGCCTGTTTCTTAGAATGAAGGGGCTGTGAAGCCAGACGGTCATCTACAAAGTTCAAGAACCACACAATGGAGTTTCAAACAACAATCTCACAACATCTTAAGTAGGTTTGCAATTCTGCACTGAGAACCATGCTGCCGGTGACCACAGGTTGAACACAGCCTGGCTGAATGCATGTTCTTTGTTCTGAAGAACCACAGAGAATCCATCTTCCTGGAAGCTTAGACATGTTTACAGAGCCTGAGTGAGTAATCAACCCTACCTTAATATCTTCAGTGTAACACTGGGCTTTCCACACTGCCAGTGTCTGGTCTATTCTTATGGTATGAAAACTTGAGGCAATACTTAAGGCTTACTTTGTCTTCCCTCAGAGATTTCCCTTGTGGCTCTGGCCTTCTTGAGTCCTAGGTTTTCCAGCCTATTTTCTTAATATGAAAGATAGCTTAGATAAGTTAACACCGTGCTCCTCCAACAAGAGATAAGTCTAGGAAGCAAATGTGTTTCTACCTTAACTACAGTTCTCTGCTGTGAGACATCTCTTCCTCACTCTGAGGGTTTGCAAGCATTGTGGATTCAACCCAGAAAAAAACTCAAGTCTAGTTCTGGGTTTGTCCTTGACCTCAGCTTCAGTGCCTGGCACTTGAAAAGATCAGGTGCAATTCAATTATGAAGACGTGCCTGACTTTTTGAAGTGTAAATCCACTGCACTTGAAAATGGCAAAGTGTAAAATCCATTCTTAAAAAGCCCTTGACGTTTTCACATCCGGCTTTACAGCCGTGGAAATGTGAGGGAGCTCACAAGAGACAGCCGAGAGAAGCTTTAAAAAGAAAAAAGGAAAAAGAAAAGGTTCTAATATTCGATCAGAAGCAATGATCTCATTTTTGGCTCTTTGGATAGAAATTAAGAACTTCTTTATTAGTTTTGTGAAGCTCATCTCTGTGAACCGGTTTTTTTTTTTTTTTTTTTTTCCTCCTGGTGATTCCTAACTGCTGGCTTATATGCCTGAAATTGCCTGACTTTCTCTTCATTTAGACTCCGTGGGTTGCTCTGCCTTTTTTCCTCACTGTCTTTGTTCTGTGCCTCTATCGTAAAGTCACTGTATGGGCCAGGGGATCGGCAAACTGTGTGAAACAGACAACACAGTACATTTTGGACCGGACGGTCTGTGTTGAGGGGTTACCGCAACCTGAAAGCAGCCATAGGCAATATATGAACAAATGAGCTTGATATATTTGTTAAAATATCATTTATGGGCACTCAGATTTTAATTTCACATGGCATTCATGTATCATATTCATCCTCTGAGTATTCTTAACCACTGGGAACAGTGCAGTCCATTCTTACTAGGAGAGCTGTGCAATGACAGGAAATAAGATGGATTTGGCCCTGAGTCGCATTTTGCCAACTCCAGTATGATAGTTAATCTTCACTGTCAACTTGGCTGGGTTTAGAATCATCTAGAAGATGCTCCTCTGGGCATGTCTAATGGGTGCTTCCAGGGAGGTTTAAGCAAAAAGAGAAGACCTACGTTGCATGCAGGCAGCATCAGCCACGGGCTATGGTCCCAGACTGAATTGAAAAAAAAAGGTGTGCTGTGGCTATTTTTATGTCAACTTGATTTAAAACATCTAGAGTCATTTGGGAAGAGGAAACTTCTATTGAGAAAATACACCCTACCGGATTGGTAAGTTTGTGATACATTTGATGGCTGAGTAGGAGGGCCCAGATCACTGTGGAGTGTACACTCCTGAGCAGGTGGTCCTGGGGTGTATCAGAAAGCAGGTTGAGCAAACCACAGTCAGCAAGCCTATAAACAGTGTTATTCCAGTGTCTCTCATGCAGTTCCTGTCTCCAAATCCTGCCTTGAGTTTCTGCCCTGAGTTCCCTCAGTGATGGACTCTGACCAGAGAGATATTAGCCAGAATAAACCTTTTTCTCCCCAAGTTGCTTTTGGTCATGATGTGTGTCACAGCAATTAAAAAAAAAAAACAAAAAACAAGGGACGGAGCGGAAGACCAGCATCCTAGCCTTACTTCTTTATTGTGGACACTGTGACAGCTGTCTCATGGCCCCACCCAGTGCCTTCCTCACTATGATGTGGAAAAAAAATAAACGCCTGCTTAGGTTGCGTTAGTCAGCTGTTTGTCACAGCAAGGACAAAAAAAAAATGTAACTAATATACCCCAATAGAGATGGAAACTAGTTTGCTAAAATTACGTGCAAATGGTAGTGCAAACTGTTCTGGTGTTTTCCACACTCCATGGAAGACATCTGCGAGGGAGTCTGCATTTTGGGTATCGTTATTGCTGCAAATAAACCCTTTGATTCCATGGGAGCTTCCGTAGGTTATCCTACTGACGTCATCTCTGCTTCTCACGCACATCCAGGAGCACCAACCCTATCCACGCACCACCTTCACACCCGCAGTGGCAGCACGTGGGGACATCTCAAGATGCCGGATCTCAGACTCTGTCCCTTCCTTTTCTGAACCACCTTCATTGGTTCTACTCTGGTTTGAAAGGCTGCATATTGTGGGGATCCGTTTACAGGAAGTAGAGAGGAGATTTCAATCTACAGGCACAGGGAGCAGACTAGTTATTGGGAAGGCTGGGTGGAAAGCAAGGAGTCGGGGGTGACTGCTCGCTGGGCATCGCATGTCCTTGGTGATGAGGTGGCAGTTTCACAGCACTGTAAAGATGCTAAAAAGACACTGAAAATGGTTCATGGTTAATTTCATGTTAGGCTTTCCCAAAAAACTTCTCAGGTGACTTATGGGCATGTTGGAGTTTGAGAAATAACCTCTACAGCTAAGAAACAGCAGGCACTTTCCATCTGGCTGAAAGGAGCGATGGATTTTATGTGAAAAGAACATTCCCTCCATTGATGCCAAAGCATTTAGTATCATAATAATTAATGGATGCCTAAATATTGTTGATATATTTTTAATCCCCCAGCATGGATGTTGTTGAGAGGCTCGCTTTTAAGCTTTGCCTCAGATTTTTATTTTATTTTATTTTTTGCACATTCAATAGAGAAATTGCTAATGCCAGAAGGATATCAAATGTCTTTCACCTATTAAATCTGAGTTTATGTGCAGCTTGTCTTGCTCCCCGGCTCCACTATTCCTTCCTATTATTTATTCAACTATAGCATTCTTTAAATTTCCTCAACTCTCACAGATTAAGACTCCAGAAGAAGTGTTACGCTACTTGATATTCAGTATATATTTTCTGGTGACAGCTTTATGGTACAATTAAATTTCATACATTTTTTCAGCCTTCCTTGAATATGCATTAGAAATCCAACCATCATAATTCTAAACCAATTGGCTTGATTTAACTATTTAAGTTCACCTCTCACATGGCCACATTTCCATACATCCCATGCCTACACACAGTCCATCCACCTGCCCAAAGTTAATAACTGTGCTGGCAATGAAGGAAAGACACAGAGTACTGGCAGTTGGAACAGGGTCTCCATTACAAGTCACTTTGAAGGATTCTAACTTTAATTTGCTGCACTGCAGTAGTGCCAGCTTAAGCCAGGTCACAGAGAACACTGAAATGTGATTAGCAACAGCAGACTGGACTCTATTATCAGAGTTTAACATGCAAGAAATTGTTATCAGAACTAAGCATAGGGGAAAAAACTGATGTTTCAATGGACTAAGTAACTTAATAAGGCTCATTTGGATGCAAAAATAAATGAGCATCAAGTTAACATTAACTTTTAATGCTCGCCATTTTATGTTAATTCGTATTTTTAAATTATGGCTGATTCTTTGCAATCAGTCTATGGCTAATTATATCTCCAACATGTAAATCTGATAGAACACTGGGACCAAAGAACAACAAAAAATATCCAACAAAAACCTTGGAGGCTCAGAACTGTCACTCTGTTAACAGTGAAGATTCCAGTCTACAGAGAAAACCAGGCTCCAAACGACTGTCACCATCCTTGCTCAGCGATCAAAGCTGGGTTTGCTTAACCATGGTAACCATATTGATGGATCTTGTTTGCAGATGCTCCTGCTGGCATTTCCCTTTGTAGCTGATGGCTCTGCCCTGAGGCTCAAGAAAGATTTCTGTGTTACATAGACATAGCCTGGATCTTAAGAAATAAATCTGAATACATCTAAATATGAAATACTACATTCAGTATTTTCTACCTCCCACCATTGAGTGTTCTTGTTCTTCAATGCCAGGAAAACAATATCCGAAGCAAAGACCATAGTCAGGGTCTTCCCTACACCAGGCACTTTTGCTCCATAATAGCCACTCTTGGCTATTAAAGTAACCAAACTAGAAAACAACAAAAGTAAAGTGTCTGATTTGGTTGGCTGGTAGATATAGATTGTTTAAGCTGAAACGCATTTAACAAGTATCCATGTGTCCTCCAATTAATTGCTCACTGTGAGAATCCAATTTCTATGTTTCACCAGTGAAAACACTTAAGCCTAGAAAATGTAAGTAATCAGTCTAAGTCAACTGAGCCACAATGGCCTGCCTGCCTGCTGCACCAAGATCCTTCTACTCCATCAGGAAAACAGAGTTTGAAAGTGCCCTGAATTGTGGGAGAGCCTGTTCCCAGAACGATTCTGATCTAATAGGCCTGGAACGAGTGAGACTCTTCCATCACAGGGCACAAGGGCAATAGTACATGTCCAAGGCCAATAGAACTTGTAGAAATAAGAGACCCAGAGAAGTGTCTCAGAGTTCCAGCTAGGAGGAAGTCAGTCTCCTTGTGGGTAAGGTGACTCACTCTTGACACAGAAAACCCACTTCCCAGGAACTTCCTCCCAAATCCCTAGCAAAGTGGGGTGCTGGCAAACACTTCCCCTTAGTTCATTTACACACCCAGGGATCAGAGAATTAAATATGGGGGGGAGGAGTATAAGATGGGTGAAGAAGAAAGAGGCAAAGAATGCAAGAGAATTGAAGAGCGAGGGCAGGACTGTACCTGTGTGCACAGGTTCCACAACTCAGGAGAGCCCCACGCTTGCTTCATTGCCCTGTTGTCCTCATCATAACACGTATGGGACACCGTGAAAAACCAAGTCTTCAAATTATAGTGGTAGATGAGAAAGAAGAACACTAGGCCAATGCAAGATCATAGAAGAAAACTTACCCCACACTAAGGAAAGATACACATACTTCTACTGACATACAAGAAACATACAGAATGCCAAATAGATAAAGCCAGAAGAGAAAATCTCCAGGGTATATTGTAGTTAAAACCCCTATACATACAGAATAAAGAAAGAGTATTGCAAGAAAAAAAAGACAAGTCACATCTCAGATCACCAATCAGCTAACATCTGATTTCTCAGTGGAAACTTTGAAAGCCAGAAGAACCCAGAACAATTGTACTTCAAGTCCTACAAAACCATAAAGGGCCAACCTAGGCTAATATACCTAACAAAACTATCTGGGTAGTGGAAGGAGAAAATGTCTCCAGGATGTAACATCTCAGCTTCCAGCTCCCCCTACCATGTGTGCTACCTGCTGTCGTCATGCTGTCCTCACCACTCTGGATCCTAATCCCCTGGAGCTATAATCCCAAATAACTCCTAAACTAGATTCCAAGGTTCCTGAAATCTTATAAAATCCTTGAATCCACCATGTCCGTTAACATTCATTTTTTGCCTTGAATTAACATTCGATGGAGTAATCAACAAATATAACTAGTTTCTACTGGAGGAGAAACATGAAAAGCAGCCAAGGAGAGTCCTTCTGTCAGGACCGAGGGCAATCCTCTCGGGAGAAACAGAGGACGAATGTGGAGAAACAAAACTTTCAGCTATTTGATAGATTTGCCCAGAGTGACTCTGCTTGCCTGCATGTGAGCATGGCTGGGGGCCACTCTGCTCAGAGTGCCTGGTTTTGTTGTTGTTGTTGTTGTTTTGTTTTGTTTTGGTGGCAGAGCTAGGGGCTTGAGTTGATTTGTCTTGCCAATGGCTTGAGGCAGTTCTGCTTGGCTTGATTTATGAAAGAGATTGAAGAATCTTTTCTTGCAACACTGCATCTCTCCCAGAGGATTTGTTAATTGAGGTATCACCTCTCAAGAATCATTGAGTAAAACTAATATATTTAGTTTCCTGCTTCTGGTTTCCACCAGGGTGATTACCTCAATATGTGCGTGAGAGGGAAGACCACACTCTTGAGCACGGCAAGTAAGAAGCAGTTTATTCAGGACCAGGCGGAAGGAGGGTGAGTTCCCTAATTTATACACTGGAATTAGACAATTTCTTTATCCTATTTCTAGAAATGAAATCATAAATTCCTCCTGACAGGTCAGCACAGATTGGTTGTAAGTGTTCATAATTCAGCTATCTTTAGAAATTCTGACCAGCACTCAGCTGACGTCCATCATATAACTCTGGACACCCCAGATTTGACATTTCATCCTTCTAACACTTTGAGATAGTCACAATGTAGCAACATCATAAAATAACCTAACATACATTCAGGGGATTGACAGACCCTGGGAAAGGTGGAGATGGAGGTCCTTGAGTATATTTATATTTGCGACTGTATTGTGGAAATGCAACAGTAAATCTGCACAACCAACAACAAAGGATGTGTGTTCACTTTAGGCTGTATCACCCAGATATTCACCAGACATTCTAACTGACAGCCATTTGCTGATGATGATGGAGGAAGAAGAGTTAGTTAAACTTGAGAAAGCCATTTTGTAGACAGAACATTCTACAGTCATGAGCCACGAGAGACGGGCCAGCTGCAATATTAAACAGGTCCTTGGTTCTGAGAAGTCTCTGGAAACCTAGGACATGCTCCTTTAAAAACACCAGAAATTTTGATTCCTTTTATTTCCCCTCCTAGAGTTTTCTTAATAGATTTTTTTAAAATTAGTTTTAAAGGAAAATTAAACAAAAAGTACTGAGATCTCATATACAAAACTCTGTCCTTTTAGCACCTACTGCTTCTGAGGGCAAAGCTATCCCAGGATGTGTGTGTGCCCTGCTTGCGTGTTCCTCTCAGGGATTTGTCTCCTAGCCTGTCGCTCACACCTGTGACGTAGAATGACCCACACCTGAGGGGACGCTTCCTAAGGCCAGCCCTGCTGGCAGTCTACGCAATCTAAATGACTTGCATTCTTGACGTTTGCTTAGCAACCATAACTTAGGTTTCATAAGTGGATATGAATAACCAATATTTGTCTCTCTGCTCACTGAAAGGGCTCTTGCCCACTCCCTGCCCCATAGAAAATCCTAAAGAAGCTGGAAGAAGAACCAGGTTAATGAACCTTCCTAAATTAGGGCTTTATCAAGTGACAGCCATATTTGTTTGGTTCAATCCAGTCCTGCTGAAAAATCAACTTTGACTGTGTCAAGCAAAGCTTAAAGGAAGGAAGGCTTTTAAGAAGAAAGGGGGGCTATCCAGATAACGGTGTATGAAAAGCCATAAGAAAATGTGATGCTTGGTAAGCAAATTAAAACACAAAAAAACTTTAAAAAAGAATAGATTGGATGGATTTATCAGATAGGGGTGGATAAAGCTACTCTCCGTGCTGGAGGAGCACGGTTACCCCACCCCACCCCAACCCGGCCCCCGCCCCCGAGTTGCTGCTCAGGGAGGCCCTTGAGGCCCAGTGCTATCGCTTCTGTTTTCCTATGAAAACTAGAAGGTACAACCCTGTTCCTGGAGACATCACATACTTCAGTTGTAAGACACAGAGAAATCTAGCTGGAATTGGGCTGGAGGCTTCCTCCCTGCTGCCTCGACCTCACTGTGCCAGAAGGTATTTTACGAGGCAACAGTGAGGACAAAGTTGTCACTAGTCTTACTCAGCTGTAGATCCTGTGAGCAACAGTACTGGCCTGCTGAGCATGACGTGCCCACAGATACAAAAATAGAAAGTCTGCTATAGGCACAACTGGTCATTTTCTGATAGGATTTAAGACCTGATCCATAGGAGGGAGCTCACTTCCGGTACTGCAATCCTAGTCAAAGCCCATGGTTGGGGTGTGGGAAGGCATAGCTCTATCAGGGAAGGTGCGACTACTGTTTCCCTAAATGGACACAATGTGTCCATCACAGAGCCCTCTGGATAACTATGTTTATATCCATAGATCAGTTCTGCTGGTTTTGTTTGTTTGTTTGTTTGTTTTTGTTTTTTTGGAGACAGGGTTTCTCTGTGTAGCTTTGGCTGTCCTGGACTAGCTTTGTAGACCAGGCTGGCCTCGAACTCACAGAGATCCTCCTGCCTCTGCCTCCCAAGTGCTGGGATTAAAGGCGTGTGCCACCACGTCCGGCTCTCGGGGGCTGGAGAGATGGCTCAGAGGTTAAGAGTGCTGCCTGCTCTTCCAAAGGTCCTGGGTTCAATTCCCAGCAACCACGTGTCTCACAACCATCTATAATGAGATCTGGTGCCCTCTTCTGGTGTATGTGCAGGCACAACACTGTGTATATATGATAAATAAATAAATCTCAGTTCTGCTCTTAACTGTGGTCATGGAAGCTTCTTTTTGCAGTGGGCAGCAGAAACTGCAGAGTCATAACTGAACAAAATGATGAGAATAAGTGGCTGAATACTCCATAAATGGAGTAAAAATGGGATTAATTAGAAAGATAAGATTCAGAGAAGTGGTTGGGTGTGGTGGCACATGCCTTTAATCCCGGCACTTGGGAGACAGAGACAGGCAGATCTTTGAGTTCAAGGCCAGCCTGGTCTACAAAAGTGAGTCAAGGATAGCCAGGACTTCAGAGAAATCCTGTCTTGAAAAGGAAACTTAAAAAAAAAAAAAAAAAAAAAAAAAAAAAAATCACAAAAGTGGTAGGGGACAAGAAAGGATTATAAGGAATAAAATGATCAAATATAATATATACTGTATTTACTACATAATTTATGTGTTAATAAGAATAAAAGAGAAAATAAAATGAAAGGGAATCAAGAAAGAGACAGAGCTGGGCCACAGAGGCAAGCGAGCCTTTATCAAGAGTGAAACAATACACTCATCAACACTCCCCCAAAACTGAAATGCTTCCTAGCAGCTGCCACACTCCGTACCTCTCACAACAGCACTGAAGCCAACAGACACAAGTTTACCTCAGCATCCCTGACTGTGGTGTGTGAGGAAAATGACAGCTCCCCTTCATGCCTCCTGTGGAATCAGACATGTGCCTCAGTGGATGCCGCAGGGCCAAAATGGAATAGAGCACTCTGTTTGTCATGTTTTGGTCCCTTTTCTGTTTATAGATACAACTACCATGGTTTTGCTTTGTCTGTTTTTATATTTCCTTTATTCCATATGCAAGGAAAAGCATGAGGGATTTCAGAGCTAGAAAATGGCATCTGGTACCTCTGTGGAAGGAGATAGCTCCGCCTTTGGTAAAAGATACGCCTGGTGAAGGAGAGGTGAGGATGCTTCTTACACGATGCTGAGGAATCATTGGTTAGCTCCCCCACAGGAAAGGAAGATGGGGAGGGTGGACATGGTCCAGAGAGCCCACTGCAATGCTGTCCCCGCCGTCGTGGACCATAGGCGTGTACAGACGAGGGCTTAGTGTCTAGAATTGTTTGTCATCAGTCACACAAATGTTTCAAGGCATGACTTATCCAGATTTGCACAATCAGTCCACAACAAAGCTGGAATTTCCCGTCAGTGTGTCTGGAGTTGACTTTGGGCTGCCTGCTGAGTCTACGCCCTGATCTGGCTGCTCCCCTGCCCTCTTCTCACTCTGTCTTTACCCTCTCATGAAAGGCTTTGCCCCAGGGACGTTCTCACACACCTAACTCCCTGTGACACCCAACTGACACGTGTAACCCTACTGTGGTAGTTCTCAGAGTAAGGTCCTCTACCTCAACCCTGACTAGGCGTGTTGAGTGAAGTAAGGAAGGATAGACACATACAGACACATCTACAAGAAGACTAGGGTCCCATGGGTGTGCACACTCTGATGGAGAGCATCTCCTAACACTGGCAACCCAGAACCTCAGAGTGTTTAAGGCACAGCACAGAGGAGGAATGGACTGATCGCAGTTGAATGTCTCGTAGACACCATCTTCAGACTGTGAATGTCCAGGAGGGAGCTACGGTTGCTAGTTGCTAGTTTTGTACACCCTGGACGTTTCTTCGTGAAATGTTCAATCTTGGACCTCCAAAGATAGCTTTGCCATTCCTCTAGAGCCTGCCAATTTACCATGCCTCTTGGAGTCCTCAACCTAACCAAACTCACGTTAACAATATATTTACTTCCATGTAGAGGAATGTTAATTCAGAACATGGTTATTCTGGCAAGAGATCACATCCAAAGACCTTCTAGGTCTGTGTGATCCAGCAGGGATACAAACATGCCTTTAATCCAGGAGACAGAGGCAAACAGATCTGAGTTCAAGGCCAGCCTGGTATAGGGCAAGTTTCAGGTAAAGAAAAGCTTAGGTTCAGGCATGGTGGTACATGCCTTTAATCCCAAACAAAAGTAGAGTTAGTTTGTAGAAGGAAGCACCCATGTTTGAAAATGATGGCTAATTGAGTGGCAGAAAAGGTGACAAATCAGAGAAGATTTGATAGAATAGGATATGCCAACCTTCATGAGAAAAGAGGAAAGGAAAGCTACTTAAGAGGCAGTTTTAAAGAGAGAGGAGGCAGTTTTGCCAGGATAGTAATAGAGAGATGGGTTGCAGAGAAAGAACTCAGGTGAAGATGAAATGAAATACTAGAAAAAGCCAGAAGATTAGAGAAGATTGCTGAGTTAGTTTGAGGCCAAGCAGAGCAATTCCGGGCTGAGAGAGAAGCCAGATTCAATAAGTCATCAGGGAGAGGAGTTTGAGCCAGAACTGAGTTGAACCAGCCAGCCCTGAACTCAGAAAGAACAAGAAAGGGTGATCTTATAAAGCAGTCAGTCTCAGAGGCTGGAAACATTCTCGGCTAGGTTAGATTGTATGGAGGTTTGAAGCTTCCAGGTCTAAGCCCAGGTTAGCAGAAGGAGGCAGTAAGCCTCCCAGACAACAATTGAGCCAGGAGATTAAAAGTTACCTTTACACATTTATTCTGGACTTCACTCACTCAAGGCTTCCTCTGCTCCCTGCAGGCCCCAAACCAACAAGCAGCAGTCACCTAAGAACCAATTAGAAATTCAGACTTCTGTGGCTAGGACAAGGCCATTTGAGGACAGCATGCAAGCAGTCAGGTGCACTCACTAGTAGCCTCAGTTACTCAGGAGGCTGAAGCAGAAAAATTGCTGCTAGGAGTTCATGGCACCAGGCTGAGGAACAGGGTGAGAGCCTAGGCCTAAAAAGCAAATTACAAAAAAAAAAAAAAAAAAAAAAAAAAAATATATATATATATATATATATATATATATATATATATATTTGTACATCAACATATGTTGGTGTACAACATATATATGTTGGTGTAAAGCCCCCTATTTTAGAAATTAAAAAAAAAAAACGTTTTTGAAACTACAAATAAAATTAATAAAACCCTGCTAAAGAGTTCACATACCAGATAGCCTCTGAATTAAAAGGAATCACCTGCCTGGGGGTTCTACCATAGACACTGCTAGCACCCTTTGCAAAATGTGGACGGAAAGACAGACCTATCAGACTGACTTGCCTAGCACCCAGAGCTTACGTCAGCCAAGACAGTGTTCTTGTAACTGACATAGGGGGTGCACCCAGCTAGCGCTGCCCATACCCAGGGCTCCAATCAGAGGTTAAAGTGTAAAAAATGCAAAGGGGGCATTTGTTCTGCCAGCTGCTTTCTCTAACAGCTCAAAAGTATCTAACAAGCCATGTCCCTGTCTCCTTTTTCAGGGTTCACACTCAATGTACTGGAGGCATCACCGGGTAAGAACTCAGACACAACTCCCTAGCCACCCCTTTAACTCTGCATTTGTCTACTTCCCTGCAAACACCAATTTGGGGGGCCACGACCAGCTCTGGGTTACCCTGGAGCCCATGTTCAAGATCCTGACCTGCCCTTGTAATGGTTCAGATGGATTCTGTTTTTAAACCTTCCTCCTTAATTACTGGCATACACGCAATTCAAGTTGCTCTCTTGCAGTTATGTTATTCAGCAATAATTGGCTTTCTGGTTTTAATTGGGCCCTAAATTAACTATAGCTTTCAGGAAAGCCATTACATTGATTTCTAACTACAGTTTTTGCTTTTTGGGTATATTATATTTCAGACAGAAAGGTGCACCCTTTACATGGGATCCCACTAATGGTTACAAGTTGGGGGTTATTCTGTGGTAACTAAACATTTGCTGTAAACGCTGTCCACTGAGCACAGCTGCATCTCAGGAGTGGCTGTCCCTACTTGGTTTAGGACAAAGCTGCAGGCACATGGCCAAACATTCAGCTAAGTAGAGAAGAGAACCTGTTTCTTAGCCACTGCTACCACGGGTGAACACTTCCACACAATAGAAAACACTGTCACACCAAAGCACCCTTTCAAGAGGCTGAAGGCAGCATTTTGATGAACCTAGAAAACATAATAACACCACCGCCATCCTCCTGCAGGGATTGTCACTCAAGTCAGGCCAAGAAGTACCTTCCCAGTCCCAAAATTACTGCAAAAGACACCAAGGTCATAAGAGGTGGTATGGTAACATGGGTCAGGGCATAAGCTTAGCTTGCCCGTCAGAGGGGCCCAGGTCTGCTCATTCCCTGCCTGTGATGGATGTCAGGCCAGCTTTCTCTCTCTCTCTCCTTGCTTCCATTTCCCTGTCTGTAGACTGTACACCAAGGTTGTGGTTTGGATAATAAAGGGAGTGGTATTGGCTCAAGACACCCCAAGACCAAGTTCTCAGCACAAAGCAGGTTTATTTGCCCTCAGAAGAATAAAGGGCAGAGAATAAGAGACAAAGATAGAAGACAGAGGACATGGGAGAAGGAGAGAGGAACAAGAGAGAGAGAGAGAGAGAGAGAGAGAGTGGAACAGTATTTATCCCATGGAGCAGGCCTGGGGTACAAAGCCCATAAGCAAATGGTAGCCTATAAAGGTAAAAGGGGAAACCTTCATGTTAGGATGAAATGTTTCATTTTGATTGGACAGGTTAATTAGGGTAGCCACAAACGGTGGGGAGTTGGGGGGGGACTTTTGATTCCTGGACTTCGATACTTTGATAGCTGAACCTTGGTGGTCAGCCTCAGGAGAAAGAAATGGCCAAATAAGGGAGTAGATGTTGGGGGCCAGCTTTAGGAATGTAATCTAATGGTTTTAGCAAGGCAGAGGGAATGAGGGAGAAAGGCAAGGTATGCCAGAGCCATGTTTGCCATGTTCGGGCTGGCTAGAGTCCCTCCAAGTTAAATGAATTAAAAATGTCCCCTTATCCACAGGCCTTACATTCCAAGCCACATATAGTGGCTGACCCACAACACATACATTTTTATTTTCTTTTTATATATCTCTATAAGGTTAAATTTATAAATTAGACACAATGGGAGCTTAATTTACTAAATAAAACACAATAATTATAACTGTGCTGTGATTTAAAAAAAATACTTAACAGAAACTTTTTTCTGGAATGTTCTGTGTAATATTTTCAGACCTAATTAATGATGAGTACCCGAAACTCTGAAAAGCAGAACCACTGTTAAGGATGGATCAGTTTCAAATTGGCACAGAACTACCTTGGAAAAGGCCCTGCACCTGGGAAAGGGACTTTCACTATTTAGATTCCAAGTGGCATTATCTGTCTCTGTATACCCCACCATCCAGAACAGTGACGGAAACAGATGGAAACACATTTTTTGTCTCGCGGGAGGAATCAGGAGTACAGGAAAAGCACCAAGAGGGAAAGGGGTTGAACTTGAGAAGGGCCTACTGAGCACTATGCTGCACAGCCGTGGGAGCGACTGCAGGAGTGTTTTTGTGAGTTCTTGCAAGGGCAAAAAGCAGATCAACACAAACAACCTCAGAAGCTCAGCAACAGTAGAGCGCGGTTCCCAGCTGTGACCTAATGAGGCCTCAACAGCCTGAGAGAGAGAAGAGCCCCACCCCTGCAGGAGGACAGCAGCCATTACAGAGGAGATACCTCCCCCATCTCTCCTCTTCCCCCCTCCTCTTCTCTTCTCCTCCTCCTCTCTTTCTCCCCATCCTCTCTCCCTTTTCCTCTCTTCCTCTCCCCTCCCCTTGTTCTGATAGCCAAACCCAATGGGGCACAACTAATGTGATTCTTTATTACTAAAACAAATAATAAAATATTAATAGGCACAGTAACCATCATTTCAGGTGGTAATAGAAGAAAATGTTGTTGTATGTAACCGGGCATTAAAATTTGTGATTCCTATTGCTGACTCGGTTTGTGGAGGGCATTTTGCCTACATTGTGGCTCAAAAAAGATAAATATAAAACTCTTTTCTCACCCAAATCCATAGAGTCCACAGGCCCTTTCCTAGTAAGGTTGTTTTCATCTGCCCAACCGTAAAGGTTCCTGAACACCTAGTTAGACACAGGTTCAATAAGAGGTCGTGAGGACCAACTCATTAGTCTATAATCAGGCTGCATACGTAATGTGCGTTCACACATAAACATGCATCAGGCAGTGCTCTCTGCAGGACGCTGTTCTCCATGCTGGAGATACCTCAGCTGAACAGCCTTTTAAAGGCCTTTCCTCCATGGGGGTGGGGAGGTGGGGAGGAGAGGTTAGGTAACAAGATCAGTTAATTAACTGATAGCCAAGTATGCCTATAATAAGCTGAGCACTGGAAGGTAGGTGTGGCCGTGTGACAAGTTCAAGGGCATCTTGAACAACATAGTACAACCTCACATCAGAAAAACCATACCAAGGGCCAAGGAACTCTCTCGGTGGTAGGGTGGTCGCCTGGTATGGACACAGGCCTGGGTTTTGATATTTAGTGCCACAAAAGAAAGATTATATATCACAAGGTAATGAGGGATATGAAAACCCATATAGGACCTTCTAAGGCCTGAAGAGAGCTCGAGGGAAGGTTGTCATTTTTGAAAGGTTTATTCAGGGTTGGGGCAGCAGGTGAAGAAAGGATTTGAAGGCATGAGAAATAGTGACCTTGTTTCTTTGTGTCCACAGGTAGCCTAGTCTGGTTGGGAGCAGTAAAGAACAGAGCCACGCCCCACTGTCACCCAGCCACACTTGTTTTCAGTGTGTGGAGGAGAGGGCTTGGTGAGGGGCAGCTAAACGTGGGGATCTGAGGGTGCTGGGAGAGAAAATCCAAAGAGCAGATTAAGTCAGGGAACTAAGGGTGATTGGGGAGAAAATTCAAAAGACCTGGTTGGCAAAAAAAGGAAAAAATAAAAAAGTCACTGCCTTATTGTCAATCCAAGATCTGTTTACCTGATGAGACTGCAAGTCGGCTTTTATTTGAAAATGTGTTTTACTACAAACCAAAGAAAAAAAACCTTAAAAACCATTAAGTACTGATTGCATTATTTTTTTTCCTTTTAAATAGTTGTCATCACCCAAAACAAAAATGTCAACAGCGTAGCGTGCCACCACCTTCACTGTTCAGTTCCCAAAGCTGGCCGAGACTTTTATGGTGAGTAAAATAAGTTTCTAAACAACAAAACCTGCATTTCCTTAGGATTCTGTGAGCCCAGAATAAACCAGCATCAATTTGGGGGACTGAAGGACACAGCAGCCAGGAGCAGAGGCTCCCCTGGGAGACAGGTGCATCTGCTTAGCCTTCTCCTTCCCACCTTCTGTCCCCAAACCTCCCACCTGCCTCTGAGACGTTCCCACTGACTTCAGTGAGGGGACTTTTACCGTTATCCCTGTTACAACAGTCCCTCCGCTGACAAGGGCATTCACCTGGAGGAATCTCCTAAGTGGCCATAGATCCTCAGTACCGGGTCCCATTCAGTCAGACGTCAGCCACAGCATAGCCACATAACTGATTATATTGCTCGCCCCATAAATATTCTACCACCACTGAAGAGATTTACGATATTGTATCTTCGGTTCAATTTTCAGAACAATTTACAGCTCACATACATCCAAAAACTTATTACCAACTGCATTATTTGAAAACAAAGTGATAACTTGCTCCCCTCTGAGAGGCCCAAGGTGCCATCAACGGAGGCTTCTATTCATCTCCGCACTATCTCTGCCACTCCTATTAATATAATATATATAACAAACATCTTAAGTGGAATTACAAAGCACACACACACCACACAAGCGTGGTAGTCTATTAAGTGAGAAGCCTTCGAAGAATCACATATTTGTCTTCAAAGTGGGACTGGGGACAAGACTTTTCAAGAAACGGAGAAGCCTAAAGCAGGGACCGTGCTGAGAGGTGAGCCCCTGGGAGCATATTCCTGCTGATAACGACCGACCAGCCTTTGAAAAGGCAATGCTGGGCTCAGAGGCTGAGTTGAGTCTTTCGGAATCCAGTACACTCCTCTGACTTGATGGCTCAAAACCTGTCCCCAGCAGACAAGCATGACCTTGCCATGGTGTCCCTAAGCCCCAGAAGCCGATTAGAGCCCCCAAGAGGATCCCTGTTCCCATACCCTGTAGCTCCGATACCACTGGTCTTGGGTGGGGCTTGGATAACAGTGTTTTGTTTTTATTTGATTTGGTTTGGTTTGGTTTGTTTCAAACATGGACCTCTCTCCCTCCAGATGATTTGAATGTAGAGTCAAGAACTTCCAAGTTCACATCCTGAGCGTGAACTTCCCTTCCTATGAGCTATATTTTGCCTGCCTTCCCTTGGGAAGTTAAGCAAATGCATGCAAAATTATGATTATGACAGTCCACTGTGAGCTGAACTGGTCAGTATGGAATCACTATGTTCTGGCCCCTGTCCTGAGTCATGGTTCCTGATACACGGCGGCATTCACAAACAAGTAAATTCATAAATTTAATTGTGAATAGATAAGGCTGTTGTCCCACATGCCTTCTAAAATCTCAACTCCAGCTCTCACCAACAAAAAGGCCATTTGATCCTTGCTCTTTCATCCCAAAGGGGCTGTTTTTCTTCCTGCCCTGATTTCTTTTATCAAACTGTCACAAAACAGAGAGAGCACTAGCAAGTTAGAGTTGGGGAAAGTGGCAGCACCTGCACTGACCTGTGCCTTTTATCCTTGGGCCTTTTCCTATAACCTGTGTCTACAGCATGAAGGCGAAGAAATGTTGCTTGTCTCCGCTAGCCACTCTGCTATTGAGCACATATTTTCCCCATGGCCAACTTCTTACAGTCACAAACACATTCTTTCAAAAAGGAATAAATATGTACCTGTCATAGAAATGGATTCCCCTCTTTATTTTAGTCCCAGCAGTATCAAGCTCCTTTGCTACCCAGCAGGCATGGACAGAAATCTCATTTGCCCCTGAAATGGCCTCCCTGTCGCACATACAACAGTTACTCTGGTCTTCTGTCATGAGTGCCAATGGTGACACTGTCCATACCGCTAAGGAAACAGCCTTGGTGATCCATGCTGAGAATGAGCACATCTCTAAGAGCTGGGCCCTTGGGAGAAGGGGCATGTTGAAGACTTAGCCAGCAGCATGGTCCTCTTAATTAACCAACCCATCTCGCTGAGGCTCACCTCCAGCCTTTCCTCCACGGCCCAAGTCCTTCTGTTTTACTTTCGCTGTTACAGCACCATGCCCAAGTCTTCTCAACCAAGTGTGTTTCGTTGTCACTATTTAAAACTTTTTGATATTCATTCCCATTTGGGCCCCCCTTGAAAGCCACTTCAGACTGCTCTTTAAAATGAATAATTTTCATCCCCTCAGCCAATCCTGCCGGCTCCTTCCACATTCTTTTGAGGTCCGTGTTCCCCCAGGATAGCCTCCGATGCCTATGTCTTTGAAAAATATCTGCAATAAAAATTCAAATACATTCAAAAATGAACATAAATAAAACATAATGTCCTCCAAATGATTTATAAGATACTAAAGCATTCCCTTCTCTGTCTTTGGGCCTGTCAGGAGTTCAGCGCCATGTCTCCTTGGGGCTGAGCATTACTTCAATCCCTGCTCCAGTCTTTCCACAGCCCTGGGCCTGCACTGCCTTGACAATACGGAACACACAGAGTGCTGCCAGTATTCTGATACTGTGTCTCCCTTGTCCATGAGCCGCATCCAATTGGAAATGGTATACAGCTCTGTATTTTCCCTTCAAAGAATGCTCATTTGAAAAAAAAAAATGCCAAGATGTAATGATCTGTCAGGACAGCAATAAGTAAGCAATAGGCCATGGCACACAGTATTTCAGGGAGATTTTAGTTTAGCCCCAATCTTAGAACAAGGCACTGCAGAATGTGTTCCTTGTGTGTGCAACACAAGTTGCTAAGGTCACTCCAGGGTTCCTGGTTTGGGAGGTCTAGGATGGTGCCTGGGAATCTGCATTTCTAATGAGTCCCCTGAGACCCCTGATGTTATTGTACTGGGGTGAGTTCACCTAGATTATCAGGAAGCAAGGTTCCCTTGAGATTGAGAAAAAAATGGGGTTGTGTTCAAGGAGCATTTAAAATACGCCAGACCCAAGCATATAATATCCCAAAAAGAGACTCTGAGATCCGAGCATATAATATTTCAAAAAGAGACTCCGAGATCCGATGTGTGTTAGTTACTTTTCTATTGCAGTGATAAGATACCATGACCAAGGCAACATATAAAAGAAAATGCTGCTTTTTCAGAGGGTTACAGTGTATGGAGTCGGAGTAAAGCTGGGGATGTAGGGACAACTGAGCGCTACTATGAGGAAGAGAGAGCAAACTGGGGCTATTGTGAGGTTTTTAAACCTCAAATCCCACTCCCAGTGACAACCTCCTCCAACGAGGCCACACCTCCTAATTCTCCCCAAATAATTCCACCAGCTGGGGACCAAACATTCAAATACGTGAGCCTATGAGGAGCATTCTCATTCCAACCACCACATTGTACTCCCTGGTCCCCATAGGCTCATGGCCGTAACATAATGCAAAGATCATTTAGTCAACTTCAAAAGTCCTCATAGCCTTTCACAGTCTCTATACAATTTAAAAGTCCAAAGTCTGACCTCTCATCTGAGACTGTGGGACCAGGGAGGCATGGAACCGGGGAAGCTGGTCCAGAGCAAGAGTAGGGTACAGGTGTGTCCAAACCCCAGAAATCTCATCCTGACACCTACAGGACTAGGACCACTCCCTCCCTAGCCCAGGCCTGCATGCTCCAATGCAGGTAGCCCCATGTCCCTACCTAGAGAGACTCTGGGCTTAGCATGAGCTTTTGAACCCTCAAAGACCACACCCAGTGACACAATTCCAACAACAAGGTCACACCTTTTAAACAGTGCCACCCACGTTCTGGTGCTGAAGCAGTCAAATACATGAGCCTGTGAGGGCCATTCTTCCTCAAACCAGTACAAAGAGTCCGGATGCATCAGCCATGCGCATGTTCAGCTGGTACCGATGGGGCTGTGGAGGCCAAGTTGGTAATGTAGCAAACAAGAGCTGCACACATCACAGTGATAAGACAGTTACTATATAGACGTACAGTTTGCAGTCTCAAGCCAAAGTGTATAAAAACAAAGTGTACAGTCTCAAAACAAAGTGTACAAAAATAGAACTTTAAAAATAAAATGTCCTTTTTTACTCAAACTACTCTAGCTCTCAGGCTTTACAAACCACCAAAATAGGAAACCTAGTCTATTCACACCTAGTAAAATGCAATCCAAATCATCCCTCTGTTCTTTTAACGGCCCTGCCCCTCCCAACCTTATTTTTTAGTCAGGAAGGCTCAAGTCTCAAACAACTGCTAAGAGCATGCTTCCCTGCCTCAGCTTGCCTTAGCCACATTTTATGTTCACTTCTAGTATAACAGGCTGGATTTCCTAGCCTGCATGTGCCGAGCACACACTAGCAGCCACTGAGCAGTGCGGGCTCCATCTGTTTCTAGGTATGAGGGCTGCACTGTTCACCGAGATGCTTCTTATTTGGATTGTGAGGCTTTGCTACCTCCTGGTCACTATGTATCTCTATGTTCCCCTAAGAGCATCGGTAATTTCCCCTACTCCTCTGAACTCCTTCAGGGATTAGGAGCTGAGGAGCTCAGTAGCAGGGAGCTGCCACTCTTCCCTGTTTGCACAAACTATCTGATACACACACACAAACACACACACAAAACCCTTGCAGAAAGATGCAATGCATCCTTAAAGAGAGTCTCTACGTTACAGTAAAAGAATGGACAAATGTACTCAAATCAAATGGGATCAAGAAAGAAGCAGTGGAGCCCGGCATGGTGGAGCATGCCTTTAATCCCAGCACTTGGGGAGGCAGAGGCAGGTGGATCGCTGTGAGTTCAAGGCCAGCCTAGTCTACGGAGTCAGTCCAGGATAGCCAAGGCTACACAGAGACACCCTGTCTCAAAAAACCAAAAAAAGAAGAAAAGAAAGAAAGAAGCAGTGTAAATGTTGTTTTTATTTCCTCAGAAGAGGGGATGAGATGAGAGCCATACCCAAGCTTTACTAATACATGGCTTACGCTGAGACTATCTATCTATAGTTTCTATCTAACTATCCCTAGCCCTGGGCCTGGAAGCTTCTATCTTCTGTACAATTGAACCTTCCACAAGCCTGGACCTTGAAGGCTTCAGCTTCCAGCCTCCATCTGCTAATATAGGTCTAGAATGTTTTCTGCCTCTGAGACTTACAACTGAATAAATTCTCCCTTCCCAGTTATTTCCGAAGCCTGACTAGCTGCTTCAACTCAGCTGATCCGGCTCAAAACTCCTCTCCAAGCTGACTGATTCAAATTGGCTTCTCTCAGCTTCTCACTGAATTGTTCTGCTTGGAAAAATTGTCTCTGCACTCTAGGAAGTGAACTTCACCAAACTGCCTGCAACGAACTCAACGGAACAGCACCAAACTGCACTACACTGCCTCCACAGACTCTACTGTATTCCTGTACTGTACTGTGATCTTCTCTACTCTCTCTGAACTGCTCTTAAATAGCTTCTCTTTCCTGTCTGTTCTCATGAGAGTTGGCTGTATCCTATCTCTGACTTATTCAGTCAAATCTTTTTCTGATTCTTCACTTTGTCTGTCTCTCAATTAGACATCATTGTTTGGGATTAAAGATGTGTATTGAACACGTGTATGTATTCCAGGCAGATCAATTAAAGGTGTGTGCTAAGGGTGTGTCTATATTCCAGCCAGATCACACAGACCTAGGTCTTTAGTTGTGATCCCTTGCCAGAGTAGCCATGTTGCTGGATTAAAATTCCTCTACAAGGCAGGACAAAACCGACTTCAAACTAATGCTAATCAGAGTAAACAAAGACTCATATTTCATTTTAATCAAGGAAGCAGTTAAGACATTACTATATTAAACATATATACGCCAAACTAAGGGGACCCAATTTCATTTTTTTTAAATACTACTATAGGACTTAAAGACATAAATGAACATCTGTCTATTAATTGTAAATGATTTCAATACACCAATCACTCCAGTTGACATGCCATCTGAGCAAAAAGTAAACCAAGAAATATCAGAATTAATTGACATTATATATTAAATACAATTAACAGGCATCTACAGAATATTATACCCAAATACCAAAGAATATACATTCTATTCAGCATCGCAAGGTCACTTCTCTAAAATAAACCACTACCTGGAACAAAAAAAAAAATCATTACAAATTCAAAATTATTAAAATCACTCATCGTAGCCTATCTACACACAATTACAACACAATGCAATAAAATCTAAAATTTAAATCAAACACATATCTAGTGAGTATACAAACTTATGGAGATTAATTCACTCATTACTGAATGATGAATGGATAAAGGAAAAAATAAAAAAAGAAATAAGCAATCTACTCAAACTAAATAAAAATGAAAACACAGGGCAACAAGAACCTCTAGGATACATTGACAGCAGTCCTACAAAGAAATTTTTAAAAATCAGAAAGAGCACAGATATGGCTGGGCGTGGTGGCACAATCCTCTAATCCCAGAACTCAGAAGTAGAGGCTGGTGAATCTCTGTGAGTTTGGGGTCAGTCTGGTGTACAAAGTGAGTTCCAGAACAGCCAGGTCAGTTATACAGAGAAACCCTGTCTTGGGGTTAGGGGGTGGGAACAGCCCAAATAAATGGCTTAAGGATACAAGCCAAAAAATTGGGAAAACAAATCCAAATCCAGTGTGTAGAAGAAAACAACAAAAATCAGATCAGAAATAATTGAAATAAAAGCAAATAAAACAACACAAAGAACCAACAAGCCTAAGAGCTTGTTCTTTGAGAGGTGGACAAGATTGACAGACCCTTGACAGAACTAAACAAAAGAAAAGTGGGGACTCAACATATTCGTAAATAAGCATGGAAATATTACAACAGCACCAAAGAAAGTCAAAATATTTTAAAGTAATATTTTAAAAACCTGTACTCTATTAAGCTAGAAAACCTGTAAGAAATCAGTGATATTCTAGATTCAGCCAAACCACTAAAATCAAACCAAGAAGTCAAGGCAACAACCTACACAGATGCATAACAAATGGGGAGACTGAAATAATAATAAAAAGACATCCGGAAAAAAAAATGTCCAGGGTCAGATGGATTCACAGCAGAACTCTACAAGACTTTTAAAGAGAAACTATAACATTTTGAAAATATAAACAACATGGTATTGGCACAAAAATAGACATGTAGGCCAATGGACAAAATCAAGGGCCCAAACAAGTACACATAACTTCAGTCACCGAGTATTTGACAATGATGCCAAAACATAAGCTAGATAAAAGAAACACACCTTCAACATGTGGTTCTTGGAAAACCAGATGCCCACATATAGAATAATGAAATTAGATGCGTATCTATCACTTTGCACAAAAAAAACAAAAAAACAAAAAAAACCACAATGCCAAATGGGTCAAAGACCTAAGACCTATACCTGAAATATGAGACACTGAAGCTTCTAGAAGAAATCGCAAGCAGTGCCCTACACATTAGAGGTGTAGGAAAGAACTTCCCGTGCATTTTCCTAAGAATTAAAGCAAACAACTGACAAAGTGGGGCTTTTTAAATCTAAAAAGCTTCTACACAACTAAAAACCTATCAAGTGAAGAGAAAGCCCACAGAATGGGAGAGATTCTTTGTCAGTCATACATTGGACTTATATCCAGACTATATAAAAAACTCAAAAAATAAAGAGTTAAAATAAAAAGGCCCATTCAGCAAATAGGCATAGGACCTAAATAGAGAGGAGGGAATGGCTAACAAATCTTTTTTTTTTTTTTTTAATGCTCACTGTCTCTAACAGGAGGATACAAATGAAAACAGCTTAGAGATTTCAGTCTCAAATGAACTCCAGGCAGAATGACAAAGATGGGCAAAACAACCAACAACGAATACTTGGGGGTGTAGGAAAGGGAGGCCTCAAACACTGTTGGTACAACTGCAAACCGGTGCAGCCACTTTGGAAATTAATGTGGAGGATCCTATCATATGACCCAGCTATACCACTCCTTGGCATATGTCCGAAGGACACAGCATCCTACTCCACAGACACTCTCTCAGCCGTCTTCGCTGCTGATCTGCTCACCATAGCTGGGAAATGGAAACAACCTAAACATCCTTCGACCAATGAGCAAGTAATAAAAACGTAGTTCATAATATTCTATGGAATATTGTTCAGCTCTAAAGGAAAATGAAATCCGGAAATTTGCCGGTAAGTGCATGGATGTAGAAATGTTCACAGTGACTGAGATAACCCGGGCCCAGAAACATAAGTGTTTCCTGTTCTCTCTTATTGGAGGCTCCTAGCGCTAAATTGTTAGATATGAGTACATAACCTACAGTAACTACAGAAACCAGGAGAGTACAAAGGAACCATTGATGAGCCAGGAGTTTAGGGAAAAACAGAGAATATAAAAGCTAAGATAGGTGACCTGGTAGGACAAATGAGAGAAGAGGGCTCTTTAGGAAGGAAAGGGGATAAATATAGAATAAGGAGGGAGAGGACGGTGAAAGTAAAGATGTCTGAAGAAAGTCACAAGGAACCATACTATTAGCTGTTTACCTTTAAAAAAAAAAAAACTATAATACACATAATTTTATGTATAAATACCCATATATATTAAACAACCTTTTATTACATGGGCTGACAATGCTCCCTCCAAGAGCCAAAGACCACTTAACAAAGCCCCCAGGATCAGACAGGAGAAGCCCTCTTTTGACCTGTTGGCCATGGCTATCCAAGAGAATCCCAAAACTTCCAGCCTACTGCTGTTGCCCTCGGTTACCCTCCAGAAGTGGAAGGCTAAGTTCCTATTGCTAGAGATACCATTCATTTCAGAAACAGGACTCAAGAGACCCCCGCACTAAAACTGACCTGAATGTCCCTTCCCTGAAGACTAGTTTTCTTGGTACCAGAAGGTGCTATGCAAACTTCTAAAGAAGGAAGGCAACCAACAGCCCTATACTCTAACCAACAACTCTCTAATTGGAGTTAAGACTTGCTCGACAAGAGGGAAACCAAACCTTGTACTAGAAACTACTCGGTGCTAATGAGGTCGTGGATCTTAGAGACAAATTTAAAACCAACACTTTGCTAAACCAGCGTGCTCTCTGTAGGAAGCACAGCTTAGAATAAGCACTGGAGAGGCCAGGAATGTCAACCTTCATGGGCCTATTTTCTTCAGTGGAAGGAAATGAAAGACACCTGGTCACCCGAATGCCAGAATGAAAAATGGTCAGTCAATCTAGTGATCGCATTGCTATTCTATGCGCCTACCCTCCTGAATTCCCCAATGTCCTGAGCATTGTTTAGGTCCGAATCCGTTTTGCCTCTCACGTGAACAGGACATATCCCTATGGAAGAGTCCCCATGTACTTCTCACCCTACACCAATAAAATTTATCTTGATACTGATCTCAGATCCTTCTCTAGGCCTTAACCCTGAGCTCTGATTATCAGCCAATAGAATTCGTTCTTATTGTAAAGGTTACAGGTCACAAGCTCTACTATGTTTAAATGTGGAGAAAAAGAAAACAAAAAAACCCACGGGGTAATTTCCTGGAGATCTTGGCCAGTGCCCACAAAAATGGCACCATCCCAAGTTTTTGTTTTATTTATCTCTTCATGGTTCACTTTTCTGCCAGTGGTAACACCTGCAGGATTCCCCCAACAAATCCCTAACTGCACTTTAAACATTTGCCCTTATAGCCACATATTAGTGTAATCCTCATCCCTCATAAAGGAATCCTTTCAATACAATAGAGACCACTACAGAAAGCCACAACCAATCAAGGCATAAGGTTGTGGAGTCTAGTCCCAATGGATATGTCCACAAAACACTCCTTTATATATGATTCAGGGAACATTGGGGAATAGAAGGGCAGAAAAAAATTTAAGAGCAGGAGGATCTGGGACTTGTGGTAACACTGTGCCTCCTAGTAATGGCAGAAGCTACACACATAAAATCTCACCAATGTGACTTCCTAAACTTGAGCCAAACAAGGGCAACAATGGTAGACATGCCAAGGTGAAAAAGAGAAATCCCATGAGGCCCCAACCCTACACAAAGAACTACAGGCAACCAAAAAAATGCTGGAGTGAGAGAAATAGTCTTCCTCAGGAAAGAGGACACTAACTGGTTATCCAAGCCCAGATGGTCAGCCCTGAAAACATATATATATGAGTAACATTATGCAGACTGAGCAGGCTGTATTTAAGAGTATATGTGCATATTCATGTAACAATTAATGGAAAAAGAGGCCATGAATTTGATAGAGAGCAAGGAGGGGTGTGGGGGATGGTTAAAGGGAAAGAAGAAATAAAGTAATTTATATTATAGTTTCAGAAAGAAAAGAAAAAAATGGATCAGGATTTTAGGGAAGAAAGAAGTGTTCAAGTACTTGGTTTTTTGGGCCAGTTCCACTCTGCGTTGTCAGGATAGCAGTGGTCCAGTCCAATAGACAACACCAAACAGCAGCATAAATCCGCAGAGGTGGCATGATCCAGCAGAAACAGGAAACGGCCAGAATTAGCTAGAATACCACAAGAAGTTCTCTGGAAAATTTCTCTCCGTGACACGAAGATGACCAGCAAAGGCCAGAGAAGCACTGCAGAGAGTAGCAATTCAAAAGCATCGTCCCACTGTCTGTGGACTTCTATTTACTCCTTCCAAACGTCAAGCACCCTCTCAAGTGTCTGTGAGTAAAACGTCACGTGACTTCTCACAAGACAGCTTCCAGGAAAACATCACGTGACCTCTCACAAGACAGCTTCCAGAAAAACGTCACGTGACTTCTCACAAGACAGCTTCCAGGAAAACATCACGTGACCTCTCACAAGACAGCTTCCAGGAAAACACCACGTGACACACCTGAGTCGTCAAAGAAACCAGAAACTTCTACCTCAGAATATTCTTGGATAAAATCAAATGTGGATTTAAAAAAAATGTTTCTTTAGAAGAATCTACCATTTATGCCCCTATAAACACACTCTCACACACATGCCTATAAAAATTGCTGACGAACCAACTGGACAGAGAAGATAGGGAAGAGGGGCTGGTCGGAGCAGGAGGAAGAAAAGCAAGAGGGGAAACAGGTGAAGGAAAGGGAGATGTTGAAGATGACTGAAAACATTGTACGTGTGTATGGACATGTCACGATGAACCCGTTATTATTTGTAAGCAATATATGTTAAGGTTTTTTAAGATAATAAATTGTGCCCTGATATCCTAAAAAGGAAGAATCCATTATAAGGCCATGTTCTAAGCACTTGAGATACAGCAAGAAACAAAAACCAAAAATCTTTTATTCTGAAAACTACACACTGGAGGAAGGAACAAGTTAGAAACGAAACCCTGACACTATATTAGTCCCTGAATATAAACAGCCTAGGAGTATATGTGTGTTGATTAAACTTGCGTTAGAAGATAGTATATGTTACACACAAAAGAGAAACGACAATGTTAGGGACCAAATGCAAACCAGGGGGCCAGATTCTACAAGTGTGGAAACCTAAAACTGGTGTTTTTAAGTCTCCCAAATGATTTTCATGTGCAGCCAGACAGAATGAGAGCAATAGCCTTTGTCCACAGAAACCACCCATTATCCATTCCATCGGGCTCTTTTGGCTTGTTACGTCATGTGCTCAGTTTAGTTTTCATATTTAAGGAGTCCCCGCATTTTCTAATATAGCTCTAAATACTGGGGCTTCTGCAATAAAGAAGAGAGGCACAGTCTTTGATCTAAATGTTGGCCTGAGTAGCATAAAACATACCACAATAAGACAGCAACGTCTTAGTGTCGCCTTTTCACATCTCATTTTAAAGTTGTCAGAACTGTCACAACTTTTCAGTAAGGATGCTGAGCCCTGGTTAAGGTAAGAGCCTTGGCTGAAGACGCACAGCTACTGGATAATGAGCCAAAGAGTCACATGTATTCTGAAGACGCCACTCTGTAGCATTACCCAGGGAAAGCCTTTGTTCCTGCCTTTTTTTTTTTTTTTCCCTGCTGCTGCTTCAATGCTTCATGATATAATTTAACGAATTATATTTGAATGGCTCCAAATTGTGTAATTGATTACATTCAGCTCCATCACAAATTGCTAATCTGATTCACACCTGCTGATTTGCCACCTGGAGGGAGGGAGGCAAGGTGGGTGGGGGGCTAGGCCTTATTAGTCTCACACAAATGTGAGAATTAACTGCATAAAATAAATGTTATTTTAAAATATCAGATAGGTCACGACCTGTGTTTAGGCAGGCAACATAGCTATCATCAACTTACATGCAGGACACCTGGAAATTATGGCAGTCAAACCTGATAAGTTCTGAAATTAATTTCCATTAAATCTCCCTAATATGAGACACATATTTATAGAACATTCCTAATGTTTTGATCAGCATTTCACATTCAGCATAACTGAGTTATTTTAAGCACACGCTGTCACAGGCTGAATTGTGTCTCTCAAAAAAAGTGCATATATTGAAGCTCTAATTCCCAATACCTAAGTGTGTGACTGTGTTTGAAAATAGGGTCCTTAAAGAGGTAATTAAGATAAAATGAGACTGTTACAATAGGCTCTTGTCCTGTCTGATTAAAAAGAGAAAACTCAGACATATAAACAGCAGACATGTGCACGCACGGTAAAGATCATGTGAGAACACAGCATCACGTGGGAACACAGCATCACGTGGGAACACAGCCAGCAGGCAGCCATCCACACACCAAAGAGAGGTCAGGAGAAAGCAGACTGGCCAACACCTCGGTCTTAGACTTGGAGCTTCCGGAATGATGAAAAATGAATGTATATCGTTTAAACTACTCAGTCTGCGATATTTCAGTTATGGCAGCCACAGAATAAATTAACTTGTACATTTAAGCAATTATTGCTGTAAGCCCAGTCATCATCAGAGAGGCTTCACGGGGCAGCTGATGGAAGGAGATAAAGAGACCCACAGCCAAACATTAGGCAGAGCTCGGGGAATTCAGGCAGGGAGGGAGAGGAAGGATTTGAGGAGCCAGAGAGGTCAGGGATGAAGGGTGCACATTAACAGGGCCCAGGTTAACAGGGAGCACATTAGCAGCAGTCAGACTCCATTCTGTTAATGGGCTGCTAGACTCTATGTGTCAGAAAAGACCTCCAACTCTGGCCAGAAAAGAGCTCCCTGGATGAGGTCCAGCTAAGAACCAACGTTTATGTTCTAAGGGGAAAAGAAATGTTTATACCTCCAGCTCTGCGTAAAAGTCTGTGCACCAGGTGACTCAACCACGAATCATGTTTATGACTGAGCATATCTCATGGCCTTGATGGTCAGCAAGAGATCCCCAGCCACATACGCAGCTGTCCACGACCAAACTGGCCAAAACCAATCTAAACTTGCTTTGCCTAAAAGGTAAAAAAAAAAAGTTTGAGTTATAGCCAATCACTCTGCTGACCACCTTGTTCCCTTGGCAACCCCTTGCATGAGCTAATTGTAGGTTTTGCCAATATAAACTAACTGTGGTATAGGCTGATTGCCATAGTTTCAATGTTCTTACATTGGACTGTATCCTTGAAGTCCGTATCTGTTTTTCTTTCTGCCTGGAAATAAAGGTTTGTTTGTTTGTTTGTTTGTTTTTCCTCACTCCTCTCATGGGTGTCCTTGGTGTTTCATTTGCTGGACCCCAGACCCAACAGAGGACACCACAAGAACACAGAGCACGGAATCAACAAAACAGAGCTCACAGGGGCTCACAGAGACTGAAGCCAAGAATCACGGAGCCTACATGGCCCTGTGGTAGATCCTCTGCATATACATTAGGGGTGTGTGGCTTGGTCTTCTGTGAGACTCCTAAGAGTGGGAGTGGGGGTTGCTCTGACTCTTTAGCCTGCTCTTGCAACTCTTTTCTTCCTACTGGGTTTGCCTTGCCCAGCTCTGATGTGAGGGTCTTGTTGTAACTTGTTACGCTGTGTTTTAGTTGATACCCTTGGGAGGCCTGCTTCCCCCCACCTTCAAAAGGAAGCAAAGAAGGAATGGATCTCGGGGAGAAGGGAGGTGACAGGGGAACTGGGAAGTGTGTAGGGAGGGGGAACTACAATAGAGATGTAAGGTATGAAAGAAGAAAAAATAAATAGAATTACTGCTCTATATCAAGTATACAAGCAGCCATAAAGGAAGCACTACTTGAAGGGGTCAAAGCCAGCATGGACCAGCACACCTCACAAAAAGGAACTGGCTTTTAAACGAAAATTAGTATGTAGGTGGTCAATACTGTAAGAGGTATTGATGAGTACAAGCTACTTAAACCCAGAGGCAGTGTGTCTACTGTGCAGTCACTGTCTAGTACTTAGCAGGTGACCTTCTTGATTACCTTCAGCTGGAAAGGATCACACATCTGGAAAGGCCTTGGGGCAGGCTGGCCACACCTGCAGAAGTGAATTGCTAGCACTGTATTTCAATGGCTACACTGGGTGTGGGAGGACCACACAGAAGCTTCCCCAGATATTAAAGGTTCCAGCTGAGAGACGGCTGTGAGAAACTGAGTGCCCTCGGTTAAGGACTTTAGACCAGCCAGTAAGAAAGACTTCTCCTTAGGAAAATGTTGTGTCTCAATTGATAATATCATAAGACATTATTTTAAATATTTCACGTATAGTCATTTCTCATATACTCAAAAAACCCACAATCATGCCCACTTTACAGATGAAAAAAGTGAGACAAAAAAAAAAAAAGGTGCAGCCCACAGTTGTACAGTGAGTAACAGAAAGAGATCCAAGACTGGCCATGCCAGCCCAGAACGCCACAGTCTGCGTGTGACACACTGTTATTCTTCTCAAAG
Organism: Acomys russatus; assembly: GCF_903995435.1. Classification (NCBI taxonomy): domain Eukaryota; kingdom Metazoa; phylum Chordata; class Mammalia; order Rodentia; family Muridae; genus Acomys; species Acomys russatus. The sequence goes on from NC_067153.1 coordinate 55,257,675, forward strand.
GCACATCCAGTGAGTGCTCTGTGCACAGCAGTCATCGGAAAAGCCTCTTGGTTCATTTGTGAGGAAAAGCTGGAGTAAAAAAAAAAATGGGGGTCACAACCATGTTTCTCAAAACTGAATAGCAGGCGATGGCTGAGCTCAGCCTCCAAATCCTCCCTGTCAACCCACGCTCTGCTCCTTCCCTAGCTGTTTTTCAGAGAGCCGGGGTGGGGGGTAGGGGGGGTGGGGTGGGGGGCAAAAAAGAAAAACAGAAGAAAATGAAAACCCAGTAACCCTACCCCAGGGCTGCAAAGGAAGCGTACACCCCACAAAAACTGACTTAGTTTGATTCTAGCAACCCTCACCAGACTCTGGCTACTCCCTGATTCTCTGTGTGACCTCGCAACTCTCAGAGTAAGAGACCAAAGAGCAGTAGGAAAGAATTCTTAAAATATAAATTCTAGGGGCTAAAGAGATGGCTCAGCCGGGCATGGCGGCGCACTCCTTTAATCCCAGCACTCAGGGAGGCAGAGGCAGGTGGATAGCTATGAGTTGAAGGACAGCCTGGTCTGCAAAGTGAGTCCAGGATAGCCAAGGCTACACAGAGAAACTCTGTCTTGAAGGGGAAATAAAAGAGTATTTGTCTCCCTTGCAGAGGACCAGAATTTGGTTCCCAGCACTCACGGCTAGAACACAGCTGCCTGTAACTCCAGCTTCAGAAGATCTGGGGCCGTTTTTTTTGGGGGGGGGGGGCGTGGTTTGGCCTTGGAGGACAGCTGTATACATATTCAAAATGGCTTATCTGTGGAAATAATGAGGTCTTGGTGTTTGATGCATATAACTGAACTAACTGAAGAAACCTTGTGTACAAAGGAGAAAGACAGAGAGAGAGAGAGAGAGAGAGAGAGAGAGAGACAGACAGAGAGATAGAGAGACAGAGAAAACAAGAATACATGCTAGCCCAGAAAAAAAAAAAAAAAACATTTCCTTCAAATTCATGTTTACTGAATGCTTATGAGCCAGAGAGCAGCCATGCACTCTGGTGTTTCCTCTTCAAACACACCAGTGTACAAGGAAGAAAAACTGGCTACCATATGTGTCAAGCTCTGGGCAAAACTACTTCTGAGTCAAGCGGAAAATCCAAATTAGAAGATAATTTGATTTTTACTAGGCAAGAGGAGCAGAAAACATACATTGTCAATGATAGCTGAATTCCTTTTCTTTGTAACATGAACAGACTCCATTTACCTCAGAGCTATCACCCTGTATATATGCTGGATTACCCACGATAACCTGGCGACGGTGTGCTTGTGGCACAGTAGTGCCTTCAGCATTAATGACCATTTATTGAGCACCTACTGTTGGGAGCGTCTGTAATGAAATAGAGAATTGCAAGTTGGAACTGAATAATGAAACTTAAGCCTGAGACCAGGTCAGGAGGCTTAGGCATTATTTTGGGGACACTCCGACCACAGCACGCGACAGATACAAATTAAATGAGGAAAGACTGGCTTTGAGTTATGGCTCAGAGGTTTCAGGCCAGAGTTGCTTGGTCCCACCTATTTGAGCATGACATCACAATGGAGAAGCGTAACCAGAGGATAACTGTTATCATCAGAGCGGACAAGAACCAGGGAATGACCCCGGAAGTGAGTAAGGCTAACCCACAAGTAAGATCCTTCCCTGGCCACCCACTTCTTGCAGCTAAGCTCACTTTCTGAGGGCCTCGTCAAAACAGCACCCATCGGATGAAGGCCAAGCCTCAAAACCAGCCCGTACAGGACACTTCAGGTTCAAGTGTAACACGGGCCTTCTAGTTCACCCTGACCAGAGGAAGCAGAAAAATACTTGAGTGTGAGTTTTCTTCAACAACGTTCATCAATGGAAGAATCAGTAATAATGAGCTACATCCTCCTGGCAGCTTTTATCATGGAGAAAAATGCCTCCTTTCCCCCATGCAGTGACCCTAGGGGGGAAAAAAAGAGAAGGGAAAAGGAAACGCATGCATCCTCTATTTCATTTTAATTTCATAATTTATCTGATAATAGACACTTATGGTTCTCAAGCATCAGATGTCTCACATTGCTATATACAAGCTTTTAAATAAATTTTGTTTGAAAGTTTAAAAGATAAGTATTCCCTATCATATTACGTTAGTTTTATATATAAATATATTGGTTGGTGGGCGCTTGGCCTGATGCTCTGTGTATTCAGATGATAAATTCTGGGCCCTACACTCTGGTTGCAGGCCAGATGAATGCAGTCTCACATACATCAGTCTTTGTTGTGTAAATTTTGCTCCCCAGTCATCTCTGATTCGTTCATTACAAAGGCTGGACAGCCTGAAACTGGGCAGAAGAGAAGTAGGCGGGGCTTTGGTTGCCAGGCTTGAGGTCTCAGATAGGGAAGAGAAAGAGGAGAGGAGGTAGAAGGAAGATGGAGAGGAAAGATGTGGCCTGATAGAGCAGATCCAGCCCAGACAGGACCAATGTTGACAAGTAATTTGGAGAGTGTGGCTAAGAGGCAGCCAGACCAGCTTAGAAAACCAGTATCAATTGTACCTGCCCAGTTATGTGCTTAGAGCTTGTTAAATGAATCGATGGGTCTCTATCTCAATTATTTTGGGAGCTAGCTGTGCTGGCAGCACCTTCTAGAATAAGTAAATATCCTACATTTGGGAGCTAGATGGGCTGGTAGAGCCTTCTAGAATAAATAAATATCCTACAATTGGGACCTAGAAAGATGCTTCAGCAGCTAGGAGCATTTGCTGCTTTTGCAGACAACCCAGATCAGATCCAGTTCCTAGCACCCACATATAACTACAGTTTGAGGGGGTTGAGCACCCTCCTCTAGCTTTCGTGGGCAACCATATGCATAGGGTATGCAAACATATGTGTAGGCAAGCTCTCATACACATAAAATAAAAATAAATCTCTAGAAAGTAAATATATATATATATATTGAAAGTTATGATATAATGAGTATCATCTTAAAATGACTTCCACTTTATCAAATACATATATGTATATTCTATATCGACCTAACAAGCACTTGACCACGCACCAAATTCAATCTACAGACAACAGCTGGTGTACTTCATAATCTGAAGGCCCCTTCCATCTTGTCAAGGCCACAAGCAGCTTCTACATTCCTCTCATTCAGTTTCTAGACATAGGACCCCACAGCCCTGGCAAAAGCAGAGAGGATCCCGAACTGGCCGAAAACAGGGAACCCACAGAAAGTGGATGTTGCGGGTGATTTACAAGAGCTTTTTATTGAAAGCTACGGGGCGTTGGACATGTTTAGAACTGGGGGCTGAGCCTCGTTCTCTCACAATTCTGCAGCTATTGTGAGGATGGGGTTTCCACACAGTGGTTCCTTTGCCTCCCAGAAAAACGTGGGCAGCAAGAGGACGAGGCAAAGAAAAAGTCATACCAAGCCGTCATAAATGTCCAATTCTTGCTAAGGGAGGCAGGGTTGTCTCTAGGAGTATTTATCCTGTAAAACTAGACAGCAAAGGAGGAGGTCAAAGCAGATCGTTTGTAAGGCTTATTCCTCAAAAGTCAAACATGATTTCAGTTTGGGGTCATTCACCAAGCATGAAGGTTGCGGATAACAGTATTATTAATATTCCATAAATTCTTTATATGGTACTCAGTAGAAAATCATCATTTGTAATATTTATCTGGTGCTTGAACAAGAACATGCGATAATAAGACAATTCAATTTTCTCCTTTGACATTTCAGATATGACCAAGTCATGATAATCAATCAGGAATACATTTGTCATCTACAGGAAGCCAATTATGCACCAATAATCAGTGAAATTTCGAACTTGTAACCTGTACCGTGTGCAACAGTGGCAGTGAAGGTAGAGACATTTGCTGTAATTACGCTGTTATTGCTTCTAACAAAATGTTTTATACCTGAAAGGGCAGGCAGTGGCTTTAAAACCTCAGTTCCAGTCTGGCTCTTAATTACAAATTGCCTTTTGAGTCACAAGCTTCTTAGAAGGGCAGCAGCGGGTACAGGCACAGAAAGAGAGACAGAGAGCATGGCTAGGAATCACGTCTGGACTGTGGAACCAATCCCAGCCCTGCATTTACTGAGTAACCTTGAGCAAATGATTTAAACCCCCAGGCTCAGTCTCTCCATCTATAAGGGCAAAGTGACAACTACCCTGCAAGGTACTTAAAGATATGCCATAATGAAGGACACACACGTGCTCAATAAATATGTACTATCATTAAAATGGAAAGACTTGACCAAAACAAAGCTGCAGGTCATGTTTAAAAAAAAAAAAAAAGGAAAGAAAAACTTTAAAACATTGAGTAAAGTCAGTCAGCATGGGAAGGAGAGAAATATTTAAAACATGGCGCCAATCATGATCAAGTATCTTGTTAAATATTCTGATTGCTAGATAATGATGACACATAGTCTTTTAAGAATATCAAAGATGGCTACATCTTGATTTTTATTTATTGTATTCTGAAATCTCATGTTAATTTCAGGCATAAACTGTGCCAACTCAGAAGCCCATGGAAGGTGCTTGAAGTGCCTTCGTGAAGTCTTGATGTCTTTGGAAGAAGAGACCCAGTGGTTTGTTGATTTCAAATGACACTCGCATACATAGTATTCTGTTGAGACCATCTAAACTGTGTGTGTTCATGTGTCTATGTTTGGTTAAGTGTGCACTCACATTTCAACTCAATTTCCCATCGTACCTCACAAGTAATTTTATTCCCCTATGAGTTAAGAATACTGGCTGGCTGTTAGCTCTTAGCAAGGGAGGTTTATGTGAGTGGGGGGGGGGGGTGTTACTTTTCTGCAGAGTCTCTGTGCAGAAGGGGCTTCTCAGAGCAGCTTGCCTGCTAAAGGTGGTCACCAGGAAGGGAATAGTTGACAGGCCAGAGAATCAAGAAGGCTTCTCGTGACCTCCACTTTAAAACCATACAGTGTCATCCTATTGGCCAGACAGCTCGCAAGATCATCCTGTGCCTCGAGACCCTGTGTCTGCTCCATGGGGGTGCTGCTATTAGCCATGTGTTCTTCCTTGTGTAGTGCACACAATACAAACATATCAAAAGCCTAGATGAACTTTAGGAAGTTTCATTCACTTATTCTTCAAGCATGTCATGAAAACAGATAAACCATCTCATGCAGCAATTAAGAGCTCAAGTTATACCATCAGACTAACCTCAACTCAAATCCCTACACTGGCTATACAACCAAGAGGAAGTCTCCAACACAGTCCTCCACCTCGACACCCAAAAGAGGATTGCTCAGAATGTTCCAGGGAAGCTGAGCTCCCAGTTCTGTGAGAGAGCCCTTGCCTGGATTCGAGGATGACAAAAAATGCTTAGAGCAAGTCTAATTGCTGTGGTGTCTGAAAGCATCTCCCCTCAAACACCCCTCTTTCCCAACTCCTAAACCAATGATTCTTAACCTTCCTAATGATGCAACCCTATAACACAGTTCTTTGCATTGTGACCCCCCCATAAAATTTTTCATTGCTACTTCATAACTGTACTTTTGCTACTATTTTGAGCCCTAATGTAAATATCAGATACGCAGGATATCTAATATGCAGCCCCCGGGTCAAGAACCACTGCCCTCAACTGTCCCTCTCCTTCAATTGTTGTTGATTTAAAGGAGTGAGATTATATCAATGCTCAACATTCTTTTCTGGCTGGGAAGCATCCATACCAAGACACTCACAGGAACAATATATTTATTTTGTCACTTGCTTATGGAAAAAATTATAGCAAGCATAATTTAAAGGTGGTCTTCCTTTACTTTTTATTACTGTAATAAAACACTGACCAATGCCAATTTAGAGAGCAAAGGGTTTCCTTTGGCTATGCTTTCCCCACCACAATGCCGCGCTGATGGAAGTGAGGGCAGGAACATGAAGGCAGGAACTGATGCAGAGTCGTGGAGGAATGTAGCTTCCTGGTTTGCTCCCAGGTTCATTCGTGTTCAGATAGCTTTCTTAAACCTCCCAGGACCAGCTGAACTGCGGTGGTACAGGTCTTTAATGCCAACACAGAGGCTGAGGGATCTCTGTGAGTTAGAGGCCAGACTGGTCTACAGTGCAAGTTACAGGACAGCCAGAGCTACAAGGAGAAACCCTGTTTGGGGGTCAGGGGTGAGGACTGGGCAACAAAAAGCAAAAAACCTCCCAGTACCATCTGCTAAGGGGATGGTACCACCCACAGTGGGCTTAGCCCTCCCACAGACATGCCTCCAGGCCAATCAGATGGAGACAGCTCCTAAACTGAGGTTTCCTTCCTCCCAGGTGATTTTAATTTGTGTCCGATTGACAGGATGCAGCACAGATATTGATGGGAGAAAGACAAAAAGCTGGAGAGAGTTTTCCAACCCAAGCATCTTATTTTTTTTTAAAGATTCTGAATACAACACTAACACCTGACGCAGATGTCGGACACTAGCCCTGACATATTAATCACACCTGAGGATGTCGCTGTGCCTACTCAACATATTCCTGTGTCCAAAACTGGCCTGGAAGCAGAACCCAGGACTCCTGGAGCCCCAGAGTTGGAAGCGGTCCCCCGAGCACCCAAGAAAGGCAGATACAAGAGGGAGCTACAGCACAACACAGAGAACCAAAAGAGCATCTGCGGCCTGGGTGGCCGGAGCAACCAGGGCACGTGGAACAAGGGGAGGCAGGAAGTCACAGGGAGAACTAGAGGTCAAGTCTCAGGAGCAACGGAAATTCACAGAGAGAACACAACTGGCCCTGAGCTGTTTGCTCTTTTCCTGCCTTCATAACAACACTTTCACACCTAGAGAGAAAATTACAAAGCATGCTGTGTGACCCCTGGCCTCAATTTAGTCCAAGTTTAACACAGAGCTAAAAGAAAAATTTTATATGGAAATTTCACCAAATTCAAATTGTTTTGTGAGAGAGAAAAAACTGAGAGCATTCTCTGACCCAAGGGTTATCCAAGTGGCTGTCATGTAGGGTAAACTATGAAAGTGGTTATCCTGGAGAGAGGGGCTGGGAGATCAAATATTAGCTGCTGTCCTGGAAGATGAACTAGTCCAACGTACAGAATATATGAGGCTTCTCCTCAGTATTTCAGAGCCAACAAGAGCTGTGCCTTCTGCTTCAGAAAACACTTGAGTTCTCCCTGCTGGGGACATGAGGACCTTCCGGCCAGTGTCGTGGGAGAGCATCTTCAAAACGCAGATGAGAGTATCTGCCTGTTTCTGCATAACTGCAGAAAGCCTTGCTACTCATCAGACCCTGTGCACAGACGTTCTCCATAGCAGCATTTCTCTCCATCCTTGGTTTAAACTTGGGAGATCTGCTGAGCTGCCTACCCTCAGCCCTCGAACACTTGAGCTGTGCGCTAGTGCCGAACAATGAATGTGCACACGCTGCGGTAGCACCAAGGCTGGACTCGCTCTAAGACGTTGCCATCCTATTGCGGTATATTTTATGCTACTGAGGCCAACATTTAGATTCTAAGTTTTTCCTGATGCATACGCAGAGGGGAGACCTGGCGTTCCACATTCCTGGCGGTACACTTCGTGTTCAGACAGCACCTCAAAATGAGAAACTGATTGCAGGGCCTGCCAGGTACCTTTCAGAGTTTTCCGGGGTGCTGACCACATGGGAAGCCCCGTAGCCAGGTTCTGAGGAGTACTGTGTATGTGGTTTTGCTGAAACCCAAGAGGTTGTAGTTGATGACTTTGTGGCTCTGCTAAATCACATTACTCTGGATCCCTTATCCCTCCAGGGAGATGCTTTTTCAGAAGTTCTCATTGGCTAAGACTCCATTTTCATTGCATAGAGGACTTCTGTGCTACAGGCCTATGGCAATCTTATAATGAAACTCTTAACCACAAGCTTTGGGAGCCATTTACTGCTTGAAGCATCTTATCATGGGAAACGTGTCCTACAGTCCCCCAAATTACCTCCTGCTGGTTCTGTCCTACCAACTGCTTGCACTTAATTGGTTAGGAGTTTGGCTTGGCGAAGGTGGTAGACCCGTGGTCACTGTACCACATGGAATCAGCGGTCGCTCATTAAAGGTATCCTGAAAATAAAGGTTTAAATCTCTTCGTTCAGTATCACTAAGGTAAACAGGACTAAGATAGGGGAATTGAAGGAGATTGCCCAGCCAAGAACACTGACAGCTGAAATATAATCATTTTATAAGATTTACAATGCTATTGACTTTTCTTTTGCATCATAAATTTCACCGCTGACTGTCTGCCCGGATTTTATTATAATATCATATTAGAGAGAGCAGCTTTGCTGGTGACAAATGAAAATCACTGATACTGAAAAAAAAAAATAAAACCATTATCAGCTCATCACCTCCCCGTATTAGCATCTTTGTGTGTCCTATTATCAACTTTTTACATAAGAGAACATTTCCTAATGGCAGGGATTTCTCTAACGCTATGTGAGTGGTGGTGCCAGCTTCATTTGTGGCTTTCATTGAGCACCCCCTACGCAGAGCATATTTATTCTCTATGTAGGCTTTGAGAACTGCAAATATTTCCTAGCAGCTCAAGCAAGAACAGTGTTTTATTGGGGGGGGGGGAGCAGGACCGTTTGCTTGACGTGTATTGAAGGCCCCTTTGATTTTGGTCCCAACCTTCAGTTAATTTTACGATAACGCCAAAACATGAAGACAGTTAAAGCAGGTAGGAAGGAAAGGAGCTGCCCAAGCTACCGAATGCAGAACAGAGCACACATACGCGAGGCCTTTAGTTATTATCGCTGTAGTTCTCAGAGTCAGAGCTAAGGTTAATGGAGTTGCCTGTACCTAAAACTGTCCTATACTACACGTTTGTAGATGCCGTTGATAGGGGAGTTCAACTTTTTTTTTTCTTAGCACCCACCAACACACTTCACACAGCTGGGAGCCTGCGAGATAATACAAACTTAACTTCTAAGATTTTTTTTTTTTTTTTTTTTTTTTTTTTTTAGGGTGTGATGGAGTCATTGGAATTTGTGGCTATATCTGCAAGATGCTGAGCCAGCCTATCAGCTCTGCAATTTTGTGTGACAAGCAGTCAATGCAGTGAGAAAATCCATTTTATCAGCTCAATGAGCTGAAGGGACTCCTGTGGACACATGCAAATCACAGCCCTTCCTGGCTTCCCATCACAGCAGGGAAGTCCCTGCGTTCTTCTACTGTGAGGAAGAGTTCTCACCTAACCACAATTTCCACAAAAGGGCAGCCTGGCTCTCCCCTGGGGTTTTGAGTCGCCCTGGTATCTAACATTCAACAAGATGCACCAACCTCACTCATCACGGGACCCAACAGCACATCGCCCCACCCTGATGACCTCCCGGCTTGCCCTGCTCAATCGTTCTTGAATCTAGGACTCTGAATCTCTAGGGCTCCTCTCAGTCTGTTTTAAAAACACACTCCTACCACCTCAGAATGCACAGAAGAACCCTCACCAAGATTGCGCTCAGGGAGTTTATTGTATGGCCTCATGGCAGAACTTCATACCTTCAAGGTCAATCCTGGAGTACTTATACAATTGAGCTAGGCTTCTCTGACATTTCCTATGTACCACAGGATAAATGCATGTACTAGAAATGAGGGAGCCATGACTTTATAGGCCATGTAATGACTGGCAGGCCACAGGGCTTATTAACTCCTCCATAGATGCACTTTTCACTTACTAATAAGATGGTAGTATTCAAATTTTAGTTGGCTTTTTAAAAAAAACTGAAGTACCTTTAAAATATGAATTCTTGGAATTGGTGCCCTAATTTTCTTATTTAAATAAGCCCTACATTGAGTACAGGTAAATATTTCAAATAGTCCAGGTGGCTGACAGGTTTTCATTTAAATATCAGTTGTCTTCAACCAATCTGATTCATCTCTTTTTTGAAAAAAAAAATCAAATATGTAAATGTTTTCTACAAACAACATCTCCTTATTAGACACAATTCTGCAGTAAGTATCCATTTTTACCGCTATTTTCATGCATCGTTTGTGTTTGCCTACCTAGGCGAGTGGCCAAACTTTTCAAACCCATTTCCAGAGTGAGTTTCAGTGGGGATTAGTCAGAAGGAAGTCCTGGAGAAATCCGTGAAAACATTTACACACAGGAAGCCTGAAAGTCTTATTAACGTGCGTACCCCTACACTTGACTTTCTGAAGTTTCTTCAGCCTTGGCATATTTTCTGCTAACTGACTCTGCTAATGCAGAGAACACATGCCAGTTCCCAACATTAGAGAGAGGAGAAGAGTCATAGAGACCCTAGTGACGCTGACAGGCTAGTCAACAGTCTAAGAAGGAGGTGGAGGAGCAGGCTTCCCGCGGCGGACAGCAGTGCAGTGAGCAGCTTGAGTGTATTGCCCACTTATTGCCACCCAGCCTTGGACCACAGGGTGCTCCTGGCTCTGCATGTGTCTGCATTGCAGTGCTTTGTGCAACAGGGTGTGCTCTGCGCTCTCTGCTGGGGCAGTAAGCTCTTTTAGGATGGGGCCTGTGATGGACCGTGAGGATCTGCCATATACTGGCTGTGGTGTGGGCTGCTGGGCAACTATTACCTCAACCTCAGCTTCCACATCTGCAAAATGGAATACTAGCTTCTCTTGAAGGGTGGCTGTGGGGATTCAATGAGATAGACGGTCCTTGCAAACTGCCGAGCAAAGCTGCATTGCCAGTTCCTGTTGGTCCTTGCACATTAGGATTCAGCCTGGGTGCCCACTTCAGCTTGTGATCAATGAAGGTGGAATAAGGGTCTCGTGATAGCCATCTTGTCCCAGCCACCCCCCAGAGGAAGTGAGATGACAGGAGCAGTCCATTCCTTGCTGAGTACTGAGTACCTGCCACAGCTCTGAGAAACGCTAGCCTGCGTACGTAAACCTGAAGCTGTTGGCCCTTCTTCTGGGTCCACCCCTCTTGCTTTCTCTGCTCTTGAGACTGCAACAATCTCTAGGAAGACTATGGGGGGGGGAGGATGAACCAGAGAAAAAGCTACAAGAGCAAAGTCATCCTTAAGCCATACTCCTGGGTAGTGTGACCCGCTGGGCACAGTGCGCCTGGGGCACTGCTGTCATATCTCTAACAACAGATCTCTCTCACTCATGTCTCGGTTCAGATGATGAGTTCTGAGGTATTGAAGGGCGTGAATCCTTCCAGGTGGACCACACCGGCTGCAGCCACAACCCATTGAATGACACGAACCTCAGTGACTAACAGGAAAGGAAAGGAAGCAAGGAAGGCACAGGACTCCCAGACATCAGCGGCTGCCCCAACACTCTAAAAATTCTGCCTTGGAGTCCAACTGTCCCTGGGAACTCCTTTGGCCCGGGACCACTTCCAACACTCTTTTCCTCAGGAGAGAAGGGTCCAGGGGAGGCCACACTCACACAGTGTTCTAACGAAGCATCTTGACCCAACTCCTGCCTGGGAACCCAGTCAAAAGAAGAAACTCAAAATAACTTCTCCGTTAGAGACAGTCTTCCCGTGGACTTAAGGGTGGCTTGGTTTTCGTGGTCATGCCATTCTTGGGTAAAGAACAGGAGACTAAAACGCACAATGAACCACGCAAGGTGGCTCCTGTCACTCAACTGACACAAAGCGCTTCCGTACAGATGGTGGCACCTAGGACTATGACATGGGCGCTGCAAACTCAGAGTCTACGCGGAAAGGCTAAGTGTTCTCTCAAACTCACATAGCAGAGGTAGCAGCCGTGAATCCTAAATCTAAGGCCTATTTCAAATTTTGTGATTCGCTCTAACACAAAGAGTTACATTAGAGTCAAGTTAATTTTAAGTACAAGTTAAGCGGAAGAGACAAGGGTTAGGCTGCCGCTAAATAGTGCCGGCAACATCTCAGAGCCATGCTTTAGTGCAAACATGCCCCGGAACTACCAAGCATTTGAGGTAGTTGGCACATTACCCTCAGCTGGACTCTGTTCTCAGAATGGGAGCCTAAGACACAAAAGGGGGCAGCACACTCACTAAATACAGATGAGAACAACTGCCTCATTTAGTGCTCAATACAAGGAAATGAGCGTATAATGGTGGAGGAAGAAACCTTAGCGAGACCATGTCCAGTGCCCCACATGGACGGCACTTTCCACAGAACTTAAGGAGCCCACAGCAGTCGATCTCCTGCCATCCAGCACGCCAGGTGCTGAAGCGCTTCCACACGCCCACCCCACCCAATTATGACTGACCACATCTACCTGAGAGGCATAGAAGAGAGGTTATCCCTGCCCTAGATGTGGAACAGACACTACTCTCCCTTCCTTTCTTTCCCTCTCCCTCCCCCTCCCCCTCCCTATCCCTTTCTCTCCCCCCTCCCTCCTTTCTCTCTCCCCCTTTTCCTCCCTTTCCATGTATGCTATAGTGAAGGAGGGATCAAGGCAGTCCAGATTCCTTCATCTCAGGGCCCCAAGCGCTCCACTTTCAGGGATGGCGAATGCCTGAACTTGGCCCAAGAGTCACAGGGCTGCCTGCCTCTGAGACGCTGACATGAACAACGCATCTGTCAGCTGTGATCCCACTGGATGGAGGTTGGACCACTCTCCCTATAAAGCAAAGTTCCCTAAGCACCCACCAAGTTCCTGAACAATCCAACAGAGATTGCCAGTGAGTCTCTTGCTCACTTTGGAAGACCGGGGCTCACAGCCACACTTACTTCTCTTGGCTTTACTCAAAATGAAGAAACACGAAGTCTCCAGAAGAGTTATTTTCCGATTGCAGATTTCTTCCCATTCTGTGTATGGGGAAATCTGCAACTGCCAAACATCCAGAAAACACTTTGGAATGCAAGAAATACGCGTGTTCTGTTATGAGACGTTATTAGGCTGGTTGGTGGCTAATTTGTGGTTCTGCGTTCGTTCTCTGTACAAAGCCCAGTCATTGGAAGTGACTTTGGGGGGTCCCCTCCCTCCGGTGTCTTGCCAGGTCACCTGAAGTATGAGTTCTTTTGACGTCCTACGAACATGACATCTCAGAAGGCCCCAATAGTACAAGTTGCCAGCACAACGGTCTGCAAACAGCTTTCTGTGTCCCGATGCCAGGGCCATCCATCCAAATATAAATTGTGGCTCAGTTGTGTGGATGGATTCCCTGCCATGCACGGGTCTCTGAATCCACACGCCCTCCTGGTTCCCACAGCGTACAGGGCTTTTCTCTGTGCTGACACAGGCCCCTCCTTCATTACCATCTTTGGTCTAGTACATCTGTGTGCTCAGAGCCCGAGGACAGCTTTCAATGACACACTTGCAAGGCGCAGGGCTGTCTCTAGCAGAAGCTCGTTCTTTCAGCCAACACGATCCTATGCTCACGAGATGCCAGTCACTGTGAGACACACAGAATTCAACCATAAGCAGAGCAAAGTGCAGCTTCCCAGAGACCTCACAGTGTAGAGAAGAAGAGACAAACTTGGGCCCGATGGGACCGCTGTCAACAACAGGATGAATAAAGGAAGCAGGAGCGAAGAGAACAGCCCCCGTGACTCTGGCAGGAAACCAGACGGATGCGTGTAACGAGAGTGGGCAGCCAAAATCCCTGATCAGCGTGCCAGCGGAACAAACTAACCTTGACATTTATGACCAGGACCTGTTTTAGAATAAAACTGCACAACGCCAAGTGTGTTCTTACATGCATCGCCCAAAAGCAGGAGGCCAACTCTCCTCTCCATCTGTGTGAGCCTGGGCGCTGAATCCATCCCTCTGGGTTACATCGCTAAGAACGCCATCTACTTAACAGCCATTCCCGGCCCCACTGAAAAGCATGTCTAGTAAATTTCTTTTAAAAGCTAACTATACGTGTTTGCCAAAGCCAACATGAGTACAAAGTTAGCTAAAAGAACAGACAGAAGACTAAAGCGGAGAGCTCACTGTGAGGAAGAGAGTACTCAACACAGTCACGAAAAGGCAAGATAAAAGGTCGGGTTGATTTGGGCCAGTGCGTAGGAAATCGTTTTGCTGAATATTGGCGGGTAATCTTAGACACCAGACTTGGAATTTTGTACAAAGCACGACACCTCAGTCAGTGACGCTCACGACAGAGTGCCAAGAAATCTTAATAAACACAGGCATTTGAGGAGGAAGAAGATGTTTTTATGTCTTGGTGTTTCCCCTTTCTGTAGCGTTCATTCTCCGGAGAGGCCACCCAGTGCCTTAACCCACATAAAGCTGTTGATGAAGGGTATGCCCTCAGGAGTGCAATTGCTATGACATGAGGTAAAAATTCTAAATGTGTGGAATCTTGTCACTTCAGTTGCCCACAAAGTTCTAATTTGCCTTCCTCATCTTCAACTCTTCGGAAGTTGCATGTCCCAGTCCCACAAATGGGGGGATGCAGCGCCACCTGCTGCCCGTGTGTGGGAAGAGCTGGTCTCTCTGCGGAGGGCTGTGGGGATCTAGAATTACATTTTCCAAAGCAAGTTCCTCCATCATAAAGGAATGTACAAGATTTAGTTGTCACTGTACGGATTTTAGTACATATCTTTATTTTACGTTTTTCTTATAGTTTACGCAAATGTCATATAATTTAAGGCCAAAGTAAATTTGAAATTTAAGTACCAGTTTAAAACGTCTTAATTGATTCGTTTCATAGAGCCATAGCATACATTTTCTCTCTCATCCTAATTAGAATTCTCTCCTCTGTATTCCATTCGGGGTCCATAAAATTATTGCCATCACAGATGCTGAAATAGTTTCAAATAGAGAGGGAACTACTGAACAGGGAAAATATGTTCAAAGAGTGCTCCAGAAGAAATCACACCTTTGAATTATTCCAGTAAAAAAAATTATTGAAAATATATTTTCATATAATAGATTATGGTTCCCCCACTCTTCTCAAATCCCTCCCCCAACTTCCCATACACATTCAAGTGTCATTCTCTGTCATTAGACTATAAGCAGGCAATAATAACAACAACAACATCAACAGCAACTAAAAACAAACAGGAAAAAAGAGCCGAGTAAAAAGCATAAGAAATACATACAGACACAGACGCACACATGCTTTCACATGCAGAAGTCCCAGAAAAACACAAAACCAGAAAGCATAATATATAAGCAAAGGACCTGTGTTTTTTTTGTTTGTTTGTTTGTTTGTTTTTGTTTGTTTGTTTGTTTTAGGAAATCCGTGACAAAGAATTATGAGATGAAGGACCTCCAAAAATGCCACTGAATTCATTTCGTGTTGGTCATCTATTGCTGGGCATGGAGCCTGCCCAGAAGAGTGGTTTGTATACCCAGTGAGCCTCCCTTGAAGAAAATCGACTTTTCATTTGTGAGCAGTTAGCAATGGGAGATAGTTTCTGTGTTAGCATGCCCACTTCCCTTCTCAGTCTAAGGATCCATCTGGCCCAGACTTGTGCAGTGCTCATGTGTGATGTCTCAGTCTCTGTGAGTTCCTCTGTGTGGGGCTCCTACTGTGCTTAGAAGGCCTGGTGTCCACCTCTACAGATCTAGCCAAGGGACAGAACATTCTCCACAGTTAAGTGAAGACTGGGGACTGACTTTCACATGAACTCTGGTGCCCCATATTTGGCCATATCCCCTTGATGGGGAGGCCCAATGGCACTCGGAGGAAGGAAAGCAGACTTGATACCCTAGCATCATATTCAGGGGAGGAGGTCCCCCTCAGTCATAGTCCTAGGGAAGGGGAATGGGGTGAAAGCGGGAAGGAGGGAGGGATGGGAGGATGCATGGGATGGAATAGCAAATGAGATGGTGTCCTTGGTGTCCTCCATCCCCCACCCCGGCTCTTACAAATCTTCCCCCCTCCTCTTCTACAGGGCTCCCTGCACCCTGAGGGGAGCGATTTGATGGAGACATCCCATTTAGGTCTCACGCGCTCTGCACTTTGCCCAGCTGTGGGAACTTAAAGCAAGCAATACAAGTGTAGCCTTGCTTTCCTAAAACTATTTGCACTGTTTGCAGAATTTTTTTCCTTCTTGATGAAACTCAGTGTATAACTCCATTTTAACGCAATCTGCTCACACAGCAAAGAGTGAGGCAGAAGCCCTTTTTCAACTACAAATAAGAAATGCTCTTTACGTTTGTGTACTGGCTTTCTAACCTGGCTGGTACAGGGCTTGTAAGTTATGACCAGGGGAGAAAAGTGGAGCCCATCTTTCAAGGACCGCCCCAGCACATCGCTGATTGTCCAGCTAACATCAACCCTGAGATTTGGGATCACTGCTGTGATAAGGGCCCTGTTCAGCAATGCCCAGGGGTGGCTTCCTGAAGCCACTTCCTCCCAACATCAATTTCAGTTCGTATTTTATGAAATTTTCATTCTCACCATTGGATATCTTTAAATATTGAGTGAGAAAAGAATACTAACTAAAAGCTCTAAGAAATAACTGCTACTTAATTAAAACACCTCCATAGATGTCATTCCAATACTTAGAAAACAAAAGGGGTAGGGGCTGGAAAGATGGCTCAGAGGTTGAGAGCACTGACTGCTCTCCCAAAGATCTTGAGTTCAATTCCCAGCAACCACATGGTGGCTCACAACCATCTATAATGAGATCTGGTGCCCTCTTCTGGCGTGCAGTTGTACATGCAGGCAGAGCATTGTATATATAATAATAAAACTAAAGGGTAGGTACATTGGTAGGGATTCAGCTAGGGAATAGCACGCATTGTAAACATAACTTTTAATTGCACAGAAGTGTGTTTACAAGAGACACCATCTTTTACTTCCTGCTTCACAAATATGTCTGTCGGATATATTGGGCCAGAAGGCTGAAGTTCATGCTCCACCATTGTAGTTTTGGGTGGCCGTTCAGGCAGCAAACTGTCTCTGTCCTCTTTTTCATTTTGGAAGCTGCTAACCTGCACTTCCTGTTTACTCAGGTAAGTTTATTCCTTCTCAAGTCTCTGATGGGGGCTGAAGACCAGATAGCTTAGTCTTACAATTAACCTTAGTTATTTAAGGGTTAAGATGTTTTTCGGTGTAGATAGATGTTTCAAGTTGATAAAGATGAGTTATGATAGATATGGATTTACATTCAGAATTTTTGACTCACCAAGATAGGAAAGACGTTTTCTTCCAGGTTGCCAAATACAAATAACCAAAACACTATGCATGTAACATTTATATAATTCCTGATTGTGGTTCTTCTTGCTGTATGTAGTTTATTTTATTTATGTGTAATAATATAAATGTGTATGTAAAAAAATAAATACAATTGAAAATTTTGGAAAAAAATAAAGAAACCATCTTTATGAGTATCCTGCTTACGTTTTTATTGCTGGGAGACACCATGGGCAAGGCAACTTATAAAAGAAAGCATGTGATTTGCACCTCACCATTCCAGAGGCTTAGAGTCCATGACCATCCCGGTGAGGAGCATGTCAACAGGTACGCTGCTGGAGCAGTAGCCAAGTGCTCACATCTTGACCCACAGCATGAGGCAGAGAAAGGTAACTGGGAATTGTGTGGGTTTTTGAAACCTCAAAGCCCAGCACCCTCCCCCCCCCCCCAGTGGCACACCTCCTCCAACAATGGCACACATCCTAATCCTTCCCAAATAGTTCCACCAACTGGGGACCAAGCATTCAAATGTATGCAACCTATGGGGACCAATGTCAGTCAAACCAGAGAGAATGTTGAACTTTTGGTTTCTTTAAGAACACAGAAATATTATAAGAATATGTTTTTATTTTAATCCCAGGTGTAGGGATATGGAGCTGCTTCACAGCAGCTGACTATGATTTACCTAGTGCTCTAGCAGAGGCGTGGTTTTGCCAGCTGCAGACAGTTATATCACATCTGGAATTCTGGGGGCTCTTTTAGAGGGTATATACATGCCAGGACACCAAGAAGTGGGGAGCAGGTTGCTAGTTAGTTAGTTGTTGGATGCTGTTGTTTGTGGTTTGTTAGATAGTCATGTGCAAAGAAGAAAAAGAAATTAGATATTCTGACAGCAAAGATCAAATTTGCTGCAAGAAGCTTGATGCCCCTAATCAACAGGAAGTAATCTTAAGGATAACATGGTGGCCCCCTTTCCTCTCTATCCTTTTTCTCTCCTATCTAGTGTTGGGGGGGTTGGAAAGATGGAAGAAAGAGGGCGGAGAAGGCTTGAAGAAATAAGAACCCACAAAGCCTGGCTACACAAACCAACACAATGAAGAAGTTTAGTCCAACTGTCATATGGTCTATGTTTATGAGAAATTATCTCAGACCAGTGTCTTAGCAGCATGTAACAGAATACACTGGCTGGGATGCTGACTGGGATGCTGACTGACTGGGATGCTGACAGTTCCGTTATCTTGCCATTCAGCTCCCATCTCCATAACAAACACCTCAGACTGTCAACCTAGAAGGAGAAGAGGTTAATTTGGCTTATGGTTTCAGAGGTTTCTGTCTAAAGTCATAGGGCCCAACACCTGTGGTGCCATGACAGGCGGAACATAATGGCAGGAGCACATGGTGTAGGATGCCTGTTAACTTCATGGTAACCAGGAAGCAGAATCAGGAAGATAGCCTCCAAGGACCCATGCCCAAATGACTTCAAGAACACACCCCCAAATGACCTACCTTCCTTCTACCTTAACTCTTAATTCCCCAGAAGCTTTCAATTGTTCATAACTCCTCAAGTAGTGATGGGGGATTCATATTACAAAGCACAACTCCTCAATCAGTGTGGCCCATGACAGAGTTCCAAGGAACCTTAACACCAACATCATGGGGAGCAAGAGGGTGTTCTTTTCTTGGTGAGAGTAATAAGTTTACCCCTGGGGCCTCCCCAACCATGAGTCTTGGACAAATTTGCAATACCAGACATGTGTTTCCTTCTGTGCAGTTGGTTGCCCAGATCACATTATTGCTACTATTGCACCCGTGGGTATAGCTAGTGATTATTATAGCCTACAGGGGTCACAGTTGTGTAGGACTGTTTATGATTTCCTCCTCACAAAGCAGTCCACACGCTATCTTCTAGTACTATGAGAGTTAGCCAGCAGGAGGCTACTTTGTTAGTACTGCCTGGATTTGTTTGGTATGGGCAGAGGATCACACCCGTAATGGCTGCGAAGACGGGTCAGACATGCTCTCTTCACAACAGTAGTACAGCTTACCAGAATGAAAAGATCGGCCTGTGGTTGAGACCATGGATGCTCACAAAGTACCTCCCTAGCAATGGCGTTATCTGGGAAGGAAGAAACCAAAAGAAAATGTCCAGAGTTTACAGCGCACACCTCAGCGTCTCTGTGTCAGAGTTGGAGAATATTTCAGCAACTAGAAAACTAAGACATATAAAAAAAACATGTATAGGGCTGGAGAGATGCCTCAGTGGTTAAGAGTGCATGTTATTGCTGAGGTCCTATGGTCAACTCCTAGCACCTACATGGTGGCCCACAACCATCCATAATTCCAGTTCCAGGCAATCTGATTACTTCTTCCGGTCTCTGCAGGCACTATGCATGTGTGTGGTGCACATGCAGGTACAAAATAAGGAAATAAAATAATTTAAAAGAAAATATGTGTGCCATTGCTAAGGGTCCCCTTCGGTCCTGTTGTGTGAAGCTAGCACTCCTTTTATTTTGATTTGTATGTGTTCGTGGGATGCAGTGTGATCTACAGTGTACAGTGGACAAATCAAAGTCCTTAACGTTTTGTCTCCTAAAGCATTGTTGTTTATTTGTGTTAAAAACAAACAAAAAAAAAGAACACTGAGCTTTTCTGCTCTGGTTCTTTATAAAATTATGGCAGTTTTGTAAGCTGTAGCCACTCGACTGTCATAACAGCACTCAAATGTACTCCTTCCTTTAACTCTACAATAGGCTGGCTTGAACAGGGGAGCTGTTAGTCATCCTCCCTCTACCACCACTACCTGACCATTTCTAACCACTAATGTCCACTATTCTAGTCTTCACGAATCCCAAATCAACTTGTTTTAGCTTCCACGTATGAGTGAGGGCATTTAATACTGGTCTATGTAAGTACTTGTTTCAAGGAACACTCCAAGACTGAGGCAATGACAAATTGTTGTGGCTAAACAAACAATATTCAGATAGATAGATAGATAGATAGATAGATAGATAGATAGATAGATAGCATTTTCTTTAACTAATTATCTATCAATGAATATCTTGGCTATTAAAGATGGTGCTTCCTCTTTTTTTTTTTTTTTTTTTTTTTTTTTTTTTTTTTTTTTTTTAATGTGTATGAGTGTTTTACCTGCATTTATGCCTGTTCATTACATGCATGGAGTGCCCAAAGCGGCTAGAAGAAGGTGGTAGGTCTCCTATAACTGGAGTTACAAGCTGTTGTGAACCATCATGAGGATGCTAGGAATTGCACCTTGGTCCTCTAGAAGAACAGCCAGTGCTCTTAACCACAGAACCATCTCCCCAGCCCCATGAAGTTGGTAGTTCTTAAAAGAACTAAAAATTATATGATTTTTCTACTTCTTATTAAAATAATTTTATTTATTGTATAAGAAGACATTACTTTAAATATATCACTGTTAGTAATTTATAGAATTAATATATTTTATTTATTTTCAGGAATTTGTTATTTGAGGTTTTCTAAACTTAATATTTTTATATTCCAAATAAAATTTTCATTTGCATTGAAATTTTTTTTTAGGAATTCTGAAAATTGGTTTCAAATAGATTTATTTTGGATGGTATGTAGGTTCCAGTGTCTGTGTCACTTAAAATCAAAATAAATACATACCAAAGTACCTGAGGTGGGATTTTTTTCTTCTGGTGTGGAACAGTATCCACTGGTATGCAGAGACACCATGTGGAAGTAACACATGAGGAACAGGGACACTTTCCAGGCTAAAGTAGGAACTATGGCCATTATAAATGAATAGCAAGTGGTCTTCTCTCACTAAAATGTAACTTGAAACAATATTCAGGTATAAACTAAGCCTAATAGAGACCTAATTTCCCCATATGAACAATGAATATTTTTAAATATTTCTTCCCTTCCAAAAAAAAAAAAAATCTAAAAACAGTTTGGTGCTCCTGACCCCATCCCCTACACCAAGGCATACCCCCATCTGTGCACAGAAAGCCAAACCCCTCCGCCGTCCTCCCTGTTCTCCCATCAGCCCCTCTCTAGCCTCTGGGCCCTTTTCCTTTTCCACACAACAGCCAGGGCTGATCAGATGGCTCCCAACATCCCGGGCAGCTCTCAAGAGTTCCTCCGTGCTCTGTCGCAGCAGGTGGACTCCGAGTAATGTTCAAAAGTACAGTGAGTCTCCTTCCACCCCTGACTTTGCTCACAGGGATGTGTGAATGAACGCTAAGGAGGCTTAGCACTTCCCCTTCCAGCTTATAAAACATTTTAATAGAATTAATATTTTTAATCCTAACTGTGAGTCCTCAGGTAAGGGGATTTCAGACACAGCATGGTGATTGCAAGATTAGTAAAGGCTACAGAATAAGCACGCCATGGTTTGGCAATAACCAGGGCTCAGGGATCCCTTTCCAATGCTCCCCCAGGGTGTATAGTTTAGCCACAGCTCCCAGCATTCAAATACGCATGCCCATTGGCTGCATAATTCTGTTTCTCGACGCGTCACAGAAAGGCAAAACGTAGGTAGAAGAGTTCGCTACTTCTTAGATACCATCGGGTATGAGGTCTTGCCCAAGAGCTCTGAGATTTAAGCAAGAACTTTGGAGGGGGCTGTTATGGATCAAACCCAGGACCTGGAGAAGGCAAGGCAAGCTCTCTACCGATGTACAGCATCCACAGCCACCAGAACTGGAGTTCTGAAATGGAACATCCCCAAATTACAGTCTCCTAAAGTCTCGAGCTCATGAACACATACCCACATACCCAAGACTGAAGTTACAATCCAAACACCACAGACCCAAGCAACAGCCCACACAGTGAACATCTAACCGCTTACTGTTTTCCAAAAGATTAAAACCGAGGGGCTGGAGAGACAGCTTCCTTCCAGAGGACCTGTGTCTGGCTCCCACTTTGGGAAAACATCTCCAGGGAAGGGTGCCCTTCCCTGGCCTCCTAGGGTACACTCACACATTTGCACTTAGCACCTTAACACACACACACACACACACAAACAACCACAAAAGCTTTACCAAAGAGAGGGAGGGAGAGAAAGAGTAAAATCAAAGCTTTCACAGTGTGAGATTATCAGAAAATCCCCACACAAAACAATGCAATGGTTCTGAACCCTGGGCTTGCTCTAGCTTTCTCTACCATATATGGGAAATGATTAGCTTAGATGAGGTCATGAGAGCAGTGTCCCCGTGGTGTTGGTACGAGAGTGCCTAAAAGAAAAAATACCACTGAGAGAGGGCGCAGCAGGAAGCCAGGGGAGTGCTCCACCAGAAAAGAATCAGCCTACACTTTGATCCTGGACATCTCAGTCTCCATACCTGAAAGAAAAACCATTTCTATCTATGAGCCACGCAGCCTGAAGCATTTTGTTATATCCACCCAAATTGCCCTGGACAGAACTAGGGTAATCCTACCCCCTAAATACATTACAAAATCTTCAAGGGACACATAATTTGTCATTATATTCTCAGCTCTTAGTTGCTATTGGACAAATATTTGTGTTGGTGAATGAATGAATGAATGAATGAATGATTTCCCCAGTCCTTGCCTAGAATTTGGCATAGCCTGAGCTAGCTCTGATGCTAGCTGGAAAGTACACAGAAAGGTAAGGATACATTTAACTTTAAACACATTTTTAAGATTAAATAACTGCATGAATCTAATCTGCAAATGGAAATGTAAGAACTACATCTTCAATAATTAACTATAACAGTCACCAAATATAAATATGAGCCCCACTTGTCTGCTGTCTCACCCACATGGGTAGATGTCATCCCCAACCCTCACCCCGGCCAGCATACTAGCCCTCCCAGAACCTTCATCTGGTGGCCAACAGACCAGCAGGGCCTGAGGAAGCAACATTCATTCTTGCAGGGCCTCTGGGTTCCCTTGAGCAGGGCACCTCAGTTCCCAGGAAGGAAGCATACTGGCTTTGGATAATGATTTATAGTCTCCCAAAGCTGTAACTGTAACTATTGCTGACCATGGAGGCTAAGGCAGCCAGAGATGAGAAGCAGTTTGTAGATTCTGAGTGTGAACTCACCAGAGCCAATTCTTCTAAGAGAGACCACCTTAGGTCTCCTAAAGGGCCTGCTTCCTGCGAAGTAAACACATTGTTAAAGCCCTCTTGTAATTGAGGAGCTGGCTCCCGGATCACAAATCCATCCCATAATTACCCTAGGATCCCTCTGAGAAAATGTCGACATAATTTCCTTTGTATGTGATTTCCAAAAGGACATGTGTCGTATCCAGTGTTCCCTAAACGTTCCCCATTGATTGTCTCAGTCTACAGTGTGTTGATTTTTCAGCCCGGTGAGTATAAGGTGAAGGAAACAATAACCAAATATAGAAAATATCGATCCGCAGCCATTGATTCAAGGCCCCACGGTGTGAAAAGATTAGTTACTTTTAAGAGAAGTAGCGAAGGTGACTTTCAACTACTTTCTATTGACTGCTAGCACAGACCAGATAAACCTTTCTGGTCAAAGCCATGCACTCCTCCGCAGAAGCCACGGCGAACAACTTTCTATTTCCTAGGCTTAAAAATGAAAAGCACTTGAGCCTGTGCTCCAAGCCAGGACCTCCAAGACACTAGGGAAGTATCTCTCACCAAGCGAACTCCATGCATCCTCAGCCCAAAACCTGGGCAGCACAGCCATCCCGTTCTTTCAAAAATATATAAACATACAATGTTTCAAATAACTTGTGGTGTTTGATTTAATGAGAAATCTAGTGTTTATTATGTCCTGGCAAGAGATCCAGGTGTGTGTGTGTGTGTGTGTGTGTGTGTGTGTGTGTGTGTGTGTGTGTGTATACAGATGTGTGTGCAGGGATACATGTTTGCCCTCAGATGACCCTCATTCCTTCCTTGACTCCTGAACGTCTTTTAAGTCTACGTACAATTATGATATCTTGACTTCATTCTCAGAGGGATGTCCTGTACCCCTCTGGAACCTCCCTGTGACTTTATTTAGGTTTCTTAGCAATCAGTTAATGAGAGTAAGCTCAAATCCCACCAAAATCCTATATGGTGTTACTGAAAACCAAGGAGCTCCAACTTTGCCTTGAGAAGCCCATCCTCCTACAGCCTACACCCTGGGTCTGTCTCCGTAACACCTCTCTTAACTTCCATGCCTAAATCTATACTAAAAGATTTTTCTTAAACCTTAACTCTACTTGATAATGATTATTCCTGAAATTTCTTTGCTGCACTGAAGTCATGAGTCCTTAGTTGAGGTCCCTAAGCTCTAGGAGAGCTTCTCAGAAGCTCTGTGTCTGCCCACTACCTCTACCACCTACAATGCTGACAACGGGGTCTTCTCATCCCTCCTCCTGGCTGGGTTTTCTACCTTCTCAGGCCAGATGGATGGAGCCTCCAGCAGAGCTAGTATTTTTCTCCCAGCCCAATAGAGAATGTGGGGGGATAACGTATTGTGTCTCTCTCCAACACATTAATGCCACAAAGAGAAATTATTTCCTCAATATATGTAAATCCAAAAGATTACAAAGTGTTTATAAAAGAATTTTCCTAACTCTCCTGTTGCAGGATATTTGATCCCATTGTGATCCCCAAGATTGAACTGTAAAAACCTGTTTGGACTGGTTGAGCCCTAGCACACACCTTTAATCCAAGAACTTTCTGTTTATTGTAAACAAGTGATTAAGGTGTGGTTCAGCCTTAGCACACACATTTAATCCAAGAGCTTTCTGTACACAGGATTTCGTAAAGTTAACCCTAATCCAAGAAGTAGAACAAGAAGCCATCTGACAGAGATTAAAGAGTAGGAAGGACTTTAGTTAAGGAGTACTTAAGACAGTGTGAAGAACTAGGACTCTTGGGCTTTCAGATTTAGCTTTGGGCTTTTAAACTCTTTAGCTTTTGAGCTCTTCAGCAGCCATTTGCCACATTTCTAATCCATACTGAGTAGACACTCAGTAAAAGTTTGAGGGTGGTTGGGGATAGATCTAGGACAACTTAGTGTAGTTAGCATGATCAAAACACACCATATTCCTGTATGAAAGTCTCAAAGATTTAATTAAAATATTGTGTGTGTGTGTTTTTTTTTTAAGCTAGGTGAATGAAAAACAAATGGCTCCTACTTCCCTAATAACTACTGCTGCCCTTCCCAGAGCAGTGCAGCTTCTAACAAATAAGAAATGGCTTCCATATTCTCACCCAGTCGCTTAGCCAGAGTCCGGACAAGCTTTGCTTCTGGTTTGAGAGAAAGCTGACCACAGAAAGGAAGGCCAGGGTCAGACTGAACCTTCACCGGAAGCTAGATCAGGATTCCAGCTTCTTTGTTCCAAGGTCAGTCTGTGTGCCACGGAAAACACTTAAAGCACCACAGCTCAGCTCTCCACATTCACATTCTGCACAAACATTCCGCATAGGTGAGAGCGACGAGCCCAACCCGACGCCTAATTAGCAACACCTGCATCAAGGCACGATTAGCATCTTGCTATTCAGTTACTGTTTGCATTGCAGGGTAAATGATTAGACCTGTCAGATTATGACAGGCCGGGCTTCATATTTTAGTTCATGTATAAATTCAAATGTCACTGTCTTAATAGCAAAAAAAAAAAAAAAAAAACTTAGACATGACAATGGCTATTTTTGAATTTTAGGTTCAGACTGCATTTGTCAGTGACAGGATTAGAGTTCACGTCCTAAGAAGCTGGGTAGTGTATTTCCACAAATGGGTATATCATTTTCATACTCACAAGAGCCCCTCCTCTCCTTGGTTGGCATTTCCTGGCTTACAATGGCCAGATACAAATTCTCAAGCTCTTAGCACACTCTGGCCTGTCCCCATGCTTCAGAATACCCAGCGTGCACGGGTGGCCAAGACAGACATGCTGATTTGGCAAAATTCACCTTCTGCTTCTACAGTGATGACTCCCAAGTCTCCAAGCTGCAGGGTCTTCCTCCATTAACAGCTCCGCCCTTCACTGTTCCAGACACACAGGGCACCTCACTGTAAGCAGCATTTACATTGTATTCCGACTTTTTAGCATGGTACCCGCCACGCTACACCTAATAGTTTGTGCTATTACGTTTGCCTTCAGATGTGTAAAGGATTGTGTCCGAGATGCTTCCAAGAATAGACCCAGCATGAGGAAGGACATGTGTACGTGCGTGTGCACATGCGACTGTGTACACGTGGAGGTAAGACTCGAGAAAAACTTGAGGAAACGTTGGTTCTCTTCTTCCACCATGTAAGTTCCAGGGATTGAACTCAGGTTGTGAGTGGTGGCGGCACGTGCCTTTAGCCAATGAGGCATCTTGCCAGCCCAAGAAGAGAACAACTTTTAAAAGTCTTTGCAGCTAGAATGGGACCTCAAAATACACTTCCCAAAAGGAATGAATTATCTGCTTCTCAAGAATATGACCAAACGGCACAAAGTATAGTCTATATTACCATGACATGCTGACGCTATAAAATTCTTAGTTCTATATAGTCATCCAACAGTATTAAAAATAAATGTACTTTGAAGTTAATGGTGTGAACATTATTAGCATTTAATCAAACTGCTTTCACAGTGCACCTATTCACCTTGGCTTCTCAGAAGCTAATGAAATAAATAGTGTCCCAAGTAATAAGGGAGGGACCTAGGTTGCCAACCTGCTCCTTTATCACACATCACTGGTGCCTCCATAACCTTGGGCAAGTCACTTCACTTCTGCCTGGATTTTCAGGTAGAGACAGGTGCAATTTTACACACACTGTGCTCATCAACATGCCCCCCCCCCCGAAAAAAAAATGTATTGAGAGCTTGCTAGAAGTGAAAGTAGTCCTAATTAAATGTGATATCTCTTCTCTCTTTCTCTCTCCCCCCTCCTTCCCCCTGTCTTCCCCATCCCCCTCCCTCACCCTTCTCTCTCTCTCTCTCTCTCTCTCTCTCTCTCTCTCTCTCTCTCTCTCTCTCTCTCTCTGTCTATACACACACACACACACACACACGCGCGCGCGCGGATAGACTTCAGCTACTGGAAATGTCAGCTAAAAGACCCAAAATAGGAAATACACAACCTACAAGTAGAACGTTGTGATAGGCAGATTTGGGCCCAGGGGTCCCACTCAAACTATGGCACCATCCAAGGACAATACACGCGGTAAACTTTAAACCCCTACCCAGATCTAGCCAATGGTCAGAACATTCTCCACAGTTGAGTGGAGAGTGGGATATGACTTTCTCACGTACTCTGGTGCCTCACATTTGACCATGTCCCCTGGAGGGGGAGACCTGGTGGCACTCAGAGGAAGGGCAGCAGGTTACCAAGAAGAGACTTGATACCCTATGAGCATATACAGGGGGAGGTAATCCCCCTCAGGAACAGTCATAGGGGAGGGGAATAAGGAGAAAATGGGAGAGAGGGAAGAATGGGAAGATACAAGGGATGGGATAACCATTGAGATGTACCAAGAATAAATTTAAAAAAAAAAAGAAAAAGAAAAAGAAATACACAAGCCTGGCGCAGGGGCGCACACCTGTAATCCCAGTACTTGGAGAGGCAGAAGCAGGTGGAGCTCTGTGAATTTGAGGCCAGCCTGGTCTACAGAGCAAGTCCAGGACAGCAAAGACTACACCGAGAAACCCTGTCTTGAAAAACCAAAACAAGAAAAAAAAATTCTAAAACTAAACCCACACTATGAATCTGAAGGAAAACACAGAGGAGTATATAGGAAGATCTGAGGGAGGACAGGGAAGGGGTAAACGATGCAATTCTATTATAATCTCGAAAGTAAAAGAAAATTTTGTTTTAAAAAAGAAACATGCAGTGGCTCCAAGGTGAAAAATCTGGAAAAGATTATAGCAGCAGTGGAGTAGAACACATGCACACACACACACACACACACACACACACACACACACACACACACACACACACACACCACTGAAAATAAAACTTAAAGTGAAATAACATGCAAAGGCAGTGAACTTCGGAAAGTATTCATTTCCAAACTGAATCTTACAGAAGGACAAATTTTAGGAAACTTAAGGGTTGAAAAGGGAAAGAGATAGAATGGGCCTCCTATAATGAACTGAGGAAGCTTTGCCTTTAATTCAGCAGAATAGGGTAGGTATCCAAGGAGACTCCGGGCCTGCCTTTGAGTTACCTTATTAGCAGTTGAAACAGCTGTTACTTTACAGTTGTCAATAAGAACACCTATGGAGACACAAGGCCCTAAGGTCCATTTATGTTAAGACATGGCACCAACTTTGATATCCTGTAGGGGTCGGCTAAAATGTGACTGACACTAAGTAGCAAGGGACTATGAATCAGTATGAAATGGCTTGACACTGGATGTCTGGGGAACCTCCAAGGTAAACAGTGGTGTAACACTTACACATAACTATCCCTAGCAGGATGCCGCTTTCATGTGGGTTCTGTATAAATCTGACCTCAGGGCCAGAGACCTGAGCCTTTTCCTCAGCAGTCTGCTTGTACATTTGTCTGTAGGCGTGTGCACCTTACTCCATGCAGCCAGTATGCCAGTTTGCAATTTGTGCCTACGCTTGCCTGTGTTCCGCTCTGTGTCCCGGTGTGCCTGAGTGCCTGTCTGCTTCCTCCTGGAGTGACTAAAGAATTTATTTATTTATTTATTTATTTATTTATTTATTTATTTATTGTATATGAGTGCGCTATCTGCAGAAGATGGCATCAGATCACATTACAGATGGTTGTGAGCCACCATGTGGTTGCTGGGAATTGAACTCAGGACCTCTGGAAGAGCAGGCAGTGCTCTTAACCACTGAGCCATCTCTCCAGGCCCTAAAGAATGTCTTACTCACTCCTGAGTCCGTCCTGCCCCCCTGTGACCTTCCTCCTTCCCTGGCACTGAAGCCTGGGGCTCATAAACATTCTGCAAAGAGCTTCTGCTACGGGAAAACTAGAGTGTTAGCCTAATTTCTGTTGTGAACAGCACAGTGCCACAGGCGAGGTAAGTTGTAAAGAAAAGAGATTAATTCGGCTCACAGTTGATTCAGCCTCAGGGAGCCCCATCTGGTAATGGGTATCTTGTTGGCAGAGTCCCAGGCAGCACTGGGGCTCCCATGGCAAGTGACAGGGAGTGTAGGAATGTGTACAGCTGCCTGGTCCCTCTTCTCTTACAAACAAAGAGGAGCTTGACTTCCGTGTCATCTGACCCCAGTCACTTGCCCCCCAAAATCCCCGCTAGGTATCGTCCATGGATAACAGGTTAAATTTCTAATTTCTAGATACAGCACAGGAGAGATGGGAATGTAACCTGAGTTGCACATAGGAGAAGCACAGAGAAGGGCAGCCCTGACGGAGTCTGTGTGGGCACCACCTTACGGTCTGTGTCATATGACTTTCCTGAAGCCAGTGAGCCTCAGAAAATGCCCGGCTTTCACAGTGACAGCAGCAGCCAATGAGGTCCAGGCCAGGAAAGCAGTCCTGTAGCAAGAGGGGGAAGAGAGTGACCTGGAGAATCCCAGGCAGGGACCTTTGTGCTAGGACCACTGAGGCAGGCAGCATGTGCCCTCTACTGGAGGACAGCATCAGCTTCACCAGGAAAGCCAAAGGAAACCAGTCCCACCCAGAGAGGACCAGAGGGCCTGTCCTTTTTTCTCATACCTTCCCTGTGTTTGAGAAAGAAGACAGAAAAGAAACAGGCAGAACCAGCACTGCAGAAGAATTTTCATCAGATATGAGGGTCAAGGTTTTTACTGCTCTAGACTGAACTAATAAGAGAAAGTGATGAGATCTGGCCAAAGTATGGTTTTGAGGGCAGAAAATGGGATTTAGAAGACTAGGGCTACTAAAAGCCAGTTTATGCCAGGCAGTGGTGCATACCTTTAATCCTAGCACTCAGGAGGCAGGTGGATCTCTGAGTTTGAGGCCAGCTTGGTCTACAGAGTGAGTTCCAGGACAGCCAGAAAACACACACACATACACACGCGCGCACACACACACACATACACACACACACACAGAGTCTCAAGAAACAAACAAAAAATAAAAATAAAAACAAAACAAAACCAGCTTCTGCCCTCAAATTATTCTGCCTCCGTATAATATAGCTACACACTTGGATGAAACAGAACTGCACAGTAGCCTGGCTTCAACTGCCAGCTTGGTTATCAGGTTTGCAGTGGAAAGCTGTTTCCAGACTGAAGTGTGCAATATGATTTGGGAGTTGAGGAGTTCCGGCCGACAATGGTCATACAGAAGACATCAGAGAGCCGATTAGGGAGTGTGGAGTGCACAGCACAGACTATGACAGGCACCAGGAAAGCCCTGTGCTGCTGAAGGATGCTTCATAGACAATGCAGGACCTGCGTTCACTGTGCCCAGAAACACAGGCACATCGATAGACAGACACAGCGTGACCTCTGCAGGTAGAAGGGATGGTATAAGGAAGGTAAGATCCTGACCATTAGGGTATTTATGTAAAGGAGCAAAGGAAACCTGCTTGGAAGAGTCAAAGGTCAGGGTTCAGAGGCTGTGACCTATCATCCAAAGGAACTTGGAACACATTACAGAGGCAATAAGAAAACACTGGGGCTTTTTTGCAATCACTTTTGAGAGGATGGTCAAAGTAAGGCTCAGAGAAAAAGCAGCATTGAGAAAAGAAAAATAATAATTCTTTTTCATAAGAACCAACTATCCAAACACATAGAGGGGCTTAAACACAAAAGCTGCATATTTACCCAGATTCCCAAGGTGATGTTCATCTGTCCAGAAAGAAAGGCAACAGCTTCCTCACACACACTGAGATATTCACAAGGGCTGTGGCGGCATACCTTCACAGTGTGGCAATTACAAGGTGGAAAACGGTTCGCAGGAAACACTTTGAGGCTTGCTGTTAGAAGGCTCACCCCAGTCTGAGTGACCTTGTTACTTTTCGTTTCCTCTGGTTGTCATATGTGACATGCTGGGCCATACAGGGGCAGGGGACGGTGTCTCTTTGCTTCTACAGGATCAAAGGCAGACTGAGGCCAATACACTGGACACAAGGCGGGGGGGGGGGGTGTCGGTGTGGGTCAATCAGCCGCTCAAAGGCATATCACAGAGCAGCAAGGGTGTCACGCAGATGATATCAGCCCCACCAGCTCTTCTCACAAGCTGATGTTCCCTTTCTGATAAATGCCAGTTAATTAATCCAGCTGTGGGTGTGTTCTGGAGTTACCATCCACAAGACAAATGATACAATTCAATTATTCTTAATTAGGTAGTGCTTATCTAGGGAAGGGTCTTCCTGCAAGATCCACCCCACCCCCACCCCTCTACCTGGTATCTCAGTGTCACTGTCAGCGCATCTGGCTTCTTCACTGCAAATTCCGAAACATGGTTTATTCCTCATTTATTACATCTGGGGGTCCATCCTACACTTAGAAGGCACAATTGGTACCCCATTATTATGTCCTTAATATGGACACAGAAAGAATAAAGTGACGATAAAAAAAATTATGCAACTGGGTATTGCTCTGCTTCAGTCATTCAAGGCTTCCTGTTGTTTCTGCTCCCTGGCTGCACACACACACACACACACACACACACACACACACACACACACGGAAGGAAGGAAGCACTCTCAAAGCCATGACGGTGTTCCATCTTCATCCATTTCCCCATACTCCTGGATTTTCACCTAAGCTGATTCGATAGTGCTTTATTTAAAAGTATCCTATGGTGACACTGTGACAGAAGGGAACCCCTCTCCAACTGGATTGTGGACTGGGAAACTGAAAGGAAAGTACGAGTGACTAAACTTTATCATCTCACCTTTTTTTTGCTGTTATCTTTGGAGTTTTGGAGACAGGGTCTCACTATAAAGCCCACATTAACCCCTGCTCTGCCATCTGAGTGCTGGAAGACAGACAGTGCACTGCTGGGACAGCTGGCTCCGTCTTAACAGTCATACCATCTTACTGACTCTCCAGTGCTCTTCTCAGCTGGCAGATCTGAAGGTTCACATCCACGGTGCACCACTACCAGGCCTGCTCCACTAGTCCATGAGCCCCTTCAATGTCATCACACGTCACTCTCAATATGGCACCTTCTGCCCTATCTCCCCTCTCTGCTTTCACAATGTACTCTCCTTCTCCCTTCCCCCCTCTTCGCTCTCTCCTCACACACTGCTTCCTCCTCAGCACCTATGTTTACCAGGGCCAAGGCACTTTCTGTCCCCCTCCCTGCCTCTCCTCTCCCCTTCCCCCGATTTCTTTTTTAGATTGTCAGTTGGGTTTGCTTGTTTTTCAAAGCCCTGCTATTATGTTTTGTTTGTGAGCTCTTGCTATGTAACTTAGGTGGGTTTCTAACTGGTTCTTCTGCCTCTGCCCCCACCCCTACCCCCAACCCCAACCCCACCCTCCGGGTGCTGAGATTATAGGTTCAGTATGGTTTGTTTGGTTGGTTGGTTTGGTTTGGTTGATTTTTTTGGTTTTTCGAGGCAGGGTTTCTCTGTGTAGCCTTGGCTGTCCTGGACTTGCTTTATAGACCAGGCTGGCCTCGAACTCACTGTGATCTGTGAAGCTTCTGCCTTCAGTCTGGATTTTAAACGAGGGTCTCTGGAGTTTCCTGAAGGCTTTGTTGAGTAGTGTGGAGCAGCGGTGCTTGGGCAGATACAGCAGAGGCAGAGACTGAAGAGACAGTTGTCAGACTAGGTGAGATTAACCTATTAAAACTGCAATTTAGGGTTAGGGCTGGACAGATGGCTGAGTAAATTATATACATGCTGCTCTTGCAGAGGACCTGGGTTCAGTTCCCGTACCTGACATCTTTTTTTTTTTTTTTTTTTTTTAGGTATCAGCACAGATGTGACCTAACATTCACAACAGGAGTGCCAAGTACACGCTATCTAGCTCTGGACACACCTGTTTAATGGCACTTGTGCTGGGTGACTCCCGTGTGCCCTCTATCCCGCTCCACCCTCCACCAAACTCCTCACCAAGTGTGAGGTCTGGGATCCAACAGCAAGGACTCCATCATAGGCTCCTGCCAGGGTCCTCCTTGCTACTGGTGGCTGTTGCCTAGGTTCTGGACTCTTCCTCAGAGTAGGTTTTAAAGGGGGGAGGGGGCTGGATAATGGCTTCCCACTGCTGTGGAAAGCACCAGGGCTTTCCAAGATCCTGTGCTCCTGTCTCCTTAAACCCCATTTGCAAATACTTGATTCATTAGGCGACCCATTCCAGTAACCCCGCCCCCATCACCCGGACATCTTCCACTCTTGCCAAGGTTCTTGTCCCACATCCAGCACAAAGCTAACCTGAGCTATGATCTCCAGGCAATTCCGCTCACACAGTACGTTCAGGAAACTCCTGCTTTTTCAGATTCCATGTTCCTCACACCCTTCCCTTTTTGCAATGGGAGGTATTTGTGTCCATCGGATGCTGCTATGGCCAGTTAGCCTCTGCACCATTTCCAAGTGTCTTATTCTGTAATTCTTCCCAGAAAGGGGCTATCACTGTTGCTGACCTGGCCTCGGTCCTCAGTTTCTCCTATACTCCCAGTCTTATTGGATATGCTATGGTTCGTTAATGCCAGCACTGTCACAATGAAATTCAGTACTCCAGACACTGGATATGCCGCCCAAGTATGGTCTGTTCTTTCTAAATGACCACAATGCTTAGCAAAACACAGGTGAGTACTGTAAAGCAAGGTACAAGAAGTCATCTTCAGTCACTACCTGAAGTAAGCCTCCATGCCCAGCCTCCATCTTCCCGGCCTTATAGTTTGAGCATTAGTCTCCCTTAACTGTCCTCCAAGCACATGAAAGGTCCCCACAGGTATTTGAGAACAGGGTGTTTGCTCTCTTCTGCTTTGGTCTCCTGGTGTCCTTGATGACAATGATGTTCAGATGCTTACCGTGGTATTGTCACTCCTCGTCCGAAGGAATTGTCTACCTCCCTTAACTTAGCAGTGGTGCCTCAGGAAAAAAACAAAAAAACAAAAAACAAAAACAAAAACAAAAAAACAATAAACTGATTTATGTGTGAGACAGATGGGCACATGTATGTTTGTTCATCTATGTGGGTGTAGACATATATGACATGTGTAGAGGTCAGAGGAGAAACTACTGATGTCACCTTTCCATCTTGAGACAGAGTCTCTTCACCACTGAGTAAGCCAGGCTGCCTGAACCTGGACAAGCAGCACTTCTCAATTTTCCTAATGCTGCGACCCTTTAATACAATTCCTTAGGTTGTGCCGAGCCCCAGCCATAAAGTTATTTGGTTGCTACTTCCTAACTGTAATTTTGCCACCGTTATGAATCGTGTTTCCCAAACCCCTGTGAAAGTCTTGGAAGGTCACGGCCCCCAGATTGAGAACCACTGCTCTAGAGCTTCTCCTACGTACACTTGCCACAATGTGAGTTTGGGTTACAGACCCTTGCAGTGCTGCATCTGGCTTTAGTGGTTTTCTGAGGGGCTGAACACAGTCATCAAGCTTGTGTGGCAAGCTCTTTTTACCCACCGAGCCATCTCCTTAGCCCAAAACACAGGAAATGTAAGAGTTTACAGCTCGGCAGCTACATAGAGTAGGCTGCCCTCCTGTCTTTCTGTGACTAATTCTTTTGGTTCAGTCCAGCACAAGAGGCACCGCAGAGTAGTGGGGGAGCACCAGCGCTGGTGCTAAATGACCAAGAAAAGCCACAGATCCGTCAAACACTGCTTCTGCTTCTAAATAGTGGAGCAAAAGAACTACACTTAAAAAAAAAAAATTCACACCATGGCTCAGTGGTTAAGAGCACTACCTGCTCTTCCAGAGGTCCTGCGTTCAATTCTCAGCAACCACATGGTGGCTCACTACCATCTATAATGTAATCTGATACCCTGTTCTGCAGATAAAGTACTCATACGTCGTAATAAATAAAAATAAATAAATAAATAAATAAATCTTTTAAAAAAAAGAGAGAGAAGTGATTTTAAAAAAATTCACACTGGTAATGTCCAGCATTTTAAAATCTACAGACCTCTCCGTGTCTCTCCTCCCCTCCCCCTCTCCTCCTCTCCTCCCTTCCCTTACTCACTCTGTATTCTCCAACTTTGCTGGGAACCGGTTTCCATGCATAGGCTGGGAAGGACTTTTCAGTCAGCTGGTGATGAGGAGAAACAGAGCTGCCACCTTCAGGCCCCGTCCTGTCCCAGCTTTGCATCCCACACCCAACCCTTGCGCTCCAGCCCCTCTGAAGGCCACATCTCTAGAGGAAGCAACAAGACAGAGAGGTATGAGGGGGCTTCTCCCATTTCCCAGCAAATCCCAAACTGTCCACCCATACCAGCTCTTCCCCACAACTAGTTAAAGTCTTCCAGATCCTCCAACTCTCAGCTTCCAGAAGCTCCCTTACAACCGGCACAGCCCTCTTCCTATACTAGGTCCCTGTCACCTTCCTGGTGTCCATTTCCAGGGCTAGAGGAATGCATTTTCTCTACTCCCCTCAGTCCTGCCAAGCAACTGGCAAGAGACAAGTCGGATTTTGTTGTAAATTCTTATTTCATTTATGTGGAGGCCTTCGTGTGAGAAGAATATAGACATGAATAGCAGAAAGACAAGAGTTTCTGTGGTATTTCAAGAATGGTAAATCGTGGAAAGGTAAAAATGAAGAAAATAATGACAGTAGTAGGACTCCCCATATCTATTCTTCACGGCCATCTCTAGGTTGAGTCTAAAATCGTTTCGGATAACTAAGACAGGAAGTGTAGTTTTCCCCAGTTCCATAATTTACCCACAAATGCAATTCTTTATAATCGAGTATTATTCCATTCTGTGCACATCTCACAGTTCCTTACCCACTCACCAGCTGATGGGTATCTAGGTTGGTTCCCTTTCCCAGCTGCTGTGAACAGAGTAGCCGTGCCACAACGACAAATGTTCTATTTCCTCCTGAACATGTGGATGCCAGCTTTAAGCCTTCAGCTTTGTGTGTGTGTGTGTGTGTGTGTGTGTGTGTGTGTGTGTGTGTGTGTGTGTGAAAGCCAGGAAGCTAGAAATAGGCCATTGGTGGAAAGGCACAGTGAAATACTAGTAGAAAGGGTAAAACTGGGAAAGGAGGGCTCAGACAGATCACGGAGTGATGGGGATTGGGAAACGAGAGGCCAGAAAAAGGCTTAATCAAAACGAAGTGTGGCCGGGCGGTGGTGGCGCACGCCTTTAATCCCAGCACTCGGGAGGCAGAGGCAGGCAGATCGCTGTGAGTTTGAGGCCAGCCTGGTCTTCAAAGTGAGTCCAGGATAGCCAAGGCTACACAGAGAGACCCTGTCTCGAAAAACTAAAAAACGAAAACCAAACCAAAAAACACACACAAAATGAAGTGTGGATGAAGAAGCTACTTTGCAACGTATGAGCTTGATGTCTAAATAAAATATAGAAGAAGAAATAGCAGAACATGTCATATGAAAGAACAACTTTTTGGGATACTGGAATCTAAGGGTTTACGTATGGATGGGGACAGTGGGGTGAGGGAAGTGAGGGGTAGGGAGTGGATTAGCCAAACCTAAGAGTGTATGGAGAAGCCTTATGAACTCATTAGTTTGAAAGCTAAGTAATATGTGGATATATAAATTTTAGTAAGTTTGAGCAAAAGCGTTCCACCTTGTTGCAGGATATTTGATCCCACTGTAAACCCCAAGACTGTGAGCTGTAAAAACCTGTTTATTGTAAACAGGTGATTATGGTGTGGCTCAGTCAACCCTAACACACATCTTTAATCCAAGAGATTTGTTTATTGTAAACAGGTAGTTATGGTGCGGTTCATACAGTCCCTACACAGACCTTTCTGTTTATTGTAAACAGGTAATTATGGTGTGGCTCAGCCCTCGCACACACATTTAACCCAAGAGCTTTCTGTACACAGGGTTTAATAAAGTTAACCCTAGGTCAAGAGGCAGAGCAAGAAACCAGCTGGCACGGATTAAGTAGGAAGGAGGGACTTTGAGAGAAGGGTATTTAAGACAGTGTGGAAAAGGAGCTCTTCAGCTCTTGGTGTTTGGCTCTTTCATCTTGGGCTGTCTGGTGAGCTAGCAGGCCTTTTCCTCCTGGGTCATCAGCTGAGCTGGCAAGTTTTTGGCCCTGGGCTTTTGGCTTTTTCTTTCTGGACATGAGCTGAGCAGGAAAGCCAGCTGGGTGCTTTTTCTGCCTCTCTGAGCTAGCAAGTTTTCACCCCAGCTCTGGCTCCTGAGTCTTCATTGGTAAAAATAGAACAATTTGGGATTTTAATTCATTCTAACACCACCCACATAGTGAGCCTGGCTGCTCCCAGAAAACGAGTAATTAAAAAAAAAAAAAAAAAAAAAATCTCAGGGCCAGGCACAGACTGTCAGGGAGGCCCCAGAAACACCCACTCAATCCAGTGCTGGCTATTGCCACTGCTTTTGGCTGTCCACCATAACTATAAGGTAAGACCTTATTTCTGAAGACATCGCAGAATTTGGTTGCAGAACAGAGAAAAGTCAATCCTGAACTGACCAGGTTGCTCTCTTCTCACCAGTTAATGTTCATAGTGGTGAAAGGCACTATGTATCATTCTTTAGGGGGAAAAAAAAAAAACAAAAACAAAAACAAAAAGCAATGAGCTCATTCAGTGCCAGCCCTGCATGTTACAACACTGACCCATCTGGCAAGATGTGCGTCCGGTACAACAGTGGCAAGACTTTTCGGGGGAAACCAGCCACTCTCTTCGACTTGAGCTCTGCTTTACAGCAAGGAATTCATGCCTCATACTGTAAACATGGTCAAGCCCTTACACTGTGACACTCCAGAAAACTGGGGACTGACCTTTGCCATGTATGACAGCTTAGATCATAACATTAATAGACTTGCTAAAACAGAATCAGTCACTGGCACAGTGAGGGTGCTCTTCTCTAGACCTGGCATTTAGCATTCCCTTAAAATTACAGAACTTGCCAACAAAATAAAATACAGTGTGTGCCCACCCAGCAGCTACTCCAAAGCCCAGCTTACTGCCCTAGTACCATAATCCAGAGCTCATGTTCCGGTTGCTCTGAGTGCTCATCCCTCTTTTTAAGGGAAAGACATTTTTAAATCTAGGGGCAAACCTTCAAGGCCTTAAGCCAGTCAGGTGTGCTTCATTCCCTTTGTGAAGGGTTGCTTTAGAAAAAAAAAAAAAAATGCTGTAACTGGGGGAGCAAGTAAAACCTCCCTGTAATTGTCATCTGCCACCTGGAGCATCTGCTGTCACACTGGCAAGGGAGCGAAGGTGCTGAGGCTCTTGACACTTTCCAGTTGCTGACTTACCCAATTCGAGCACTATCCCCTCAGAGACTAAGTTACCAAGCAGCCCAACCCAAAGGTTTTAAAACTGCTGTTTTCATTTATTGTTTCCTCTGATGCAGAAGACTGAGCACCTAATTTTCTTACTACTGTACGTATCCTTGTGGTATACATGTTTGCACATTTGCAGAGCAAAAGGCTCATGTTGCATTTCTTTCTCTACCATGCCACACTGTTTTGAGACAAGAGTCTCATTGTGTAGCCCTGGCTGGCTGGAAACTACATAGACCAGGCTGGCATCAAAGTCACAGAGACCCCACCTGCTTCTGTCTCCCAAGTCCTGGAATTAAAAGTGTGCCACCACACCCAGGCTTTTAAGGTAATCTCTCTGAACCCAGAGTTCACTGGCTACACGAGCTGGCCAGCAAGTCGAGGGTCTATCTGTAACCTTCACCAGCACCGGCTTATAGGTGCGCATCGGCATGCATGGCTCTTAGGTGCTGGGGATCTGGATTCAGAAACAGAATTCAGGTTCTCTGCAAGAGCTAAGTGTTCCTAACAGTTGAGCCATCTGTCCAACCCATAAAATGGTTTTTTCCTGGTAAAATAATTGAGACAAATGAGAAAATCCAACATTTATTGAGTACATATTTAGTAAAAACAACACAGTTTCTCAAGAAACACCTGAGCTTAACCCCTCCAGGACAGAATAAGGCATCTTCCAATACTGGTAAGCTAGATCCCAAAATCTATCATTTTATACTCCCATTTAAAAAATTTCAAGATACAAAAGTAACTGAAAGATATTCACATTATTATAAAACCCAGATATTTTAAGGTGAAAGCAGTTTTGAGGCAGTGATGTGTACACACCGTGTCTCACCACGACACCTTCCTGCAGTTTCAGACAACCGTACTCATCAGCACAGTGAGCGGCCCAAGCAAAATGCTTGGCGGCAGTGAGCCCCTGCAACCTTTTCCAGGTTCTGATTTCCGTCTCACAGACCTTCTGATAGAGCGCTCACCAGTTATCCGACACAGCACATAAGTACCAACGGTGACTCACTTAATGAAGGCATGTTCTGCTGAAGAAGGGACACAGGCTACAGCACTGCCACAAGCTACGGATTATTTTATAACATTTCAGTATTCCCTGAAGAGATTTTTTTTTTTTATACAAAAGTTAGAAACAGCTACTATAGTAAAATAAAATAAAAATATTTTTTAAAAAATTAAAGAATCCACCTGTAACAGTTCAAATGGACTGATATTGAACTATCAGTGAGACAATTTACTTTTGAATGGCATACAGGTTGTCACAGTCTCTTAATGAGCTTCTAGAAGGGCCGCCATGGTGGGCTGTGTGAGAACATTGCCCTTGTAGCCCAACTGCATATATAACCTACACAGCCAAAAGCTCCGGCTGCTTCTCCAGTCTGATGGTGAAATGTCTGGTACTCACAAATTCCCTACAGAGCTCCTGATTGTTTGAAACATAAATTTCTAGAAAACTCTAAGGAAATCCCAGGAGATGCTTGTAATCATTAGCTGGGATGAGGTGACAAGTTTTCAAAAGTAACCCTGACATGATCTGTAGGCAACTGTAGATTGCCGAGGCCAATATGCTATGGTGTGTTTTCCTTATGGTATCTCTAATTACTAGATATTTGAGTAACATATACTTTTAGAGTTCTGGTTTGACTGAGGTTTGTTTGTTGGTTTGTTGTTGTTGTTTGTCTTTCCTTTTTGAGACAAAATCTCAACAAAGACCATACTGGCCTTGAAGGTACCTCAGTCCCCCAAATACTGGGTACAGGACAAATGCCACCATGCCCAGTTTTAATCCTTATGACAACTTTTAGACATCTGTCTTAAGTTTATGTAACTCAGGGTTTTTTTTTTTTTTTTTCTCTTTAAATCTAGTTTTATCTTCAATGAATTTAAAAAACAACAAACATCAAGAAACAAGTTAGCCAGGCTTTAGAAAAAAAGGCGGCTGCTTTGGCAATGTAGAAAAGATGGCTACTGCAACAGTGGTCACCTTAGTCTACCTCCATTAATATAGAAATGCAGTAAGGCAGTTAGTACATTAAGACACTTGCAATTATACTTAGTAAATAGATAACTGGCCCCATACATGACATATTGCACACTCTATTTTTCTTCTCTACTTCAAGAAACCAAAAACAGTATTTAAAAAGACAGCTCACCGGTCTTTCTAAAAACATCTCAGAGGTTGACTGTACCTGTAGTATTTATTACAATACATGCAACAGAAAAGGAGAGAGAGAGTGTGTGTGTGTGTGTGTTGTGTGTGTTAGTCGAGGACCCCCGTGTGGTGCTGGGAACAAGTGGCGACTGTCCTGACAATGACTATCCACTCAAGTTTTGCTTTTAATGTCCCTACCATCTCCTGTCCTCCTGAGTCCACTCACATCAGTTCACCTGAAAGTGTCCCCACTGAGGAATAAGAACATGTGACCACTGTTCCAGCCACCATTCTAGGCAAGGAAGTGATCCCCACATGGCCTCCTATTAGCAGGGCTAGGGTGGAAACCGCCACAAGAGACTTACACATGATAAAGAGTTCCCTTCACACAGACCTCCCCTGGCTAAAGGGCATTGAAATGGAAGGTATGTGTATTTCCACAGATCCTAGCTCACAAAATGGGCCCCGGGGGGGGGGGGGGGGGGGGGGGCAGGGGGAACTCTTGGACAACTACTACTAAATGACCAGGTGGCCAAAAAACATGCCTGATATCAATAAATGAAACGAAGCTGGCTCTGCAGCAGGTGTAAGGCCAGCACGGGCCTAGGCAAGGAGACCCCGTGTTTCCACACACTTTCCTCCACTTCCACTCCTCCATTTCCCATCATTCCATCTTTCTTTCCTCTTACTCAGCCTTTCATCTTTTACCCCTCTTTCCTTTCCTTCTTTCCTGACTATTCATTTGCACCGTCCTTTTCTTCTCTACTTTCTCTTCCTTAAAATCTGTCCCTTCCACATACCATCAGCAAATCTACACTGGAGGAGTAAGTCAAAAAGCACTCAGCCCCAGGAGCAGACGCTCAGCAAAACCGGACTCTGTCGACACTGGCGGCTGAGGAGCTACAGACGTTCCTCCCTTGCCCCTCCAAGGGCTCACTTCTTAGGTACTAGGTACAGCCAGCAGGCCTCACAAGCCCAAGGAGAAAATCTAGGCTCAGTTCCCAATCTGCTCTCGTCATTACACTAATATCTGTTAAAGGCAAGTGAGAGCCGTGAGTCAGCAGTGTCCAAGACAATCAATGGCTCAGCTCGTTAGCTCTTCATATAGAAAAAGTTACATTTCCTTAAATTTTATTTTCTAGAGGTTTTCCAAATTCTTTTCATACAAGTGAAGTCTGAATGCATTTTAAGGTCCTTCCTCTAAACCACCTCAACCAATCACATTGAAGCCCATGGGGTTTGAGAGTCTCCAGCCAATGAGAAAACAGCAGCTTAAGAAACTTTCTCATGAATTCTCCTCTTGCCAATCATCCCAAGTGCTTCCTTCCTCTACCTCATAATGGCACTTACAATTTAGCAATTGTACCAATACTGTGACATCCTAGCTTTAAAGTTGGCAAAACTAATCCCAGTGCTTCTTGAACTAGCTGACATCAAACCCTTCTGAGAAACTCATTACCAACAGAATTCTCATGTCACATGTGCATCTGAGACAAGCGGAGAAATCTGCTTGAGGACTGGCTATGACATCAACCCAGAAGGCCAGCTGTCACTTGTGCTAGGTATGATGCAGTCACTGAAGCACTCACTGCAGTGACATAAGATGATGTCTGACACTTTAATGTAAGGAAAGGGAATGAATAAAGTAGGCGTGGCAAGATACCAACAGTTAATTAATATGAACAGTGAGTGCCACTGCATGAGGCTCTGACTCCTTGTCATCCCCGCCCCCTCCCCCCAACAGGGCTGCTCCTTGAGCACACTAAGCAAGCACTCTTACTATGGAGCTATAGCCCTAGTCCACTTACATGTAATTTCTACTCTCTTCACTTTAACGTTTCTTGAGGACCCCTTCCTAGATGTGTTATACACAAGATAGCTGTTTGAGGACGCTCCCTCAGAGTATCAGGCAGACTTCAAAGGCTAGGGTTCTTGTCTTCCCGCCTTGACACAGTTCACACATTCTTACTCCACCATGGCGCCCTGTCAGGGGTCTGGCTGCTGCTCTCTCAGCCCACCTGTTCTGAGGGGACCGTGCTGGCTGACAAGCCCTCTTCTGGGCACAGGGAACACATACTTATAATGGCCCTTTAACCCTCCTCAGTCTGTCCCTGACTGAACTGCAGACGTCAGGACAACTGCAGTGGTCACTTCTTCTGAAGATTCCTACAGAAGATACTGGATCTTCACAGCTGCTAGTGCTCCTTCATAATTTCCCTTTCTCTGTGTAAGCATTAAACATCCCAGAGAAAAAGAAGATAATCGGGAGGCATGGGTAGGTTGAGACGTGGGCCTCAGCACGGCGCATGCTGCTACTCAGACCATGTCAGGGGTCAAGGAGTAAAGTCTCTCATCTTGAGATTTTAAAAAGGAAACTGTCTGTAGTGACGTTCAAAACAGAAAATATGCACATTACCCAAATCAAAACAACTTTTTCTACAGCTAGATATAAAAATCCTCTTACTCCTAACCACCCGCCACAGCCATCTACTCTAAAGCGAGGCTCCGCAGCTGCCTCTTCAAAAGGATCCTGGACTGTACTCTGAGGTAGAAGGAAAGTCTAAATGGACCACTTTTAATCTCACAGGCTTATCCATTTGGTCCGTTGCATTTTTTCCCACCATCCTGTTAGTGTTGCGATTAAAGTTCTCACTTTATTATGGCATAATGCATTTTGCTTCCAGAATACCCAGTAAAGCTGAAATTTTTCACTTAAAGTGATTTTTTAAAAAAACATCTCCAAATATCTTAGAGCTTAAGTTTGGCAAGACAGTTTAATACATACAAAATGAAAACACTTCATTCTTTCTCAACACACACATGCACACACACACGCACGCATGCACGCACGCGCACACTCCCTCACACATCCACTTTTATCATACACAAATGCTTCCTTATGTTTTCGCTGTTTTCTCTTTTCTCATACAGCTAATTTTTAAATGTGCAGCTTACTTAAAATCTACAAATAATCTTTAACATGATTGTCACAACATATTGCAGAGCAGAGATGAAATGTATGCGGTACATAGATTGTCAATGGTTACATTGGTTATATCACATTTCATAAGAAACAGAACTCTCTCGCTCCTGTAAACTGTTTCTCACACTTTAAAGTGAGGTTAGTGCTGACAGAATTATTGCTACACTCACAGCTTGAATGTCTCATTGTGTCTGAGGTACATTTCCTCCAACATCCCCTGACTGTTCTTACAGAGCTCCACAGGCCACAGTGCGCGATGTTTTCATTAACACTGGAATGACACCAAGTCATGTTACAAAATATCAGAGATCAAAACAGTCTTCTTACTGGAGCCCAAGAGTTTAACTTATTCTTCATGACTTGAATATACTGCTCTTTAATTTCTTCAGAAGAGGATTATTCTGGAGACAGGAATGCCTTCCTAAATCCTTCATGTCAACTCTGATGCTTCACGGTTTCTTCCATTTAGCTCAGCGGTCACGAAGATTCACCTTTCCTTTGGTGGGGTGTCATAGCGGTTTCTTATGCTTTTCGTCAACTGCTTGATAAATATTTTGTAAGTTTTTCCACAGTATGTGTGAACTGTCTTCTGTAATTCCAGTTCTAAAGGTTTTAATAAGGAACGGACGGAATCATCCTCAAGAGAACACTAGAGAAGAAATACAACAGGCAACAATACATACAAAAGTTTAACTTTTGTTCTTCAATCAGTAAGACATTAACAACTTCCATTTACTATTTCATGTGAAGTACACTCTCAGCCAACGTTCTTCAGTGAACTAAACCCTGCTACCAGAGAAGGGAAGAGTCTGCGGACAGGGAACCCCACAGAGGAGCGGTGGAAGGACATCGCAGGCCAAGGGAAGAAAGGACGCAGAGAAACACCAAACACTGGTGATGCACGCCTTTAATGCCCGCACTTGGGAGGCAGAGGCAGGTGGGTCTCTGTGAGTTTGAGGCCAGCCTGGTCTACATGGGAATTTTGACGACAGCCAGGGCCACACAGAGAAACCCTGTCTCAAAAC
The DNA here is from genome assembly GCF_903995435.1 of Acomys russatus. Classification (NCBI taxonomy): domain Eukaryota; kingdom Metazoa; phylum Chordata; class Mammalia; order Rodentia; family Muridae; genus Acomys; species Acomys russatus. The sequence continues at coordinate 55,302,097 of NC_067153.1, forward strand.
AAACAAACAAAAGAAATAGAGAAACTGGCATAAAATGACTTAATCTCGTTAAAAGCATCTGGGAGAAACTAGTAAAAGCTAGACTCATTTAAAGAAAATGGGGCAGGCAATTTCTCCATGCACTCCATCTCCTGAATGCTACTCGGTGACAATGCTGATGTCAACTTAGATATGACCACAACAGCCACAGGGCAGGAGTGAAATGACTCACTTCCCAAAGACACGCAGATGCTATGTGCCTCCCGGAGAGCAATGTTGGACTGGACCGTCAATCGTGGTGATACGAGGAGGTGGGGCTTAGGAGGTGCGGTCTAGCAGAAGGGAGAGAAACCACTGGGGACGTCCCTTAGAAGTGGACACAGGACGATACCCATTCCTAGCCCTTTTCTTGCTTCCTCTGCTGTCTGTTCCCACCAAGACACAATGTTTTACAATAGGCAATGGGACCAAATGACTTTGAACTGTGAGCAAAAAACAACTTTCCCTACACATGAACTGACAAATCTCAGGCTTTCTTACTATAATGGAAAGCTTGTTGACATACTACACAAAAGGATCCTAGGAAAAACACATATGAGAACCAGGAAACACCACATGCTCTTTACAGGGCTCTTACAGCATGTGACTGTCTATAAAGTAAGCCAGCACACCAAGGCAAGACACCAAAGCTCCAATCAAGCGGGACTGAAGTGGCAGTGGCCTCCCTGCTGCCTTAGCTTCAGCAGGGCCACAAGGTGCTGTGCACACTGATGGGGAGAAGTCAGTGGGCAGCAACTAGCAGAGAGTTATCAATAGCTAAACTGCTGAGCTAAGTGCTGACGCTCAGCACTAAATGAGCCATGTCTGTCACCCCAGCCAAAGCTCAGAGAACATCACAAGAGGAGGGTTAGGGGGATGGTAAGATCTGGAGTGTTGATGAACACTGTCCTCAAGCTGTACCACAAACTCTCAGAAGCTTTGCTTAGCTGCATAAGACCAGGCAAGTGTAGGGCAGAGCGACAGTGTTGTGGAGGGGATAGACTCAGGAGGTGGCACCCCTCCTTAAGGAGGCAGGAGGCAATTAATGGGTGCTAGCTGTGAGAGAGACATGTTCTTCAGCGGTGTACCCAACCGGCACAGTGGAAGGTGGAAGGGAGGAAGAGAGAGGGGGAGGAAAAAAGAGGCAGGGGAGGACATGAAGCTAGAGACTGCCTGGGCAGAGGCGAGCATCAGAAGGAAGAAGACATGAGAGGTGCTGAAGATAGTAAAAGTGCATGTGTGAAAATATAATATAGGCTAACAAAACATTAGCAGTTTTTTAAAGGTAAGCTAACAGTGACGTGGAATGAGAAAAGGATGGCGATCCTATCTTCTTTCAGTAAGTCATGCGTTTAAACAAAAAGAAAAAGACATCCAAGCTCCATCCTAAGAAGTGGGCAGCGAGTCTGAAAGGGAAACTGTGCCTGTGCTCATGTGTCCTAGCTTTACCACTTAGAGGCTGTAAGGGCTGGTCTTAGACTCACGCAGAGAAGCACCTCTTAGCGTTACAATAAAGGACCCGCTGAGGGCAGCAAGTGGTGGCATCTTCCAAGGATGGCGAAAATAGAACTTCATCCGTGTGTTCCCCCACTACCTCCACCCCCATGTATCCTTCTGGAGAACCGTGACTAGTACAGAAGAAGCAAAACAATGCATGTGCTGCCCAGCTGGAGCCCATCAAAGAGGAGAAAGCACCTCTGGCTGACCGCTGCCTTCAGAGCTGCTCAAGGAAAGAGTAAAATAAACCTGGAATTTCGCTGAAGCGGGAAATAAAGAGATGGTCTGAAAAACGATGAGGGTGTTTCAAGAGTGTACACGCAGCCCAAGAGGTGCCCAATGGCCAAATCCGAAACACCATCAGCATCCACACAACTTGAAGGAAATATAGTCAGGGAGGGATAAGTACTCCAAAGTCCACAGTGGCTGTACATACACCACTAAGTGGGTACAGAGCTGGGCCCCAGACGTGACCTGTGGACACAGTATCACAACTACGGAAGAGAACTACACAGCTGTCAGCTATCAGGAAGCACTGGTAAGATAGTCACTAACCGAGATTAGGAACACTTGGCAAATACACAGGAGTTTACAATCTGCATACCACTTAGTAAGGAAACACCCTCATCTACTAGAAAACTGCAGATTTTAGGGTCAAGAGGATAATATTTACAATTCGCATTCGGAAGTGCACTGAGAGAGAACCCATAACAAACCACAGAGCCAGATCTTGGGAGCTGTGACTTTACAATAAAGGATAAGGAAATTCTTTACACTATATTTGCAAACTCTCCATGATAGCATAGATTTTAAGTAAAAACTTTGGGGGAGCAAACCTTACATTTCTTAGTGCTTCATAGATCGCTCTGAATGCTGGCTGCTTGTCATCATGGTAGACACCCCTGTTCCCATGAAGGATAAAGACCCCTTCCTCTTCAGCCTCTCGGCAGTTGCTTCCATATATACAGTGATCTGGTCGGTAATTCCATTGACACGGAAAAACAAAAAGGCTTTCTAGAATGAAGAAAGTTCAACAACAGTAAAGTGATAAAGTACACAATGATTCTGGGGAATTAACATGCGTAAACATTTTAGCTTAAAAAATTGTGCTTGGTATTTATATTTCTCCCCATCAAATCAATATTCAAGTCTTATTCTGCCTCAGATAAAAATATTGACAACCATTAATATAAGCAAAAATCAAACAAATTTGTTTTTTATGGTTTCAAGGATTGAACTGAGAGCACTGAATATGCTAAGCAAGCACTCTGCCAGTGAGCTATCCGTAGTACATTGTTTCTTAGTTTCTGATTTTAAATCTGTGATTGTTTTTACAAATGCAAGAATTAAAAGGAATTTAGATGATTACCTGGATTATGAAAAAACATGATATTTAGCAGATCTTGATCACCCCATGTGATGTTTAGTTTGTATTTCTTAAGCAGTGGCATAAGTATGTCTCCCCACTGTAGTCGCGCAGTTGTCATGTCATTCTGTCAATAAAGCATTAAAAGGTCTTAGCACTCACATGTAAGTGGCCGCACGACAGCTCCCATTCCTCCCTTAGCAACCATTACAAAGCCCAAAGAGAGAGGCAAATTCCATTGTGACAAAACCATGTGTCATTTAGAACCCTGCATGTGAGAAGGGCTGGGGTGAGATGGGAAGGCGGCACTCAAGGAAAGCACAGAGAGACAAGGAGGATGACAGCTCCACTGTAAGAGGAAGGACCATGAAAAGTAGTCTTTGGTTTGGTTTGGTTTTTTGAGACAAGATTTTGCTACGTAGTCCAGGAGCTCCCTCACTCACGACCCTCCCGCCCTGAAGTGCTAAGACTACAGGCCAGCATCACGCCCATCTTTGAAAGGTCACAGCTTAGTAAGGCAGGGATGCACACTATCTGGGCAAGCAGACATCTGTGTAAATCTCCCCAGGAAAATTTACACAGCAACCCAACCTTTCAAGAAGGCATTTGTTAGGAGACCCTCAAATAGTGGGGGAACTACTGTACCACAGGCACACAAAATTCGTAATTTTGTATTTATTTCATTTCCCCCCCTCTAAACTAAAGGGTCTTGCTTCCCTCTGCCTCATAAATGCTGAAGAATCATACTGTTCTTTAGTGTTACAACTTTAATTGTATGTATCTTATTTATTAATTTCCAATAATTTCTTTAAGGGTCTAATTATAAAGAACAGTGGTCCTGACAGAAAAAAAAAAATAAGACGTTCCAGACAATATTCTGAGCACTTCTTACCACAGTCCAGCAGGTTCAACCCCAACTCTAACACAAACACATAGAAGGTAAATCTGAGTCCATTTTAAGGGCACAGTCTTCATTATAAAATGTGTGTGTGCATTTGCACGAATTGTATATATTGATACATACAATTAAAGCAGATATTCATAAGAGGAAACAAAAATGACTACAAATTATATTAATAGATTTTCAAGGAGCTGGAAAGATGGCTCAGCAAGCAAGATCACTTGCTGTTCAAGGCTGAGAATCTTTTTTTTTTTTTTTTTTCCTTTTAAAAAAAGAGGAGTAATCCTTTATTTCCTTGTTTCCCACAGGGGCAGCAGCCACAAACGCTGCCAGTCAGCTAAAAAGGCCTTGACTTTCTCAGCAAGAGGGAAGGAGTAGTCAGTCTCCATAGAGAAAGCCAGGACCCTCTTGTACCCACTGACGACAGATAGGGTGTGGCACTGAGGCAACAGTCGGGTAACCAATCTGCAGAAGGACGTTGGCAACATTTCCAACACTCTCTAGGAAGCCGGAGTGCAGAGTCTGCTCGGTGAGGTCAAGCACTTCAGAGTTACAAACGCTGTCGTTGTCAAGCACCCTGCTGGATGATTAGCCCAAAGGAGAAGGGTGAGATGCTCAGCATGTTCAGCCCTGTGGCCTCGGGGCTCCCACTTTGTCTCCAGTTTTCTCAGCTGCACATCACTCACAATTTCCCCTGGTGCCCCTGGAGATTCTAGTGGTGATGCCCAAAGCCTGGAAGAACGAGGTCTTCTCAGGCCCCAGACCCGTGTTCTGAGCTGGCACAATGACCTCACAGGGGGCGATAGCACAAGCAGGAGCAGCAGAAGGTACCTTATTGGCCAGCAGCATGGCCTAATCTTGGTGAGGTCATCCTTGGTGAACACAAAGCCCACACTCCCCCAGATGTGAGGCAGCAGCTTCTCCAGAGCGGGGTTGTTTTCCAGGTGGCCCCTGGTGGCCTTGTGCATCATAGTGTCCTTGCCCATCACTACCACAGCCTTCCCTCTCAGGGACATGTGCATCTGCTGCATCTGCTTGGAGCCCACACTGCCTGCTCCCACAATGAAGCATTTTGGGTAATCATCCAAAAGTCGGATGATCTTAAGGAAGCAACTGCCCTTCTAGGCCACTCTGTCTTCCCTAGGCATCATGGTGGTGAACCAGAAAAAAGAGGGCTTGAGAGGGCTCAGCCATTAAAGGTAAGGCTCCCATCAAAAGAGAAGAACTGGGTAGATAGTGGGTAGCATGCTTGTCACACAACAAGAGACACCGCTCTGTAGATCCCCAGGAAGCAGATAAAAGCCAGGCAGCTGTAGCAGCTACTCAGGAGACACAGGGACCCCAGACTAAGCTAGCCGAGCCATAACTGGTAAGCTCCCCAGTTCATCAAGAGACACTGCCTCAATGAAGAGTGACTAAGGAAGACACTCAACATCAACTTCAGGCCGTTGCATGCATGTGCACACACACAAAAACAAAGATTCAACACTGCAAATATCATCAGGACACAAAATCCAAGTATATATTAATAGCTTAACAGGGTATCCTATTTATCAAGCAGTAAGAGATACAACAAACAAAAAAAGTTTACAGTTTTAATTCTTCATGTTACTTTATTGTAACAGATTGAAACTAGACACTCACAATGGCAAGAACAGGATGTCAGCCACACAAATACACAATTAGACCTTGATTATAGGCAGGTTCTCTTCTGGTTTTCATGTGATAATAACCATGAGGCAATAATAGTCATGGATTTGAATGGAATAATCTGGAAAGTGACCACAAGTCAAATAGCTAATGGTCTAAAATTTATAACCTGTACCCAAAGTTACTGAACAGGGGGAACTAAAGCAGTATTTACTAGAGAGACAAAAAAGCTATGAAGAAAATTATACATAAGCAAATATATTTTAAAAATCAGTTCATTCTATACAACCACCAAAGCAAGCTCATGTACAGCAACACTGAAGAATAATGGATTGTGTCCTTACACGGCGTAACGGAGCTTGTGAATGTGAGGAGAGCGGCTGCAGTCAACCCCATCTGCTCAGTAATATGCCCAATTGTCTCATCTCTTCTGCAGGGAGGGCTCAGAAGGTCAGAGCACTGGCCACTTTTAAACAGGAGTGGAGATGAATTGCCAACAGCTCACAATTGCCTAAAGCTCTAGCCCAAGCGGATCTGATAGCCTTCTGACCTATCTACTCATGGCATACATAGTCAGGAACAAGCACAAATAAAAATATAAACAAGTCTCTTTAAGAAGGAAAAAATGGAAGTTTAGAAATTATTTAATCCCCGCATTACCTGGCTTATGAGCAGAAATAAAAGGGAAAGGGCTAGAGAACACTACTCAAGCAGCAGCCAGGGACCCCGCAGGAGGTGACAGATCAGCTAGGCAGGACGGGATCGGCCAGTTCTGACATTCAAAGGGTTGGACTAGTTCCACAGTTGTTTGCAATACCACACTCATAATTGTATGAAGTTCAAATGCGGTCAGTGAGCAGTCACAGAATCCTTAGCAGTTTGTCTTACAGCACCATCTTCTGGCATGACATCACCAAGCACAGTCTAACAAGCAGCAGGGCAGTCCTGCTGATACTGCTTTCACAGAGAAAGCCTCATGGTCATGAAATGTAAATACTCAGAATGTAAGAGCAAATGAAACAGTGTCGGTTGTTAAACAAGAGCGGATGCCAACTGTGCTGGCTGTTCCTGGTGTCAACTTGACTACCCCTGGAATTAACTAAAACCCAAGCAGCTGGGTATACCTGTGAGGAATTTTTCTTTTTCCTTTTTTTAAAATCAATCTTTCTTTTCTTTCTTTCTTTCCTTCTTTCTTTGCATTGGCATGAAGGTATCAGAATCCCTGGGACTGGAATTACAGTTGTGAGTGCCATGTGGGTGCTGGGAATTGAACCCTTGTCCTTTTGAAGAACAGCCAGTGCTCTTAACCACTGAGCCATCTCTTCAGTCCTGAGGAATTTTTCCTAACTAAATCATTTGAAGTGGGAAAACACACACACGTTCAACCTGGTTCACACCTTCTGCTAGCAGCCTATATAAAGGACATGGAAGACGAAGCTCTTCACCCTTTGCCTGCTTGCCTGCTACCCCATTCCTCACTGGCTTAGAGGCTGCTCTTCAGTATTCCCATGCACAATGAAGACCAGCTGACACATCTGCCTTGGGGACTAAACACCTGCTGGGCTCTTGGACTTTCTGTTGGTAGACAGCCTCTGTTGGACTAGTAGAGCCACATGCTAAGTCACTCTAATAAATCGTATGTATGTATTGTATGTAATTATGTGTATATATGTGTGGATATGCATATATACATATATGTATACATAATATATAGTATAGTATATATACCCCACATATATGTTATATATTTAATGAAAATATTTCATTCTATCATTCCGTGCCTCTAGAGAACTCTGTAATACATCAGTAGAGCACCAGTAGCATTCACTCAGTTCTGGGACACAAATTAAATTTAAAAAAAAAATCAAGATCTTTGTAAAGACTCAGCAAATGGAAAGTTAAAATAAGAGTTTACCAGATGGAGAGAATATAAAGTGTGATACACACAACAGATTTCTAAGATGGAAAGGCTGGCACACAGTTGTGACAACAGCAAGCAGTACACTGCCCACACTGAAGAAAACCTGGCACGGACAAAGAGGTGCACAGCTTTAATGCCAGCACTCAGCAGGCAGAGGCAGACAGATCTCTGCCGGGTCTACACAGAAGTTCCAGAATAGCCAGGAGTACATAGAGACTCTGGCTCAAAACAATAAATAAAAAAATGTTTAAATAAACAATAAATATGCTGGGGTTTTAGTTAAATTCATTATTATATTATTATTAGTTAATTCCGGGCATAGTCAAGTTGACACCAAGAATAGCAACTACAGTTGGCACCTGCTAGTGCTTAACAATGGACACTTTTGTTTGCTCTTATATTTTCAGTATTTATATTTGTATAAACAAATAATAAAAACAAAGAAAAACTTCTACATGATGTGAAGCGTTAAACAGATGTGTAGAAAGGAAAAATAACAATGTAAATCCTATTCTGCCAGAAGTCACAGAAAATTATTTGAAAATATTATTAGAAAATATATTCCTTAATTATTCCTAACTAGTCATAAAGAAATAATCATTGGAGGGAAAGCCTGAGCTTTCTCACAAGTCTCTGTTTTTTACTTAACTTCACCTAATATTTAAAAACTTGACTACTGTCACACTGTATACTGGACTTTCTAAGGTTTTCTTTGGCATTTTACATGTTATATGATGTGTACTTACCTGAGTAACTAATGTGTGCTGTGTTCATGCAGTTACGTGTGGAGGCCAAGGGAGGGCAGAGGATTCCATGGAACTGGAGTTAACACACAGCCTCCAAATATGAGTGCTGGGACCCAAACCCAGGTCCTCTGCAAGAGTTTAATCCCCATAGCCCTCACAGAAAGGCACATTCCATTACCAGATGAGGGATACTCTGAGAGTCAAAACTCACCGCACTCACCCAACTTCTAAGGAGCCAAAGTTAGAGCCTGACTGACAGGCTGCAAATCTATGCTGATAACCAAAACCCTGCCCTGAATGTTGCTTTGGATTCAAGTTCACAATGCTGTACACCTATAAAGCGATGACAGCTTCCTGCACTGACAGTCTAGAAAATGGACTTGAATTGGCCACTACAGAATACTATGAACACACTTTTATCCAATTATCCTAAATAGAAACATAATAAAATAAAATAAAAATAATTTAGTATCTCTCCTTCTGGCTCTCAAATATATAGTGGGTGAGGTAACAACTATGGAGCTCTGGCTGGCACAGAGATCCACCAGAATCTGCCTCCTGAGTGCTAGTATTAAAAGATGTGTGCCATATACACACATATTTATTTTACTTTATGTGTTTTGCTTATAAGTAAGTATATTTACCATGTGAGTGTCTGGTGCCCTTAGAGAGCAGAAAAGGCGTCAGATCCCCTGGAACTGGAGTTACAGCTCTGAGCTGCCTGCCCCAGATGCTGGAGACTGCATTTGCACCCTCTGTCAGAGAGCAGTAGGTACACTTAATGACTGAGCTCTCTCTCAAGCCCCAAATCTATGTATTTTTTAAAGATTTGTTTCATTTTTATTTGTGTGTGTGTGTGTGTGTGTATGTGTGTGTGTGCGCGCGCACATGCGCGCTCGCCGTGTGCCTACAGAAGCCAGAAGAGGACCTCAGATCCCCTGGAGCTGGTAACAAGCTAATTAGTGAGCTAACATAGATACTAAAAATTCATCACTGTCCACTGTAAAAGTCCTTAACCACTGAGCATCTCTCCAGTCCCTAGTTTACATTTTAAGAAAATCAAGTAAGCCAAGCACATACAGGCGCATGCCTGTAATCCCAGCACTTGGGAGGCAGAGGTGCAGATCTCTATGAGTTCAAGGCTAACCTGGTCTACTAAATCAATCTAGGACAGCAAGGCTATACAGAGAAACCTTGTCTCAAAAAAACCAAAAAAGTAAAAAGAAAAGAAAGAAAAGCAAATGACTTCAGGAGAAAGTGAATCTCAACCAGCTGCTTGCATCGTCAGTTTACCTTGAAGTACTTCTTTCTCATCCGGGTCATGTTCATCAGCATCACGCCAGAGTTTACCCCAGTCTTCCCATAGTACGGATGCCGAGCAAAGCGATTATACCATCCTATTCGAGGCTCCTCGTGTTCTGGTGCCATGGCAGCAATTTGTGTGGAATTAAACTTCTTTAGTAATGACCAAATATCATCAACAGGTCGTAAAAAAAGGATATCAGTGTCGACATACAACAGTGAATCAACTTCTTTCAGTATTAACTATGAGGAGAGATATTTGAAAATTATATATAAATGTATGTATTTAATAAAAGCATAATATCAGAAATTATACCTAAGTGATGAGCCAAACTACAGTTAAGGTAATTTTTCTAAAATATATCATTTTTGAAAAATATATAGATACTTTGCTAATTTTCTTCATCAATTTTTAGAAAAGTGAGAAAAATAAACTCTAAAAAAAACCTCAAGATATATAGTGAGGAGAATTAAAAGAAAAAAAAAACAATGGTCAAGAGAAAATTGCTTTCTTGCAAGAAAACACACTAACTTATGGTGGATTCACATGTTGAGCCTTAACACTGAGGTAAGTACAGACATAAATAAAATAACAAACGGGAACTGGAGAGATGGCTCAGAGGTTAAGAGCACTGACTACTCTTCCAGAGGCCCTGAGTTCAATTCCCAGCAACCACATGGTGGCTCACAACCACTATAATGAGATCTGGTTCCCTCTTCTGGCATGCCAGTGTACATGCAGGCAGAGCACTGTATACATAATAATAAATAATAAATCTTAAAAGAAAAAAACAAAACATAAATGAAGGTCACCCAAGCCCACTCCCTCTGCTAAACACAGGCACTGCATCACTTCAGTGCCCACTTTATAGTGAAGGGCAAACAAGAGGCTAGGCTCCCCACAGTCTCCTGTCCTATTTCTATGCACACCATCAAGAAATCAGAACCACCTTGTTAGGAAAAACAAGGTCAGAAGCAACACTTTTACTTTTATTTTAAAACTAAGATTGACTCTGTTGTACTTTAAATCTCCAGAGTGCCTTCCACAGAGATTTTTTCCAAAAATAGTTTTCATTTTTCCTTACAAATTTTTAAAATATGACCCTTGCAAATTTAAATATGTTGCCTATCCTGGGATATTTGGAAAACTCAATGATTAGGTTAACCTAACAGGAGTGTGCACCCTTTTGACATTTGCAACATGACATCATCCACCAATCGCACACTGGAGGACCATGCAATCAAGTTACTAGAAGTAATAGTCTCATAATGTTGTAGACAAGTTTACAACTTTGTAATGCTATATCCATAGCTATCCTCTGGGGGAGGGGGCGTCTGGAGGAGCCTGAAACATTCTAGTTAAGACCCAATGAGAACAACACTTGATTCTCCTTTTGCTACCAAGCAAATGAGTTACCTTGCCAGCAGCAAAGTTGACCCACTGCCTCCCTGAGCAGTTCCGATGAAATCCCTCCTCCTCTCTCGTCTGCTGGAGGCTAATGTAATAGCAGACAAGATAATGCTGAGGGAGACAGTTGGACCTGAATGGGGAAGCCCCCGCCTCAGAGAGCACAGTTACAAAGCAAGGCCGTGCTTCCCCACCAGTGGAAAGGGAGTGAAAGTTGTTTTTAGAGGATTTACTGGTTTTTGTTTTGTTTTCTTTTTTAAGGAAAGAGTGTTTCTATAGAGTCCTAGCGCCCACATCAAGCAACTCACAACTACCAGCTCCAGCTCCATGGACCCAGTGTCTTCTCTGGCCTCCAAAGGCCCCATATGTACATGTATTCATATACATGTACACATGTAAATAAAAAACAGTAATCACAACTTAAATCTAAATCTAATTGATATGCTTGAGTATGGTAAACTATATTCTAATTTACTCAGGTGCTCTGACCCACTTAACAAGCAGCAACTGAAGATCCTTCCCTATAGTTCACATATTTTCAGGAACTTACGACTTGGTTTTGTTTGGGTTTTATTTGTTTGTTTTTTAAACAAGGCAAGGTCTCTCCATTATGTAGCTCTGACTGCTCTGTATCTCTCTATGCAGACCAGGCTGACCTTGAACTTGCAGAGATCCCACCTGCCTCTGTGCTGGGACAGAGGTGCCCACCAGCACAGCTGGCAGAACATAAGCCTTCAGCATTTGCACTGCTGTAAGCATTTTATTCATTTTTAAATTGACTATATCACAAGAATTTTAAACGTCAAGAGTTGGAAAAACTATTCTGGATTTTAAATTTTAAAATTACTTAAACTTAAAATATCTTTAGGATGGGGTTTATTACCCCAAATCATCACCAAAGAGCCCTAGTAAGCAAATGGCTCTGCGCTCTCTTGCCTTACAGCTGTATCAATTCAAGTATCACTTAGAAAAGGCACTTGGCCTAAGACAGAAATGTCATCAGCGATGTGCACACTCCCTACCCGGGCACTATTCCTTCCCACAGTTAAAGCAGTTCACAGCAACTGTGTGAGTTACCACCAAAGCCTGTTTCTCGGTATTGAGGGTCAGCTCCACCATTGAGCTAGTCTGCAGCTCCACACTTCTCACTTTTTCATGTCTTTATTATACCTCTGATGTGTTCTATGCAAACTTTTTCCTCATGTTTGACATGTGTCTGTTTACTTAACGAGGTCTGTATGTAACTACTCAGAGACTCTTCTGTGGTGGTTTAAACAGGAAAGGCCCCATAGGCTCATCGATCTGAATGCTTGGTCACCAGAGAGTGGCACTATTAGGGGGTATGGCCTTGTTAGAGGAAGTATTTCTCTGGGGTGGGCTTTGGGGTTTCAAACACTCAAGCCAGGCCCTGTATGGGGTTGGTGTGGTGATACGTATTCTCATTCTAATTACAAGCTCCTAAGATACAGCTGCTGCCCAGACAAGCACATTACACCTGTCGTTGCTGTATAAACCTTGCTCTACCTATCTAAAAAGTTGATTGGTTAATAAAAAAAGGCCTACACCTGAGCAAGGCAGAAAGAAGGAGCCGAGCAAAAGCTCAAGGACTTCTGGGACAGAGAAAGATTTGGGTAGGAGAGGGGGACAGAAGGAGGAGGAAGAAACAAGACCTCCATGGGAGAGCAAAGGGCTACGTGGGCCAGGAGGAGGAGCTTTGAAGTTCCTCATGGAGAGAAGTGGGGCCGGTGAACAGCATAAGCAAGGATTTTAGGATTATGGATGGAGGTAGCTCAGATAAATAATTAAAGCCGATGCATGAGCTGGGGCTGGGAAATAATGGGAGGCAGTTTAAGGGGTTAGTATCTGCCCAGCCCCAGGTAAAACAAGGCTATTCTAAACTACAACAGCTGTCTGTGTCTTTTATTGATTATGATAGCAGGTTAGATAATACCACCATAATAATTATAGGCTATTATAATAAAAAAGCGCAGCCACTTTTTCTTCCTACTGTCTATGAATCCAAATGTAGCACTCTCAGCTCCTTCTCCAGCACCGTGTCTGCCTGCATGCCGCCTCAGTTCCCACCATTACAACTGTGCACTCGCCCTCTGACCTGTAAGCCAGCCTCGATTAAATGTTTACACCATAAGAGCTGCTAGGCTTATGGTGTCTTCTCTCAGCAACAGAAACCCTAACTGAGACGTCTTCTGCATAAAAATTTAAAAAGAAAAGCAAAAGAAACACTGGGAGGGACAACTCACTGGCAAGAACAGCCTCTGGGAAGCACAGGGCTTGAAGAGCTTCTTCCACTCCACGGCACCGTCGCTCGGGAAGGTGATCGGGTACAAGGTGAAGTTAAATCTTTGTAGAAACAGCCAGCTGTCGAGCTAAGAACACAAAAGGAATTAACGTTAAAAGCATAAACCAATTTAGGTTTGTTTTACTTTCAACCTTCTCTGTAACATCAGAAACCTATAGTTAGTTACAAAGCAAAAATGCAAAACCACACATTATGTTATACATTTAAAAACTTCTTTTCCATTACTGTCTTCATTTTCATTTCAAATCTCACTAATGACACGCTACAAACACTTCACCATCAAGACCTAAGACACAGACGAGTTTTTAAAGTCAATGTTCAGGCCACTGGGATGATAGTCCAGAAAACTAGGAATGAAAACCTGAGTTCAGATCCCCAGCACGGTGCTACATAGGAGACAGGGAGACAGCTATGCTTGCCTAGTACCACCACCAGTGAATGCCAGGCTAACCAAGAGACCCCATCCAAAAAGTGAAGAAGCACACACAGGTGCTTCTTGCTAAGCCCAACAGCCCAAACTTGATCCCCCTTAATTTCATCTATGTGAAATTTCTCAATTCTAAACAAATTAAAATCAGAAAAGTTAAGCACTAAATTTATTACCATAGTATATATGATTTTTTTAAATGTTTATATTAAGTGTCAGAATAACATAAAATCGGTTTAGTCCACTCTGGTATTCCTAATAAACCATTCCACTAAATACATATCCAATGTTAATTTTTAAAAAAACCATTAAGGACCCCAAAATACAATTAAGAAAAAAAATCTACAATGAGTACTACTCTTTAATGTTCTAAATTTACTTCAACACCCTGCCTTGGTCCAGGCTGCTAAAATAATCTATCATTGTTGCTTGCTTCCCAGTGGGCTTATGCCGTTGTAGCCCTGTAAAGTAAGGAATGGCCCATCTGCAGGGCAAGCTGCAAACCCCGGGCTCCTGTGAGCTGGAGGGATGAGCGCATGCCAACAGGCCCCAGCTTTATTTAGAACGTGTGGTTCAATCACCCAGAGAGCACAGAGAGATGGCCAGAGGGAGGTGGGTATGGTTACATCAGGTTGATTAAGGGTCTCTTTGAGATATAGCTGTGTTCAAATACTTGAAAGTATAAGCACCTTCCAACATAATTTAAGAATGCTATTGTTGCAACACCCGCTTTGGAATCCTTGTTAATTATTTCAAAAGAATAGCAATCTCAGTTTCCCTTTCAACTTACAAGTCACCTAATGATCTTTTCAATACTAACTTCAAAATGAAAGAGCACTTTTCCTCCTTCTCTCTCTCTCCTCATATTAGACACGGTTGGAACAGCTGGAGCTTGAATGGCCATTTAAGCCATGAGGTAGAGTCCTATGTTGAAAATGGCCTGGCCACAACCAGAAGAAAAAAAAAACCACCACCACCAGAGCCCCTCCTCACAAATGAAGAACCACAGCAGCACGCACCGCCTACTTCTATCCGTGCCCCTCAGTCCAAACATCCTGGAACAGGTAAGTAAATGAAATCTTCATGCTTGGCAGGACTTAAGGTTGCCTATTCTTGTTCAAAAACCAGTCTTTCTTTTTACTGCATCTGGACTCCCAGAAAGCACTGGTGCTAATGGGGGAGGTTGTAGCAGAGCGGACTAACAGATGGTCATCACTGAGCCTCAAGTACTTACTCTGTCCTTAAAGCTATCATGTAGTTGGTCTTCAGCAAAAATATGGACGTGCAGCGGCTTGACGCTGAAAATCAGGGCTGACTTCAACATAGTAACAGTTTCTTCCAGTCTTTCACCACAGGCGACAACAGCAAGGTGCATCTCCTCAATGGGCCGTGTTTTCAGACCGTATCTAACAGCAAAGAGAAGCACACTTCCGCAGTTCAGGACGTACTTACTACTAAATGATATTTTACTATGTTTAAAAACAGAAGTTTACAACTTAAAATGCAAACAAAAAACTACCTCATTCAGTCATGTATTCTTCTCAACCAGTTCTCCACACCCACACCCCCATACACCCACACACCCACACACCCACACACCCAGCACACGTCATGAGCTCACTCCCCGAGAACACATGGCTACCTCCACTCATCTCACACTGGGTGCCAGGGCAGGGAGACTGCGATCTCACGGCCTTCCATTCAAATATTAAAGACTCTACTTCTTCTAACTCCACTTAAACCCCTTCCCCAGGCCTCCTTCAACACAGAATCATATCTGTGAAGCAAGTCAGCTACAATTCCATGCATATGTGTTTCAGTATCGCATCCCAGCTGAGCCATACTGATTACAAGAAATTTGTTCATGGAACTTTTCTTCAGTGGCACACATTCAGTTCTACTCACCAAGTACTCACCAAAATGTGTCAACATTTTTTAAAGGATCTTAAATATCAATGTGTCTTTTTGGAAGGAAAAGCCTCCTCACCCTACCCATCGCTCCCCGCCCCCCAGGCAGGAACCCGCTTTCCTGCCTCTGGTGTGGGCTCTCCACACTGCTCCACTGCCGGTGCTGGATGGAACTGCTGCCTTCTCCCAGCCACTCCTTCCATCTCCCCGCCATTGTCTCTGCTAAGCCCTTCATCTCCCAGAGCGGAGCTGTACGCTACCACTTATGCCATGACAAAGAAGCATGAACGTAGCTCTTCTCCAAACAGTAGAAGACACAGAGAGAAGACAACGAAGGTGCCATTCTACAGAAGGCTATGTCATCTTCCTGTATCTGTGTTCAGATCCTGCTTCTCACAGTGGTTGAAAAGTCTCCATTAAAACATCAGCGTGAGGATGGACAGACGGTTTGGTGGTTGACAGCACCTGTCGCTCTCACAGAGGACTAGGCAGCTCTTCCTTCAGTGACTTCTCAAGTACTCACAGGTAGAGGCTTATGTCACCACAGTAAAATTGTAGCTTTATTTTAGTATTTTTTAACAGGCCACCCAAAGTTTCTGGCTTCCTCCACAGTCTCCACTGTCACTGTCCACAAGGTGGCTCACAACCATCTGTAATTCCAATGTCAGGTATCTGACACCCTGTTCTGACTTCTCCAGGCACCAGACCTTGCATGTAGTACACAGACATATATGCAGGCAATAAAATAAGTCTAAAAAAATTAAAACATCACAACTAGGCATAGTGGTTTAAGTCTACAGTTTCAGCACTAGGAAGGCAGAGGCAAGAGGATCCAGTCTGGGCTCCGTAACAAGACTGTCACTGGAAAAACAAAATCATAATTTGATAATGTCCAATAGGTTAGGGTGCTTAATTGGTCCACAAGTAGAGTGCACCCCAAAGTCAGGAGTCTAGAGCAGATTAACTGACCTGCAACAGACACACGTTGCTCTGCACAGAACTCTCTACAGAATATGTTAAGAAACACTACACCTTAGAAGAAAAGAAGAAAAGAAAAACATTCCTCAAGGATGGAAAAAAATCTGCCTGAAAGTATACTCAAGGGCCAGGCATGAACGCATCACCAGGCCTCGGGAGGTGGAGGTGGATGGGTCACTCTTAGCTAGTTTGAGGTCTGTCTGCAGCACCAGGCCTCGGGAGGCGGAGGCGGATGGGTCACTCTTAGGTAGTTTAAGATCTGTGCTCTATGCTCCATGAGGTTCCGTCTCAAGCCAACAACAAAGCAAAAGTAGAAACAATCCATTCGATCCCCCACACATTAGTAAGGATGGCTGAGCTGTGGGTCATTTGTTGCAGTGTCATGCTCCCACAGCATTGTGCAGACTCCAGCACCCAAGCTGACAAGATGAAACATGCATTGAAGAAGTCTCTACCCACCACCTGCTCCTTCAGCACCAAGGACAGAAAGAACACTAACTGCAGAAGAACTAGAAGAAATCTGCCAAAAGTTCCATGTTACAGTAATGGATGGCTAATGTTTTCTAAGCAGTCATGGGGAAACAGTGTTCTGGCAACTCTGGCCCAAATGAATGGAAGGATCTGATCACAATCTGTTAAAATGTGCTTTATCTTAATTCAAATCCCTGCAGAGATTAATGCTGCCCAAGAAGAATTTTAAAACCAACTCTATTTTTCCATTATGGTAAAAAGAAATCTCTAGGTAATTCAAAGAACAACAGCAGGCTCTCATACTTCAGCAAAGAGTAACTTAAGGGAGAAGCACAGCCCTAGCTGCCTGTGACTATAGGAACACCTCATAGCATGGCCTGAAGTGGGAGTCAGGATCCCTCAGACCACTCACAAAGACAGGCTGCAGCTCAGTCACCCAGCAAGGAGCTCTGGACTATGATGGTGTTAAATGCTGCTGCAGACAACAAGGATCCAGCTCCCTCCGACAGGCCCCCTACCCAGCTTTATTTTTATCAAAATTCCTTCCCTAGGATCCCAAGTCATCCAAGGATGCTCTCCAACTTGATAGCTGAAATTACTGTGTCCTAAGCTCTGACTGAAGGGTGGTCTGAAATGTAATGGTTCACTTTGTTTGTCAACTTGACATAGCAAAGAACAGGGAAGGAAGGAAGTCTCAACAAGGAAAAACTGTCCAGGTTAGGTTGGCCTGTGGGCAAACCCTGTGAAACAGTTTCTTGGCTGGGATTACTGACCTGGGCAGACCCACCCTAAACATGGGCAGCTACAGTTCACAAACTGGGTCCTGGACTCAGTAAGAAAGCAAGTACAAGCCAGACACTAGTTAGGGACAAATTAATCCATCGCCCTCCGTTCCTGACTGTGGATGTGACAGACCTCTGTCACCCTGACTTCCCACAACAATAGATTACGACCTGACTTGAAAGCCAAACAAACCCTTTCTCCTTTACATTGTTTATGTAGGTGTATTTTATCACAACAACAGGAAACACAACTATGACAGAAGAGGAATCTCAACTGTGTGAGGAAAAACCCTTACTTAGGCAACTTTCATGACTGTAGAGCTTCCTTCCCTAACTCTATGGAGCGCCTCTTACAGAACCCAGGCCTGCCCGCCTCGGGATGGTGTCACTCACAGTGGGCTAGACCCTCTCACGACAGTCACTAAGACAGTCTCTGACAAACATGGCCACGTGCCATTCTGATTCAAGAGTTCTACCTTCAGATGACTCTAAGCCATGTCAAGTTGATAATCAAATTTATGTAGGCCAGATGTTAAAGGCTGCTTCTACTAGATATTTACAGATAACCCTGAGCAGTGTACAGAGCCGTGTCTTTGCTTACTTGAGCGGTGTCTGCAGGGCACACATACATTCTCTCTCCTCCAATGACCTCTAGTACCTGAGGAACCTGAGGCTCACAGGGAAAAGGAAGAACTGGCAGCTTGCTCTGGGTTCAATCTCCAATATCACCAACCGAAAACCCAAACAGTAAGACACTAATGTGGAAGCAGGCAGCAGAAGCCCCAGGACTGCTCTACTGTACACAGGCAGCCGGCTCCAAACAAGGTGGAAGGTGAGCAGCAACATGGAGAGTACCCAGCCCTCTACATTCAAGATCCAGCAGAGGCACCTGCATGCACAAGCACGGAGCACGCACATGCACACAAACTAACACAGGGTGAGAGAGAAGGTGGCATCTGTAGAGAGGCATCTGCTTCCACAGGGTAAAGTTCCCCCCTGCCACTGTGGGTATTTAAAAATACTGGGAGTTAAATATCCAGTATTAAATCCCCTAGCTTTAAATTAGATAACTGACAAATGCATGTGTGCATACACATACACGAATGCACGTGAACACACACATGCACACACATGCACATTATCTGTAAATGTCCAGTGGAAGAAGCCTTTATCATCTGGCCTGCATAATTTTGATTGACAGCTTGACATGGCTTAGAGTCATCTAAGGGTAGAACTCCTAGACCAGAATGGCACGTAGCTATGTCTGTCAGAGGCTGTCTTAGTGACTGATGTGGGAGGGTCCAGCCCACTGTGAGTGACACCATCCCGAGGCGGGCAGGCCTGGGCTCTATGAAGGGTGCTGAGTAAACGAGCAAGGAAACCAACAAATAGCATTCCTCCATGGTTCCTGCTGCCTTGAGTTCCTTCCTTGACTTCCCTCAGGAGTAGTCTGTGACCTGGAAGTATAAACCAAATAAAGCTGTTCCTCCCTCCCAAGCTGCAATTAGTCAAAATATTTTATCAAAATTGAACACACCTATGTATCAATTTATCATAAAGATCAATCACAAATTCCTCTAAAATTTACAATTTATCTTAATAACATTGAGAAAAATTTAGAGCATTTACACATAATATGCATTAAAATTAGTAGTAACGAAAAGATGAGATAAAGAAATTTTTAAAATCCAGAAAAATCAATTATTTAGTTATATGATATTGAATTAGAGGAAAAGAAAGACATTACAGTGCAAGTTTTGATCATCTACTGGCTAGTCTTACCTACTCTGATCTACCAATTAAATAGTAAGGGCCTACCTAAAAGCCGCTTCCCAAAAGCAGTTCACTCCACAAACATCAGAGGGCAGCATCCAATAGGGATTCCAGTAACACAGAGAGAAATCTTTACACCTGACAGTGAGAAGAAATAACAGTCCTCTGTGAGTATTTAGATCGGGAACTACCAAAGAATTTACTGAATAATGCAATAACTTTACATTCAGTTTTACAGCAACAAAATTGAAAATCCAATTGCTATGGAAAATGGAAGCATTTTTAGAAAACTTCTAAATGTCTGCTTTACTTAGGGCACATCATTTTAAATAAAACCTTAAGACCATCAGTGGTGGGAGTATCTTACAATTGGAAGTGTTTTCTAGTCAGGAACTCTCTGGAAACATTAAAATCTCCTCCCCTCTAATGACACATATATCTTCTTCATAGACTATGCACATTACCCCAGGAAATTCATTTCACCCATGTGTTTATCACAAAAGTCAAGTGTCACAAATACAGGTGTGATGAGAGGAAAAGAACATTAAGTACATGCAAATCAATCATCACCTCAAGCTACCCATATGGTGTTCAAAGTGGCGAGCAAGACACTGCGCTGACCACCGTGGCTGCTCATGCCTACACCCTCTGCTTCGCCATTACTACAGAAGCTGAGAGAAAGACGCCCGTGGCCTTCCTTCTTAAGGCTGAAAAAGTGTCTCGTGTTGCAAAAATGATTTTCACGGTTACATCCTCCCAAAGCAGCCACCTGACAATGATGACCATTGTGAACAAAGCCAGGGCAAGTCACTAACCTAGGACGGGTCACCTCAGTCACCTCAGCACCAGGGAGCTTTGTTTTCTCAGTAGATTAAATTAAAAGTTGCTATTCTAATATCAAAAGCTCTATGAAATTTCAGACTCAAAAAACTCTTCGGTCTGACTTCCCACAAAGCTCTGCAAATCTATGATCTAAGGCGGCAGCAGTCCTCAGCCTGAGGGCATAATACTATCTCTTGGAGGGAAGCACACAAGACCGATGATTAAATACGACTCTGGGACCAGGATCTGACTAGTGGCCTTTTAAATACTGTCTACGAAATTCTGTACGTTATTGCATAGACAACTACAGCACTGGAATTTTAAAATCACTAGGAAAAGTTATAGTTATGTTTGGTTTCCCTTTGAGAAATAAATCAAAGCCCACAAAGGGCAGAGTGGTGGCACACGCCTTTAATCCCAGCACCCTGGAGGCAGAAGCAGCAGCTCACTGTGAGTTCAAGGCCAGCCTGGTCTACAAAGAGAGTTCCAGGACAGACAAGGCTACACAGAGAAACTCTGTATTGAAAAACAAAACAAAAAAACAAAAACAAAAACAAAAGTGTAGTCAGGAATGTAAACGTGCATTTCTTATAGGCAGCCAAATTCAGTGGCACCCTAGCAAATAGCATGTATTCTTCTTTCAAATCCAAGTGCCTGAGGATCATGAAAGCCTTACAATGACCTTCAGAGAGAGCCACTATTAGTGTTATTCTAACACAGTTTACTTACAATCAACACCTAGCATGTGCCTTTGTTGGGGGGACATGACAGGACCTAACCTGATTATTCCATTTCTCCTGTCAAAGTGCACAAGAGGATAACACTGGAATGAAAACAGAAATCTCAATGTTTCAAAAAAAATTACTTTGTTAAGTTGATTATATAGCAATACCATTTTCTGCTGGAGTTTTTTGTCCATTTTACACAACAAATCATTTGTGCATTGTTTTCTAACCCTACCTGGCCCTAAGGTCACTTATGATGCAGATACAGGGTCCTATCCTCTGCCTCCTTAATCCAGCCAAGGCAACTGAAGACCCAAGCCTCCAGGTCAAACCTGAGCGAAAAACAACGTATCCAGCAAGAGTCATGGGACTCAGGTGCAGCGGCACAAGCCTGTAATCTTCAGCACTCCAAAGCCTGAGACAAGGACTCTCCAGTTATAGGACACAAAAGAATTTTTCATCAAAAGTGCTTCCTACCATGCCTAAGACATAGGATAGTTACCTGCACCTATTCTTCCCGCCAACGTCTAATGACTTTAAAGTCTCTGGGCTTTGCTGGTCTCAAACTACAGGATCAAAATTCAGTAGATAAAGGATAGTCATAAATTCTATATAGCACTTCCATCAAGAGGTCGGTAAGAGTTTAGATTTTAAATTGCCTCATGAAAAACCTAGGTGCAAAATCTAGGTATACCACCCTTACTTTTAAAGCATGGCAACGTGTAAGTTCTGTTTCTTGGACCTTTAAACCCAAGGATACATACTGTAAGACACCCAAGGTATCTGGAGAAGTAACATGAGAGGGTGCAAGGCAGCAATCTGGTCAGAAGCAAGCATGACATGCCCGTTCTGTGAAAAGCTGACCTGCTGCAGCATTCTCATCCACCAACCTACTGGGTAGCTTCCGGTCAGCTTCTGGGCCACCTTCCTCCTGTCAGCACCAAGGTCCACTTTCTCTCCATTCACTCAATACATTACCAATTGAATGATCAGATACATTCTCGACACACTAGGAAAACTACAGCGAGTAAAAAGCACAAATCACACTTGTCCGATGGGGAATGAGAAAATATGGCCTTGGATACTGAGATGTGGGGTACCTACCCAACAGTCAGGTTCCACAGTTCGCCAATACCACTAGCTTGCACCCCTTTAGGCTCCTCTAAGCTAAAATAGGAAATCCTAGCTGGACCTCATCATCCTCTGAAACTGACACCCTAACCTCCAGTTCTTCCTCAATGAACTAACTGGGACTTGCTGTTAGCCAGGCCCTTTGTCAGCCCACACTACCACAAGCACTCCACTGGACCTATGTCACACTTTTCTCAGGGGCCCTTAAAGACCACCTTATGTCAGCTAGGCCTTCTTCCTTCCTCCTTACATCTAGTAAACTGTCATCCCACACCCTGAGCTGCGTGAATTCTCTGATCCTATTATTTCCACTGACTTTCCCTCTAAAGTGAACCTGGATTACATTATTCACCAACTGTGACCAAAGTAACACAAATCTAGAGCGTCTCGGTCAACGTCTGCGTCAGACTGGGCATGTTCCATGTAAGGAGAGCGTCTTCAGCCTGGGTTCAGAGTGAGATGTTCATGCAGAACCATAGCCACAGCCTTGTAAGACTTCAGGAAGTGTGATTGTTCATTGTTAGTTTATAAACTGCTGAAAAGCTTGGGGTTGTTACAAAGCAAGGAAGAGTAATATAAACCATAATTCCCGTTTAGGGTCGAAATGCAGTGACTAGCAGGATGGCTCTGCAGGTCATGAGGCTCACAGCTGTTCATGACGGCCCGAGTCCAATCTCTGGAACTCACATGGTAGAGGGAGAGACCCGGCTAATGCAGGCTGTCCTCAGACCTCCACACAGTCACTACAGTACACACAAACACACATACAAAGGGAGGTTTGTTTGGTTTTTTTTTTTTTAAGCTAATGGTTTGGGCAACAAACAGCCCACAACTTCCAGTCTTAACACTCTTAAATACTCAAGAACACTAAAATACCTATGTTTATAGGAAAGATGTGTATGGCCAGGTAGTGTTGAGAGACAGAGAGAATGAAATATTATCAAGTATAGTAATAAATGCTACAGATGAACCCTAAAAATACAAATTAAATGAAAGAGGCCAAACTCATGAATGCACAATTGGTATGGTTCATTGTGGAAGGGCTCAGGATAAGCAAATCTATGAGCACAGACGCAGACTCGTGGGAGTCAAGCAAGGGCTGCAGGAATTGGAAGTGACACTTATGGGTAGGGTTCTCTGTGGGTAGTCATTAAACCCAACTAAAAGCCAATGCGGACATATCTACACGGGAAGAGTCAAGTTTTAGGGTGTTTCTTGATTGTACCTCCATGTTAGAAAACACACAGTACTTGACAAGATTTAAAATTCATTATTGAGGTGCTGGCGAGACAGTTCGTTCAGTAAAGTGTTTGAGAAACAAGCATGAATACCAGGTTGAGATCCCCAGTACCATGTAAAAAGCCAGGTGTGGCAGCACACCTGTGACCCCAGAACTACAGGTGGAGACAGTGAAATCTCTGGGGCCTGCTGTCTAGCCAGTCTAGCTCCGTGATCAGTGGAAGACACGTCTCAGAACAAAAAGGTGACTGATAGAAGACACCAAGCCTCACACACACACACGCACACATATACTCCACACAGAAAATGTATTGGATATGTGAAAACACCTTTAGGAAGAATATGCCCACTACTACCACCATGAAAAAGAAAATGAGGGGGCCTTAGCCGTTAAAAGCACTGGCTGCTCTTGCAGAGGACTAGAGTTTGGTTCCCAGCATCCACATCAGACAGCTCTAACTGTCTATAACTCCAGCTCCAAGGAATCTGACATCCTCTTCTGGCCTCCACACACATGAACACACACACACACACACACACACACACACACACAAATAAATAAATCCAGAAAAAAAGAGAAAACACTAGAAATGTGTTTGCAAGAAGAATAATTACTTTAGTGTATTCACTTAAAATATTTACTCTCCCACTCCTAAAAAACTGATTTTTTTTTTTTTTTAAAGGTAAGGCACTGTGTCAAACACCTACAATCCCAGCGTTCAAGAGGCTAAGGCATGAAAAGTCTAAGTTTAAGGTAAGCCTAATCTGTAATAGCAAGACCCTGGGGTGGGGGGACTAGAGGGGCAGAGAGTGAGAAGAAAAACTGTTATTGCCCTGCATGGTAGCACGCACCTTTAATGCCAGCCCTCAGGAGGCAGAGGCAGGCTGATTGCTGGGTGTTCGAGGCCAACCTGGTCTACAAAGAGAGTTTAGGACAGCCAGGGTTACACAGAGAAACCCTGTCTCGAATAACCAAAACAAAAAATAAAGTGTTGTTATAGGTAATAAGTAAGGGAAAGTAACCAACCTAAGGACAAACACCAGCTATATTAGTCCTCAAACTAAGATTCAAAAACACTGAAAAAGTAAAGATCGTAGCCCAGCTTATAACTGCTCAAAGAAGTGTACCAGATGTTCAACACTCAGCAATAACTACTAAATAATCAGAACTTGGTGAACGGTGAGGGAAGTGGCTGTGTTATCAGTTAATACTATGACGTCCCTAAGTATACTTCCTGTGGCTTGTTACCAAGTTTCCCAAGCCTTAACACACAAGGTTCTAAGGTGGCAAGCTGACCAACGGGTAGTGCAAGTCACACAGCTTTAGATATATTATTAAAATGCTCAAAACAACACACACACACACACACACACACACACACACACACACACACACTGCACCAAACACGTCTGAATGAGTTCTGGGAACTATACAATGTCAACTTTAGGGTAGTAATATGCTATACTGACCTATTTTCTGGATATAGAGATATTCTATGTAAGATGTTACTATTCAGAAAACTGGGTAAGAGACACAGAGTATCCCTAAATTTCCCATGAATTAGTATTTAGTTCAGAACAAAAAATTTCTTGAGAGAAAACTAATTTTTAAAAAAGGACATCTTCAAAATTGTCAGTAATTACAAATGTTTCAAAAATTACATTCTGGGACTGGTGGCACACAGCTGTGATCCTAGTACTTGGGAGGCTGAGGTAGAAAGACTAAGCTGATGGGCTGCCTAAGCTACACTGAAACCCTGTCTCAAAAACATAAAAACAAGGGGCTGGAGAGATGGCCCAATGGTTAGCATCACCGGATGCTCGTCCACAGGAGCCGGTTCATCTGTAGCTCAAGATGCAGGGGATCTAACCACTTTTCTGGCCTGAGGGAACCACACATCCATATGGTGCACAACATACATGCAGACAAACCACTCATGCACATAAAATAAAAATAAAAACATCTTCTTTAAAAATGCCATTTCGGGGCTGAAAAGATGGCTCAGTGGTTAAGAGCACTGGCTGCTCTTCCAAAGGACCTGGGTTCAATTCCCACCACCCGTACGGCAGCTCACAGCTATTTGTAATTCCAATTCCAGAGGATTTGACACCCCCACACAGACATACATACAGGCAAACCACCAATGCACATGAAATAAAAATAAGCCATTTAATCAGTCTTTGCATTTAAATAAGCATAAAGCCAGCTGGGCAGTGGGCACACACCTTTAATCCCAGTACTCAGGAAGGACAGCAGGTGGATCTCTGAGGACAGGCTGGCCTACAGAGTGAGTTCCAGGACTGCCAGAGCTACACATAGACCCAGTCTCAAACAAACAATAATCATAGCACCAGGAGGCTGTGGTAGTGCATTCTTTAATCCTAGAATGGAAAGCCAGGGTAAGTGATCTCTGTGAGTTCCAGAACAGCCAGGGTTAAAAATAAAACAAAAGACAAAGCAAAAAGCCTGGTACCAGCTACTTGGGAGGCTGAAACAAGAGGATCTGAGGCCAGGAGTTGAAGGCTGGTGTGGGTAACGGTGAGATCATATCAAAAACAAAAACCAACAACAGAAGCAGTTAACAATACTGCTCTACTCAGGGGCACCCCTCAAGCTTGAAGCAGACTTAAATTCAAAAACAGACGTCTTCTATGGGGAATGTGAGAGCAGGTGAGGTCCTGAGTGAGTGTGCATCACTGACACGGCAAGGACCTAATGCCACAGACCTATGAGAACAGGAAAGATTCTCCCCCTCAAGCCAAAAGTATATTTTTAGTCAGATGAGTATCTCTAAAAGTGTAGAGAAATGTTAATTCAGAACATGGCTGTTCTGGCAAGAGACCACATCCAAAGATCTTCTAGGACTGTGTGATCCGGGCGGGAATACAAACACGCCTTTAATCCATGAGACACAGAAAAACAGATCTGAGTTCAAGGCCAGCCTGGTATAGAGCAAGAATCAGGTAAAGAAAAGCTTAGGTCTAGGCATGGTGGTACATGCCTTTAACCCCAAATGAAGGTAAATTTACTTTGTAGAAGGAAGTGCCCATATTTAAAAATAACTGAGTGGCAGAAAAGTTGACAAATCAGAGAAGATTTGACAGAATAGGATACATCCAACTCTCAAGAGGAGAGAGAGGAAAGGGAAGCTACTTACAAAGCAGTTTTTACCAGGACAGTGATAGAGAGAACGGCTGCAGAGAGAGAACTCAGGTGAAGACAGATCAAGACAGGAAATGAAAAGCCAGTAGATTAGAGCAGATTGCTGAGTTAGTTTGTAGCCAAGCAGAGCAATTCCGGGCTGAGAGAGAAGCCAGATTGAGTAAGTCAGCTGGGAGAAGAGTTTGAGCCAGAACAGCTGAGTGGAACCAGCCAGTCCAGAGCTCAGGAAGAACAAGTAAGGGTGAGCTTATTAAGCAGTAAGCCTCAGAGGCTGAAAACATTCCAGGCCTAGGTTAGATTGTATGGAGACTAGAAGCTTCCAGGACTAGGCCTAGGTTAGCAGGAGGCAGTAAGCCTCTCAAATAACAAATGAGCCAGAAGAATAAAAGTTACTTTTACACAAAAGCTCATAATATTAACTACTAGTTTTTATTAAATATCATAAATCAGGGTTATGCTAAGTATTCGGACAGGTTTTGTATGCCTTCCCCACCAGAAAATTCACATCTTCCATGTGATGACTGATGTCGGGAGGTGGGGCCTTTGGTAGGTGATTAGAGGATAAAGGTCAGGGGCCCCAAAATGAGATTACTGTCCATTTAGAAGCAGCTGCGCACCTGCCTGCCTACGTGAGAACACAGCCAGAAGGTGTAAGAACTAACTTATTCCTGCTGCGTCCAATCAATGAGCTCTGGAAAGTTTGGTACAGCTGCCCAAATAACACTCAATAAGGACCTCAACTTGATGCCACTAGAATGTCCAATAAACTAAAAACCAAGGTGTGGAGATGGTGTTCCGTGCCTCACCAACGAAGCAGAGTACTGGGCCTGACCTCAGTATTCCAAAGCTCTCCAGTGTTTAATGCCCCAATTCCCCTCTCTTCCCAAAGCAGATACAAGGAAGGTGGGTGGGGGGAGGGGAGAGGGGGGAGCCGTGCAAAAAATAATGGTCACATCTATCTCTCAACTGTATCAGTGGTTCTCAGTGTTTACTGCATCTTAATAACAGCTCATGGTTAAACACAGATTACTGGCATTCCAGTTTAGCAGGTTTCTTACTGGGTCCCAATGAACAGATATTTTTCCCTAAAGTAAAAATAAAGTAAAATAAAAGGGGGAGTTACACTTTAAAATTAAAGCGATTGCTGTATCAGCTGCAGTTCTACTGTGCCAGTTACTAAGTAACCTATGCAACTATTTCACTTCAGTCCTAACAAATGTTCCACATCTAATGAGGAAGTCAACACAGCTGCCAGTACATGGCAAAGGCAAAGCTGGTGAGTCAAAAGCCCTCGGTCTTTCGTCATTAAGTTCCCAGTACAGCCTACCAGTGTTGACAGGCCTCAGCAAAAATGAAAAGGAGGGAGGGAAGTGACAATCATTTCAGAATGTACACCAAAATATCAAGTTGTTAAATTAAATATACTTAAAAGTTTGTCAACTATATCCCAGTGTAGCTGAAAATGCACTATGTACGTTTTACAGTAAAGAAATTAATGCACAGAGACTGATGCACCAACCAAAGACCATGCATGGAGAGGACCTAAAGCCCCGGGCTCAGATGCAGTGGACAGGCAGCTCAGTCTCCATGTGGGTCCCCTAAACAGGGAGCAGGAGCTGCCTCTGACATCGTGGCAGCCTTGCCAGGCCACAGAGGAAGAGGATGCAAGCAGTCCTGATGAGACTGGATAGACTGAGGTCAGATGGTAGGGGAGGAGGGTCCCCCTTTCTGAGGGCTGGGGGGGAGGAGGGGAGAAGGAGGGAGGGTGTGGCAGGGAGGAGATAGGGAGAGGGCTACAATTGGGATGTAAAGTGAGTATATTTTTTAAAATTAATTAAAAAAAGAAATTAATACACAGAGAAGTAACCATGTGATTAAAGAGTTCCGAGGACACAGGTTTGTCTGACCCTAAGACCTACTCTGTCTACTAAAGCATATAGCAAGGCAAGTCCTTTACACTGGGATGTATACCCAGTCCTTGGACTATGGAACCTGGGTCTGTCTCACTATGTAGCCCAGGCTGGCCTCAAAGTCATGATCCTCCTGCCTCCGACTCATTCCACAAATCCTACCACAGTGTGGGACACCACAGCCCACAATACCTTTTTAAAGATGCGGGCAATGGAATCTGAGACTACGCCCAGACCCCACATTTCTCTGACTACAATCCAACCATAAAACAAGAAGTCTGGCTATCCTCCTCCTGCTTTTTTGTACCGGCTTCCTCTGGAAGCGACCATCAACTCTCTGTTGCTACATAACAGCTCAAAGTGGATGGTACCCTTTTTATAATTCCTCTGTCTCTTACTCTCCAATTAGTTGGTCTCAGACTTGCCTACAAAAACAGGTATCCACCAAGGCAGTGCGAAATGCTCAGACTGCTACACTGCCAAAACAGTTTGGCACTTAAACTTCGTAATTCTAATACTGAAAGTGATTTATGCAAATTCACCAAATCATTATGCTGTTTTTATAAATATACAAAACTTAAAAAATGATATCTTCACTCCCCACGCCTCCTATAATATATGGGCATACTAAGTATTGCTCATGTTTCTGAACTTCCTTTTGAGTTTCCGAATAAGCAGAGTATTTCCAACACAAAAATTCACAGCTCGCTTTATGCCACGGCCAGATTTATCTAACCACGGCCACAGATGAAAATACTAAGCGTTAGGATGAAAATGTAGACACCTGGAAATGGGGGCTCAACAAGGGCGCCGGCCTAATTCTTAAATAGCTCAGCTTCGACTCCATGGAAACCGGAGGGAATTCCCACTAGCTGTAATCAGGATTTTGTCGGCCACCACTTACTTCCAACAAACCTTTTAGAAAGTTGCAAATCAATTCAATTTCTAACTGCTCTAAACACTGGGTCTGAAGCCAAACAGAAAGTGCTCGGTGGTGGGAGCGGCGCGTCCCGCCGGCACCGTTCCAGAGCCCGGCGCCCCGCACTGCGGCCCATACCTGCGGGGCCAACCCGGGCCCGCGCTGCCCGCGCCTCTCCCGGGGCCGCGTCCGCCGTCCGCCAGCCAGGAAACCGCCGCGGCCTGGGGCCTGCGGCCTTCGGTCGCTCCTTCCTCCAAGGACACCGCGAGCTGGCTGAAGGCGTACAGCAGCGAGCAGAAGCCGCAGGCCAGGCACAGCCCTACGACCCGCAGGTAGCGCCGCATCCCGGCCCGCGCTGCTGCTGCTGCCGCCGCCGCCGCCGCCGCCGCCGCGCCCGCCCGGGCGAACTGCGAAGGGCCGCAACGCGCAGCCGCAGGGTGAGCTGCCCGGTGCCCGCCCCGCCCCTCCGCCCGACTCCTCGCCAGGACCGGCTCCCTCCTGTCTCCGCCCAAGCCCCGCCCCACGCCCCGATTGGCCCCGCCTCCGCGCGCCAGCCCCGCCTCCGAGCCACGCCCCAGTTCCCGCCCCGGATCTGCAGCGCTCCCGGAAGTAGGGCTGCGCACTGCCGGAGCAGTAAAGGGCTGGGCGTTAGGGTGAGCCGCGCAGAGGTGTTGCGAATGGAGCGGGTCTGTAGGCCCTTGAGCTAAATCTTCGATTTTTTCCCATTGTGTAGTTTGTGACTCTGAGCAACTTGAATTTTAAGGTATCGCTGCGTGACTAAAAGGAAATCGTCGTTTTCCGCACTTGTTACCTTTTCCCCGCCCCAGGCTGCTCCCCACAGACCTCAGCCTCGGATCTAAAAGGTCTGTGCTTCGCGGGGCGTCATAAGGCGGCGGTGGGTTAAAGGTGCAGCGCTTTCCCCTCCACACAACGGGGTGGGTGGCAAGGGTCCTACCTTTTACATTTTCAGACTTTGCTTACAACTCGTTTGCATATCCGAAGCAAACCTGATACTCTCCCTAGGAGGCCTTCCCTCCCAATGCGAATTCACCGCTCACATCCTGCGCCTAGAGCTAGAATCTTACGGAAGCCTAGTGGGGACATGGGTAGAGGCATAGATACTAGAAATGTGTACAGCTCGAAAACACTGGCTGGTGCGGAAGACCAGTGTTGAGGATTTTACAAGACGGAATGACTAGCTTCAACTTCATGGTTATTCTTAGATACCTTTAGTCCCTGAATAAGACTTTCGTTAACCACCCATTTCTGATCTAATACCCTTTTGACTCAAAACCTTTAAAGCAATCTCACCAGTTTGGATGCTAAGAATGTTATTAGAATAGACCTAAAACCTACCAGGTTTTTCTCAGTTGGCTATAATCAATCTAATGATCCAACCGGTGTCTGGAAACTGCCCTAATTTCTGACTTTCTTTTAATCTCTAAAGATAATATAAATACTTCCATGTTGTAACATGTTATTCCAGGCAACCCAAAGCCATGTGCCCAGGCCCAGGTCACTCGTATTTGGTTCAAAATAAATTATCTTACTCCCTTTCAAAGAGGGCTGTTGTTCACAGACAGGACAGCAATCTGTAAGGGTGTGGACGCGCCCAAAAATTCAGTCAATTAATTGTAGCTCAGAGAGTAGGTGAGAGTTCTTAGTGATGGTGGCCCTCGTAAGGGAAGGATTTCTAGGTTGAGTGAGCAATGAAAACAACTCTTTTATTCAGGAGACTGAGAGACGTGTGATGCCAGGATAAGTGAATGCAAGAGTGGGCATGTGGAGTGATAAGGCTGCAGAAAGGGTTAGCTGTTACAGTGCCTTGCCTCAGCAAACTCTTGGGAGTCTGAACTTGATCTGCTTGACGGGTTAAGGAAGGAAGTAACATGATCACATTTGCATTTTAGAGAGTGATTCTGGCTGGAGTGAAGGCTGGGGCAGTGATGAGAGATTGGAGAAAGTCAGTCCAGAGCCAAAAATTGAGATTTAAACAAACACACTTAAAATGCACACAAAAATACATTTAAGCACACACTTAAAATGCACATACACTTAAATACATTTAAAGTTAAATACTTTAAATGAACACTTAAAAAATACATGAAATGCACAAATAAAACAGACATCTAAAAATACTGGTAAAATGAACATATTCAAGATATACAGGCAAAAACACACATTCTTAAAAGCATACACTTAAAAATACATGCATACTTAAACACACTTAAAAATGCACACACACCTCATGAGGAAAACCACGCTATTGAATTGTTCAAGTTGCATCTGGGTCACTGAGAAGTCCGTCCACAAAGGACAATGTGAGGGAAAGTGCTGGCATAGAGGCTCTCAATCCCCACACCAAGAGCTGGCTCTGTGACCATGAGAAAGTCACTAGAGGAACTATGGGCTATTTCCTCCCCCTAAGAATTAAATTTCTTGGGGCTGGAGAGATGGCTCAGCGGTTAAGAGCACTGGCTGCTCTTCCTGAGGTCATGAGTTCAATTCCCAGCAACCACATGGTGGCTCACAACCATATATAATGTGATCTAATATCCTCCTCTGGTCTGCAGAGCTCTGTATACATAATAATAAATAAATAAATCTTTAAAAAAAAAAAAAAAAATTAAATTTCTTGCCTTACTGAAAAAAAAAGAAAAGAAAGAAAGAAATCCAGTGAACTGTCAAGATGTATAAAGAGAAAGAAAACGGTCATTTGTTCATTCAATAAATATTTATTGAATATTTTCTACATGCCAGACAGACTCAGATGCACAGTATTCAAGAATAAAGGGGTGTCTTGCCCTCAAGAGGGAGAGAGGCCATAAAAACAAAGAGAATACGACACCTTTCTAATACACCTTACAATTCTTAGAGAAACAAAGACAACCTAAAAGAAGTACAGAACGTTACAAGGGCACTAAGAAGAATAGAAAGTTGGAGGGTGGGGCACATACTAGAGGAAGAGTGCGTATGCAGACAAAGAAAAGCCCATTTGAAAGATGCTGAGGAGAGCGGACTTGATGACTTAAACTCTGGTGGCCGAGGCAGAGTCACCACCATAGGCTCAAGGCCAGCCTAGTCAACATAGTAAATTCCAGATCAAACTGGGCTACTGAGTGTGGCCCCATTTAAAAAAAAAAAATTTATTTTAAAGATTGCTAATAATTTTTCTCCAAGAAACTACATACAAGTAATCTCTTGACTCATAGATCATAAGCCCTGGACAAGTATAAAGAGAAAGCTAGCCAACACTATATGTAAAGAACACACAGAGTAATCATGGTCTTGACATGGGGATTCAAGGCCATATCATCTTTTACATTCCTTTTAATCCTGTAATTGCAAAAGAAGCTGCTGCAAAAGGGCACCCTAAAAATAATGTTTATACCACCGACACAGCAAGCCCTGGTTAGCTGGCAAGGTGAGGAGTCACTGTATGTTGCTGTCTGGCCAGGGTTCACACACTTCCTTTTTATATTCCTACGGTGACTTCTGTTCCTGAGTACAACTCTATCTACTTCAGCATCGACGGGGTATTTCTTTCATTTGTTGCATGTACCTATTCCCAGTCTATCTCTAGAGACATGCTCTGTAATTCTCCAGTGATAAGCTGAATGACTCCAAAATCTCAACTCAAAAGAACAAAGGTGCGTGAAGGAAATAAAATTTAAGATCAGACATATTCAAGGTGGCACTACTGTAGACAAGGTCAGGAAGTGAAATTTGAAACTAATATGTAGAGGGGTTTTTCCCCCCTAAAATTAGATGAAAGATGTCTATGAGATAGAAAACTGACTCAGAGCCAGGCATGGTGGTGCACACCTTTGATCCCAGCACTCGGGAGGCAGAGGCAGGTGGAGTGCTGTGAGTTCAAAGCCAGCCTGGTCTACAAAGTGAGTCCAGGACAGCCAAGATAACAGAGAAACTCTGTCTTGAAAAACAAAAAACAAAACAAAACAAAACAAAACAAAAAAAAGAAAGAAAGAAAGAAAGAAAACTGACTCAGAATTTAAACCAGATTTTAAGAATCTCTAGCTTAGATGGTGCAGGGCTACAAGGAGGCTGGGTACAGACTACTCTTGCAGAGGACCAGAGGTCTGTTCCCAGTACCCAAGATGGGCAGCTCACAACCACCTGGAACCCCCACTGCAGGGGATCTCATGCCCTCTTCTGGACTACACATGCACACAGACACACACCTATATAATGGAAAAATTTAAATGTTGGTGCTCTCCTCTCGTTCTTTCCACCCATCCCTCTTTAGCCCAGGCAAATATGTATGGAGTCCTGTCCAGTGTTTCCTTCTATTTTCTACCTTTGACTCATTACAAAAACAAAACAACAAACAAACAAACAAACCACAGTAATCCTACTGGACAAATACCCTCACCCAGAACTCTCAAGTGCTGGGATTACAAACTGCACCATTTCCTGTCTCCTATATTTCTTATATAGACACACCAGTGTTTTAATAAAATGGTTCTTCCCTAGCTGTGGGAGTGCACACCTCTATTAGCAATGGAGAAGCTAGATTGGGAGGGGACTGCAGGATCTGGTGTGGAGGAATGCCCTGAGTGGGCGTGGCACTTGTCAATAAAGCACTGTTTTGCCAATGGGCTGAAGAGATTAGAAGAACCTGTAGCTGGACTGTTGAGAGTTGGGAAAGAAGCTGGCCCAGGAGTCAACAGGCTGGCAAATTATTGGTATACATGTAGGCTTTGAGGCCGTAAGATTAGAGTAGTTTAGATTCTGCCCAGTGTAGTGGTTGCAGCTTTAAAATACACTATAACCTCACCGTGTTGGTTACTGGCACCTTAGGCCATACTGGTAAGTTAATAGCAACAGTTTGGGCCAGCCTGGGGATGTAGCAAGACACTGTCTCCAAATACAAACTTAAAAATGACAGTTTGGCTGGGTATGGGGGAGTATGACTTAGTGCCAGCCGCTGGAAGGCAGAGGCAGATGGCTATTTGTGAACTCAAGGCCAGCCTTATCTCCACAGCAAGGACAACTATACCTGGAAAGACCCTGTCTCAAAAACAAAGTCACGTCCCTCGGACTCTGCAGTTCTGCGCTAGACACACAGTCCTCTTTACTTTGTATTTCAGTCCCTCCTGAGCCTGACACTATCCCTGTGCTTTTATTCTGAAAACCCAGCCTGCTCCATGTGGAGACTTGCATTTCTTCTTCCTAGGTTCCTCTTCTCCCAAGCTAGTTTCTTACCGCCCAGTCCTCCCCACTTTTGCTTACCTCCCTCACCTGCAAGTCGGCATAAGGCCATTTCATTGTTGCTATAATTGTGAACTAAAGTGGGATAATGAAAATTACACACACAAGAAGCCTAAATTATTACATCTAGGTCTTCAGTTTAGTTTCTGGGTTTTCCTATAAAACTTTACAGAAAAGTGATGACCAGAGGGCAGCTTTCTTCCTCAAGTCATCAGGTGAAAACCGAGATTCAGCTGCAGGCCCTGGGAGCAGCTCCTCAGAACTGCGGGGTAGGGAGGCAGCAGCGACACTGATGTGTGCCCCTAACGTACCTTCCTCTTATTCTCACACTTTGAAAGAAAGCATTTTTTTTTAATTATTAGTTTTACAGGGCAAGAAAGATGGCTGAGTGATTGAAAGGGCGTGCTGCTCTTGCAGAAGCCGTGGCTGTGTTCAGTTCCCAGCCCCCACATGATGGTTCACGACCCTGTGTAGCTGCAGTGCAGTATCAAGGGATCCAACACACGCTCTGACCTCCACAGGCACCAGGCACACACACGGTTCCCAGACATCAAGCAAAACACATAAAATAAAAATGTTTTTAATTAGTAATTTTAAGCCCTATTTACCTACCCAAGAGAATTGAGACAGTTTATAAGAACGACAAAAAGCATAAAGTCAGAATTGGTTAAAATAAAAAATGACAGCCATTGAGTCCTATAGACATGTTATTAAAAACAGCCAATCTTAGCTGAAAATTTTTACAACTACAGCAAAAATTAAGAATAATAAATCTGAATTGTCTTAAAAGAATGGCAAGTTGATTTCTCAGATGAAGTAAACTTTTGCTGAAATCACTCTGAGTAAAATTTCTAATTTGGGCAGTTAAAGGAATCTTCCTTTAACACCTTCACAGGAAAGAAATGTGAGACTTTACTATCTTGACTTTTCAAAGT
The DNA here is from genome assembly GCF_903995435.1 of Acomys russatus. Classification (NCBI taxonomy): domain Eukaryota; kingdom Metazoa; phylum Chordata; class Mammalia; order Rodentia; family Muridae; genus Acomys; species Acomys russatus. Next base: position 55,337,641 of record NC_067153.1, read on the forward strand.
TGGGGACTGGAGAGAAGGCTGAGCAGTTAAAAGCACTTGTTGCTGTTGCAGAGGAGCTGGCTCACCGCCACCCGTAACTCCAGGTCTAGGAGATCCATCACACCTTTCTTGCCTCCTCAGGTACTGCACACATATGGTACACTTACACATGAAGGCAACACAACCATACACACAAAAATAAATGTATCAAATAAACTAGAAGGAAATGGCATCTCAACTTGCAGTGCTTAAAAAGGTAGTTTTGACAAATACAAGCTGCATTAATAGGTCACTAGTTCAAACAGTTGGTAACTCAGTCCGCTGCAAACACCAACATGAGGTCCCAATACTCTAGAGCAGACTGCCATTCGATGTCTGAGGCCTGGGTGAATCTTCTATGAAAACAGTCCCAGGCACTCCTATCTGCTATTTCTGTGTCTTATACACAGTCTTACTGTTGCAGGGATTTATAGATCTCTAAATCGTATGCTCTGCATCTTCAGCCTCTTTGTAACCAACCGTGAAGCAGTAACTAAAAGCCAAAATATACTTAATATCATAACTAAACAAAAAGCTAGATCAGTAAAATTCAGCGAAGGACTGAATGGTAAGCTATGACCTGTCAAAAGGTGCAGAATGTGGGGCTGGGGCGCTCAGCTGGTACAGTGCTTGTATTCAAAGCATGGATTGGCACTTGTTTGATTCTCCAGAACCTACAGTTTAAAAGGGGTGGGGGGAAAGATTCAGCGGTCCATACCTAGAACCCAGGGCTGGGACACTGGAGACAGGCAGCTCCCTTGGGCTCACTCATCAGTCATCCTAGACTACTTGATGAGCTACAGACCCGTGAAAAAACTTGACTCAAGAAGAAGGAAAAAAACAAAAGGGAAAAAAACATAGAAGGCTAAAAAGTTATTTGAGAGCTGATTTTGTTGCTCCTGCAGGACCTGGGTTTGACTTTCAGCACCTAAATAGTGGCCTAACTCTAACTCTGTCTAACTCTAGTCCCAGGGGATCTGACACCACGGTACACAAGCATACATGCAGGCAAACATTCATACACACAAAATAAAAAAAAAAATATAGGCCTATAACCCCAGCATTTAGGAGAGAGAGGCAGGCAGATTTGAGTTCAAAGTCGGCCTGATATACCCAGTGAGATCCAGGAGAGCCAGGGATAGAAACATAGTAAGTGGCTCCTGAGGAATGACACTGGCAGCACCCACACAAACACACCTTACACACATAACACAGAAGGTAGGAAATATGTCCCAAAACACTGAAACCTTCCAGAACTCTACTTGATTGTCCACTGAAGTATCAGGTCTCTTCCTAGTATTTCAAATGGTCCATTCCATAAAGACAGGATAATCTACTCCAACCAAGAAAAGCTTAAATCATAACATTTATGTGATCTGAGCTAGTAGGTGTGTTCAAAATGCTATTTATATAGTTTAAAGAAAACCTGTCTATAGTAGCTTACACTGAATGGCTTGATGTAAAACTACTCTAAATTCTTACACACATTGCTGCCCTATTTAACATGTGCTGAGGAGATGCATGACAGGTCCCCAGAGACTAGCAAACTATAAGCTGTAGTTCCCTCCCTGGTGATGCACTGTCCAGCAGCCGGCCGCTCCGACACTTGTTGTACAGCCTGTTCCTTCTCTCCTCACTTTCTCCCATGCCCACTCCTCCTTACTGCTGCTGCTAGTGGAGTGGAGCTTGCTTTTCATCAAAGCCTGCCTTGCTTTCTACTTTTGAAAACCATCAGTGATGTCCTTGTTTTCTGAACCCTTCACTGTTTCCCTTTGGCTATTTTTGTCACTGAGATTTCTGTACTTTGATTTTTCTGCATTCTTTGTTTGAGGCTTCTGTACATACCTGAGGTGGCTGAGAGGATGAATTGTAATAAAGTCATCACTTTTTTTTTTTTGGTTTTTCGGGACAGAGTTTCTCTTGTGTAGCCTTGGCTGTCCTGGAACTTGTTATGTAGATTAGGCTGGCCTCGACCTCACAAAGATCCGCCTACCTCTGCCTCCCTAGTACTGGGATTAAAGGTGTACGCCACCACCACCCCACAGTGCATTATTATTTTACTGTTATCCTACACACACATACATACACACACACACACACTTTCACTTAACTCTCAAATCACACAGCAAAGATTTCTTTCTATGACTAGTTCCTTACAAAGATTCCAGAAAAGAGGTGAGCTGCTAAGGAAGTATAGTAAGATCATTACTCTACATGATATGCCCAAAGTCCATTCTCTTAGGCACTGATGATTTCTACCTACAAGAAAGTTGACTGCCATCAATTTAGTTGACTTTCTTCCTCCTATTAATGTACCTCATCTTGTCTATTATCACTATAATTTTAGGAAAGCATTTAATGAAACCTCTAATAAACTTTAATTAAAACCATTAAGCCATTAAGTCATCCATCACTGCTGTGATGTACAAAAGGTTTTTTGGTTTTTAGATTTTATTTATTATGTATACAGTGCTCTGCCTGCATGTAACACCTGCAGGCCAGAAGAGGGCATCAGATCACATTATAGATGGTTGTGAGCCACCATGTGGTTGATGGGAATTGAACTCAGGACCTCTGGAAGAATAGCCAGTGCTCTTAACCTCTGAGCCATCTCTCCAGCTCACAAAAGGTTTTAAGAGTGTATATTCTTATGTGCTTCAAAGTACACCTTCATTTTTACTTACCTTATTTTTACCTGTACTCTAAAAACACCCAAATTCCTTTAGTGTGGAATCTGGTTGAAAGAACCCACTGCCGAGGGGGCTGGAGAGATGGCTCCGTGGTTAAGAGCACCTGCTGCTCTTGCAGAGGACTAGACTTTGATTAGCAGCACCCACAGAGGAGCACACATTGTCTCTAACTCCAGATCCAAGGACTCCAAAACTCTCTTCAACCTCTGTAGGCACCAGGCACACACATGGGCAAACACACTCATGCAAGCAAAGTACTCACACACACAACATAATAAAAACCTAAAAAAGAGTCCACCACTAAAACTGTATCACACATTTACAAAACAGCTACAAATATACCCTAAGCCCCGGCTCAGAATAGTCTTTTGCATATTTTTACGTTAAGTGCATGTACTAATGGAACTTGCATGTCTTCCGATATGAAAGCATATTTGAGGTAGAGTGAAATAAAGGAAGATAAAAGGGAAACAAAATCCCACTCTAAATAGCACAGTTCAATTCTCCAATCTCAGTGTATGGGATTAGGTTCTTCAGTCATAGAAAGGTAGTCTCTCTGGGACCAGAGCAAACACTGACAACACTGTTCTCTTAGGTTACTTAAGTAGCATTAAAATAACTTGGTTACAAAAATGTAATTTTCATGATACTACCTACAATGATAGTAAAAGCTCACATTTTACTGAGCAACTAGAGTGTGCTAGAGAAATGTTAATCTTACATGGGTTAACATTTAATCCTCCCAAGAGCCCTATGCGTCAGATCTGGCCATCCCTACCCCTATTTCACAAATGGGAAGTATGCTTGAGAACGCATTCAAGTTTGCATCCTACCGCAGAGACTCGAGCATCAGGCATCACATTCTGAATCTCCATGCCATTGTTCCTTCCACCAGAACACAAACATGAGTGCAGCCTATTCAGGTAAAACCTCACCTTCTCTCATGCTTTTCTTTCTTGCAGAAAAATCTAAAATATATTATGAAAATAATATGATCATTGTAAGATATATTGCCTTTACTTATTTTTGTCTTAGGAACTAGAATTTCCCCCATTACAAGTATTTAAAATTGAATACACTGAACATTTATACATGAAAAACAATGTAAAATTAACATGTTTGAAAAGAACATAGCCAGTTAGTTGGAAATATCTTAGAATAAGACAATATTACACCTTCATTTTACAACACTAAAGAATGAGGTATCTGCATGTTTTCATCACAGACTTTTACTGTATTCACAACTAGCATGTTACAAGAGTACCATGGTGCGAAAGAAGCACTGCAATTGAACAGTTACATTACCATGAGAACCAAATAGCACAACTGTCAGGGTCCACAGTTTTTCCTTTAAATGTTGTCATGATGTCTTTCATGTAGTAGGTTATATTCAAGTTAGGTCTTGTCTTTAGATTAGTTTACATTTCAGAAGCCTGCTATAGGTAGATATACATTAAGCAAACAGCTAGAGAAAACAAGTGAACCTGAGGAGAAATTAAAGATCTAGCATGTGGTTCCGAAGATGGGTTTTCAAACACAACATAACACACTTCATTTAGTTGTAAACAAAATGCGAAATCTTAAGTCATAAAAAATATTTTATTGGAAATAGTACATAAGTGAGTGGAGCTGTAAATACTTTTTATTTCAAGATACTGGTGAATGCATAAATTGGGAGCATCTCTGGAAATAGAGTACTATGGTTTTCATAGGAATTATTCTGTTTAGTAAAAGGCCAATTGAACTGACTTTGGATGACCTTCCCAGTTCTGTGTAATCGTTGCCATGCTCATATGAGTTAGATTCACATGATCCTGGACAGGTTTGGAACAAGGAAACAGTGACAAACTATCATTAAGTTAAAGCTTTTCCAAGTATGGCATGTTCTTTTCTGCTTCTGCCAGATGCACATCCCTCTTTAACCCGAATGTCTTAGAGAGCACAGGATACCAGTGTTCAGTGACCACAGCACTAACCCTGAATTAGAAAGCTAATCAGTCCATGTTTTATCGTTTACTATTCAGCTAGTAAACAGTACAAAACTAACAAACATAAACTGCAAACGATGGATAAAACATAACTCAGAAACAATAATTTAGTAAAAACATGTCAAAAACATTGGCAAAGGTCCATACAAATCCTTTATTTAATAACAACTTTCCTATTTAACCACACCAAGTACCAGCAGGTGCATTAAGAAGATAACCATTAAGAAAATCCTGTTGCAGCAATAGTTGATTAAGTTGATCTTTGACTTGCATACATATAACTATTTGTTTCACAATTCTCAAATAATACATATTTAGGCAGCTTGCACTATGTAATAAAAAATTTAAACTCATTACATGCCAATAGTAGATAATTCAATAATTATGTGTTAGAATTCACTAAACTATAAGTGAAAATAGACTTACCAATAACACTGCATAATGAATAATTCAACCACATTTTCATGACATTTAACAGCAGAGACCAAAATGTTAAGTCTGGAAATGTTCAATAGCTTACACAGCAATAAAATCTAATAAATCCTGGAAAATTCATATTTCATGTAAAACTCAAATTATTGGTTAGGCATGAATGTGTCTGTCATGAAAATGTGGTAGTTCTTGGCATAATCTGTGTTTCCATGGGAGGACAGGCATGACTAAGTGGAACAAGAATGTTTAGTGAGACTCTCCGTTCAGGGATGAGGCTTCTCCTCGGGGCGAGGAGGACCTGGACACGCCCCGCTCCGTGTTGTCTGAGCTGCAGCTGCTCTGGCTGTGTTGATCCCCAGCAGCAGCACTCGATGCCGGCGCTGACTTTGCTTTCTCCTTAAAGTCTGTAATAATGACTGTTAGATCTCCAACAGTGACTTCCAAATGCTGAGCACTACTCCGATCCACATTTTTCAATCTTGGTCTAAACACACAAAAAAAGGAGTTTGTAAAGCTAGCTCACTATCAAATTTCTGAGCACATACTAAATAACCAAACAAAAGTAATAAAATGAATGTATTTCTGTCTAAAGAGGTTAATATGTAATAAAGCACCAAAGAATCACGAAAGTCATTAATATTAACCAAAAAAAGTCATTTATGAACCTTCAACATGAGAGAGGGCTACAGCCTGGATGCCATGGCTAACCATGCTTCAAAGTCACACTCAAGTTCGCATGCAGCTTAATTTTATTCCAATAGATGTTTAGTCCAACAAAGCCATGACTGCACTACAAAGGCAGCCCATAAAAGCTAAGGATGGGGACTGGAGAGAGCCTCAGCAGTTAAGGGCACTGGCTATTCTTCCAGGGGACACAGATTTGATTCCTACCACCCACACCGCAGCTCACAACACCCCTGACTCCAGCCCCAGGGAATGAGACACCCTCTTCTGACCTTCGCAGGCACCAGGCATGCATGTAGTGCACAAACATAAATGCAGGCATAACACTTATTACATAAAACAACAAAATAAATAAATCTTAAAAATAAAATAAAGCAAAGGCCAGGCTAAACTTGCACTCCATCGCTGCACATCTACTCATGACAAGATCCAGAACTATGATCACTGGTCAAAGCTCATGATTCTAAGTACCAGTTTCAAGTACCTGTTTTTTATTAATGAAGGAAAAAGAACAGACATAAATGTCTTCTGAATAGCTAAGAAAGAAAAGCCTCTTCACATTTGAGCTTATATTTTGACCTTTTCTGATTTCCAACATAACTTTCAAGCTCAGAAAACCTCTGTGATATTTTATATTGAGATAAAAGTTCACTTTCACTTTGCATAGAGGAGTGTGATCAAAGTTTAAAAAGAACAGTGTTGTTTTTTTAAATTTCAACCATAAAGCACTATTTACCTGGTTTTCTTATGACCGTTCTTTTTGCTAGTTGCTTCCTTTTCACTTTTTTCTTTTTCTACTTTATCTTTCTTCTCTTTCTTTGACTGGGTAGGGGGCACGAACTGCTGAGTAACCTGCTGTGCAACCAGCTGTGAGACAGGGCGAGGTTTCCTGTGTGCACAGTAAAAAAAAAGGCTTTTATTACAACTGAAACATACATGTTTTTATGAAAGAATAGCAAATGTTGTGAGAATATTTTATGATTTCAAGTATAAAATTTATCAAATGTAAAATATAAATTGTCATTCCTGTTCAACAAAATACGACAAACTATCACAACAGTTAAAATTTAAGTCCAAGATACATGGTCAAATCATTAGCATGTAACTACGTGAGGGAGGGAGCATGTGACATTATTTCAATGTATATCCAAGAATATAAGAAGGCACACATGCTAATAAGCTGACTGTTAACACAAGAGTTTGCACTTAAGGCGTTATCAGTGCTGAGTCTGAAGTAGGGGCCTCACACTGCAAAGCTAAGGCACACCAGGCCAAGCTGTTTAGCCCACCCTTCCTCCTGAGTGAAGAGCTGAGTGTCTGTGGTAGCGCCCCTCACTGGCTGTGGACTTACTGTCAACACTGTCACTCTGACCCCCTCCTGTCTCGGGCTACAATTTTACACACATTTTTGATGCTGGGGTACAATCAATCCTCTGAGATTTTCCAACTTCCACATTTTAAATGTGTTTACTTAAAAGCCTACTACAGGACTTATTTCAGGGTACCTGCCTGGTTTTGCCTTTGGGTGCTAGCATGAGCAAGCACCCCATCACCCCAAATCAAGGAGCCCTCCAGCTTTGACAAAGCTTGGGCAACTGGGGCAAAATGCAGATAAAACAATCTCTAAGTTCCTGAGGGAAAGAAAAGTAAATGAGGAAGAGAGCAAAGAGTGGAGAAATATGAGTTAAAAAATATTTTTTAACCCAGTTTTGTAAACGGTAATTTTATAGCCTAGAAAATCCTATCCTGAAAAAAATCAATAGGAAGAACTTAGAATGTACAGTATGAAACATAAACAAGGTCATACAACCTCAGAAAGAAAAGGCAGACATACACGGTTTCCTTCATGTGCAGATCCTAGCCCATAATGTGTGTGCATACATGTGGGCACAGTATATAACGTGTTGAAAGGAGAACAAGAAAGGCTACACATATCAATTAAGTGATGAGGAAGGACTGAACACAGAGGAAAAGTATTTGAGTAATGGGAGAGGGTATAAAGCTAATTGTTTTCATTGTTTCAATTCTGCCATGGTTTTTCACCACCGCCACCCCCTTGGTTGAACATAAGAGCATACAAATATATTTGTTAATAAAATGTAAAAACTAATGTAAAACGTTATAGGTTCAGAATGGCTAGTATTACTACATACAGACCAGGCTGGCCTTAAGCTCACAGAGATCTGTTTCTGCCTCAGGTGCTGGGATTAATATGCAAGTTTTTTCTTAATTTAATTAAAATTTAATTTTTTAATTCTTAAAATTTTATTTTAAAAATCCTATCCTATTTTGCATAGAGCACTTTTAAAAAATCTTTTATGTTTTCTTTTATTACAACAGGACAAAAACAGGAAATAAGAAAATATTTCACAATTAAAGTTTGAAGGCTAGCAGGATATAAGAAAGCAGAGTTTAAAACAGATTTCAGGAAATGAGCTGTGAACATTTATAGCCCACTTAGTGTGAAATACTGGAAAGTTGCCAAAGATAGACGTACAGTAATTTTAAAAATAGGACTGAGAGAAATCAGGGCTAGACGTCCAGAGTAACAGCTACACTAACTGTGTTAAAGAGATGGCTCCATGACTCAAGGGCTTGCTGTGCACCTGCGTTTGGACCAGCAGCACTCAGGTAAGCAGCTGGGCGTGGCTCCTGATACACCTCTAAACCCAGTCCTGGCGGCAAGGAGGGCTGTGGGCAACAGCTAGGTGTTGTTGAACACCAGCGTAACAGGTTCAGTGAGATCCTAATTCAAGGGAATAAATAAGGCTGGAGGTAAAGGAAGAGGAATGGACACCAGACATCCTCCTGGGACCTCCATGGACAGGCCTGTATGTGCCTTTACACACACACACACACACACACACACACACACGCAAAAAAAGCTACACATATGAAAGTGATCTGAAGGTACTGTATTCACTGGTCAGCTCTATTAAGAAATGAACACAGCAACAACAAGCGTCGAGGCAGTGGTCCATGTATTAAAACAGTGTCAGAATCCCCCAGAGGCCTTTTGTCTTGCCAACTCTGACAAGTTTCTGATTCAGTGACTACAGAGTAGAGACCAAGAATTTGTATTCCTGACTAGTTTTCAAAAAATGCTAACCTGTCTGACACAGGGATGTTGTGTGAGAAAACCTTTCCTGGGGAGATGTAACACACACAGCTACTCACCCAGATGGAGAGCCCATGACAGAACACAGTATGAATACCACTAGAGCCCAGTGTCGTGAACCAATGAGTTTTATTGGAGTTACTTACAGGAATATGGGTGAAGGGTTATTACAGAAACAGAAATGACCCAAAGGCAACTGCATGCATCACCAAAGCCCACCCCAGCATGGGCGACAGTGCACAAAGCTAGGAACCTAGAGCACAGCCTCAGACAGCTGAACTGGTTGGACAATGTCCTTCAAGGTGCCTTATTTGCTCTAAAATTCTTCCAGGCAGCTCCACTGGCTTCTCCTCCTTCCAGGAAACTGGTCTGGTGCTCTAGTCTCAGAGCCTATTTGCAGCTTCTCTCCTCTCAAAGTCATCTTTAAAGCTTGGCTTATCCAAAGGGTCTTCTGTGCAGCTCTGTCTCGCTAATCTCTAGACCAGACTCTCAGTTTGTATTGCTTGTGGGGGTGGGGGGTGCACAGAAGGCCTAGTGAATCTAGTCAGTTTCAGGGACTTCCTGAAGCTCAAGTTGTTTACCTTCTTGTTTAAGCAACTTCCCTGCAGGAGAGACTGTTTCAGTCTCAGAGGAAACTGTTACACCACAAGAGATCTTTCTGAAATGAAGCTTCAAGAAATGTAAGACATTTTGTGACTACTGTGACTGCTGCAACAGAAAGCTCCAGAGAGTGCATATGCTGCAGAGGCATAAAGAATGCTGCACTGAGAGCACCAGGAATACCTTAAGGAGTGAGTTACCTGAAAGTAACAGAGTCAGTGAAAAAAAAAAAAAACAAACAAACTTAGCAAAGAGTATGGACACCAATACGAAGCAAAAGTTCTATAGGAAAAGTTGTTTGGAAGCTTTTTTAATAGACCAGGAAAAAAGCATTCTTTTTTTTTTTTTTTTTAAATGCCATAGGAAAACAGAAAATGAGAAAATAAACAAGTAAAAATGCCTAAAATAAAGCAGCAGCAATAAGCTTCAGAGTATCTGAAGAGTAAAGCCAAGAGTGAGTGGTAACTAATTAGCTGTGTCCTCATCACTTTTAACCAAGAGATATTTCTTAACCAAGAAATAAAAATTCTCTGACTTGAATGCAGCCAACAGTCCATGGGCGAGTACTATGGTATGAATGTTCACGTCCCTCAGATTTTTAGAATGACGCAGAATCCCAAGTGTGACTAGAATCTAGAAGAGAGGTGACTAGGCCCTAAAATCAGAGCCCTTGCGAAGAATTCGTTCCTGGAAATTTGATCCCAGAGAGCCATTATGGTCCTTCCACAACCAGCCACAGCACACACACAAAAGCAGCCCCTCGCCACCAGCAAGCACCTTAGCTTGTGCTTCCCAGACTTCACGAGGTGGGAGACACAAATGTATTACTCACTAGGTACCCACCCTACGGTATGTCTATGGTATTTTGTTGTAGCAACAAAAATAGACTAAAAGAGTGAAAACAAAGACAAAAAGGAGAATAAAATAAACACAGACTCTTAAATACTGGTAAGTGCTATGCACTGAGTATTAGGAAAGAATGTACTTTCAATTTTATGTCTCCTCGTCTACACTCGAAACACCAACAGTAAGGAAGCAGGTGTTAGCAAGCAATCTGTACTGCACCGTGAAGTACGCCAAGAACAATGCTGAGGAAGGAATAATAGTTTAGTTTTATTTTCTTACTGACTCATAATAATGTACATGCGGTGCAGTATGGCATCTGAATAGCCAGACAGAATGCACACTAGCAGATCAGTGTAACCAGCAGATCATCTTCTGACAGACATCCTTAAGAAACAGGGTACTTCCTCTAAGCTTACTGTGTAAGTTAGAGTCACTTTCATTTCTTTTCTCAGTTGTACCAAACTGTGGAAAGAGAAAGCCGAAAGGTATGGGTGGTTGGGAATATATCTGATCAGGTTAATGCCTAGTAAACAGTGAGTCATTTAAAACTGCCTTCTAAAATAGAAAACGCAGCTAAGAAATTGTCATTGCAGGACATTATAAATCACTGAGTCCATTAAATTGTGGCTTTGCCACATTCTTATACTATGCCTCGTATTGCCATTCTTTTACCTCAAAATTTAATACAAATGGATATACAAAATATTCCTGACATGATATTATAAAATTTAAAGTGGAACTCCTGAAGCTGGGGAAATGGTTCAGCAACTAAAAGCACGTACTGCTCTTGCAGAGGACCCAGGTCCAGTTCCCAGCACACATTCAGCAGCTCAAACCATCTCTAATCACAGGTTCCAGTGTTCGCTTCTAGCCTCCTCAGGTGTGTGTGTGTATGTGTGTGTGTGTGTACACACACACACAACAAATATACATAATTTAAAAATAAATCTTTAAAAAGTAGATATCCTAGAGTTTCCAGCCATTAGCAAGTTGAAGTGCCTTATTATTGTCGCTGTAATACATAGCACTAATGTTCACTGCACTTAGTGTTACTTTCAAAAACAAATCAACAGTTACCTCACTGTCCTACTTTCATCTATGGTCACAGTATATGACACCATGAACATTCAACCATTATGCTGCACTGAGGTGCTGAGTTTTTTCGTAACATGCTGCTCACCCGCCCCGCCCCATGCACAGTAGTCAACACCATCAGCCGGACGGTGCTGTTCACTGTATCACAGTCCCATGTTCATACAGCAGCAATCCTACCTTTCTAACTCACAATCTCACAGTATAGTTGCTACTCTGTTTTTTTTTTTTTTTTTTTTAATTCTTTTAAGTCTTATTTATTCTTAACCGGTGTTCTACTCCTTGTGGAGGCATAGGCAGGAGATTACAGGCTAACCACTGTAAAAGTAAACATCTATTAATAAGGTATAATTTATATAATAAATTTGTAAAGCTGAATTAGATCCCTTATTTTAAATGAATTACCAATCTAGAATATTCTTAAAGTACTACACTCTCAATGGTAAGAATAAAATACTTGAGAATATTATAGTCCATGAGGCAAAACCAACAGAACTAGAGGAGTTTGTCAGGGAAGAAAAAGATTATGTCAGGCTGTAGTCAAGTAATGTTAGATCTATACTATGGTCCAGCAAGACGAAGTGGAGGTGAAACATGCATCTAATGTATACCTGGATATACAGGGATAAGGAGCCTCCAATCATATAAGGAAGAGAAATGGTGACATCAAGGAGGACAACAATGGCCTTCTCTAAATAAGAGAACCAATAATCTTGATATTGGGCAGCTAAATGTTATGGCTGGAATGTAAAATGTCTCCCATGGCTCATCATGTGTTTAAACAGTTGGTCCCCAGCTAACAGTGTTGTTTCGGGAAACTATGGTACCTTTATAATAAGTGGACTGGAGCACTGGGGAAGGCCTTCAAGGTAACATCTGGTTCTGGTTCTGACAGGAGTTCTGATCTCTGATATGTCAGATTTGAAGCACTGAAGGCAAGCTCTCAGTACTACAGACCAAGCTACAGTGCTCTCTATTGTGACAGACTGAAATATGAAGCCACAGGCCATTAAGTTACTCTGTCAGCTATTTTATGAGTGGCAAGAAGAGCTAACAAATACACTGAGTCTTCAGGTTGTGAACTGTGAGTGAAGATGGCCATGCAGCAAGAAAGCACTCTGGTAAAAGCAATCATAACTATCACCTCTGTGTCCTGTGTCCTTCATTGTTATTTCAAGCCGGGCACAGTGGTGCTCACCTGTAATCCCAGCACACTGTGAGTTCAAGGCCAGCCTGGTCTACAGAGCTACTTGCAGGACAGGCAATGCTACGCAGAGAAACCCTGTCTCAGAAAAAAAAACAAAAAAACAAAAAAAAACCAGAGTTATTTTTTTAAATTTTATTCTTTAAAGATACTTATAGATTTTCAAGTTGCTGAGAAAGGTGACAGTTGACTGCTTGGCCCTAATCAGGGCATTGATATCCCACAGAAGGCTCAGTGAACACTACAGAAAGGGAAGTAAACAGAAATGTTAGAGCCATAGGCACGATACAGCCTTGCTAGTCATGATCTCACAGCAGCTGTGCTGACCTACACCAGACCTGTATAAGAATGGGCCTCTTAACAGTCAGTCATGGATGGCAAAGGGGCTCATGGGATAAAACAACTAGTTACCAATGGCTCCTGTGGGACCAAGAGTCACTGCCTTCAGTTGTTTACCCAATAGAGAGCCCACCAGGCTCCAATAAACAGTTCTAAACCCAGAAGGCCCTGGTTAAACTCATAGTGTCACAAAACAAGAGAAAAAGACATAAATTCGGGAAAGAGGTGTGCAGGGTTAAACAGGGTAAGAGAGACATGAGAGAAGACACAGGGTGAGAGTAACCAGAATGTAGTAACGTGTATAAAATGGCCATATAATAAAATTACTTATTAAAAAGTTTCTGAATAATTATAATCTTCTTTTATTGTAGGCTTTTCTAGATGTTTGTTCTAGATGTTTTATTTTTGTTCTAACAATAAAGATTAGATGGCTTTGAAGACTGTAACTGTACCCCACAATTCTAGGGTTATTTAATCTGATTCAACTTTGAATAAAAAGGAGAGCGTGTAAAGGAACAAATGTATTAACTGAAATAAAATTCTCTCCTGCTCTTTAGGGGCTGAATAAGCTTTACAAATCCTTCATTAACAGCAGTAGGGAGACAGTTTGTCAGAGTCCTTATAACGTCTTAGAAAGGCACAACTCCCTTCCACAGGGGTCAGAACAATGTGTGGCCTCTGTTCCACTTGATGACAGCAGTCTGCTGAGTGAGAGAGAGGAGGGTCTTTTAGTGGTAGAAGCAGATAACTCAGGAAGTAAAAGGATGTCATTATGAGGCAAACTTTTCCTTTTCTTTGAAATGGAGTGTCATGTATTCCAGGATGTCCTCAAACTTACTATGTAGGCAAGAATGACCCAGAACCTCATCCTCCTGAGTGCTGGGATTATAGGCGTGCACCACCATGCCGAGTTTATGTAGTGCTGGGGATCAAACTAGGGCTCTGTGCATACTACACACTTCCCCATTTGAGCTACACCCCGAGCCTTAAATACATTTTACAAATCCGTATGTTCATGTGTATGAACACAGGTAAGTGTGTGGTAGGAAGTTACTCTGGTCCGTACATGTTCAATATACAAGCAATAATTACATTTTACAAATTCATATGTTCATATATATGAACACGGGTAAGTGTGTGATAGGGAGTTACTCTGGTCTGTACATATTCAATATGCAAGCAATTTTTTTTTTTTGAAAATTGACTATGATTGGTGTTTAACCCATGCATGTGGAAACTTTGAGTGCAGGGTGTGGGCCAAATAGATCTTAAATCACCAAAGGCTTTTGTTTGTTTGTTTCTGGTTTTTGTTTTGTTTTGTTTATTGGTACTGGAGATCAAAGGTAGAACTGGCTCATATATGCTGAACACGTATCTTAGCTACATCCCACAGTTCAAAACCCTCCTCGCCACCACCTAGAAACGCCCTCTACCACTGTATCTCTATGCCTCTTCACACTTTTATTTTGAAACATAGTCTCACAAAGAGGCCTAGGCTGACTTTCCAGCCTTGAATTTGGATTCCACAGATACAGACACAGCCTCACGAGTAGCCAGGATTACAGCCTAGGCAGTTAGGCAAGCCTTTTTTTTCTTCCTTCATTCCTTTTTTAAAAAATGTAACTAACAAATTATGAGTCAAAAGGAACATGTTTATCTTGTAAAGGCTGATTTTATTTTAAATACATATATCATAAATTCATAACTTACCTTTACTTCCATTTCTTCCTACACTTACACCATCGGATATTTTACTTTCAAAACTCTCTTTAAATTTTAAAAACAAGACAGCCATTTTCTTTGCTCCAAAATAACCAAACATTTTCTTTTTTGTTCTCATTTTTTCCATAGGTGTAGCAATGCCGGAATATGATTTTAAATACTTTTATTTTTTAATTTCATACAGGGTTATGATGTGTGCTGATCATATCCACTCCGTCTACTCTCCAACTCCCATCGCCCTCCGTGAGATCCTCCTCCTACCTCAGGCTTCCTTCCTCCCACTGAGTGCAGCCGGAGCTGCCGCCCTAGATGAGAGGCTAGGGTCCACAGGTAAGGGGCACTTGAGTTAGGAAGGAGGATGTCAAGCTAACTGTTTTTCTAGTTTTAAACTGGATATAGATTTTCATGTTTTGGTCATGGATGAGACATAAAAATGCATTTGAGCCAGGCCTGGTGGTGCACACCTTTAATCCCAGCACTGGGGAAGCAGAGGCAGGTGGATTGCTGTGAATTCAAGGTCAGGCTGCTCTACAAAGCGAGGGCAGGACAGCCAGGGCTACACAAAGAAACCGTGTCTCAGGAGGAAAAAAAAATCCTACATTTAATAGAGAAAATGCCAAACCCACTGTGAAGTGCCAGAGATTCAGTGAGATGCATAAACTCTGGGTCTGATATTTGGTGTTTCTTCCTTGCAAGTTCTAAAGTTTTAATAAAGATGTAAAAAGAATCACATTGCCCACTTAGAAATTCATGAGTTTGAGAAAAACAGTCTAGAACACTGTCACGGGAAGACCTGCAGTGTGAGAGTCCCCTGCCGTGGGTTATTACAGCCTTGTTTCTCGCCGCAAGTGAAGGCCTCAATCTCTGCATCTACCTCGAATCAACTGGTAACTGTGAAACACACTCGTTTGTGCATTTTCGTCTCTTCATCTCAATGGAAAGATAATACTCTGACCTTCATACTCATGAAAACTAAAGAGAGAACAGAGACTACAAAAATGGTCATTCTAGGCCAGGCGGTCGTGGTGCACACCTCTACTCCCGGAGGCAGGTAAATCTCTTTGAATTCAAGGCCATCCTGGTCTATACAGTTAAAATACAGCCAGGCTAAAAAGTCACCGGCTCTCCTCAGCCCCTGGGGGGAAAAAGAATAGCGTTCTTTAGTCTTCTTTTATACCCCTTGAAATTGTCTTACTGTTTTTTTAACCACTTTTAAAAATATAGTTTGGAAATTGATAAGCAAAGACGAGATTATTCCTAGGAAAACGAAATAGCAAACAATGTTAAGATAAAGGTGAAATAAAGTCACCTAGTGCCCACATACTAGACAATAAGAGTCCAAAAAGACACAAAGTGATGTTTTCAAAGTGAGTAATCTTGTTTGCAAACCTTCAGGAAAGCACAAAACATTAAACAGCAATCCCAGCACAAGGGAGGCAGAGGCGAGTGGATTTCTGCGAGTTTGAGGCCAGGCAGGTCTATAAAACAAGTCCAGGACAACCAAGGATACACAGAGAAACTCTGTCTTGAAAAACCAAAAAACAAAACAAAACAAAACAAAAACAAAAACAAAAACAGCAATCCTTATAAATGGAATTGTTGGAAAGACTCAAAGCACTGGGACTGGGTCCAATTTAAGGACAAAGCAATCATTAGTGCGTCAGTATGCTAGAACCACACTAAGCCTAAGGAATGCAAGCGTATCAGGAGAATCATCTTTACTCAGCTCAGTGTTGAGGATTTATAAACAACACAGAGCAGAAGCTGAGTGAATACTTACTGAAATTTTCTAGCTTCTCTTCTTGTCTTCATCATTTTATCCAGTCACTTAAATTTTTCTGATATAAGAAAACTGCTCAGTAAGAGAGAAAAAGGGTTTCCAGGACTACCAAGAAAACTATCCTGAGTAAGAATTCATTCCTGGGGGTTGGGGATTTGGCTCAATGCAAGATTTAGCATCATTTCGGCTACAAACAGGAATGGGTGTGGAGTATTTATTGTTCGGGCACATGACACCAAACTGGACAAACTAAGACGGATCCTTGTAGCCCACAGAGGAAAAGTGAGACCGGACTCCCACAAGTGTTGTCCTTCGACGTCCACGCACATGTGCACATGAACACATATGCACACAACTACACAAATATAAAAATCCGTCCTCTTAAAACTTTTTTTCCTGAAAACTAAAGCCAGGGTTTTGTGCATGATAAGAAATACTGGGGCTGGAGAGATGGTTCAGCCATTAAAGGCTAGGCTCACAACCAAAATATAAGAAATACTGCACCGAGCTACACCCAGACACTAATAAAATTGTTAACATTTCTGAGGCTATAAGGCAGTTCTCTCTCTCATTGTAACTCTCAAATTTCAACTTTTATTTGGTTGTTACTTATTTTAGCAGTCCCTGCATATCCTAGCCAAATGCTGGACTTCAAAGATACATTTCAGCTACTCACAGTTAATTCCCTGTTTTTTTATTTTAATTTGACCACAAAAATTATATATACTCAAGTTGTTAACCATGCAAAAAGCAAATCACACCTTCCTAACAATATTATTCCTTGTGGATCACGATATCATAGTAATCCCTCATAGTCCATAGTTAAGTTCAAGCAAAATTCCAAAGTGTTACATGAAAAATTCCAGAAATAAAATATTTTGAGACCATAGTTATACTGCTTTTATTTCACCATATATATATATATTTCATCACACACACACACACACACACACACACACACACACACACACACACACAGTACATAGAGAGTTTTGTACTATCCAGGATTTCAGGCATCCAGTAGGACAGAATCTTACCTGTAGAGACAGAGAGTATAACTGCAGTCATTAATACTCTTTTACCATAACTGCAGTAATTCACATTCTCTTTCTTAAAAAGGTTATATATTTTACTTTATGTGTATGAATGTTCAGTGTGCGTGCATGTATGTGAACCAAGTGCATGCCTGGTGAATTCCCTATAAATGGGATTATAGATAGTTTCGAGCTGCCATGTAGGTCTGGGGAACCGAAACTGAGGCCTCTGCAAGAGGAGCAAGTGCCCTGGCTCACACTCTTTCCTTCCTTCTCTGCAGGCCCTGGATCACACTCTTTCCTTCCTTCTCTGCAGGCCCTGGATCACACTCTTTCCTTCCTTCTCTGTAGGCCCTGGATCACACTCTTTCCTTCCTTCTCTGCAGGCCCTGGCTCACACTCTTTCCTTCCTTCTCTGCAGGCCCTGGCTCACACTCTTTCCTTCCTTCTCTGCAGGCCCTGGCTCACACTCTTTCCTTCCTTCTCTGCAGGCCCTGGCTCACACTCTTTCCTTCCTTCTCTGCAGGCCCTGGCTCACACTCTTTCCTTCCTTCTCTGCAGGCCCTGGCTCACACTCTTTCCTTCTCCTAGTTTATCCAGTAACCAGCTTGCTATCTCTGTGTCTTTAACTTCTCTTTTTGTGCAGGAAAGTTCAAAGAGCAATTTCATGTAAGTTTGTGACTTCAAAAAGCCAACCACCAATAAATATTCCCTATGGTACTATATCTTCTTTTCCTGGCACTCTGGGTGGGAATATTTGTGTGTGTGTCTACTGGATGCATCTTCTTAGATGAAGCAGGTATCTCAAACTCTACTTGTTTATAACCTGATGTCATAAATGAACCTTATAATTTGCTTTCCAGAAAAAGATCTCCACTACCATCAAAAACTCTTGCCCTTAATGGAGGAAAAACCAAACTAGCAATTATATACTACTTTTCCTCTGAGACCAGCTACAGTAAAAGGTAATGTGGAGCCTATTGTCAGCTAAATGATCACTTTGTCATCCAACAGGAGTGTCTTCTGGGGCATTTGGTTTGTTCTGGGTTTTGTTTGTTTGTTTTTATTGCAGCCCATGGGATTAAATCCAGGCCCTTTGCCTGCCAGACAAGTGCTCTACCACTGAGACATATCCCAGACAAGTAATTTTTCGTTAAATAAACAAAAAGGAATATGACACTGTCATTTTTATCCCCAAATTCTTTAGTTCCTTGGTTTGACATATATCCTCTTTCAGATGACTCTCTTGTAGTGCTTTTCCTATATGCAACTAGCTGTTCCATAAATTTAATGGTTGGTTTGGTTTGGTTTTGATAATCCTTTTCCTGTTGAAGTACTTATTAGTAACACCTGTCAATTCATTTAAACTCACTCAGGAAACACATGTCTAAAGCAAGTTTGAGGGTGTTTCCAAAGAGGTTTAAGGGAAGGAGAAACCCCTCCAATAGTTTTGCCTAATAAATACATAAGTATTAAAACACAAGACAAACATAGCCGGTCAGTGGGGGCACTCGCCTTTAATCCCAGCACTCTGGGAAGCAGAGGCAGGTGGATCTCTGTGAGTTCGAGACCAGCCTGATCTACAGAGTGAGTTCCAGGACAGCCAAGACTACACAGAGAAACCCTGTCTCAAAAAACAAAAACAAAAAGACAAGCATAATAGCTTGTGTAGCTGAACTGAGCTACACAATGAATCTGATGCCCATCTAGTTTACACAGGAGAAAACCTATTACACTTCTAAGGAAACATAGCAAGAAAACAATTCCTAATGACAAACAGTCTCACCCAACCCACATCAGAGAAACTTCTTCCTGCAGCCGATGGCAATGAACACAGACACCCACAACTGGACAAAGCAGTCAGTCCTAAGTGGAACGCCTTTAACAATACTCCTCCCCTTAAGGCTCAGGAATCTATGAGAAAGGCTGGGAGATTTTAAGAGTCAGAGGTAATGGATGACCCCAAGGACATAGTGTCTTGCAGACACAATAAGACTGATGCACATATGCACTCAGAGAGACTGCCAGAATGACCTACACAGACCTACACAGGTTCAAGCCAGACAGGGTTCCAGCACTGAGAAAAGGAAATGGACATGGTATCCCCACTTCTAGCCAAGAAGATATTTATAGCTGATTCCTGCAGGCAAGGGAAAACCAGTTTTCTCCAATGGAATGTCATTGGGTATATCAACCACAACACATCAGGCCCCATACCCAGGAGGAGTTGACCAAGGAGTAGGGAGGGAAACACTTTTTTGTCTCATTTTGGCCTTTTTTTTTTTTTTTTCCTTTGTCTGTAGTGGATGTACACATATTTTTGTTTTGATCCCAAGTGTGGGCTATGTAGTAGGTGTAAACATGTTTCTATCCCAAGTGTAGGATGGGGAACAGACTTGTGAGAACAGGTGATGTTTATCCACTAGAAGATGAACCACCTCATGCAGGAGCTTGGTTTGTGCCAGCTGAAACATCTGAGTGCAGACTCTGAGAGGAGATACACATATGAACCCAAAAGAGGGGCAGGGGCTTTTTGGGTCTTGGTATTGTTTGGCTGCTCGTTGCTCCACTTCAAGACGCTGCTAGAGAGAAGCACTCCATAGGACACTTCAGAGCTGCTGTTCCAGGTTCTAGCAGTAACTTTGGTTGAATTGCTGGTCTGCTGAAATCCTGCCGACTATGCCAGGGGAATCGCTCCCAAGAACTGAGTCCAAAACGGTCTACTTCTCAAGTTCCCATTATCCTCCTTTCTCTCCTATCTGGGGTCGGTGGGTTGGAGGGAGGTGTAAGCATTAAAGAACCCCAAATAAAACAGGTTTGGAAAAGGTCGAAGCCTACAGGTGGTGTCCAGCATGCTTTGGGCATAATGGGTAACTTAGCTTCTAATGTTGTGGAGGAAGATACAGGTTTTTAGAATACAGAGATGCTGTTTCAGAGTGTTAGCAAAATCGCAGTGGCTACTGCAAAGTTCTTTCCTGCTTTATACCCAGAGGGAATTTTTTGTTTTTTCTGTGTCTATTTACTGTATTACATTTTTTAAAAGATTGGAAGAAAGACTGATAAGATACGAAAACCGGAAGGGTCAGTAAATTCTATCGTTCTGGAAAGGATTGCAGAGTTGGCTGTACAACCACAGAATTTGCGAGTAGAGGTTGAAGCATTTGTGAAGCTAAAAGCGCAGTTGGGAAAGGGAAATCACCTGGTAACTGACAGCCATTATTTCCCACAATTGGCGCCCCGCCCTGCCCTGCTCCATGAGCAGGTGTCCAGAGCACTAGCTTCCAGAAAGAGGCGGAGAAAAGTGGGAAGCTAGAGAGGTTGTGAAGACTCTAGATGAATGCAAAAGCAGACGGGCCAAAGGGGCTTTGGAGACAAGTGCTCCGATAGAGGAATTCTCTAGGGCTACACAGACACCATCAGCTTTTCCGGTGTTTGTGCAACATGTCCCTGCTAATGATGGTGATGATGAGGCTTATGATGAGATGGCAAGGCATCCAGGAGATGCGCTAGACTTAAAGCATTTTAAAGTCTATTGTATGGTATGGAATGCATTAATCTTTCGTTAAACAAACGTTAAGTAACTGGGCTACGCAACATAGACTTATTCCCCAAGACTGGAAGGGATTGGTTTCAGCTGTGTTAGAAACTGCTCAACAGTTAGAGTGGTTATCTGGTTGAGAAATGAAGCCACAAAAATAGAACAAAATATAACGAGGGGGATAAATGTTGTTAAAGATCAATTGCTCGGAGAAGGGCGGTATGCTGACTTAAGAGAGCAAACTCATCTGAAGATGTAGTAATTGAACAATGTTGTGTTATGTCCTTTAGAGCTTGGGACGTGGTTGAGGAGCGTTTACTAAGGTATTTCAAGGCCCTGAAGAAGCCTTCACAGAATTCTTACAGAGATTGGGTTCAGTTCTAGATTTGTCTTACTGGGTTTTGGGGGTTTTTTTTTTGTTTGTTTGTTTTGTTTTTTTGGTTGTGCGTGTGTGCACGCGCACACGCTAAGCAAGACAGAGAGAGAAAGAAGATAGTGGGTAGGAAGCTAGGAAGGCTCTAGGAGTTAGGAAAGGGAAAAACGACCAAAATATATGGTATGAAAATTTTTATATGAAAAATTATGGGCTGAGAGCAGATATATGCAAGCAGTACCAAAAACTGACTTAGGAATGCTTCTCCCGAAGACCTTAGTCTCTCCTCCTTTGGCATCTTTGAACAACATAACGACAATGTTATACTCCAAAATCCTGACTTGAGAGAGCCCCAAAGATGTCTGAGGTGTTAGGTAACTGCTGCTTTTACTTTTCATTTCATTCCTCTTGTGACCAGTCCCTCCAAAACAGCACCCAGTGAGCCTGGGCACTCCCGCCACTGTACAGTTCCCCTACTGTTAGCTCAAAGAATCAAATTACTAAAGAAATGGGAAAGCAGGCCTTCTAAGTCTGAGTCACTAAAGACACTGTTACTTCTGTCTTAGTCATCTGGATCACTTGCTCTGGGGAGCCAGCTGCTTCATCTGAAGGACGTCAGCAGCCTTATGGAGATGTGCACATGGCAAGGAATTAGGCAATCCTGCAAACACCAGTGTGTGAGTGAGCCATCTTTGGAAGGAGGTACCCAGAGGTCAAGCTATCAGATGAGTGCAGCCTCACTTAACTCCTCCTTTGTTCATTTCTTCTCCATCCTGTCCTTCCTAAACTGGATAACCTGGAACTAACAATTTTCTGTCTCGGTCTCCTAAGGGATTACACTATAGGCATGTGTGGGGAGCCAAGACCATAGCTGGCAAGCATCTCGGACCTTGGCATAATACATTGAGTGGACCTGGGGCAGGCTGCCTTGTGACCTCCTTCCCTCCTTGCCTCAGGGTACATTCCAGAAGGCTGCCTTGCAACCTCTTCCCTCCCTCAAGGTACTCTCCAGCTGTTCTCAGTATTCCCGGAATTACAGGGCCTTCAGAGGATGAGTGAAACAAAGTCTATAGATAACATCATGTGGTTCCAGATGCCTAACAATTCCACCCAGCCCCAGAACCACAGGGGCCCTCGCCCTGCCAAACTTCCTGACTTCCTGACAGCTTGTGAAAACCACCCACCCGGATCACCCCACTCAGCCTCCTGCTTCAATGGTATGTAATTGCCTGTGAGAAAATAAAATTCTGTCAGCTTCATCAGACTCCTTGACTTGCTGTCCGTTCTTCACGTCTCTTGTCCCCCATTCTCTCCCTAGGGGTCCGAGGGTCCCAGTTGATTGTCTGGAGGGTCCGGACAGGCATGGACCACCATGACGGGCCTCAGCGGACATTAACTATAACCTGAGAGCCATCTAGAGCCTGAAATATTCAGTAAAAACTGAGGCAAACACACGACTTACTGAAATTGAGAAAATAAATATTCTAAGGCAATTTGTTGCAAATATTTTATTGTAAAACTGTTTACTAGAAACATTTAAATAAAAAAAGTAGTTATTCCTAGTGTGGGAGAGGGGGTCACAGCAGAAAGAAAACAGCAGAACAATGAGAACACAGCTCATCAAGGCATCTGGGTCACTTGCTATGGGGAGCCAGATGCAGTGTGGAGAGGACAGAAGGAACCAATAGTGCTCAAAAAAGTTTAGGCTGCAACCATTTCTGTGGTTCTAAGACAGCAGTTCTCAACACTCTAAGGGTCTAACAAACCCTTTCAGTGGGGCTACACATCCGATATTTACATCATCATTCACAGAAGTAGCAGAATTACAGCTATGAAGTAACAAAAATAACTTCATAGTTGGCAGTCACCACAACATGAAGAACTGTATTAGAGGGTTGCAGCATTAGGAAAGTGGAGAGTTCACAGGTCTAAGGTCATTTATTTTTCAAATTTGTCTTTGGTATTTCTAACTATTTTTATTACACTGTTTATTACACTGATTTGTGTTTGTTGGTGTAAGGACCTATGCCATGGTACTTGTGGGGGTCAGAAGACAACTGGTAGGACAAAGCTCACATCTTCTATCATGTGTTTCCGGGGTTCCACCTGAGGGTATCAGGGCTTGAAGCAAGCACCACTGCCTGCTGAGCCATCTCATGACGCTATTTTATGTGTTTAACATATATTACTTTTAGAAATTAAGAGCACAGCACATGTGTAGTTTTATTATGCAATAGTCTATCTGAAAACAAGGTTCAAGTGCTGAGATTATTATTCAATTTAAGATTTCTACATGCAAAATACTACACTAAGCTGAAGGGGCTAATGGCAATAGTGTGCTTTCCAGCACCAATGAGTTAGAACTTAGTAAAAGAAATAGGAGGAATCCAATAACGACTTTTTGGTTTGCTTTGGTTTGGTGTTTCGAGACAGGGTTTCTCTGTCTAACAGCCCTGGCTGTCCTGGACTCGCTTTGTAGACCAGGCTGGCCTCGAACTCACAGTAATCTGCCTGCCTCTGCCTCCCTGAGTGCTGCGATCCAGGCATGCGCTACTGCCACTGCACCTAGCCCAGTAAAGACGTCTAACATAGCATATGTCCACGTATTTGCTGAATAAAAAACATAAATAACCTTGACATCTGAAAGTGTCCCTGAAAAGAGGACTCTGAGGCCAGGCAAGCCGACAAGCAGGGCAGCTAAGGCAGAGGAAGCACGAGGAGCCGAGCCGTGGCGCCGCATCTAAAGACACATGCAATTCCTAAAGCACTTTCCACCGACTGCACGCAGTTAGCTGAGAAAAAAGGAGACAGGTTTTTCCTTTCTTTCTTTTTTTTTAAACTTTTTTATTTAATTAATTTATTCAGATTACATCTAAATTATTATCCCATCCCTTGTCTCATCCCGTTCCTCCCTCCCTCCCGCTTTCCCCCTATTCCCCTGCCCTAGGACTCCTCCCTCACTAAATGGCCATAGGCTATCAAGTCTTGGTAGCCTGCTTATTTTTTCTCTGAGTGCCACCAGGCCTCCCCACTACGGGGAAGTGTTCAAATATGAGGCACTAGAGTTCGCATCTGAGACTGTGGAGAATGTCTTGTCCACTGGCTAGATCTGAGAAGGGAGGGGTTCGATGTTTACTCCAAGTATTGTCCTTGCTTGGTGCAGTAGTTTGAGCAGAACCCCTGGGCCCAGAACCACCCATCACGATGTTCTTTTTGTAGGTTTCTAGGACCCTCTGGATCCTTCTGTTTTCCCATTCTCCCATACTTCTCTCACCTAGAGTCCCAAGGGCTGCTGGAGAGAGCATGGGGAATCAGGCTGTGGGAGGCTCTACCTGACAGAGTGATGATCTGTAGCCTGGATTGAATTCGGAAGGACTAGGGAGTTGTTTTCCACAAATTTAATCTATACTAAGATTTTCAATTAATATACTTCTCATGTAATTTTAAATGTTTTATAATGAATAATTTTTAAATAGTCCACTTCAAATCCTCACTACTGTAAAAGCAAAGACACTGAAGATAGGATGGAAACAAGAATTCTTAGGTGCCTAACATTTGCTGCCCTACAGCAGCAATGTCCCAGCATGGCTGTGTGGGGCTGGACATGCATATGTTCATACGTATTCATTCATAGGTGCTCACAACTTACCATGAGGCTGTAGGAGATAACCCTACAACATGTTAATAAATTAAGTCAAGGGGCAGGAGAGATGGCTCAGAGGTTAAGAGCACTGTCTGATCTTCCAAAGGTTCAATTCCCAGCAACCACATGGTGGCTCACAGCCATCCATAATGAGATCTGGTGCTCTTTTCTGGTATACAGGTGTACATACAGGCAGAACACTGTATATACTGTATACATATTACACTGTAATACATATAAATAAATTAAGTCTAGTCTAAGGTCTATTTATTTGCATCTACATATAATTTAAACATGTTGCCATATAAAGTATTACATAACAAAAATCATATATAGTATAATGCAGAATTTTTATATTTTTAAAAAAGATGTTTATTTACAGTTGTGTATCTGTTCACTTATGTATACCCAGTTCAAGCAAGCTCTGGCTTTTCTTTCTAAAGCTAGTGAAAAATCACCAGGACCTTTGGAGAGTTAATCTACTTCCAGATCAGATGACAAAAAGGAAGTTGTAGTTTTAAGTGAATTTCTTGCTTCCTATCATAGTCTGCTAAACAAAAATTATTTTAGCACAGGAAGCTAAAATATAAATACTTGGCTTAAACTATCAAATGTATAAATATGACATAGCAATGAACCAACCAGCTAGCAGGCTGAGTAACTTGACACCTTTGACAGAAGATTAGAGTTAGGCTAGCCAGAATACATAAGGAAATTTGAGACAAATTTCACTATCTTACACAGAGCAACCATCATTATGTACAGGTGCAGGGGGACAATATGAGGATATGTTTGCATGTAAGGACTATATACTCGATAGTACATTATCTAATATGCAATGTGATTTTGCTAACAATTAGAAATTAAATTAACTAAAATCATAAATGTACAGATGACACAGAAGGAAAAGCAAGAGAAACATAGGAGACTAGTAGGAGAGGTGGAAGTGAGAAGGGGAAGAGGAGGGTGGCAGAATACAGAGGAGGAAATATTTCAAGTAAATGCTGTATTTGCACAGAAATGACCATATGCAGCCCTATACAATATTTTTAATTAACATAATAACATTTTAGTTAACAGAGAAATGATGTGTTTAGATAAAATTGATTCTCTAGTTGACTAAACACCTTATGTGCTTCACTGTCTTAATTACATAAGTTATTAATCTTAAAGAAGCCTTGAGTGAAGTATGCAACAGATTATACGAAGCTTTCTACCTTTATTTATCCACTTGATTTTAAATTCTGTTTTGTGTGAAGAAATGCGCCAGGCACACTTTCTAAGTCCCAATCAGCTCCTGGTCTGCCAAATTCGAAAGTTCATCCCTCCACATACACAACACTGTGCTTCTGATGACTCACAACCACCATTTGGAGCCTCACACAACAAGCCTCTCTGGACTCACTAAGATGCTCCGGGCCATCTGCCCACACTTGAAATAGCTCTTCCAGAAGGCTGTGTCATGCTCGCTGGGGGTTCTCCTGCCGGTCACCACTTCTCAGTGTGTCTGCTTCTGGCAACTTGAGTCACCCTTTAAAAACGTCAGCCCTTCAAGCTGCTTATAGCTTAATGTCTATCATAATCTGAAAGGATAGGTGTGGATATAGCTCAGTGGGTGAAGTGCTTCCCACAAAAATATAAAGTCCAAAATCTAGATGCCCAGAACCCACACAAAAGCCAGGTAGGCTTGGCAAGTGCCTGTAATGCCAGCATTCAGGGGGCAGAGAATGGGGGTGGGCAGGACAAGACAGCTGCCTAAACTAGCCGAAGTCAGAGTTCTGGGTCCAGCAAGGGATTCTAACCCCACCCCCCAAAAGTAGAGAGATTGAGGAGACAGTCTATGTCAACTTCGTGACTCCATGTACTTGTGCACAAACTTCTTTTCACACCCACACACGTACAGCTTCTATATGCAAATACATACACACAAGCACACCGTGTATGTATGTTAAAAAAAACAAAACAAAACCCACAAACTGCCAAAAATAAAAAAGATCTCATCACATTGGTCCCTGTTATTTTATGAAGCAATTCTTGTATACTAGAGCTATGCATCACAGGAAAAACTAGATAGCAGAGTATGGTGGCTTTTAAAGCTGCCTGGCGCATTCTGAGCGCTTGGCAAACGGGGGAGGGAAGGCACAGTGCCAACAAAGCTCCCTAACCCCTTACACCCACAGCGGCTGTTTCTTGGCTTCACTATTAGCCTAACTGAACAGGCTCCATGAGACCACCAAACGCGACTTAGCAAAATGAGTACAACCTCAACAAGGTAAGTTATTCTTAAACATGAGTTACTGGATGCCATTCCAGAGCCCTGGATATTTTATTAAAATGTCAGTCTTCCTTCATATATCATACTTCTCTAGTTTCTGCGACTTTCAGTACATTCATCATAGTTAATTGGATAAGAGCATTTCCTTCATTTAATCTCTACTATATCCCTATGATTCTTGGCTGTGATTCTGAGTACATTAATTTTGCTAACATATTATTAACATTTTTTGAATGAGTGTTCAACAAACTAAATGATTTCAAAACCTGTAATTTTCCCTTACTAACATGCTAACTGTATTTAAGCCATTTTCCTATATGTTGGCAGTTCTAGAATATTCTATTTAGATGGAGCACAGCTTATGTCCTGTGTTATCTAGGCACCATCCCTGCCAGATGTCCTCACTGCACCTGCTCTACTGCTGTTATTTATGCAGCACTAAGACTTACTGAGGTTTTTCTGCATGTCAGGCATTGTTCAAAGTGGAATGTTTATATTAACTTGTGTAGTCTTCATAACAACTCTAACTTATAGGAAATTAAAGCTTTATGAAATGTCAACTCTGTCTTTGTTCTCAGCCTAATCATTCACCAAATTGTTCTGGTGGCGCACGCCTTTAATCCCAGCACTCAGGAGGCAGAGGCAGGCGGATTGCTGTGAGTTCGAGGCCAGCCTGGTCTACAAAGTGAGTCCAGGATGGCCAAGGCTACACAGAGAAACCCTGTCTCGAAAAAACAAAAAAAAAAAAAAAAAAACCAAAAACAAAAACAAAAACAAAAAACCAAAAAACAAACAAACAAACAAAAAAACAAAAACAAAACAAAACAAAAAACCTTAAAGAAATCCCTCAAAAAAAAAAAAAAAATCTGGAACTAGTAAGTACAGGGTCTCAGTCGCTTGTAGGGTTATTTTTATTAATTCATATTTTCCTACTAAGAAAATCCATTCTTGCCTCCCTTCCCTCTGGGAGACAGGTGTTCTTAAATGAGCTTATATTTTCTCTCTCTTTCTCTCTCCTCCCTCCCTTTCTTCTTTTTTTTCTTTTCTTTTCTTTTTCGTTTTTTGAGACAAGATTTCTCTGTTTAACAGCCCTGGCTGTCCTGGAACTCTTTTTGTAGACTAGGCTGACCTCGAACTCAGAGAGATCTGCCTGCCTCTGCCTTCCGAGTGCCAGGCGTGTGCTACCAAGGCCAGCTGAGTTTATACTTTCTAATTTACTAAGTATGCCAATTGTTCCCTGATAAACACTAGTATCATTTATATGGATGTTACTTTCTTTTTTGTAGCCCTAATTCTTCTTAGAGTACCTTCATATTCTAGCTAAGACAACTTACCTGCTCTTGTACACATGCAGGTGTGTACATGTACATGTGTATGTGTAATGTGGATGTACACACATGTGCAAATGTGGAAAATAGAGCTCAATCTCAGGTGCTGCTCCCCAGGAGCTGTCAATCTGAACTTTTGGATAAGAAACCTGGAACTCACCAATTAGGCTAGACTGACTAGCTTGCCCAGGAAGCCTCAGAGATTCACTTGGTCATTTCTCCACACTGGGATGACAAGTAATCACTAGAATGCCTGGCATTTATGTTAGTGCTAGGACTTGAACTCAAGTCCTCATATTTTTGTGGCAAGCACTTGACTGCCTGAGAGCTATCTCCCAGCCCAATTTAATTTTCCTCTAATGAAAGCAAAGGCAGCCGGGTGTGGTGACGCACACCTTTAATCTCAGCACTCGGGAAGCAGAGGCAGGCAGATCACTGTGAGTTCGAGGCCAGCCTGGTCTACAAAGTTGAATCCAGGATAGCCGAGGCTACACAGAGAAACCCTGTCTCAAAAACACCGGGGGGGGGGGGGGGGGGGGGGGGGGGGGAGGAAGCAAAGGCTTTATTTTTACTGACCTACACTTTGTTTTCTATTTCATCTTAAGTTTATTTTGTCATTCAATATCCCATGCACTATTTACATGTTTAAATTTATTGGATTATCTAGAGAACCCACAGCTGCCAATTTGCAACAGTTCTTTGAACTCAAGACTTTTTAAAGAGTATTTGTTTATTTGAAATGAGAGTTCTGTGGGTCCCAGTATGGCTTAACCTGTTAGGTCACAGAAGACCTTGAGCTTACAATCCTTCTGTGTCTTGGGATTACACTCTACATATCACTTAGTTTACAGGGTGCTGGAGATCTAACCCAGAGCTTCATGCAACCTAGTCAAGCACTCAACCAGGCGAACTGCTCTGCCCTAGCCCAGGAAAATCCTTCTGAACTTCATCGAGGGAAGAGTGTCTGCATACCATGTGCATGCTTTTTTTTTTTTTTTTTTTTTTTTTTTTTTTTTTTTTTTTTTTTTTTTTTTTTTTACCATGTGCATGCTTAAGTGAGCTGTGCATGTGCCATGCGTGGCCTGCCGTCAGGGAACAACTGCAGGAGAAGGGTCTTTTCTCTCCATAGTGGGACCCTGCGGGGATCAGACGCAGGTGTCAGGAGGCCTGTGCAGCAAGCTCCTTCACCTTCACCCCCTGAACCATCTCACAGCCAGTCACCTTTCCAGAAACTGAGGTTGTGGCTTATGTTTTGCTTTCTAGCTCTTGCACTGCTGTTAACTTAAAATCTTATTGCAAAGTATACAGCTAATAACATGCCTGCTTAAACCCTGTTTGTCGGAGCTGGGAGACACGTCAATGACCTGTGTTTCCCTCCCCAGAACTCATGCATGGTGGTGCACACAGTAATCTCAGTCCATTTCTAGGGCCTACTGCACACTTGTCTTAGTCCCTCTGATGAGTTCTAGGATCCTGAGAGAACCTTTCTCAAAACAAAAAACAAGGAATGAGATACCTAAGGTTGTCCTCTTATATATGCATGCACACACACACAGAGACACACACACAGACACACACACACACACAGAGACACACACACAGACACACACACACACAGACACACACACACACAGACACACACACACACACACACACACACACACACAGACACCCACAGACACACATACAGATACACACCCACAGACACACACACCCACAGACACACACAGACACACACACACACACAGACACATACACACACAGAAACACACACACAGACACACACACACACATACACACAGGGAATCTGATGCCTTCTGACATGTAGAGATATAAGATATGAGTTGTTCACAAACATATATGCAAGTAAAACATTCAATCATATCTAAATAATCTAAGAATAAATAAGTAAGATAATGGAAGTGAAGAATGGTGGGTCTGCCTGGTGTAGTAACGTGACTGCAATGCAGCACTGAGAAGGTGACAGACAAGACTCCAACTCAGAGGTTTGAAACCAGCCTAGACAACACCCTGAGAACTTGTTTGAAAAGAAAAAGCAATATAAAGAACTCAAACATAAAAATAAGCATTAGTAGTTCTATTACAAGCCGCGTGCTTGCTATTAAAAAGCACTTCTTTTCTTGTCTCGTGTTTAATGCTTTTTCTAACAATACAATTCTACTGATTACTTTTTTGTTTTTACTTGCTTAGTGTCATATTTTAACTCTGAATTTACTTTCAAATCTCTCCACAATTTTGCTCTAGAATTTTTCTATTCTAAACATCAAGTGTATAGTTACATTTAGGTTTTAATTTAATCTTGGACCTCAGTTAATAGCTAAGCTTCTTTGATGAGCATTGACAGTATTTACAAGCACATTTGGCCTCCTTTTATGCTTTAATTTTTCTTTTTCACACTTTTTCTCTTTTGCTTTCCTTCTACGATACAATTAATTCATGGATTAAACAAATATTTATGGAGTATTTACTACTTGAGAAACAACATGCTTATAGTAAAACAATGGCAAATAAGCATTAGCAACATGCATATAAATGCTGCTGCTCTTTTTCCTCCATCTCATCTCAACACCATAGGAGATTTAACAGAAGTGGAGTGAATAAGGATGAACAAAGGTTTTGTCTAAACTATGACATACTGAAATTTAAATATGCTAATTTAAATATGCTAACTATGGTGGGTGCATGCCTTTAATCCCAGTACCTGGGAGGCAGAGGCAGGCAAACCTCTGAGTCTGAGGTCAGCTTGGTCTACTTAGCAGTTGTAGGCCAGCAAGGGCTACGTAGAAAGCCCTTATCTCAAAAAAATTATTTATATACAACAAAAAAATTGCCCAAATGAAAAAATGGGAGAAAGACTATTTCATACAGAAACTAAGCACTATATGCACAAAAAGGGAAAGACGTGTGTTATAAACTAAAGGAACTGAAAAAGAGTGGGTCCTGGACGACGAGGGGGGAACTGTGGGAAACCAAGCCTAAGAGTGCACACAGCAGCAGATCAGGCAGGGCCATGCAAAGGAACCTGACGTTATTCTATGTGAGCACTACAAGCACTTATGAAAATGACGTCCATCATATTAAGTTTGTTGGATAAGGAACTGGGAAGTCCAAAGGGCACACTGCTGAGATAGTGTGGTGCTGTGTGTGGGGGGTGGCAGACAGTGAAGATGGCCAGGCAGAAATCGATGCCACTACTGTAACTACAGTCTTCTCTTCCCAACCCCAGCCTGGAGGTACATGCTGACTGCTAGTTCTATGCAAAACTACTTCACATAAAGCACAACATGGGCTTTTAAAAATTCATTATTTTTATTTATTTTATATGTATGTTTTTGTATCATGGACATGCTAGACCCCTTAGAAGCTAAAGAGGGTGCCAGATTCTCTGGTACTAGAATTATAAAGGATTACAACGTGGGTGCTTGAAATTGAACCCAGGTCTTCTGTAAGAGCAGCAGTGATCTTAACTGCTGAGCCGTCTCTCAGTCATAAAAACATCATCTGGCCAGGCACAGTAGCTCACAACTGTAATCCCAGCACTCAGATAGCCAGAGGCAGTTGCGTGTCTGAGTCCAAGGCCATCCTGGTTTACAAGGAGAGTTTGGACAGCCAAGGCTACACAGAGAAACCCTGTCTCAAAAAAACAAAAACAAACAAACGAACACATCATCTAATGTGAATGTTTTAATAATTGACACCTTTCTATTAATTTACATAATTTCACTCTTTCAGTAACTGCTTATTGAATATGTATTACTAAGTCAAGGATATACAGTCCGGTGGAAAATGAGATGCCTGGCATGTGTTAAGCCCTGATTCAATCTACAGTATCAAATATAAGCAACTAAATAAACAAAGCATATTAAAGACAGGTAACAACAGTGTGGGCATGGGAATGTGGCAAAAAAAAAAAAAAGCAAACTCTAGTCTAACAAAGCTCACAATTTATGAAGTAAAGTATAATTAAAACTACACACACACACACACACACACACACACACACACACACACACACGTCATGCAACAATACTTTAAAGCAGTTAAAGCATCGCCTTTTGGTGTAGGTCATCCATTTAGTCATTCAAATCCATTCAATAAAACAGTATCTGTGTTCCCAGTCCCTTGATACAGATTTGAAGAATATCTCCTCCTAGAGTAAGTATTCTGATAAACACAGGGAAACAAGTATATATACACATGTTACACTGACTGCATATAATTATAGCAGAAGAAAAAATAAAATGTGTGCTAGGACTAGAGTATTACTCAGACATGCCATTTTCTGTAAAGAAAAAAATGAAAGCCTAACGGCTACGTTTCAGCAGAATCTTCAAAGAAGTGAACGGTGAGCACACAGGGCCTGATGTGAGACATCCATGAAAGGCAAGACCAAGGGCAGAAACCCTGGGCAGGCCTAGACATGCCTCAGCAGGTGAAGGCAACAGCCAGCATGCCTGCTAACCCAAGTTCCACCACCAAGACTCGCACAGAGGAAAAAGAGAACTACACCTGCATCCTGGCACATGTGTGTCCACACACACACACATGCATGTGTACAACATAAAAACAATGAATTTACTTAGAGTCATGGCAAACAGCTGGTATATTCAAGGAGCAACACTGAAGCAAATTCAAGTGCGGTAAGTTTTTTAAAATAGTAAAAGTCATTTGAGGAGACAGCAAACAGCCAGATTACATATTGTCCTTCAGTCAGACACAGAAAGAACTTAAATTTTTACTCAAATTAGAATGAGAAATTAAGAAAGATGGGAAGGATCTAATCAGAAAAATACCATATGATATTAAAATAAAAATTACTTGGCTCCAGACAGGAGACAGATGGGGAGAGGAGCAGACTAAACTCAAGAAATCACTAAGAGCAGTTACGACACTAAACACGCAGAGATGATCACTACTCACCTAGGATGGAGTGGGAGAGGGAGCGGAAGGTGATAGAATTTCAACAATACTTTATAAATATGGTAAATATAATTTTTGGGTGAATGGAAATATGAGATAAGAGAGTATCTAGAAAATTGGAGGACACAGGGTCAGGAATCTATGCTGAATTGTGTTCCATTGAAGACAGCTACACATAGAATGCCTAAGTAACGGCCCAGCAACTCACACGCAAAGAGTTATTTATGCCTTGCTTGTCAAAACCACTATTTTGCAGTCACACTTCAAATGTGTATACCGATTAGCAAGATATTCTAACGATAATTTTAGCTCAACAGTACAAGCAGGTGTTTTTAACACAAAAGACAAGGCTTGGCCCTTTATAGTTTTATTGTGAAAAGCAGAAAAAATATACAAGCAGTTAAAATATAGGCTTTTGGAGCTGGAAAGATGGTTCAGAGGATAAGAACACAAAATTCTCTTCCTGAGGACCTATGTTTGATCCCAGCACCCCACATTAGGCAGCTTATAACTGCCTGTGACCCCAGCTCCACGGGAATCAAGACACCTCTGACCTCTGTGGGCACTTGGATTTATATGCATATACCCCCTCTACACACAACACCTATTTACATAATTAATATAATAAAAATAAAGCTTAAATAAAATAAAATATAGGCTCTTAAGTCCTACTATAGGTAAAAATCAACAATGGAAGAAGAAACCTAGGCCCAGAATGACTTGTGGCCAGGTAAGATAAGAGAGTTCGCCGTAAACAAGGGAGGGTTACCAGGTGAGCGACGAGAGGTTTGACCCATGACAACATACACTCTGGAGAAATCATTTTAGCTAATCTCACACAATTAAATAAAGTGTAAGTTACTGACAAACTCGAACATCTTAGGAATGAAACTGAAATGAAATGTCACTTTAATTTAAAGAAGCATACACAAAACAACGCCGCATGCTAAAATGAGAAGTCCCTGAAGCATGCCAACAGCACCTCCAGAAGTGAAGGGAGGATGGGCTCTGAAGCAGGATGACACCTGTGTGTGTGTGAGAGATTTAGCCCCCAAGGATGGAGGGGGAGGGGCACAAGAGCCTCCATCTCAAGGGAAGGAGAGTCAGTTTTCTTTAGGTTCCTATGAGGCTGCCCATGCTCCAGTGGACGCCCCACACTGGGTAATCAGGTGACCCAGAGAAAGGGGTGTGAAGAAGAAGCTAGAGAAGAGAGGAGGGGGAAAGTGATCACAATAGACTGTGCGCGGATGTGAAGTTCTGAAGGAACAAACGTTGTGAAATGTGCTGGCCATATTCCAGGAATGTTACTTTCAAAGAACTTTCCCATTGATTTTGTGATAAAAAAGGACAGAAGAAAAATAGGTATGAATCCAAAACGCCAATAGGACAACATCAGCTGAACTTGACTATGTGGGAAAATCACTTAATAGTGTTTCCTATGGACAGATAGGTAACATGGCTACTTGTTACCATGGCTGATCCATTAAAGTCTCATTCTTTCCTGTCCAGTATAGGAATTAAGCTATAAACTCTGGATGGAGTAGGAGCCTTATAACCTCTATGCTCTGGCAATGTGAGGATTTTACTGCCTCTCTAGAACAAGATCAACGCTTGTGGCCCTATTTTTTAACATTTTGAATAAGATCTTTTAAAATGAAAAACTTGGGACATAGCCATATTTATTAATGCTTTTGGTGAGATCAAGATCTTCCACAGATTTTTAAAATTTGTCATGAAGATAACTTTTAATTACATTTTACAGTTCTTAACAATAACAGAACTGTGGAGACGGCTCAGGTAGTAAAGTGCCTGCCATGTAAGCATGAGGACACAAATTTGATCCCTGGAACCTATGCAAAGCAGCCTGGAGTGTCCACAGGGAGACCAAGCTAGCGGATCTGGACCCAGGAGGGCCTGCACAAACTGATCACCAACCAATGACAATGCATGCAGATGTAGCTGATGGGCAGCTCATTCTCCACAGTAGGGTAGAGGACTGCTTCTGGCATGAACTCTGGTGCCTGCGATTTGATCACCACCCTCACCACCCCCGACCTTGTCAGAGGTCTAGGGGAGGGGAATAGGGAGGAGGAGGGAAGAAGAGTGGGAACAGGAAGATAAGAGTGAGGGGATCACAATCGGAATATAATGTGAATAAATATTATTATAATAAATTAATTAATTTTTTTAAAAAAGAAGGCTGGCCAGGGATGGTGGCACACACCTTTAATCCCAGCACGCAAGAGGCAGAGGCAGGCAGATTACTGTGAGTTGGAAGCCAGCCTTGTCTACAAAGAGAGTTCCAGGACAGCCAGGGTTATTACACAGAGAAACCCTGTCTCGGTGGCGGCGGAGGGAGGGTGGGTGGAAAAAGAAGCAGCCTGAAGTTGAAGTGCACAGCAGTAGCCCAGCACCTGAAGACTGACAGGAGGACCCCTGCATCTCACTGGCCAACTAGCTGGATCAGCTGCTTCAGTTCGGAGTGATTGAGGAGGCACTCACAATGGAGTGCTGGCTTCCTGCATGCACACCATCCACAAGAACAACAGTGAAATGGAAGCACTATGTGCACACGGGGCAGGGTTTACAAGCAAATCTACATCTACCTAGCAACACACTGCACTTTATGTGGGCTTTTCAAGCTGAAATGTAAGCGCCAGTCATCACAAAATGAGATAGATCAACACTGTGCCCAAAAACTTATTCAATTTACTCCTTAACTCTTAACTGTTACATAAACTTTGTTCTCTTGAGGATTTTACATCTTCTGGCTCTTGTTTAGCACCCATAAAAATATCTGTCTACCTATGAAGAAAGGAAATAACAGCATTGTTTTTATAAGACACTATGACAGATTTGAAAGGCATTTACTTTCTCATATTATGAATCTTGGTATCATCTGGAAAGAGTTCATGATCACCTGACAAACTGAAAAGAAGGTGACCTGCCAGGCGT
Organism: Acomys russatus; assembly: GCF_903995435.1. Taxonomy (NCBI): domain Eukaryota; kingdom Metazoa; phylum Chordata; class Mammalia; order Rodentia; family Muridae; genus Acomys; species Acomys russatus. Next base: position 55,374,241 of record NC_067153.1, read on the forward strand.
GCTGGAATATGACTTTAATCCCAGCACTCGGGAGGCAGAGGCAGGCAGATCTTTTGAGTTCAAGACCAGCCTGGTCTCAGGCCCAGGACAACCAGGGCTATTGCAAAAAGAAATCCTGTCTTGAAAACAAAAAGAAAAGATGGTGACCTGTAGAAATCATTTCACTAATAAACACAAGACACAGGCAGTTTGATAAAATAACACTGATTCAAAGGCAGTAGACACATAGCAATGAGAGAAGCAATTCCACTATCTCAAAATTATAAGTCTACTAATTTTTAAAAATGAACTCAGCTGTATGTGGTGGCACTCTCACTTAATCCCAACACTCAGGAGGCAGAGGCAAGGTGATTCCCGTGAGTTCAAAGCCAGCTTGGTCTACAAATTGAATTCCATGGCAGCTACAACTGTTACACAGATAAACCTTGTCTTGAAAAACCAAATAAATAAACACATAAAAAACAAATAAACAAATAAAAATCAATACACCTCAGAAAATTGGGGCTGGAGAAATGGCTTAGTGGTCAAAAGTACTGACTGCCCTTCCAGAGAACCAGGGTTCAAACCCAGCACCCATATGGCAGCTTTACAACTGTCTGTAATTCCAAGATCTGAAATTCTCACATAGACATACTTGCAGGCAAAACACCAATGCACATAAAAATAAAGGTAAATGCATTTACAAAAAAACTAGATATGGTGGTGCATGTCTGCAATCCCAGCCCTTAGACTGAGGAGGACTGAGGTTGGAGGTCAGCCTAGGTGATACGACAAAACCAAGCTTAGAGAGAAGAGGAGAGAGGGGAGAGGAGAGAGGAGAGGAAAAGAGAAGAGAAGAAGAAAGGAAGAGAATCCAATTCCAAAAAGTAAAAATTAACTAATTTTTTGATAACCAGAAATTCTTACAGATTTCTTAAATATTACTTGTCAGTGTTTTGACTCAAAACAAGTCAGAGCTTTATACAGAACTCTCAGTAAAACTATCTTAGTTTCAGCCACCAAAAGAAGAAAGGTAACCAGCAGAAAACATTCCAAAGAGCTTATGGAGAACTTAGGCCAGAGATGCTAGTTCATTTTAGAGAGAAGTATGAAGCTGTGTCGGTATTCGCTCAGGCATCTAAGAATCTGCTAAGTATGCCGTGCCTAGTTATGGAAGCACACACTTGTAACCCTCGCACTCAGGCTAATGGTAACTGGAGTTAGTCTAGACTACACAGGGCTGATGGGTGTGAGACTATATCTTAAAACCTAAAAATATACATACTAAAATTTGGAGATACAGTGGTCAATAAACTACAATCTCTGGTCACTAAAGACTTTATTCTTAGCCAAGCGTGGTGACACATGCCTTTAATCCCAGCACTCAAGGAGGCAGAGGCAGGAGGATCACAATGAGTTCGAGGCCAGTCTGGTCTACAGAACTATTTCCAGGACAGCCAAGATTACAGAGAGAAGCCCTGTTCTGGGGGGAAAAGACTTTATTCTTGGGTATTTTGTAAAAAACTAGGAAGTGAGATCACTATCGCTGTGCACTACCTGTTTCCCAAGCCTCACATCGTAGCGTCTACTACTGCTCTACAAATGAGTTACTACTACAACTAGGCAGGCGCAGACAAACAGGAAGGAGATAGATAGATGTGCATCAGTCACAGGAAGTGAAACCCTGCCTCCTCTTCCTCTCTGTGAAACTGAAGCATTTAAAGAGAGGCTGGACCTACTCAGTTCTTTTCTGGAGCTTCAAGTGCCTGCTGGCTGCCAGCTCAGAGCTAGGCTAATCTACAGCACACACCAGAGTCTTGCTTTATTTTTCTACCATAGACCAATATCAAGAATAAATGAAAATTAGAATAATAAAGTACATTCCTCATAGTGTGTCCTTTTTAAAAAATAAACTTTTAGAAGTGAAACATGCTGTCTACAAACTAGTTTCCTTCTCTACCCGTTATCAGATCTCCCTTCTCAAATCCATTCAGAGGTGACCATTACCATGAGTTTCTGTGGGGTGACTTACACCTGTGCGTATTTCACTCTGCACCTCCCTCTCCCTTGCACTCATGCAGTCTTCTCCACATGCCTAAGAACTAAAAGGCAATGGGGCAGAGTGAACCTGGAGCCAGACACCTGACATTCAAATCTCAGTTCTGAATCTGGTTACCAGCTGGAAGAATAGATATGGCTTAAGAGTGCCAGCGAAAGCTGACGGTGAGGCTGCATCTGAGAGGCGAAGGCTAGAGGATCAAAAATTCAGAGTCACCTTCAACTACACAGAATGAGGCTCAACTAGGCACGATGGCATACACCTTTCTTAACAGCACTCATAAAGCAGAGGCAGGCAGTTGTCTGAGGGGTCAAGGCCAGCCTGGCCCACATAGAACTCATCCAGGGCTACCCATGAGACCCTGTCTCAAAAAGAAATGTTTTTAAAGTTTAAGGTCAGTATGGAGACATGAGACCATCTCAGACAAAAGACAGTGTATCCTAAGGCTCATGTGTTAGAAAGTTAGGTCATCGGGGGCCATTACCCTCTACAGAAACTAATGTTGATCTCTCAGAGTGATTTAGTTCTTGAAAGAATGAGTTGTTAGTAACTGGGAAAATAACTCAGTAAATTATCTGCTATATAAGCATGAAGCCCTGAGTTCAAACCCTGACACTCTCATAAAAAGCAGGGAAGGTGGTTCACACTTGTAATCCCTGCACTCAAGACACAGGCAGATCCCTGTGGCTCAGTGGTCAGCTAGCTTAGCCTAGTCAGCAACCCCTGTCCCAGTGAGGACAAACACCAGAGGTTGATGTCAGACCTACAAACTCTCACAAGGACCTGCACACACATGAACATACATGCACAAGCATACCCACACTCACTCAGGCCAGGCAAGGCTCACCTCTCCTCCTCTCTGACTTATGATCCCTTCCCTACCATTATTGTGCCGCCCGCCATGAAGGCCTCAAGCACAAGAATAGATGATTACCTACATTCCACCTCAAAACAACCTGTGCAGTAACTACAGCTCCTCTGAAGTAACATTCTCAGCAGCCCAGGCCTCCATGCAGCTCAGGTAGGAGGGTCGCAGCACGTTTAAGGGTTGTCTAGACTACCACGATGTTCCGCACAAGCACTGGGGCCCAGGCAGCTAACACTCTGAAGTTATGAATCAAAATCAATCCTTAGACTGTTCTCTCAGGGACACCACAAAGGTAAGGACGTAACTAGCACAGCTAGCCTCTCAATCTGCATAGTCCACACAAATCCAGTGAACAGCCAGTCACGTACCTTTTTTGGCTTTATGTCTTTGTTTTTTTCTTCTGAGTGGGCAAATCACTCATCTTGGATGACTCATTCTTCTTTGACTTGCTAAAGAGACTTTCCATATCTTAAAATAACCTATTCGTTATATTTGCTTCTTTTAAAAAATGTCTGGGGTGGGGTCCTCAGGAGCTAGATCAATTGGTGCTAGCCATGAGGAGCTGACTTCAGATCACATTTGTCAGAGCACAGACAAATGTGGCTGTAACCCCAGAGCCAGAGGTGAGGGAGATGGGGAACTCACTGACCAGCCAGCCTCACACAATCAGTGAGTTTGCAGTTCAGTGAGAAACTCTCAAAAGCTAAGGTGAAGAGAGATCAAGGAAGCTGTCCAGTATTAGCTATTACCACACACACGTGCAAGTGTAAGGATGCACACACAGTGGATTTTCTTCCAGAAATGGTGCTGTGGACCTGTAAACCGAGTACTCAGGAAGCTCAACCAGGAAGATGAGGGCCAGCCAAGCTACAATCAAGTCCATGGCAGACTCCTAGTGAGAAACTGTTTCAAACTAAAAAGAGAAAGAAAATAGTAGTTTCCAGTACTTGTTACTGACTCAACTGCTTCCCTCTTTTAAACATTTCTCTGGGTAAATCTGTACAAAACTGAGGTTTGCTCTTTTTAAAGTACAAAAATTATGATTACTGATCCCACTTCCCATGTTCTCATCCAGGGTCTAACCTGGGCACCATATCTGGTGCCTAGTCAGACCACCCCAACCTGTACCACAGCCAAGTAACCACCCACCAAGCCCCATCTGCTCCGCTTCCAACCATCCCAGGTAAGTCTCCTGACCTCCCATCCACTCCTTTTCCCCAAGCCCACCAGATCTAGCCTGGGTACAAAATCAGCACACATGTCTAGTCTGGCCTTCCTTGTCTACACCAAAAAGAAATTCTAGGCTCGGGCCAGGATGCGCCCTATCTATCTCCGTAACCACAGGGCTCTCCTAGGCCACCTCCAACCTTTCTACCCAGCCAGATCTACCCACTCCAAGCATGGAACAGAAAGCACAACCTGTGCAGCAGCCCAGGCCCCTCAGCCTCTAGACCCAGCCTGTTTGCACATCCCCTCTTCTGTCCCAACCTGCTCTATTAACATCAGATTCAGAACTAACAAAGAAGCCCACATGCCTAGGAGTAATTGCAAAAATACCAACAATATATAAGATCAAGCCAGGATCTTCTCTCCAAAACCCACCAGCTGCCAATGAGAATTACTTAGATGAACTCCAGGACACAATATAAACACCACCACCAAAACTATCCTGTATGGGCCAGGCATGGTGGCACCTTCCTTTAATCTTAGCATTCAGGAGGCAGAAGCAGGCAGGTCTCTATGAGTGTGAGGCCAGTCCGGTCTCCATATTGAGTTCTAAGCTAGCCAGGACTCCATATGGGATTTTTTTTTTTTTTTTTTTTGTCTAAAACAAACAACAACAACCACCAACATGAACAAAACTTATTCACGTATAGGACTGTAAACGTAGCCCACCACCTGTGAGACATGCCTAACTGCAGATACGTAATCCTCATACCGCAGGTAAGCACAGCCCTCACCTCACCCCTCATGACCGCAGACTCTGTTTGCAGAAGATGAAGTCAATTACAGAAAGCCACAACTGATCACACTGCAAAGAATAATCGACAGCGGAGCACTCAGCCCCAGTGTTTGGCCTCCAACACAACCGGCGTATGGCAGGCTCGTGAACCCAAATGCCTGCTGAAGCCAGCGTCTCTCATCACAGGGAAGGTGCACCAGTGAAATCTCAACAATATGGTTACCTAAACAAGACCTGAAAAACAATACCACCAGCTGGCATGCCAGTGTGGATGGGGGAATCTCGGAAGGCCTGACCCTGAGATAAAGAACTGCAAGCAATTAATGGCTGCTCAAGGGGAATTAGAGTTCTCCATGGATGAGCCTCCTGTTAGGCTATTTCATCCCAAGTGGTCACCGTTATTATCTATTATCTATTATATATAATAATTAAAGAATAAAGGGCCATGAATTTGAGGCGAGTTGAGAGGACACGGGAGGAATCTAGGAGAGGAGATGGAGGGAGGAAACGATATAAACACAGTACCCTGTGGTCCACTCTTTAACTTATCCGTAGTAATCCTATTAAGTGCTCCTCACTTTGGTTCCCTTGAAAGATAAGAGCTTCAAATCGTACCAAAATAACATGACTGTTGTAAGACAACAAAGCACAGCTTCTTCTCAGCAGGTGCACAGCCACGCTCCCCCCGTGTCTGTCTCACTTTACACCGTGCTCTCACCGTGCCTGCCTCACTTTACACCGTGCTCTCACCGTGCCTGCCTCACTTTACACCGTGCTCTCACCGTGCCTGGCTTTCCTTTTCTATTAATTGTTAATAATCACACGTTTGTAAAATATATGCTTAAAATGCCTAATAAATTTCAGCTCAGCTTTGCTAAAAAGCAACAACAATCCCATTCTTTCCAATATTATTTCACACAAACTGGTTCTCACATATTTTTGGCAGGAAGCAAAATGGATTTGCTACTTTGGAAAATAGCCTAGCAGATCCATAAAAGGTAAAAGTCAGAGCTGTTAATACCACCTAGCAACTCTGTTCCAGGTAAATTTTCAAAAACTAACATACAGGGTCCAAGATGTCATTCACTGACAGAGTGCTTACTTAGCAGACACAGGTTCTAGGTTTGATCCCCAGAAACACAAAATAAAAACCTAGAGCCAGGTGTAGGAGCACATGCCCAAAACCTCAGCATGAAGGAGGTGGGGGCGGGAGGTTAAGGAGTTACAGACTAATCTACGCAACGTGAGACTCCAGTGTACGTACACACACACACACACACACACACACACACACACACACGTAAAAACATTAACCCCTGGCAATCGCATGGTCTGTGCTCTGTGTTTGATTGTTATTTTGCTCCCAGACAAGCATATTCTCATGTTCACCTATCTGTCTTTGTTCTGTAAATCTTGCTCTACCTAATTTAAAGTTGATTGGTATAAGGAAAAAAAAAAAGCCTACACCTGGTTAGGACAGAAATAAAAGGCAGAACTAAGGTTTGTGGGCTTTGGGGACAGAGGGATCTTGGGTCTTATTTCTTTCTTTACACATCATGGTGTCTGGAACCTTCTTTGGCCACATAAGGTGTGCTGTAAATGCTTGGTTTTATTATCATCAAAAATCTTGAATGCCAAATTGCTCATAAGCCATATTCTGGATTCTCAAAATATAGTTCATCTTAATACAATCATGACCAAAGCAACCAACAGACACATTTCAAGAAAAAGAATGGTGTGGCCCATCTTCACGAAGGGGTTGGACCAGCAATGGCATGACAAAGACCAGTAATCTCACTCTGAAGTTCGGAGCATGTGTCTCAGAGGCTTTGCTTATAGGTGTTCTTTCTCTTTTCCCCACTACCTGTCTCTAGACACAAGCCCACCCCTTTACCTCACCCACACCTGAAGCCTGTGACTGCTTTCCTAGTGGCGGGTTCATCACTGATTAGTTCCTGCTGCTACTGACAACTAAGCCAGTCTTGATTCCCAGTTCATGGAGCTCAACAGTTAGGAGTAAGGCTTGCCTCCTGTGGGGAGAAAGCAAGCATCCAAACACAAGGCAATGATGTGTAATAATGACTGCCCATAGGCTGCAGGAGGCTTAAGGCTGAGATGGGTGGTGATGGGTCTCTCACCTCTAGATAGGTTCAGATAATGTTGCTGTTATAATAGTCTTGATTTAATTGCCCTTTCTCTCTCACATTTTTAGTGTGTGTGTGTGAAAGAGAGAGAGAGAGAGAGAGAGAGAGAGAGAGAGAGAGAGAGAGAGAGAGAGAGCGCGCGCTAGGAAGAGAAAGGGCCATAGTCTTGATTTAATTGCCCTTTCTCTCTTACACTTTTAATGTGTGTGTGTGAGAGAGAGAGAGAGAGAGAGAGAGAGAGAGAGAGAGAGAGAGAGCACATGAGAGAGAGAGAGAGAGAGAGCACATGAGAGAGAGAGAGAGAGAGAGAGAGAGAGAGAGAGAGAATAGAATCACTGTGAGATAAGTAAAGAACCCCGTGGGCCAGGAGGAGGAGCTCTGAAGTTCCTCATGGAGAGAAGTGGGCCCAGTGAACAGCATAAGCAAGGATTTCAGGATTATGGATGGAGGTAGCTCAGACAGAAATAATTAAAGCAGATGGCATGGGATGGGGGCTGGGAGATAATAGGAGGTAGTTTTAGGGGTTAGTATCTGCCCAGCCCCAGGTAAAACAAGGCTATTCTAAAATTGCAGGTTAGATAATACCACCATAATAATTATAGGCTAATTTAATAATAAACATTATTAGCTAATTTTTATATTTACTACAACACCCTCTCAAACAAAATTTTCCATACAATGTTTCTAGCACGACTATCTAGAGTAGGCACAAAGTGTAAACAATCCAAATATCTGTCAACAGATAAAGTATGGTGCTATCTACATAGACCTGACAGTATTGTCTGGTGGGAGAAAAAAATAAATTATCAGATGCAAGCATCAATCAATGATTCAAAAGGCTAAGGTAGGGTGACTGTATGTCCTTTTCCATGTAAATTCTAATGTGAAAAAAAAATTTCCTACAATATGGATTTGTCTTCACTTTAAAATTTATTATACACAGTCTGGGTGTAGAGGCTTGTTCTATAGTGAAACACTCAGAACTACAGGTGTAGACTATGCCCAGCAAGACTTTCCTTCGTTTGTTTGTTCAGACAGGGTCAACCCAGACTGGCCTCAAACTCCGCATGCAGAAAAGGATGGGATTACTGGTGTGTGCCACCATTCATAGCTAAAAGCCTGCCTTGATGTAACTCTTGCCAATCGTGACACTGCTGTATTTGAATGAGGAAAGCCTATTTAATATGTAACCCCTTTAAAAGTGAGATTCAAAATTACCATGTGTTCTCTCTTTGCTCTCTCTCCCTCCTTGGCCCTTACGTATATCCTACCTAAATATCTACTTTTTCTGAAGCTACTCCTGAACTCCAGATGCTTCACATTCTGAAGCTACTCCTGAACTCCAGATGCTTCACATTCAAGCATTTTGACATACGTCTTCAAAGAAGACACACACTGTCAGTATAGCCACTGGGCCATTCCCACGCCCCACTGAGACTCACCAGGACTTTACACAGATGTGGTACAGCAGATTGGAATTCATAATCAAATCATCTGACTAACTGTTCTTCATCTCATCTTGTCTAATGATTGGATCTGAACTGATTTTCTTATGATCATTTAGAGGAGACAAATCTGTCAAAGAACATTTCGTCCTTTAATGTCCTTAAAATTACATTTCATTTACTCCTTAATTGAACATGAACTCCTTAATTATTCTTAAAAATAAGTACTTCCAGCCAGGCATGGTGGCACACACCTTTAATGCCAGCACTCTGGGAGGCAGAGGCAGGTAGGTGGATAGCTTTGAGTTCAAGGCCAGCCTGGTCTACAAATCGAGTCCAGGAAAGCCAAGGCTACATGAAGAAACACAGTCTCGAAAAACAAACAAACTAATAAAAAATAAGCATTTCTGCAAATGAATCAATAATCCTCTAAGACATGTAAACTTCAAAAATGAAGTATACTGCCTTTGTAGCTTATTTTCATAAACATGTACAACAGTCTTAAAGTGAAAGTATTATAATAAATGGACTCGGGGTTACACATTCTCTTGTTCTTATGTGAGACAGGTCTCACTTTATGGCCCTTGCTAGGCTGGAAATTGCCATGTAGACCAGGCTGGCCTTGAACTCACAGTGATCCGCCTGCCTCTGCCTCCTGAGTGCTGGGATTAAAGGTGTGCCACCTTGCCAGGCTGAGCACATTCTTTTTCTAATGTACCATAAAAGTTAATATTATACTGGCTAGAATTTCAATGTGCTAGTTTTTAAAGGAAAAAAAAAACATTTTCTAGAGAAAAGTATAGTTCACATAGGATTTACATGGCCAATAAATGAATGTTTCATACACAATAAACTGGTAAATACATTCGTGCATTTATGTAGACAACTAACTTTCAGTGAGTATTTTTGTATTAGTTACTTACTAACTTTAGGAACCATCTGATATGAGAAAATGGTAAAATCTTATCCCTGCTCTCAAAAAGCATTCAACAGTTTTAAGTATTTAAAAATGTGCTGCACATGATGGCACACAGTTGTAGTCTCAGCATTTACGAGGCGGACGCAGGAATTGTGTGGTCTCAAGATCAGTCTAGGCATACAGAATCATAATAGCCACAGGCAAAGAGCTAAGTTTTAAGGGCTAAACAGTGTGATCCTGGTAACTGTGACCACAGAAGTATATTCCTTAAATTAAGACAGTATCACCAAATTTCTATTCTGGCACAGAAAAAAAAAAAAAAAAACAAAAACAGTGAGACAGACACTACCAGTGACTAGGGGGATAGCTTAGTTGGCAGAGTATTTGCCACAAAAGCCTGAGGACCTGAGTTCAATGCCTGACACCCACATAAAAAGCCAGGCAGAGCAGCTCACAACTGTCAGCCTACCACTGGGAAGACAGAGAGACAGGAGGCGCCCTGGGGCAGGCTGGTCATCCTAACCTCATCAGTGCACCCCAGGACCCAGTCAGAGACCACATCTTTAAACATCAAGGTGTAGTAACTGTTGAGAAATGACTGACAGAGACTACTCTCTGGCCTCTCCTGGTAAAGCTACCCATGTGCAACGGCACACACATAAACAATGTTAGCCAAAAAAGACTGATGAGGGGGTGTAGAAGTGCTTCGGCTTTTCAAGTAGAGAAAGAATGGGGAAGTCATTCTAAACAAATGGAAAAGTGGCAGCCAAATCCTTAAACTATCCAAGTGAGAGCAAAGACCAAAGTTTCAAACTGAAGACAGGAAGAGTACATGAAGAGAATGAAATGGAATTAACAGCAGGCTTTAAACACGCATAAAGAAACGAAGACTTACAAAGCAGCTTCAGAAGCATAGTACTCAGGGTCTATGTGCTAAAAATGCCCTTGAAGAATAGTTTTCTGGTAATAGCGCAAAAAAAAGAGAAACCAAAAATAAGAAAGTACTTATAGGTGACATAACTCAGTAGTAGAGTACTTCCCTAGCAAGCTTCAGATTCAAACCTCAGTGAGTGTGTGTGTGTGTGTGTGTGTGTGTGTGTGTGTGTGTGTGTGTGTGTGTGTGTAGATAGATAAGGTAGACACCCAGCCATGGAGAATTCTAGCCTGTAACTTATGGAATCAGAGTGCTTTGTAGCAGCAGAGATTGTGATTACAAACGATGACATGGAAAAATAAGTGCAGCACTCCCAAGATCACGTTCAGGTATGCCTTCAGTGACACTACAGGACCCACTGAAAGCTGTGTCACTTAATGCCTGTGGTCAGCCAGGCATGGTAGTGCACCTCGCAACCCTCATACTGCAGAGGTGGAAAGGTCAAGTCAGCTTCAGCTACCCAGGAGTGTGAAGCCAGACTGGTCTAGGAGCCAGTTTCAACAACAAAGCTAAAGAGCTCTTTTTTAAAAGTGCTAGACAGGCTAGGGACGTAGCTCAGTGAGGCAGAGCATGCTTGGTGTATACTCTAAGAAAAGAAGAGAAGAAGTGGGGCCAGTTGACTAAAACCAAATTCCGATCATGGTGGCACAAACTTAAGAGACTGACAGGTGGATCTCTGTGAGTTCAAGGTCAGCCTGGTCCACACAAGGAGCACCTGTCTCAAACAAAGCTACTCTTAATGTTCAGAATACTGTGCCAAGTTAATCTGACCGAATTTGATATGTGAAAAATGTGCAGTTCACATACTTCACTAAAAGCAATAATATAACTAAATTCATAAAAGAACTCAACATGTAGCTTTCCTACCTAAAACATAATTTTTAGAAAGTTATGTAAATAATGCTGCTTTAGAACCATTTTATGCCTATGCATAATCTATTAGTAGTTTGGTATTTAGCCGTAATAGTTTTCATAACATACAAAAAATGAAATTATCCAAAACCACTTCACAATTCCTATTACTCTCCTAAAGAGAAGAAATTTGAGAGAAAGACATCTCGTTGTGAAGACCGGATTACTCACCAGGAACTCGAGCTCTCCTATTGGGCCTTTTCCCACACAGATCCACCCCTTCCTCTGTCCATCCTGAGGGTCCTCGTGAAGCACATCCACAGGGACTGAGGCATGCAGCACAGATGCATGGGAAGAAAGCTGGGGCAGGCTTAGGAGGCTAGAGACATGCTGCAGGCACTCACTTACCTTCCTGAAATGGGATTGCAACGCTCCCTTGGTCCTCGAGGCATTCACATAGCTTCAAGAATGTGGATCTGTGGAGATTACCCAATAGGAGAACTCCAGTTACTGGTAAGTGATCCAGTTTTTTCTTCTCTATCAGAATAAGAAGATTATTGAATTTTACTTGGGATTATTAACTCATGTAGAGCTACATAGGAGAAACAGATCTGACTGCATCACGGAACTAAACATGTACTCACCAAAGAAAAAATGGATAAAAACAAGATGACTATTTGGTGTAGTCTGAAATCCAAGGAAAATACAAAGATGCAAAAGACTTCATTTGTAAATATCCACTATAATGGCAGCTGTATTTTAGCAACAACAAAAATCAGCTATTCAACTTGCATTTCACTGAAACACCACCATCGTATTGTAATATTAGTATAGCAATAAGCAGTTGATCAAAATCTGCCATTCCTTAGGATGATCAGGCCACCATGGTAAATTTTATGCTAAAATTCACACAGCTATATTGGTTGGCTAGAAATCCTTAGACTTCAGATTGAAAGTCATTAAGTCACACTTGGAGGCAGAGGCAAGCAATTGCTGAGAGTTCAAGGCCCACCTGGTCTATAAAGTGAGTCCAGGAAACAAATTCAAATACAAAAAAAAAAAAAAGTCATTAGGTCTTTAAAATTACTATTGGTACCCATTAGTAAGCATCAAAGTACTCCATTACTAAAAAATAACAATGTTTTTTTTTTTTGTCCTCCAATACTTGTACCAACATGTCTATCATTTAAAGAAAAATTCTAATCAAAAGGAAGAGAATCCTGGGGAGACAGCTTAGTGACTAACGTCTTGCCTTATAAGGACCCAATCTGTATAACTCATGAAAAGAGCTGGCTGTTGCTGTAGGGTGATGCACACACCTTTAACCCCAGGATTTGGGAGGCAACGGCAAGTGGATCCCTCTGAGTTACACAGCCAGTTCAAGGACACCAGGGACACAGAGAGAACCTGTCTCAACACTTAAAAAGCTGCAGTCCTGGTGACAAGGTGGCAGGGAGGTGGATTCCTGAGGTTTGATGGCTAGCCACCCTAGCTTTCTTGGAAACACCATGCCAGTGAGAGATCCTGCCTCAAAAAGAAAAAGACTAGGTTTGGGGATGTAGCTTGGTACTAGTGTCTGCCCTGGCTTGTCCTCAGCTCCAGAAAGGAAGGCAGAGAGGAAGGGGGGGACCAAAGGAGACAAAAATGACACCCAAGGCCATGTATACCTGCAAACACAGAGAAAAGAGATCCCAGGCAGAACTCTACCTCATCCTCAGCTGTACGTATGGGCATCTTACTGCCTTTAGCTGCACACAGTCATTCTGTCATTTGCAGGGAAAGCCCTATGTTAGTAGCAGTAGATACAGATGCACTTCAGTACTTTTACCATTATACGGTTGAACATCCATCCTCTACCTTCCAGATCTTTCTAAAAATCTTTTTGAAATAAGGATTCATATAGCCCAAGCTGGACTTGAACTTCTGATACTCCTGCCTTCACTGTCAGAATGTTGGAATTATGGGTATGTGCTACCACTCTCCCTTCATGCCATGTGGGGATTGAACTCAGGGCTCCATGAATGCTAAGCAGCACTCTACCAACTGAGCTACCTTTGGCAGCCCACCTTCTAGATCCTTGTGGCTTCACTCTTCTCCATGCCATGCAAATAAACTAAAGAAACTTTGTACATTTTCTGTTTCATCTGTAAAATTAAATAAGACTAAAAGAATATTAAATCATTTCTCCACCGAAACAAATTCGGAATATGAAGATCTTACATTTCAATACTGTTATGAAGAATTTAGTGCATGGCCCAAATATCAAAGTCTGTTAGTAGCTTGCTAAAATTTTTCCTAGAGTCACATTTAATTTTATCATGCACATTTCTCTGGGTACCTTATATCCATTTTCTAAGCCTGCAGTATAATAATCATGAATGATTTCATTTTAAAATAACTATTCATTCAAACTGCGTACTACTTCCATGAGGTCTACTACACTGCCACAGTGTAGCTGTGGCTGGAGTGGCTGGACACAGGATGCTGCAGCATAGCGAAGCTGGGTACTATGGAACCTTTAGCATCAGAGGCTAGGGAACTGGAGTAAGGCTGCTGGAGGCATATCCCTCAGGGAGGATGTTCACAAGGGCAAGCTGCTATCAAGGCAGGAAGCCTGAGCTTGCTGTGCTTTCTGGCCTGCCTTGCCATGTGACCTACTGTGTAGAGCTTCGTCACAGGGACTGCCCTCTCTCCAGAAGCTGGAAACAGACAGCTAGTCTACAAAACTGTGAACTCAGCAGGCCTGTTTTCTTTTCCAAGTATGCACCAATAGACAAGAGATCTCCATTTTGAATTGCAACACAAAGATCAGTGTTGTTGTTTGGTTTTTGTTTGTTTGTTTGTTTGTTTTATACAGAGCTCCTCTGTGTAGCCTTGGCTGTCCAGGCTGGCCTTGAACTCGAGAGGTACCTTTCTCACCCTCTTGGAGTGTTAGGATTAAAAGCTTGCACCACCATGCCCAGCTCAGATTAGGGTTGTTGCTGTGTTTTTGTTTTTGTTGTTGTTGTTTTGGTTTCTGTGTAATCTTGCTATCCTGGATTCACTTTGAAGACCAGGCTGGCCTCAAACTCTGCCTCCCAGAATGCTGGGATTACAGGTGTATGTATTTTTAAGGGTCATCTAAGTCAACATTTTTAGTTGCAGACTCTCCCTTAACTTCAATTTGCTAAAGAATGGGCAGCACACCACACAGAGTTTACATTACTTATTTGGACTACATGGACAATTATCTAAATGTTTTTCCTTAATGAAATGAGCTAACAGACATCATTCAAAATCAAATAATATCCAATTTTTATTTAAAGCAAATTTTGTCTCCATTTAGATTTAAGTCTTTGGAACTTAAAATATAATTAAATACATTTTAAAAATAACAACAGTAAGGCACATGTAAAATATTTTAATATAACCAAGAGCGTAATCTACATATTGGCAGCAGTGAAAGCTACATGTTGCTGTTGTTGCATTAGTTCTGTGTGTGTGATAATGGGACTTGAACCAGGATCTGACACATGTTAGGCAAGTGATCTACCACTGAGCTATTTGCCTTCAAGTAGATTTTGGTTGATTGGTTGGTTGGTTGGTGGTTTTTCGAGACAGGGTTTCTCTGTGTAGCCTTGGCTGTCCTGGAATAACTTTGTAGACCAGGCTGGCCTCGAACTCACAGGGATTCTCCTGCCTCTGCCTCCCGAGTGCTGCGATTAAAGGCATGCGCCACCACCCAGCACAGATTTTATTTTTAATTCCAGAAGTCAGGACGCTCTCCTCAAAATCAGCCTGTTTTAACTCTGGCAATTATAATGTGCATCACCAAAAGTTTCTTCTTAGTATTCAAAACGGAACCAAACATTTCATCAGTAAAAGTTACCTCATAGTACATGTTAGCTAAAACTAGGTGTAGTGGTGCACTCCTTTAATCCCAGCATTTAAGAGACAGAGGCAAGCAAATCTCTGAGTTCAAGGCCAGCCTGGTCTACATAGTAAATTCCAGGACAGCGCAGCAATTTAGAGAGATATGTCTCAAAACAAACAAAAAGGAATGTGAAAACTAGCTGGGCATGTGGAGCACACTTGTAATCCCAGTAACAAAGAGAAGGAATGATCCTGAACTTGAGGCCACCTGGGCTAGACAAATAAACTGTCTCAAATAACATAAAACCCAGGCACGGTGTTTTGTGCCTGTAATCCCAGCACTCTTGAAGCTGAGACAGAAACACCAGCATTAGTTTAAGGCCATCCTGGGCTATACAGGGAGTTTAAAGTCATTCTGAGCTACATAGTAAGATGCTACCTGAAAAGGAAAATTGGGGGTGGGGTGGGGATAAGTAGTCCTGGTGTAAACACAGCAGACAAAATAAAAGGCTGGGTAAGATAAGGGTAGCAGGCTATATAGCTCGCTGTGGAGCACTTGTCTACTATGTGTGAGGGCTTGGATTCCATCTCCAGCTCTGTCTCTTCTGTCTGTCTGTCTCTGCCCTGACTGCCTGTCTTTCTCTATGTCTGTCTCTATCACACACATACACGCAATCTTAATATTCATGTTTAACCTCATAAGCCACTACCAATATCATTCCAATACATAACTGTAAGACACAGTATTAGATTTGCCTTTGTAATGAAAGCTACTCAGACGTTCAAAGTTGCCAAGACATCATTCAGAGTTGTTTCCACATGCCAATGTCTAATTTATAAGACAGGATCTTATACTGGCAGTACCTAACAAATTCTAAAGTGAAAATATGAGGTCAGTGTATGACCATTTTCTTGAATGACACTTCAGCGCTAACTCATAGGCAACTTCCTGTTAAAAGTGCAGGTGAACTCCAGGTCCCTCAGAACTCCTGCTCTAACCCAAGAAACTTGCTTTACTTACTTCCATTCCGGGTTTCCATAACAAGCTTCCCTTTCAATAGACAATCCTGCTAACAATAAAAAGTTTTAGCTGTAAGCTGTGGTGGGCCCTGAAATGACTGCAACTCTAGCTGACAACTTAATTGCAGCTTTATAGCAAAAAAGAGACAAACAATAATAATTAAATTTATTTTGACCAGATCTTAGAGTCCTGTAGTATTTTTCAAATCAATTCTTTTTTGAATGATTTGTTTTATTTTTAGTTTATGTGGATTGGTGCTTTGCCTGCAGCAATGTACACTGTTTGCCTGAGACCTGCGTCAATCAAAACAGGGTGCTAGCCAGGCGTGGAGGGACACACCTTTAATCCCAGCACTTGGGAGGCAGAGGCAGATGGATCGCTGTGAGTTTGAGGCCAGCACAGTCTACAAAGTGAGTCTAGGACAGCCAAGGCTACACAGAGAAACCCTGTCTCAAATAAACAAACAAAAAAAAAAGAAGGCGCTAGATCCCTGAAAGTTACAGGTGGGCGTGAGATTTGATGTGAGTGCTGGAAATTGAACCCTGGTCCTTTCTAAAAGCAGCAAGTGCTCTTAACCAGACTTCGAATAGATTCTTAATAACAACCGCTAAAATACAAATGTGTATTTTCCGTTTAAAACTGACTTGATAAAACAATGTCAATTTTTTTCTAATATGAATTCAATATAGTCATTCAAGTTTAGAGTAGTGCCACTCTCACTTTAAGAGTGCATATAAAAACTGCAGAGACGGCTCAGTAAAGGCTGCTGAGCCTGATGATTTGAATTTCATCACAAGAATCCACATAATAAAAGAAAACCAACTCCAGAAAGTTGTCCTCTAAGCCTCACACAGAGACAAATAACTGCAAAAGTGCAGCAAAGGTGCACATAAGACTGAGAGTTTAATTCCTCTGCAGAGAATCTGCCTGTTTTGTTCAAGGCCTCAATTAAATACCCAGCACTTTAAAAAGCCACCTGCACAAAAGATGGCTCCTCCCCTTTGTCTTTATATTTCAAATATTGCCCCTGTCATCACATTTTCTATCTATGACTATTTCAGCTGAGATGCCATGAAGGTAAGAATAGGCCTTATTCTCCTTTCCCACTCTGCTACCACAAACAGCAGCTGCCGCACCACAGCACTTCACAACTCGCTCGTGTACAGATGCAGTCTCAGCTGTGTTCTGTACTGCTCATCACTAAGTAACTTCCTCCACACTCACAGAAGATTAATCTAACCCCTGTTAGATTCGGGGACAGCTGGAGCTCTAGAGAAGCAACATATATAGACAGTGTGGTCCCGTTTATGAGCTGACAGCAGAGTCCTGAGTCCTCCTAAAAAGACATGATAGAGCCAGGCGTGGTGGCGCACACCTTTAATGGCAGCACTCAGGAGGCAGAGGCAGGCAGATCTCTGTGAGTTTAAGGCCAGCCAGTGAGTCCAGGACAGCCAAGGCTACACAGAGAAACCCTGTCTGAAAAAACCAAAGACATGACAGAAGAGCTTCCTCAGGCCACATATGCTCGCTCACAACTAGCTATGTAATTGTCCACATTTTCAAAGTTACTATACATTTCTTTACAATTAAAAATTTGACACCAGACCAGACAGTAGTGGCACATGCCTTTAAACCCAGCACCCGGGAGGCAGAGGCAGGCAATCTCTGTAGTTCAAGGCCAGCCTGGTCTACAAAAGGAGTCCAGGACAGCCAAGGCTATCACAGAGAAACCCTGTCTTGAAAAACAAACAAAAATTGGACACCAGAATCTACCTGAAGTTTTGAGGATTTTAATTACATTACATTCTGTAATTTCAAATAAGAACTACATTAAAAAGTATAACTAACTTATCCCTCCTACAAAAAAGCATAGTTTTAAAAATAAATATTTCTAAATAATTATAGCATTCTTCTTTGGGCATCAAAGCTAGCTAATAAAACAATTTTATTGATCTTTCTATTTATTATTAATCTCCTTTATTTAATCTATTTATACAATAAAAATTGTTACAGTTATAAAAAGCTGAAGACAAGCAAAATGCAGTATTATCATCCTTTACAATGTAACATGTAAATAAAAAATCTGTACCTGTGACAACAGAGGTCACACTGGGTGTGGTAAATGAGTGTTACATATGTAGCCGTCGCAGGGAGCTTCACGGGAAGAGCACTCATCTTGCCTCTGCAGCCACTCTCTCCAGTGCTGCTTCCTCGGCGTTCTCCCTTCCCTAGCTCTTTGTTTTTCAACAGCCATCTTTTGCACTGGAGAGGGAGGCCTGGTGCCATCTTTTGCACTGGAGAGGGAGGACTGGTGCCATCTTTTGCACTGGAGAGGGAGGACTGGTGCTGTCCCTGCAGGGTCCTCCTAACCCCCACTCTCATACCTACCTCGCCCACTTCCCTGGCTCCCACTGAGCACGACGGCAATGATGAGCAGGCCTGTACCGAGAGCTCCTCTTTCCTGACCTTCTCCACACACCTAAGCACACTGGGATCTACCCTCTCACACCTGGGCACCTAAGGGTTCATGAAGCTGAAAGTAAACGGCTGCCTTCCCAAGGCTTATCAAAAGTCTACCGATGCAGCCACACAACTGAGCCAGACCCACTTGTGCGTGCTCCTTCCACACAGCCCAGTTTTCTACCCCATAGCCACACACAACGAGCAGTCCAGTCCTAGAAATGTTCCCCTGAACATGCGTACAATCACTCCATGCCCTCTGCACTAGCAGTGCCTCTCGTCACCACAGCACTGCTGACTCCTGCCTAGACAGCTGTGATTACTTCTCCTACACGGTTCTCCGCAGTCAACAGTCACCAAGCAAGTGTGATGAAGAAAGAATAAAACTACTGGCTCTGATTTTAATCATACATGGTATTGGTGGTTAAAAAAAATTTTTTTTAAGTGCTTAAAAATAAAACCACAGAAAACTAAGTTCTTTACCTAGTAAAATGGGGAAAATAAAATGTACCGCGTGTAACTCAAAGTGAATGAAATTAAATAAATGTTCCTTAGAAAATAAGTGGAAACCAGGAAATACGAGAATCAGACACATAATAAAGGCCTCTACAGTTCAGTTACACATTTTCAGTTCCTATGTAAAATGCATACAGGCAGTGAGAATTTCAATTAACACTCTGCAATCATTAATAACCAACACATACTAAATTCACTACACTATGCCAGATACCACTTTTACACATCACCAAATGGCAAGGTGGAGATTTAGGCCAAAGTGTGACTCTTGAACCAATGGTTCCCTTGAGAAGAAAATGGTTTAAGAAGGTTCAGTGAAACAAAACAAAAAACCTTCCAAAACTCAGTTGTCACTTTTATCCTAGAATGCTTTCAAATTAGCAACTGGACCACTTCAGCACACACTGCTTACCGTCATACACTACACGGCAAGACGTTACACTTACTGTTCCGATCAAGATACTTACATGGCTACCAACGACAATACACTAGAAAATGTATTTACTCACATATTTTTAAATCCATTCATTGTAAAAGTAACTTTTATTCTCCTATTCAGTTGTTGTCTGGGAGGCTTACTGCCTCCTTCTGCTAACCTAGGCCTAGTGCTGGAAGCTTCCAGTCTCTGTACAATCTAACCTAGACCTAGAATGTTTCAGCCTCTGAGACTTACTGCTGAATAAGTTCACCCTTACTTGTTCTTTCTGAGCTCTGGGCTGGCTGGTTCAACTCAGCTGTTCTGGCTCAAATTCCTCTCCCAGCTGATTTATTTAATCTGGCTTCTCTCTTGACACGGAACTGCTCTGTTTGGCTTCAAACTAACTCAGCAATCTGCTCTAATCTTCTGGATTCTTCTCATTTTCTGGCTTATTCCATCTTTACCGGAGTTCTCTCTGTCTCTCTCTGTCTCTCTCTCTCTCTCTGCAACCCATCTCTCTATTACTGTCCTGGTAAAACTGCCTCCTCTCTCTGTAAACTGCCTCTTAAGTAGCTTCCCTTTCCTCTCTCTTCTCCTGACAGTTGGGTGTATCCTATTCTGTCAAATCTTCTGATTTTCTGCCACTCAATTAGACATCACTTTCAAATATGGTGCTCCCTTCTACAAACTAACTTTACCTTCATTTGGGATTAAAGGTACGTACCACCACGCCTGGACCTAAGCTTTTCTTTACCTGATACTTGCTCTATACCAGGCTGGCCTTGAACTAAGATCTGTTTGCTTCAGTCTCCTGGATTAAAGTCGTGTCTGTATTCCAGCCAGATCACAGAGATCTAGAAGCTCTTTGGATGTGATCTCTTGCTGGAGCAGCCATGTTCTGAATTAACATTCCTCTACAACTCATTCTCAGCCTCCCCTACCACACTCACAAGTAGGCGGGAGGGAAGAGGAGGCACTAAGGAAAGGAGGAAGGGAAGCAGGCAGATTATAAAAACACTGAAGCAATTTGTGAGAAATGATCGAATTAGGAACTACTTACTCTTTTCTGTTTATTTTTGTTTTGTTTTGAGACAGGGTCTCTCTGTGTAGCCTTGGCTGCAGAGAACTCTAAAATTCAAGCTCTCTGTATTTTGGCTTTTCCTAAGTTTACTAGAGACATGTAAACATTAAAAACAGTATGCATGCTACTACAAGCCTCAGAGACCTCTGAAGAGCTTGCGACCATTTTCACCTTGGCCAGACCTGGAGTGCTCCCCTTCGGGTTGAGAAGGCCTGCTACAACTTCTGTTAAATGGCAAGAATTCCCTATGTGAGCTAGCCATGGGAGCACAGGCCTTTAATCTCAGCACTTGGGAGGCAGAGGCAGACAGATCTCTGAGTTCAAGGCCATCCTGGTTTACAGGTCAACAGAGTGAGAGCCAGACCTACATAAAGAAACTCTGTCTCGAAAAACAGAAACAAACAAAAAGCACTATGAGTCAAGCAGACACAGCCGGAACAAGTGGTCTTGCTTCATCTAAAATCTGGCCCTGACTGGTCCAGACAATCCTCCCCCCTAGCTTCCCACGCGCTGCACCTGTGTCCTGCTCACTAGTGCCTATTTATAGGAAGAATGTTTTATGTCACAAGTTGCCAAGATGTACAGCTACATCTAGATAGGAGGAAAATTACAAGAAGAAATCCTTAAGATGTGTGGGAGGGAGCTTAAATTCTACCTCTGCTAGACAGAAGAGGTCCCAGACCTCCAGATACTTTAATCTCAAATTAACTAGCTATTGGCCTGACCTATCTCCTTCCCCCACCAACATATTAGACTAGAGCCTCAAGTCCAAAGACAGAATAGGAACAAGAAAGACCTCATTCTAGCACATTCCAAAAACTATCTCTTAGTTCTTTTTTGTTGTTGTTGTTATTTTGTCTTTTTTTTTTTTTTTTTTTTTTCCAGAGCTGAGGACCAGAGCTAGGCAAGCGCTCTACCACTGAGCTAAATCCCCAACCCCTGCCTCTTAGTTCTTTAGGACAATGCTACAAAAATCTAAATGTAGCTGAAAATCCTAAAGGGGCCTGCAAACAACAGTGATCTCAACTTATTAAGAAATTAAACACCAAAATCCTCCCACCGTCTGACAGTCTTCACTCTGCAGACTGCCTGAGCCCTCGTAGAGTATCAAGCAAACATAACTAGTCTGTCCCAGGAAGCGAGCGTGCATTCTGGAGGCTCCTGAAAGAGCCTTTCAACTCTTATTCTAGTCCTACAAGTTCCTAAAGCAGACAATATTATCAAATGTCTACAGAATCATTTAAAGCAGATGACTGTCGAGCACAGAACAGCTTATGTAACAATAAAAAGGATAAAAAGCTAAGAACCAAACACTACCGATGTCCTACAAATACTTGGTGAAAGGAATACTTTATTTAAAAATCAGAACGACATACTATTTCATTACAAGCTTTAAATGGAATAATTCAAGAGAAGTATGATTTTTAAACCAAAGGTTTCATTCAAGGATTTAGATGGAACCTTTGGTTTAAAATCCCTCAGTGACAGCCTGACAGGCCACGGCTAGCATCCCTCTAAGGGTAAAGGCACTCTAGCTAATCCTGAAGGAAAAGGAAGCTAGCAAAGTCTCACCCAGCAAGCTAGTTTTAGAAACTCTCCACCAAAGGAAGGAAGGAAAAGATCAAGCAGCAGTCAGACTACCTGGTTGCAGCTCTGACTCTGATACCAGGCCATGACTAGATGATCCTTCCTCCTTCCCAGCCCTAGGGTAAACTGAGGATTCTTTAGTACTGGCGTTAGAGATCCTTGTAAACCACCATGTGGGCGCCACTGAAAAGCATATATGGCCTGGTCTGTGTTGTGCTAGTTTCTAGGGGAAATGTGCACTTGTGAGCCTCTGAAAAGCTTTAATGAAGCTTTAAAAGGATAAAGGTTTATCTACCAGATAGATCTACCTTGTCTCAGGAGTGAGCATTTATCCTCAGAGTATCCTATGTACCCCACCCTTAGGGAGTATGAACTGATCTCCCAGGTTGGGACCTTTCAACACTGAGGTGTAGCTAATAAAGTAGTGGCAGTGCTGCCAGTTTAGAGCCTTTGTGGCAAGTAAAAGCTCAACTCCTGAGGCACTAGAGCTAGCCCCACCTCACCCCTGGCGGGTGGGAAATGGGAGGCATCAGTTGCTTCAGTAGCCAACCTGACACACCTGGGAGGAAGGATCCTCAATTAAGGAATTGCTCTATCATCCCGGCCTGTGGGCAAGTCTGAGTCGCATTTCTCAACTACTAACAGATAGTAGAGGGCCCAGCCCACTATGGGAGTGCCATCCCTGGGCATGAGTCGTGGGTTATATAAGCAGAGCTGGTCCGAGGGAGCCAAGCAGCAAGCAGCAGCCCTCCATGCTGCAGTTCCTACGTCCAGGTTCCCTCGGTGACACACTATGATATGTGAGACATAATCCCTTTCTTCCCAAGCTGCTTTTGGCTGGTTGGTTTTATCTCAGCAGGAGAAAAGCAGAGTAGGAAAAGGGTGAGAGTTGAGAATGCACGAGACACAGGCAGCTCATCCATGTCTGTGTTTGGTTACAAACAAGCAGTGCTCTATCCCAAACAACTGATGGAGCGCTCGGGGCGGCTGTGGACCTTGCTTTCTTCCTATCTTGAGTATTCTTAGCTGCTGAAGACCCACTGCACTTGCCTCGCTTCAATTGCATAAAGCTAACCTGAATGTTACACAGATTTAAGAAGCATCCTGAAAATATGTAAGAGCAGCTAAACACAGGAATGAGAAAATCAATTCACATTCATGTAAAGAGCATGGCAGGGACACGTGTGAAATTCTTCAGTTTATGGCCGGATCAGGTGCCAATAACAAACACCCAACAAGATGACTGAAAAAAATTCATGCAACTGCCTGTGGCTATAAATGTTAAAACAATGGTTAAAGAATCTGCATAATGGTACCTTGCATGGATAGAGGAAGAAAACACACACTTCAAGAAGCCATATGGCTACTGAATGAAAATTCCAATACAAGAGTGGGTTGCCTCTTCGAGAGCTGCTGGGGAAAATCACTGAGGCTCCAGAAACGAAGAAGGCTACTGTCAATGGCAAGACTATGGCTGAAGCCATCATGAACTCTGGATGCCGGGCATAGGCAGGATAGGCTGAGTTCAAAACACACTCCCTACCAGCTGGGACGACTCTTAGTACAGAGAGGCTACAAAGGCTGATGAAGAACTCTGCCAATGGTCTTACTCAGCAGGGTATCCTTCATGCTGAAACTGTCAGCACACCAACTGGTGGTGCACTAGTGCCATGACTGACGTGAGTCCACTCAACTACCTTCCTGCTCCTAATAAGTAGAAACTACTTATTAGTTTGGAGAAGAGGCTGGGGCTGAGGAGATTACTGCTGTCGAGTTTTTGGTTTTTTGTTTTCTAACTGGATATGATGCTGGGTGAATGGATGAATGTTGAGGAGCTCTGTTCTCCAGCGTGTCCATTTACCAAAACCCACCACGCCGCCTTCTATGTCTATACCCATGGAATACCACTGCTGTGGGTTTTGGCCAGAGAAACTTCATTCTGTAGGGTCAGTGACGACTGCAGAGACTCATAACCAGTCAAAGTGCTAAGGATAAGTGTAGCTCTCACTGAGGATAATAGCACAATGCTCCGCCCTGAATAATTTTACAACTGGGCTCAGGGATTATGTTGAAAGGGGACCACAAGAAAAAAGAAAGACCTAGAGAACAGAGGGGGATGTTAAGGAACTCTGAAGTCACGTGGCTGCACAAGACACTTCCTAACTGGAAGGAAAGCACAGGCATCTAAGAAGGTGCACGCGTCCCCCTTCTTCTCCACGAAAATACAGAAACAAGTGGTAGAAGGAAAACTCTTCTTGGGCGGTGCATGTTCCACTTGTAAGTAACCCAACTAAACTCACTGGCTCACCAAGCCAGTGCGTAGCAGAATTGTTCCTTGTCTGTCACTGCCTCCCGATCTGAGGCAAAGAGAAATAGTCTTGCCCAGGGACAACAGTAACCCTGAGCACCATGCCCTGCTGCTCCTCACTTACTCAGTGGCCACTCTTTAAAAAGCATACCAGGACCAGGATTATGTAGGTTTGTTAAAAAGATATGTGCATCATTTTGAGAAAAAGATCTAGAAATCTAGTATCTCATGAAAGAAATGGCACAGGTTTCCGAACTGTGACTACAGCACTGGAAGAAGGATGTGAGACACAACCCGTGGAAGACTGTATATGGAGCAACACTACATTGGAGTTAAAGCTGAGAAATGGTTTCTAGCTTAGGTAATAGAAAAGATTCATGCCACACACAAGGGTAGGAATACAGAAAAGTCAGATATGACCAGGCAAAAATTAATTTCAGAGACTTACTAAGAAAAAAAGAGTATTGATGGCATCAAAGAAGGAATATTTTAATTCAAAAACAAAAGCTGGCAACAAAGACCAAGAGAATGACACTGAAAGAAGACTGACATTAAGTCAACAGATCTTATTAAAAAAAAAAAAAAGGCATCATCAGTTATCAGACCAAGTAAGGACAAAGAAGCTGGACAGTGGTGGCACACGCCTTTAACCCCAGGGCTCAGGAGGCAGAGGCAGGTGGATCACTGTGAGTTTGAGGCCAGCCTGGTCTACAAAGCGATTCCGGGACAGTCAAGGCTACACAGAGAGACTCTGTCTCGAAAAACAAAAAACAAACAAACAAACAAACAAAAAAACAAGTAAGGACAAAGAGTATCTGCTCAGGTCAACCTACACTACACAGAGAACCCCAGGCCTGTAATACTGTAACAGGCCAGCAACTCACACAAGTTCCCTCTTCGTGCTCTTAAAAGCTATGTTTATGTGGTTTGTGAAATTTTACTTTTATTTTATGTATATGAGTACTTACATGCATGTAAGTGCATCATACATATGCAAAGCCCAAGGAGATCAGAAGAGGTCACCAGATTTCTCTGGGACTGGAGCTAGATCCTGGGAATTGAACCATGATCCTCTGGAAGGGCAGCCAGCACTCTTAACCTAAGCAATTTCTTCAGCCTCTGCTTATATTTTCTCACCTATGACAGGGCTCAGCGACAGGGCACATGCTTTACCATGTCCAGAAACCACACAAATGTATAATGCACATTTGTTAGCTCATTCTAAAACATGTCACATTTTAATTAAATGACATATTCCCTATAAGGGGGGAAACCTCTGTATTTTCTAAAATAAAGATAACTTTGTATACAGTACCTTTTTTTTTTTTTTTTGGCAAGCTTTCCACATCTGGTCAACCAAAGTGTATTCTGTCACACCTAGTTATGTATTTAACTTCCTGCACCATGTTATCTTGGTCCTAGAATATGAAATATACCTAGACTCCAATAGGTATATTAAAAAAGAAAAAGATTTTTCTTTTCTTTTTTAAAAGACAGTGTCTTAATTTGTAGCCCAGATTGACCCTAAGCTTGCAATGTGTCTGTGTCTACTTCCAAGGCTACAAGCACACGCCACCACACCCAGCCTCAACTGCTTTTTCACATAATTGTGGATATTCTTCTTTCCAAGTAGCTGTTTCTTAAAGTTCAGTTGCAATATAAAACCTAAAGCCACATCAGCTAAATTTTCAAGTTATTTCCTTAAAAGCCTTTCTGTTTAGTACTTTGATTATTCATGCATTAGCTCTTTAACACCACACACTGCATTGATTATAAGGAAATTATAGCTCACTAAATAATACAGAGCTCCCACATGTGGAGACATTTCATGAAAATATCAGAAATTACATTCACTGATATCATCACCAACCTTACCAGAAAGAAAAAGGGTGCACACAAAAATAAGTATTCAGAAGCACCAAAGCTCACTATTGTGATTATGGGTTTTAAAAATATACAGTTTTCACTTGATTTATATCACTGATAAAAATGCCATCAATTTTTCTCCAGAAATGACAGACTCAACTGCACTTACTTTCCGAAAGTATCTGTAAATGGTTCTCCAGGTAGCCTTTCAAGTGGAGGCTGCTTCCTGAGAATGAAGATAGCAAGAAGCAGCCAAGTGTCTTCGCTTCGTCTTCAGCAGAGTGCTCTGCCTGCACTTCCTGCTGTGGTGACTACTAAGAGCAAAGAGGCAACAAAAGTAGCCTCCTATCCTGCTTCACCAAAGGCACTCTGAGGTGACACGAGGGGGGGGATGGGCTTTCACTAGCTGGTGGGAAAGGGTACACTGAAAGTAATGGCATGTGGTGCCTCTGCTGTGACTCACACTAAACGGAGACTTTTCCTTGCCACTGCCGGTGCACTGTTCACATGGTTAACAGTGAAAAGTGAAAACAACTTGGGTGTCACAGGTTCACTATTACAAAAGTGCTCAGCGCTCCGGGGCTCCTCCTTTGACACTTTGAAAATCATGACTAGATACTATCCAAACACTTGTCCCCTTTCACAATGTTCCTGTAGACAATGAACTTGTATGAGTTCTTTAACCATTGATAAGCAGAGGGTAAACCCTTGAGAGCAAGTCCCTAAATAACAAGTACAAATAGTCCTCAGGTGGCGGAAGGTCTGGAACCCTACTGCAAAAGAAAACCCAATCCGATGGCCCTTGTTTGGCTTCTCTTACTTCTATACCAAGTGTCTAGAAGAGTTGGTGCCAAACCGCAACTAACAGAAAGCCACTGTGACAGATAACAGGTAAGCTGTAAAGACTTTCACCAAGTCACAGTTGGTAGCTTTATGGTTTCTTCAAAATGTAGACTTCACAATTTATTCCTACTTCATAAAAGCTGAAATAACTTTTACCATTTATCACATCCTAACCATAACTCTGTGTTAGCTATAAACTGTACGCACATTTTAGGTTACTGTCATCTCTTCAGCTCACACTAAACACATAACCCACCTCAAATGAAGAACTTACTTTTACTGATTTATTTATTTTATGTGTATGAGTAGTTTGCCTGCATCTTTGTCTATACACCACGAAGAGGCCATCAGAGCCCCTAGGATTGGAGTTACAAACAACTGTGAGCTGCCACATGAAAGCTGGGGACAATCCAGGTCCTCTGGAAGCGCACCTGGTACTCTTAACCAACGACCCTCACTTATAAAACTGTATATAGTCCATAGTGTTCCTCATCAACAACAACAAAAAATACCAAATGCCAGGCAGTGGTGGTACATGCCTTTAATCCCAGCACCTGGGAGGCAGAGACAGGTGATCTCTATAAAATCAAGGCCAACCTGGTCTACGTAGTGTGTTCCAGGACAGCCAAGGCTACACAGAGAAACCCTGTCTCAAAAAAACAAACAAACAAACAAAAAACAAAACACTACCAAAAGCAAAGAAACAAAATTTCCTCACGATAGTGAGTACCTAAGTCAGGTTTTGTACAACCAGACACTAAAGAAATGATGCTGATGCTGAAATGGCTCGTGTGAGACACGAACCTGTTACCAGACTCTTGCCTACCATAGAAACCAGTACTTTACTACCGACAGCTTTTCTATATACCCCCAAGCTATGACACAAAGAGAAACCTACCCTAAAAAGCTACATTACCTGTTATGCTTGAATGCTAAGGACTAGGATGACTTACCAGCTATCAGTCAGACTACAGTTCGAATCCAAAGCAAACAGCGTGATCACCCTTATATCTACCTGCTAATTAACTTATGCAAGACAGTAATTTTTGATTCCCTCATAAACACGTTCATCTTAATTCAATCATCCAGCAATTAATACCTTCACAGGCAATGCTAAACACTTCCCTTTCTACAAAAGTGAACAGTTCATTTCCTAAAGTCTTTGCATGCCTTTATTTATTATATTATTATTATATATTATATTTGCTGACTTTAAAACAAAAGCCAGCTATACAGGAGACTGGGCAGGCCCTCTAACAACGTTACAATAGTGCCTATTCTGGTTTTGTTAGGTTGTTATCATTGTTTTGGCTTGGATGGATTAGAGGGGGAATGATTTTGGGGTTTTTTGGTTTTATTTGGTTTGTTTTTTATGTGTGTTTGTTTGGGGTTTTGTTTGGCTGTGTATGGGATATTTTTGTTTTGTTTTTACAATACTCCTAGCACTCAGGAGACTAAGGCAAGAGGAATTCTGTATGTTCAAGGTTAGCCTGAACTCCAGGGCAATGCTGCCTCAAAGGACATAAAAGCACAATATAGAAACTTAAGATCTTTGAACTATCTTCTTGTTTACAGTCTAGGATTTTTAAAGGATTAATCAAATTAAAACTAAAGGCATCAAATACAAAATGAAATGCATGATATAAGTGGCATAAATTTATAGGATGTAATTTTTTAACTAAGGAATTGAAGCTATGCCCAATGACAAACATGGTCTGAATATAACCCCATTATCTGAAGGACAAAACCAACCAAAGATGCAGCCAAAGAAAGTAACCATCCGTTCCAGTATAAAGCATCTGAATCAGATGTTTTTAAACTGTGTGTGTGTGTGTGTGTGTCTAAGTATGTATCCTATTCCAGTCAAATCTTTCAAGAAACATTATGAACACATCTTCTATAGAGACTTAAGAAAGAAAAAGTTTCAGACTTCTAGAATGACATAGGCTTGGCCTCACATTTGACAACTAAGACAGATTCAGTTCAGAGGTCGTTCTGACCCAAGGGATCCCAATGCTGGCTGTGGTCGCACAAACAAGTCATTAGCAAGGTGCATCCCTCCGCCCTGCAGCTCTGCTCCCGGCCTTGGTTCTTGCAGCCTTATTCTTTAAATTACTCTAACTGCTAATAAACATGTCAACTGGGCGAATAATTTCTCTCAGCCACTGAACTTTTGCTTTCCACCTGTGTTCCACAGTCTTCTCATCCTATTTCCCGTCATGCCTACAAGAAAATATTCTGTACATAACCAGTATCTACTTATTACCAATGCTCTACTGTTCTATCCAAATGTAGATTTCATGTTCAACTTCAGAAAAAGCAAAGAAAAGGTAACAGGTAACAGAGAAATCAGAGCTCCTATCGCTAACTTAGGGCCAAAGTCAAGAGAAAAGAGACAGTTCAGGGGAGGAAGGAGACGCTGAGAGGGTCGCAGTGCAGACACTTACTTACTTTTAGGAACAGAGTCCCTTAGACTGCTGCTGAGCTGCCCAGAGCCTCTTCAGGCTCAATCCAAATGACAATGCTTCTGAGTCCTCCTCAAGCCATGTTTCCACCACCAAAAATTGGACCTACAAGAGCCCAGGGGCCTCCAGGTGGGCCCCAAGCCTCTTTTAAAGCAGGCCCACTCCCCTGCGTTCTGCAGTCCTCCTCCTCGCAGAGGCCACGCGGTCAGCCTGCCACTCCTCTCCCGAGTGTCACCACCTGCTCTACTTCTCAGGGCTCCTCTAACCCCAAGACTGGCTGTGGAGCAGGACACCAGCTTCCCCCCATCCTTGCTGTCCCTGCAAACAAACAGGCTCTTCTAATCCCAGTGTTTCTCTAGTAGAAAGAAAAAACAGAGGAAAGACAAAACAAAACAAAGTAGCAATATAGAGGCAGAGATCAGGATTGTAGTAATTGTCTCTACTTCAAAGGCCTGCCTCAAAAAAAAAAAAAAAAAAATCAAACAATACATATCGCTTCTTTACAAATATACACGTACACACACACACACACACACACACACACACACATGCACGCACTATACACTAAGCCACCTCCATCCTTATGCAGACATAGGCACTCTGCTTTTCAAAACACTTAAAACATGAGTCCAAAAATAGCAAGTGGTTTCTCTTTTTAGAATCTTTCCTTGAATTTAGAAGGTATTTAAAAACTTGCTTTTTAATAGACATCAAGAAATGCTGAGCCGGGTGTGGTTCGGGAGGCAAAGGCAAGTGGATCTCTGTAGTTCGAGGCCAGCCTGGTCTACAAAATGAGTCCAGGACAGCCAAGGGTACACAGAGAAACCCTGTGGGGGGGGGGGGGAATGTTGAAAATATTGTACTTAATGTAAATAAGAATTCACAGTAAAAGCCTATTGAGACTTACAAGTATGTCGAAAGCAACCAGTACTATAGAAACATTACAATTCTGACATGTCTCTACACTTAAATTTTTAATAAAACTCTACAAATTGCATTTGAAAAGCAGGAGACTGTGCCAGGCGTAGTGGCGCACACCTTCAATCCCAGCACTTGGGAGGCAGAGGCAGACAGACCACTGTCAGTTCAAGGCCAGCCTGGTCTACAAAGCAAGTCCAGAACAGCCAAGATAACACAGAGAAACTCTGTATCGAAAAAACAAAAAACAAAAACAAAAAAAAGCAGGAAACCTCATTTTTAGAAATAACTTGGACTATTAAGAATATGTCAAAATTATATAGGCCATCTTTTTCAAGCAACAAGAGACTTCCCAGTGCTCTTACTGTGGTAATGTATATTTTAAATAGGCTTCATTTTATCAAAATAAATACCTTATCTAAATATTGCTACCAATAACAGGACACTAAGACATGAACTCAAAGGCTGCCTTCCTGCAAAGGAACTATGACCAAGTAGAGACAGATCAAGAAGGCCACAGACTTTGAATTTCCTAGATTTAATTCTTTTAAATGTTTTTTAAGACAATTATAATACTATATGCCTACCATACCACAAGTTTGGGGCTGGAAACAGGCAAAGATCGCGTAATCTCGTTTGTGTAACGACATTCAGATGATCGAGTTTAAAAAAAGAAAAAACGGTGTTCCTGGGCTCGCCCCCCAACTAACTATCTAATTGTAAAATATCACAGAAACGGAACAAAAACCAAGACGCAAAACCCTGGCCTGACCCTTCCGGACATGCATTACTAAGAAAGTTTAATCTATTACGATCCTACAACCAGACAGCTCCCCCGCCCCCCGGAGGGAGGGATGACATCGCGGCCTCTCTTCCATCCCACCCCCCACCCCTCCCCGCACACTAACACAACAATGCGGCCAACGTCTCGGTGCCTGGCCGGGGAGAGGGCACTGCACCGGCCACGCACAGAACGGCAGCAGCCAGCGACCCCCTTGAACAATTAATCCATCCTCCGCAGCGGCCGCCGCCACCGCCGCCCCCTCGCCGCAAGCCCCGGGCCGAGCGGGGTCGCATCGTCCCGCGACCGCCGCCGGGCTGGCCGCCCCGCCGTCCCGCGTTGCGCGGGGGAGGAACCGGGGACCTCCGGCCGCGGGCGGGCGGGAGGGCGCGCGGGACTCACCGGGTGGAGGTGCCCTTCCGCACATCGCACATCATGCACTTGAAGGCCTCGGCGCTGTTCCGGAAGGTGCAGACGCTGCAGTCCCAGTAGCCCTCATCCGAGGCGGGCTTCGGCTGCCGCTTCGGCCTGCAGGACACAACCGGACACGACGCAGCGCGGGGTCAGCGGCAGGGCCGCGCCCGGCCCCGTGCCCCGCCCCGCCCGGCCCGCGACCCCCGCCCCCCGCGCCGGGCGCCGCGCGGGGGAGGGGAGCGCGGCCGCTGACCCCGGGCCGCCATCGCGGCCCATTGTGGGCAGCCGCGCGCGGCGCCGCACCCGCGTCCCCGGTCCACACGCGCACACACACACACACACACACACACACGCACACACACACACACCCCGTGCCGCCCCCGCCGGCGGGCGCCGTACCTGGTGGGGCTCTTCTTGTCGCCCATGCTCGCTGCCGAGGCCCGCGAGGCCGCGGCCGGTGGTGTCAGCGCCGAGGTGAGTGGCCGGCGGAAGCGCGGAGGCGAGGGGGGCGGGGAAGGCCGCGCCGCGAGCTGCAGCCGCCACCGCCGCCGCCGCCGCCGCCACCGCTACGGCCGCCGGATCCCACGCAGCCTCCAGCTGTCGGGGGAAACTCCTGCCCGCGCGCACGTGACCCGCGCCCGCCAACCAGAGGCCGCGCCGGAGACTTCAAACGCGGGGAGCGCGGCCCAGCAGCACCCGTGGCGAGTTCGCGGCGCCGCCTCCTTCCCTCCCTGCCCGCCCGCCCGCCTGTCGCCTGCCTGCCTGCTTGCTGCCTGGAGCTCCGGGGCCGCAGCACGGAGACCTAGAGGGGCGCGACGGCAGGGCGCGCGGGCGCTCAGCGCGGCGGGGACTGTCACCCTCCGTCTGGCGGGGGGGAGGGGGGAAGCGAAACAGAACCTCGGGAAAGGTTCGGTGCCCCGCTCTAGCTTACATAATTTCAAACGTGACGAAACCAGGGTCCGATCGTGCTTTAATTCCAGAGGCGTTCTCTTGGCCTCACGGGGCTCTGCAGTGGCTTGTTATAAAACGGATGCTCAGAATCTTCCTTAACGACACACGAGCTTGCCAATGCCCTGGGACACCGCCTCCCCCGGGTCCCGGCGCTTCAGATGGAGCACTCACAGCTCGTGCTAGACCCTAACAAGCCACCCCGCTGGTCCTTTAAGCTCTGCTCCCACCTCGCTAGTCTAAGCCGGTAACCCACAAGCGGAGTTTGCGTGCCATCGCGCTCATCAAGAGGCGACCTTAGCATGGCAGTCGGTGAATCGCCATCTGGAAAGCTGCCCCCTGAAGAAAGAGGAGATGAAACCCATCCCTTCACACAGCCCCTGCCTTCTGCCTTACTTGGGTCAGCTGCTGGAGGCGGCAGAGCTTAACGTCAAGCTTAAGTAAAGAGGACCCAGTCCAGGCCCTGCGTACTTAACAGTTGATCTAAAGCGAAGACCGCTAGCTGTGTGGCTCTAAGTTGGGGTATATTGAAGGGGTGTTCACCCAGCTGGAACAGAGCAGGGTGAAACAAATTTTCATCATAATACGCAGAGCAGGATGGCAACTAAAAATTTATGAGTTAATTATTTATGAAATCCTTAATATTTTGAGCTATGTTGTCTGTGGGTAATTGAAATAGGAAAGCAAAACTCCAGCTAAGAGGGGACTACTTATTGATGTATTACTTACTAAGCAACAAGAGCTAATAAGCTAATAACCGAAATGGGAAACGCTATCTTTTTAACGTTGGGAATTAGACATTAATTGGGGCAATTAAGAGGGAAATGGGCTACAAGCCTCTGAGAGAAGGAACTCAAAATGAAGTATAGCAGAACGGTTGGAAGGAGTATGGTTCAATAGTGGGGCACGCGCATAGCATGCGCAAGGCTCTGGGTTACTAAAGATTAGAGAAAACAACATTTGAAAGATCGATTTATGTGGACTTTGCTTGGTTGGTTGGCATCATTTTTGCAAAAACAGATACTGATTTAGTTGAGTATAAAAGTTATATATTAGAAGTTGCATTAATTATCCAAGACAAAATAAGTATTAAAGGATGAATGATTTATACAATGGAAATATATTTTCCCATAATATCGGAGGCTCGAAGTAAAAGGTAAGGGCGTCAGCAAGGCTGGTATCTTCTGGGACCTGTCCTCTTTGCTTGCAGATAACCATCTGTCTAGGTCCCACCTTCACATCTTTGTATGTGTGTGCCTTTATCCTAATCTTTTTTTTTTTTTTTTTTTTTTTTTTTTTTTTTGATTGCTTATGCCTATGTCTCTTCTTATATTCATTGGATTAGGGCCTGTATTAATGACATCTTTTTTTTAAAAAGTAATTTATATGTGTATTGGTGTTTTGCCTGCATGTATGTCTGTGTGATGGTGTTAAGTCCCCTGGAACTGGAGTTACAGACAATTGTGAGCCAGCATGTGGGTGTTGGGAATTGAAGCTGGGTCCTCTGGAAGATCAGTGCTCTTAATTGCTGAGCCATCTCCCCAGCCCCCTAATGACCTCATTTTATTACCTCTTTAAAGAGAAGCAGGAAGAGTGGTAGAAGTTGGTGGTAGAGAAGCCACCCTCTTCTGCCAGCTTTCTATTGACCCTGTTGCTCCTACTGGCAGAGCCTGCAGGCAGACACCTATCAGATGAAGAAACTGTGTTCAGCAGCTTCCTTTCTGTAGTCGCTCATGGGCTCCTAGTTGACATTGGTACATAGCTCATATTTCCTCAGTGTACTGGCTAGTTTTATGTCAGCTTGATAAAAGAGAGTCATCAGAGAGGAAGGAGCCTCAATTGAGTAACTATTGCCATGAGATCCAGTTGCAATGGGGCTAGAGAGATGGCTCAGCGGTTTAAAGCACTGACTGTTCTTCCTAAAGGACCTGGGTTCAGTTCCCAGCACCCACATGGCAGCTGACAACATCACACCCACATGGGGTGATTAGCACAGATAATCCCGTCACTCAGGCTGCATCCAAAGGGCTACTACTGTGAGTTAAAGGCTAGCCTGGGCTACAGAGTAAGACCCTTTCTCAACAACCAACCAAATGAGTGAACTGTACGCATCATACTCTTTCAGGATATTGTCTGAAACAGCCAAAGCTTCTTCATAATCATTGTACTGTTCCGTGAGGGCAGCTGCTTCCTAGAAATGAAGACGTGGTCCGGTTAGTGAATTCCATGGGTATGAACGGATTGCTACTTTCCTTTTGACACAAGATCAGTTTATTAATCAGAAGGCACTGTTGTTCAGGATACAGTGAAAATGACGGCAATGAGTCCCTGGAGAGTGGCACTAACAGGAATGTTCTAGAATGCAGTGAAGGCAAATATTGATCTAGAATATGTACCTATTTCATTGAAAATATCTTTCTGGGGCTAGGGAGATGGCTCAGCTGTTAAGAGCACTGTCTGCTTGTCCAGAGGTCATGAGTTCAATTCCCAGCAACTACATGGTGGCTCACAACCATCTATAATGTGATCTGATGTCCTCCTCTGGCTACAGATGTACATGCAGGCAGAGCACTGTATACATAATAATAAATAAATCTAAAAGGAAGGAAGGAAGGAAGGAAGAAAATATCTTCCATTCCACAAAGAAATGGTCAATATAATCAAGCTATCTTGAGGCAGCTGGTTTGTTCATTCACAGAAACATGCCACACCCAGTGTTGGTTTCTGCTGCTGGCTGGTTACATACCCAGCAGTAATAATGTATCTAGCAAAGCTACAAGGTTGGCTCTGGTGAGAAGGTTGTGTCACTCATGTAATGGCTCTGTTTCAAACAGTGTGGCCACCTTGTAGATCCCACTGAGAGAGCACTACAGTGACTGGGGAAAGCGAAGGACATGTTCACTTTGTTCTCTTATTACAGGCCTTTCCTTCCTGTGATGCTCTCTGTGGAGCAGCTATATAGCCCACTCTCTGCCCATCCTTAAATATCCATCCAACACTTGCCTCCTGCCTTTCCGCATCAGTTTTCCAGTCATCTCTGGGATCCAGACCATGTGGCCTACAAGTTAGAAACTACCCATTTATCTGCACACGTCCACACTCTGACCTGCTCTAATCCAGACCGTGTGGGCAGTCGAATTGCCGGACTTCTCCTTAGCAGTTGTCCCTGCTACTTCCCTCGGAGCCACCTCTCGTTAGGGCTGCAGAAACAGCTGTGGCTGATGCCACCATTCCATACAGAGCCTAAATGATATGAAACTCTTTACACAGCTACAGATGTGGACTGAGAGATTTCCTGTTGTGCATTTGTCCGTATTCCTGCTTATATCCCATGTCCTGCACACCGTTTCTCTGCAATGATTGTTGTTGTGCGTATACATGTAAATGTTGGGCTTGGTCCATTTCAAAAAGAGAGACTCAATGTGATCATTTGGTGTTATGTCATGGTTAGCCATTCCATCTCTACACAGAGCTAAATATAAGGACAGCAGCATGTCTCCGAGGAATTGTCTACAAAAAGGCCTAGGCTTGTTGCAAAGCCATAGAGGTCCACCCTATGATTTTATTTTATTTTTTTATTTGTTTGGTACAAAGAATATCTGTTGGGGCTGGAGAGATGGCTCAGAGATTAAGAATACTGACTGCTCTTGCAAAGATCCTGAGTTCAATTCCCAGCAACCACATGGTGGCTCACAACCATCTATAATGTGATCTGGTGTCCTCTCCTGGGCTGCAGGGGTACATGCAAGCAGAGCACTGTATTCATAATAAATAAATCTTAATTAAAAAAAAAAAAAAGAATTTCTGCTTAGTAGACTGTGGAGTAGAATATTTTATATACATGACTATTTGACTATTTTATCTCACAATTCTCACTGGGACTTGTTTTGATACAGTGAAATTTCTGTTTGAACTCTGTTCTTTTAATCTAGCTGTGGTGGCACATGTGTTATCTCAACACTCAAGAGGTAGAAGGATCGTGGGTTAAACAACAGCCCAGGTGACATAGCAAAACCACATCTAAAAAGTTACATTTTGTCTTCTGGTCATGTTCAAAATTCTCTTTTAGCATCCATTAATCTCAATTTATACTGAATTTCCATTGCTTTCCAACTATATTTTGTCCTATTTTCATCTTGTTTTCTACAGATATTGCTGTTCTATTTTATCTTTTCCATTTTTTTCATCACTTTTTTTTGGTTTCTATTTGACACATTTCTTCTCCACAAATTTCATAGTTTTCTCTTCTATTTTTATTTTATTTGTAATTTTTTAGACAGGATCTCATTTAAGCACAGGCTATTCTCACTATGTAGCCGAGACTGACTTTGAACTCCTAGTCCAAAGAGAACCTGTTTGCTGCTAGCTCCTTGTTGCTGAGATTACAGATGCGCAATGCTATGGTTGGCTTTCTCTGTATTTTCCTTTTGGTATTGGTGTTTGTGTTTGTGTGTGTGTGTGCATGCACACATGCACACGCGTACAACTGCTGCAGAGAGGCTTAAATTTCCCTAGCAGTAGAGTTAACTGGCAGTTGTGAGCCACCTGACATGGTGCTGGGATTTGAACTTAGGTCCAAGAACAGGAAGTGCTCTTAACCACTGAGCCATCTCTCCAGCCCTATTTCTGTAGTTCCTTGATACTAACATATCTACCAGTTCATATCAGAGCCATTTAAGCTGCTTAACAAATGCGCTGGGGATAAGATTTTTATATTTATTCTAGTGGAATGTTCAGAGACTGCGAAAGAGGAGCTGGCCACACCACAACAGAAGGAGTTGCTTGGTGTATGTGGCTCTCTAAAAGTGCAAGTAAGTTACTTGTTCACAAAGAGTTTTAGGTTCAGTAGGGCCAAAAAGCAAGCAGGGTCTCAGAATGAAAAGGGCTTGGTTCTCTACAGACATGATGTACGGACATCTTGGTGTGTTTCTGCAAATCAGCACTGTAGGTATTAAAGGAGTACAGGGAAGCAACTCCCTATGTACCCCACAGTCTAAAATGCTAATAATGTTGCATTTACTAACAACTAGCATTGTGATGAGCTCATTGTAAAGACTTCACTCCAGTTACTTACTAAATTAGGTTATAAGCTTTCAGTGTGAAACACATTGTAGCTACACTTAGAACCTTTGGTATGGTCAGGTAATTTTAAATATCTTTCCATTAATATTTTGACCCAGAAATTTCGACTATGTATGACATCTGAAAATTTATGAGTGCCTAAAAATTTTTTGCCAAAAAGAATAGCACAAATACAGTGCACTTTCAAACTTCTCAGCTAAGAAATATGTTTTCCTCAGACTTAACCATGGAGAATAATATTTAAGGTCCTGAGTTCAATTCCCAGCAACCACATAGTGGCTCACAACCATCTTTAATGTGATCTAATACCCTCTTCCGGTGTGCAGGTGTACATGCAGGCAGAGCACTATATGCATAATAGATAAATAAATCTTTTTAAAAACTATGATTGGAGGCTAAGTGTACTGACACACAATTTTAACCCCAGCACTCAGAGGCAGAAGAGTTGGGTGTCTCCGCGTTTGAGGGCAGCCTGGTCTACATAGTGGACTCCTTTACAGCCAGGACTACATAGCCCTGTCTCAAAAAGAGAAAAGAAAACGATTGGGAACAGCATCTGTGTATTTGTTATCATAGTGATATAAGTAAAACTATTCCAACAATACATTTCACGAAAAGAAAGTAGAATAATGTGTATGCCATCAAAGCAGAAAGAGGAACTGTTTGAGGGGAGGTAGGGGACAGGAGGGAGTGGAGAATGGGGACAGGAAGTGGGGAAAGGGTGAGTAAGAACAGAAGAAAATAACGTGTACGTATAAACATGGCAAAGATAGTGCTGTGCTTGCTTCGGTGCCACATATACTAAAATTCAAACAAAGACAACTAGCATGGCCCCTGCACAAGTGTTTACACAAGTTCGTGAACTAATGTCATAATGAAACACATTACGAATGATTGATACGTGCCAACAAAAACACTAAATTTTCCCCAAATGAGGCACTTTGTCAATATATTCTAGAAGACACGTCATAGAAATGATATACTCAATAACATTTTACGTAGTATGTGTTATAATATTTTAAATATTACTTGACATTTCTTAAATTACATATATTTGGTTTTTGTTTGTTGTTGCTGTTTCTCCGACTTTTATTCTCACAAGTAACAATTCATGGGTCTAACATGGGGTTAACTGAGCTGAGCTCTGTGCCAAGGAGTCTGTCTTCTGGAAGAAGGCTGCAGATCCTGAATTTGGAGCGGCCCAGGCTCAGGTCTAGGAGTGTGCACATGCTGTGCTCTGGCGCCGGGTGTCCTTTAGGTGGTGGTGTCAGCAGCCAGGGGTACGAGTGGGCTCTTTAGTGCACTTTGCTCCTTGGGATTTGGCCACATTTTTCTTTTCATTATTCCCTGACTCCACAGAAGAGCAGTTAAAACCAGTTCTATCCACGAGGGAGTGGTGTATGCCTTTGATCCCAACACTAGAGTGTCAGTGACCGGCAGATCTCTTAGTTTGAGGCCAGGCTGGTCTACAGAAGAAGTTCCAGGACAGCCAGGGCTACTCAGAGAAACCCTGTCTTGAAAAACCAAAACAAACAAAAGCCAGTCCTTTGCTTCCAGGAGTACAGCCTTCAGTGCCCGGATCTTCTGCCAGTAGCAGGAATGGGATGGATGTCTTAGAGCCAAAGCCCTACACTGAGCTCGCACAGAGGGACACCGTAGCTTTTTGTTTGTTTGTTTGGTTGGTTGGTTTGGTTTGGTTTTTAGTTTTCAAGACAGGGTTTCTCTGTGGGTAGCCTTCTTGTCCTGGGCTCGCTTTGTAGACCAGGCTGGCCTCAAACTCACCCAGATCTGACTGCCTCTGCCTTCAGAGTGCTGGGATTAAAGGTCTGCACTACGTTTTTTGAGGCAAGGTCTGTCTCTGCATCTCAGGCTGCCCTCAAGCGTTTTGAGCCCAGCACTCAGGAAGCTGAAGCAAGATAATCTGTGACCTGTAGCTTGTCTGCATCACTTAAGAAACTCTGCCGGGCGTGGTGGCACATGCCTTTAATCCCAGCACTCAGGAAGCAGAGGCAGGCGGATCGTTGTGAGTTCGAGGCCAGCCTGGTGTAGAAAGTGAGTCCAGGACAGCCAAGGCTACACACAGAGAAACCCTGTCTCGAAAAAAACAAAAAAAAGAAAGAAAAAAGAAAAGAAACTCCTTCTCAAAACTATATATATGTGTGTGTGTGTGTGTGTGTGTGTGTGTGTGTATGTATGTATGTATGTATATACATATTATATATGTACATATGCAAAGCATATATAAATTCTGGCCCTGAAACTTACTAGCTATGTAACCTTGAGTATTTAAAGTTTTTACTTTAAACTTTAAACAGAGGCTTGTCCCCAGCCTCTGGCAACCACCGGTTCACTTCCGCCTTTGAGAACGTGACCACCGTGTACATACAGACCCGGAGTTCCTGTCCTTTTATGCCCGACTTGTTTCACTTTATGTCTTTGAGGTTGAAAATGTGTCCAAATTCCCCTCCCCTAATGCCGAGTCACACCCCACTGGGTTACAAGAGATGCAGCTACTTCCTCATGCCTATGAAAAGAGACATGACAGAGCCCCCATGAGGAAGGAATGGCTTGTTTCCTGAATTTGAGGGTACAGCCCGTCACGGCAGGAAAGACACGGCAGCAGCACATGTGGGCTGGTCGTGCTCGCCCCACAGTTGGAAAGCAGAGGGGAACACACGCTGCTTCTCAGCTCCTGTTCTTCGTATTGAGTCAGGACCTCAATTTATGGGATGGCCCTGCCCTCAGTCAGGGTAAGTCTTCCTTGTTCTGCTGAAGCGTTTGAGAAAGACTCATCTTGAGGTGTGTTTCTGTGGTGATCCTGAATCTCGTAGCGATTTACTGCTTAGTATCTAGACTCCTCATCTAGATAATGAAGACTTGTAACTGGTCTTTGCTACTTTGTGGGTTCTTCTCCCCCCTCCTTATCCCCCACACCTGAATTTCACACCCTAACACTAGATTAAAAAAGAAAGAAAGAAAGAAACAAGGAGAGAGGGGAGAGGGGAATTAGGAAAATCCCTGAATCCAATTTTTTTTCCTTTTGTTTCTTCTTTGACTATGGCTACTAACAAACTGCAACCACCCAGCACGCCTCTCAGAGCCCCTCACATTTATGAACCCTCTGGAAAGTTCCCAGAATTCTAAACATCACACAGTCACAGAAATGATCCGCAGCTGGCAAAACCATGCTCCTGTTAGAGCAGCAGGCAAACCGTAGTCAGCTGCTGCAGGCAGTCCAGGGCAGCCCCACAGCCCCACACCTAGGATTAAAACAAAAGCACATTCTTATAATATTGCTGTGGTTTGGTTTGGTTTTTTTTTTTTAAAGAAACTGAAACTCCAGCATCCTTAAAAATGTCAGTACAAAGATGACTCACCACAGACGTCTATACCACTTTTCCACCCATTCATTCTGCTGGTGCTTAGGTTGCTTCCCCGTTTTGGATGTTCTGAACAGTGATGTCGTAAGCATGGGTATATAAATATTTCTGGGTAATTGGTTCCAGTCCTCTTGGGTGTGTCCCTGGAATTTATTGGATTATATCTTAATTCTATATTTAATTTTTAAAGAACTGTCAGTAATAGATTATAGACTTAAGGAAAGATGTGGTTATTTAACACGGATTTTTGTGTTAATGACAAACTTTTAGAGATGATACAGAAAAAGGTGAAGTTTTTTGTATTAATGGGCAATATTATAGGTTGTGGGAAGGGACAGGAAGGACAGCTGAGAAAAAGACTCTGACTTTTCCATGAACTTAACTAGTACTAAAGATGCAATGTTTTTCTAGAGTCATTACTTGCTTTTTAAAAAAGATTTATTTAAACTGAATTTATGCACATACACATGGATGTCCTTAGGAGTGTGTGTGACCTGCCGAGGCCAGAAGAAGGCATAGGATCCCTTGGAGCTGGAATCTGTAAGCCACCTTAGATGGGTTTGGTACCTAAACTCAGGTCCTCTTAACCGTTAAGCCATCTCTCCAGTCCCTTATTATTCGCTTTTAAAATTCTATTAGAGGTATATTCAGCATCTGAAACTTTGAATGCCTATTTTATTACTATCTTACTTTTTGTTTTTCATTTTGGTTTTTTGATGCAGGACTTCTCTGTCTATGGCCCTGTCCTAGAACTCCCTATGTAGATTAGAGTGGCCTTGAACTCAAGAGATCCATCTACCTCAGCCTCCCAGGTGCACCACCACCACCACCACCTGGCTTAGTTATTTTTCTATTGCTGTGACAACATCATGACCAAGACAACTTATAGAACAAAGAAGAGTTTACTGTGTCGTTACATCTCAGAAGGTGACGCCGTGACCACCATGTCAGGGAGCATGGGAGCGAGCTGGCAGACATGGTGCTGGAGTAGTAGCTGAGAGCCTGCATCCAATACACAGGCACAAGGCAGAGGAGTCACACGCCTCTTCCAAGAAGGCCACGCCTCTTCATCCTTTCCTAACAGTTCCACCAACTGCAGACCAAGTATCCAAACATGTGATGCTATGGAGGCCATCTTCATTCAAACCACCACAATCACTATTAAAACACACACACACACACACACACACACACACACACACACACACACACACGGTCAAAAATACTTAGTCCTAGAAATAGTTTTTCTGTGGAGTTTTCAGAAAACAAATTAGGTGTGGATCCCATGCTTGGGAAGCACAGGCAGAAAGGCAGGTATGAATTTGAGCCATCCTTGGCTACCTAGTGAGTTCTAGGGAAAAAAAATAATGTAGAATATTGACGTTAGCCAGGTGTGGTGGCACACACCTTTAATCCCAGCACTTGGGAGGCAGAGGCAGGTGGATCTTTGTGAGTTCGAGGCCAGCTTGGTCTAACAGTGAGTCCAGGATAGGCAAGGCTACACTAAAAAACCCTGTCTTGAAAAACCAAAAAACAAAACAAAACAAAAAAACCCAAAACAAAACAAAACCCAAAGAATAGTGATGTTTTGTATGCAATTTTATACCTTAATCTAACATCTATTATAATATTTTAAGTCTATAAGACTTGTCTTTAAGACAAACAAAGATGCATGTGTACTCACGTATAAGTCAATAACGGGCTTTACTGGATTACATGATGGGAGATACCACAACCTCAACAGTGGCTGAGTGCACACAGGAGAGGCAAAGTGTGTTGAGTTCAGGAAGCCTTTGTAGTTCCACTGCAGGACTGAAGGCCAGGAACTCTCCGGAGTATTACTGGTGTGTCCGTACTGAGGGGCTGAAGAGAGCGAAGTGATGCCCATGGGTGATGGCAGCAGTAATAAAAGTACCCATTTGTGAAGAATGGAACTTTTGGGCACTGGCTGGCCCTGTCTAGGAACACTTTTATTGCCATGTCTTTATTGACTAGCCAGGAGCGGGGATCATGCAATATTCCATTGAAAACGTCAGGGAAGTGTATAAACTCTTGACAGAACTATAGCAAAAGCCTCATTTTCTCTGACACACCTGCAATGGGGCTGTTTTCAGTTAATCCTGAAACTTGGCTTACCTCCATCATCATCACACAACTGCCAACTACTGCTCCCGCCCCCTCCACCAGCATGGGATTAGAGGGAAGGAATATTCTGGTGCTTTCTTCTAACTGTCCTCCTTCCCCAACACAACATCAATTCTATTTCTAACGTCATGGTGCCACCATGTCAAAAGCTGTGACTTGTTAAACTCCCATCAAAATTGGAGTGATCTAGCTGGGCATTTGGTGGTGCACACGCCCTTAATCCCAGCACTCTGGGAGGCAGACACAGATAGAGCTCTGTGAGTTCCAGGCCAGCCTGGTCTACAGAGCAAGTTCCAGGACAGCCAAGGGCTACACAGAGAAACCATGTCTCGAAAAACTATGTATACAGGGGACATGGTCTATTTAAACAGGGATCTACTTCAGAATTGTTAGGTAGGCTTATATTGTCCTGCTACTTAAAGGGGCAGCCTTGACATGGATCTCAGTTGTTGAAGGCTTACCTTCCATCCTAGGCGTCAGTCCCCCCTAGCACCTTAGAAAACTTGAGTTCAAGGCCAGCCTTGACTATGTGAGAGCCCACTTCAAAAGAAGATGAGGGACAGGCACAAACTACCTCCCCCTGCCCTCCCCTCAGCCCCCTACTCTTCCCTTCTCTTCTTCCTGTTGGCCATGATGGCTAGCTTTACAACTTGCCACCGTGAGAGCCTCCTGGAAGAATGGGTGCGGGCAGGAAACAGAGAGGATCTTGTCCTGGTGGCCTGATGGAGCTCAACGCTAACCCTGAGATTCTTAGTCCTCTTGTCTCATTAGACTCCTACATTGGGTTTTGTTGCTGTCTCTTGTATGAACATTCTCATGTTCACACATGTGCTGCACCAGTGTTCCCAGCACTTTCCTGCCGTCGCCTGCTTCTCTATCCCCCCCCCCCCCTTAAACAGTTGCAGGTAGCCCAGGTTGGCCTTGAATTTACTATACAAGAATGACACTCCTGCTTCCCCCTCCTGAGTCCAGGGCTCACAGGCCTGTGCCATCAAGCCCACTTGCGCTTGTGCCACAGCGCACAACTCCGGGCTTCCTACACGCAAGAAAAACCCTCTAGAAATGAAGCTACATCCTCAATCCCTTGTCTCACTATTTTCATCATAACCC
The DNA here is from genome assembly GCF_903995435.1 of Acomys russatus. Taxonomy (NCBI): domain Eukaryota; kingdom Metazoa; phylum Chordata; class Mammalia; order Rodentia; family Muridae; genus Acomys; species Acomys russatus. Next base: position 55,418,599 of record NC_067153.1, read on the forward strand.
ATCGAGAAGAGGTGTCTATCTTCTGACACCCCAGGAACCAGTGGTGGAAGAGTGGGTGTCAAGCAGAAGTGGGTGTCAAAGCCTCTGCTTTGAAGAGATACTAGATCCTTCTCTGAAACCAAGGCCATCAAGGAGGAAGAGCCATCAGGGATGAAGCATGGAGCCCCATGTTAACCTGAGAGGACATCTGCCAGTGTAGAAGTCTCTGGGGAGAGGCTTTGTGTGACCAGAGAAGCATTTGCCGTTGAGGAAAATAAGTGAGCACAGAACAAACAGCTGGGTAAACAGCCTTAGACCTGAGGAAACACCATGATGGAGCTGACCTTAACCCCTGCAAAGCTTAACAGTGGATGACATTGTGTCTTGGCATAAGTTACATCGGAACATGTGTCTCCTTTCCTTCCTTTTCCTTCCTAGGCCCAAGCTCTCAGGATCCAGACCCTCAAGTCTCAACCCGTGAAAAATAAGCACAGAAGTCAACTCCTCCTTTTCTCATAGGCTGGTTGTAGCTACAGGAAGCAGGGGAGACGATTTCATCCTAACTTGATTTGACAGAATTCTTACAAAGACACGGCCAGACGGACATTCTGCCTGTGTTTTGTGACTTTGAGTCAACAGGCGTTGTTTACATAATACAGCTTGGAGGGCGGGCAGCCACTTGGAGGGCGGGCAGCCACTTGCTCTCTTCTCAGAAGAAAGCGGAGTTAGCTGGTGCCCCAGGCCTGGGCTTGAGATTCTGGTTCTTCCCTCTGCTGTGTAAAACAGAGGTGCTGGAGTAGTTGTTCTTTCCCCTGTAACCCAGTTTTCTTTTATTCCAGGTTCAGAAAATAGCCTTCTATTCCTCTGATAGCTCCCCCTCGCAGTGACGTGGCTGTTCACCTCTCCCGGTTTGTCTTGTTTTTACACAGGCTACTGAGCAAGCCCAAAGCAAAAACGTTTACCAGAACCTAGCAAATCCATAGACCCATCTCAGATTCTCAGACTTTTTTTTTTTTTTTTTTTTTTAACATGTATAGATCTACTCAGATCACTTCCTTCTTTTTCTCACTTTAGTATCTGTCGTAGCTCATTGTCACTCGTTTCAAGCTTCGGGTGCTAAATCGATTCAGATTCCACACAAAATGCTGAAGCATTTCTGTAGCCAGGTTCTGTGCTTTCCAAGCCGTCATATTAGCATCTCTCTCTCTCTCTCTCTCTCCTTTCCTATCTCCTGTAGTCTCAGGTGCATCTGTCTGTTGGCTGAATCTATTCTATTTATGTGGGCTCTGGGTCAGTGCGTGTGAGTCCCAGGCTTTGATACAGTAACTCCGAGGAGGAACCTGAAGTCAGTCCCTTCTGTCAGTCCATCTGCCCTTCCTTCCCACCCTCCCTTTCTTCCAGCAGGCTCTCATGATGACACCCAGGATGGTCTCAAACTTGTAACCCTTCCTGTTCAAGTGCCGGGATCTCTTGTTCTGAGGTCACGGGTGTGCGCCACCCAGCTGGTTTGAGGAGCTGGGCCTCTCCTACTCCTGACAGGGCACCCACAGAGCGTGTGTACGGAGGAAGACCTGCTCGGTATTCTCCTGTCCTCCTTTCACTAGCCAACAATCATTTCTCTGTGCTTTGTTTTCAAATTTCCTGTACTTTCTTCAGCATACAAAACACCCAGATTTCTCTGACCTACAGAAAGCAAAAGTACCTTCCAAAATCTTTTCTTCTTAAAGCATCCATCTGTTTAAGATCTTCCGTATTGATTTTCCACTTTGCATTACAAATTATAATAAAGCTTAGCAGCTATAGATCACGTACCTGAACATCCAGGCAGACAAGAGCTGAGTGCGTTCTGGCTTAGTGTATCCCAAGACTGCAGCCGCGATATCCGAGCAGACGATGTCTCAGAGGGTGTCTGAAAACTTCCCTCTGGGGAACAAGATTCAGTTCCCTGGAGGCTCTTTAGACTGGGGCCCTACTAGCTGCTGTCCAGGAGTCTTCAACAGCCATTTGCCATGTGGGTCTCTTTCTAAAGCAGCTCACGATATGGCAGCTGACTTCCACCTGAATGAAACAACCAAACAAGAAATTGCAAGCATGATGGTGTGTGTGTGTGTGTGTATGTTTTGATGCTACAGTGAGCTTGTGAGGCCAGAAGATAACTTTGGGTATAGTTGGTCCTCTGCTTTCCACCTTGTTTGAGATGGGGGTCTCTTTTTTCGTTTGCTTCTGTCTATCCCAGGTTAGCTGATCCAGGAGCGTTTGGGATTCTCCCATCGCCAACCCCTCATCTCACCACAGGAGCGCTGGAATTAAAGACTACCACATCCAGCTTTTCTAGGTTCTTGGAATTCAAACTCAAGTCTGAATGTTCGAGTAGGCAGGTGCGCTGCCCACTGAGCCATGTCCCAGTGTCCCCTCGTGCTATTATCACTTGTTGCCATCTCCAAGCCTTTTTTTTCCCCCCCTAAAGTGCTGCTTCCATGTTGTCATGCACAAAGAAAACAGGAACTGACGGGAACTCTGAAGGATGAAGGTCTTCTGGGGAAAGTGGATTATCATTACCACTAATGTTATACCTTTTCATTTCATTTGTCACAGTTGCCCTACACATGCATGCTCACATGTGCACACTCTCACACAATACACTCACACACACATACACACACACACACACACTTATTTCTTTTTCTTGGTTATATTGCAAGAAGGCTTTCAGATAAATATCTTTTAGATTAATCAGCTATGTAATTATACAAAAATAAAACATAATATCTGTATGAACTTTATATATAGATCGTATATGATGAAACTAGCCTACTTGCAAATCAATACTCTAGTACTTAAATCTGCATAAAATACAAATGGCTTTCTCATGAGCCCCATTTTCATGAGCTTTATTTTTCTACTTGCATATCATTGCATTCTCAGAAAATGTATAGATTGTATATAATCATAAAATAGAAATATCAGAAACACTATGGTTCTTGCTGCCAATGTTGTGACATTTTGCGGTTAGGCCATGTGAAACTGTATCTCTTAGTGTACGGAGAACTTGTTCTTTATTCCCACTCCTACACAACTTAACTGAGATGGGCATGTTAACCAAATTAATGCATTACTGATGCTTTTTTAAAGGGCCTGTCGTTAGATATTTGATCCCTTGTCCTAACAGAAGCAACATAACTAAACCCTCTGGCAGCCCTCTGTGCAAGTGAAGCTCATTAGCCCTGACTAGCAAGGCAAATAGTACAAATAGTACTTGAAACTCTTTCATTGAGAACACTCTTAGGAGCTCCTCATTAGCCCTGAGGTATGTGAGGACAGACACACGAGAAAAGCAAACAAGCAAATATGGGTAATCCATTAGAAGTTCCCAGGTAAAATTAGCTGTGAGGTAGTGCTGTGGAAGAAGCTGTTTCCACTGGGGTTCAGGTTTGTTTATTAATTTATCTCAAGTCAAGGCTGGTATTCCCACTAGCTCCAAGAAAGGTAACAAGTATTTTCCTACATTTAGAAAGAGCCATTGGCAGAGCCTTTGCAAATGAGCCGATTCCTGCTGATTTATGGCAGACAGGTCATGTGCCCGAGCTGCTTCCTGATAATAGAAACAGATTTACACCCATTCTTGTGCTTCCCGGCTCAGCACTTGTGCCAACACCTGAGTGTGTTTAAGATACAGATGAATGGTTTGTATATTTAAGAAAAAAAATCAAAGCACCTGACCACAGGCTCCCATTGTAGCCTCTATCAGAAGTCAGGCGTGAAAGCTGTAGGTCAGTGACAGAGCATTTTCCTAGTATGAGCAAGGTCCTACCTTACAACACACACACACACACACACACACACACACACACACACACACACACACACACGGTATATCAGGTTTGGTGCAGCACGTCTGTGAGATCACTGGAATTCGGACTACACAGCATATTTTATTGGATTCTACAAAGATTTTTTTTTAACGTTTTCCCTTGGTTTGACTCTTTTAGCTCAAGCTGATTTAACTAGAAATTTTTTTTTTAGGATTCTCTTTTCTGTCTGTCTCGATTAGTTTTCATTGTCACTGGGTGACATGGCTTCTGTCCTTTGGCAGTCTCTGTTTCTGCTTTTGCCTTATTTTCTGAAGCCTTGCTGACCTGCTCATGTCACCCTCTGTATCTGGCTCCAACTGGTGGCCTGCTTTTATCTTAGCTCACGGCTAACAATCTGGGAAGCCCTTGATCTGTCTCACAGCACAAGACAGATGCGTTCAAACAGCGCGGGCTGGTTCTGTTTGCCCTGTGACCTCTGTCGACTGAAATGGTTGCATCTGTGGGCTGTTTAGTTGAAGCTGCCTGACAGCCTTGGATTATAACCTTCAAGTAAGAAAGCTGCAATATGGATGAATAGAAAATAAACATCTTTTTCTCGCTTCCTGTCCTTCCCATTTGTAGCAATAACCCTTGAGACATCATGGGAGGAAAGTGTTTCGTTTACTAAACAAATCCAAGCAGAAGCATGCTACTTTGAAGTTATTTCATAAAAGTAACTGTGAAATGGCAGTCCCATTACTTGGAGATTAAAATCTAGGAAAGAAAAATTGTAGTATATTTTCTCAAATAATTAATGACCATACATGTGTCTGGGTGTTTGTTTTATGATTTTCAGGCTTTTTTTTTTTCCAGCTAAAATTGTTCATTCCAGCACTAATGAAGTATATAATACACATTAATGTTTAATGTTTTAACTTTTGTTTATGTTGATATTTAGTATATAGTGGTTTCCCCCTCTTTTTAAAAAGATTTTATTTATTCTTGTGTATACAGTATTCTGCCTGCATATACACCTACAGGGCAGAAAAGGGCATCAGATCCCATGACAGATGGTTGTGAGCCACCAGCTGGTTGCTGGGAATTGAACTCAGGACCTCTTGAAGAACAGAAAGTGCTCTTAACCACTGAGCCATCTCGTGGGTCCCCCGCCCCCAATTATTGATGGATTGTTGCATTTCAAAAACAATGGTTTTAGCATGAGGATTAAGTCAACTGAAACACAGAAGAGCACAGAACAAAAGCTTTTGCCCCTGGAACTTGTGAAAATTACAGTAAAGGATTAGTATCATGTTGATGCTAATGATACTTACTTAGTCTCTAGTATCTGAATTTGGGGATGGGCCTGTTACTCCTGTCTGTGATGGCACTGAGGAGCTATATGCCCAGTTGGATGAAACAGGCCCAAGCAATACTTCACTGTTAGTTATATCCTTGGCTTTTACCATAGTATAAAATCTAGAGAGGTGTGCTCTTAAGTCTAAGGACACAAGCACATTTATCCAGAGCAAGATGAATTCCCATGGGGAATAATTACTTACCAAGTAGTTATATAAAAGTAAGTAAACAGACCTTTTTATATTTCCTAAACAATAAAAGTAAGAGTTCTGAAAAATATGCAGCATTCAATTTACATTTAGGAACACTCAGAACATAAAAGTATGGTTCTTTAAGTATATAAGATAAAATACAATAAACTTAAACTGCAGCCAGAACAGGCAGGACTACACAATGAAACCCTATCTTGAAAAACCAATAAATAAAAAACAAACAAATGAAACTGAAATAAACAGTATATAGAGTACTGATTATTATTGTCACATAATTTGTTTTAATTTTTCCAAGTCCAGAAGCCCCATAATGAGTGACTTAACCTGGAAGCAGAAAGAGTCAAATGGTATATACTCACTTATATCTGGACACTAGCCCAAGGGGCATGTCCCATGAATGTCTTCACTTATCAGGAAAGTGGGACAGAGGGGAGACATCCTTTTGGGACTCTAGGTGAGAGAAGCATGGGAGAATGGGGAAATAGAAGGATCCAGAGGGTCCTAGAAACTTAGAAGAAGAACATTATGACGAGCAAATCTGGGCCCAAGGGTCCTGCTCAAACTATGGCACCAGCCAAGGACAATACATGCAGTAAACTTCAAACCCCTACCCAGACAGGACAAGACATTCTTCACAGTTGAGTGGAGAGTGGGGACTGACTTTCAGACGAACTCTGGTGCCCCATATTTGACCACGTTCCCTGGATGGGGAGACCTGGTGGCACTCAGAGGAAGGATAGCAGGCTACCAAGGAGACTTGATACCCTATGAGCATATACAGGGTGAAGAGGTCCCCCTCAGTCACAGTCATAGGGGAGGGGAGTAGGGGGAAAGCGGGAGGGAGGGAGAAATGGGAGGATACAAGGGATGGGATAACAACTGAGATGTAATATGAATAAATCAATAAAATATATTTTTTAAAAATCCAGAGGCCCTCCACTGTGGATTATTACTGTTAAAACTGCAACAGAACATATTTTATCAGTGCTTATTTCTATACATCCTCCATAACAGCTCTTCTGAAAATGATACTTTGTCCTGGTGACAAAAATTAAGCCCAAGACCTGTGCATTTTAAATACTTACTATACCAGTAAGTAAACAGCCCCAGCTCTATTCCTTGATTAAATTATGAGTCAAGTAATGTCTCCCTGGGGGCAAAACTATGGAAAGAAGCTAAAAAGTATACGTGGTATAAATGTTCCTCCATATGCTAATCAGTTGTGTGTAGTGTCACTGTGTCAACATGCCTGAGAAACTAAGCTTAAAAGGAACATGACAGCTTGATCTCTTTCCCCAAAACAAAAGAAAAAAGGAGAAAAACAAAGGAGTTAAGATGTGTTTTGGTTCATTCTCACCGGGGTTGGTCCATCATGGTGACTAAAGTGTGGCAGAGCTGAGCCATCCTAACCGGAAGCAGAGAGGGGACTCATGCATTTTCTAGGCTTGTTCTTTCTCTGCTTCCAGACATTTAGGCTCCTGGCCCTTTAAATCAGGAGTTCAGCACTACTACTGGGAGATGCCATACTGATTCCTCATGACTGAAAACAGAGGTATCTATCTGGCACAGCTTAATGTTCAAAATGACTTGGGTGAGATGGTAGACTCCAAGTTGTGGAAATACATCAATACTGGCATCACTGGTGCTGAGGTCCACTCAGAAGACAGTGATTGGAGTTGGTAAAGTCTCAAGGGTGCTCAACAGAGAGTTTTAACAAGTGCTGTAGGTGTGGCTACCGAAGGATGGATGAGTCAAGAGTCTTCATTCTTCTGTTGGCCAAGGTCATGGTCTCAGGCCTTGACTGGAAAGAATTGTTACCATGGAAAATATTCTTAGCTATACTGAGATACCAAAACCAAAGTAGACATTCACAAGTTTTTCAAGAGAAAAAAAATTTCTTTTGATTTAATTCAATTTCTATATGTGTGAGTGTTTTGTCTGCATGTGTGTCTGTGCACCAGCTGCATGGCTACTGTTCACAGAGGCCAAAAAAGGACAGTGGATCCCCTGAAACTGTTGGTGTGAGCCACCATGTGGATACTAGGATTCAAACTTGACCACGTCCTCTGGCAAAGCAGCCAGTGCTTTTAACTGCTGAGCCATCTCTCTAGCCCCTCTTTTAAAGTCCCCCTGCCCCACAAAGTTATTTGTGAATGTGTGCTTGCATATACACATGAGGGTTCCCAAGCCACAGCACATATGCAAAATTCAGAAGACAGCTTATAGGAGTCCGTCTTCTCCTTCTACCAAGTGCATCGAAAGGACTGAACCCAGGTCTTCTGGCCTGGAAGCAAGGGTTTCACCTAAACTGAGCCATTCTGACGCCCTGATATCCATGTCGTTGGTATTACTTTGTTCCCAGCTTAGGCTCCAGAGAGAAACATTTACCTTTGGGAAGGTGTGGTGGTTTGAGAAAGAATGCTGCCCATAGGCTCATACACTTCAAAGCTTAGTTCCCAGTCAGTGGAAGGGTTTAGGAAAGTTTAGGAGGTGTGGCCTTGTAGGAGAAGGTGTGTCACTGGGCGCGGGCATAGAGGAGGCGAGCGGAGGGGGGAGTAGATTTTGAGTTTTCAAAAGCATATGCCCAGCCAAGTGTGGTGGTGCAGGCCTTAAATCCCAGCACTTGGGAGACAAAGGCAGGAAGGTCTCCTCAAGTTCAAGGCCAGCGTGAGTTCCAGGGCAGCTGGGGTGCAGAGAAACCTTGTCTTACAACCAAACAACAACAGTACAAGCCAGGCTTGGTGGTGCACAACATTAATTCCAGCACTTGGGAGGCAGAAGCAGGTGGATCTCTGTGAGTTCAAGGCTAGCCTCATCTACAAAATATGAGTTCCAGGACAGCAGGGCTACACACAGAGAAACCCTGTCTCAGAAAAACAAAACAAACAAACAAAATGAAAACAAAAAGCAAAGTCCATGCCAGGTCCAGTCTTGTTCTCACTCTGCCTGAAACTTGCAGATGAGCTGTGAGCTCTCAGCTACTGCTCCAGTGCCATGCCTGTCTGCCAGCGCCATGCCAGTCTGCCAGCGCCATGCCTGTCTGCCAGCACCATGCCTGTCTGCCAGCGCCATGCCAGTCTGCCAGCACCATGCCAGTCTGCCAGCGCCACGCCTGTCTGCCAGCTGCCATGCTGCCCACCACTATGGTAATGTATTCACCCTTTGACACTGTAAGCAAGCCCCCAGGTACACACTTTCTTTTATAAGTTGCCTTGGTCACACTGTCTCTTCACAGCAATAGAACAGTGACTGAAACAGATTAGGTAAAGTTAGGACTAATTAACCTTAACTAGATGATCTGAAAAGGATTAACATGCCTATAGGAAGTGTTGAGGAGGAAGAAATTCAAAATAAGGTAGACAGAAAGAAAATGAAAAGCTAGAAACAAAGCTTCCTTCCTGCCTTCAACAAGTGAGAAACCAGTGGTTTTCAGAAAAAGCAGTTTTTAAGTTCCTGTTTTTTTTTTTTTTTTAATCTAAATAAGCCATTCTCAGGAAACAGGGCCTATGAAATGGCTCTGTGGGTGTAGGCACTTACATAGTCTGATAAACTGAGTTCCACCCAGGAATCCACATTGTGAAGAGAGAGAAACAAATGTACACACACACACACACACACACACACACACACACACACACACACACACAAGTTTTCAAATAGAATTAAGAGAATACAAGTATGGTAATTGTAAGGCCAAATGAGTACAGAGTAACAGCTTCCTTGCTAAACAAATAGCAAGTGTAATGTATGATAATATTAGTATGTACAAACCAACAAAGTACTAATTAATGTCATAATTTGCTAAGTCATGAATACCTGCTTGAACCCCAATATAAATCCTTGTGTTTATTGTGAACTGATTTTCAAAAAAGGCACTGGGGTGATTCAATGAGGAAAATTTTAGATGTTATCTCTTTACAGTTATTTATTCAAGGCTAGATATTGCTTCCTTGCTTCGAGTCTCTCTCTCTCTCTCTCTCTCTCTCTCTCTCTCTCTCTCTCTCTCTCTCTCTCTCTCTCTCTCTCTCTGTGTGCGTGTGTGTGTGTGTGTGTGTGTGTGTGTGTGTGTGTGTGTGTGTGTGTGTGTACGGGTATAAATGGGTGGAGTGTGGCAGTCAGAGGACCACTTGAAGGAGTCAGTTTTTTCTTTCTACAGTGTGAGTCCTCAGGGTCACACTCAGTTCATCAAAATTTGCAGAGAGCCTTTCCCACAGACTTCTATCACCAGTACACGGCGGGTGAGGGTGGGGTGCGGAGGGTGTTCTAATTCTTCAAGCAATGGTGCTGGGAGGTGGCTGCCCTCATATAAAGTGCTTAGGAGCTTACCTCGTAATGTTCAGGAACGTCAACTCAAAGTGGATGGTAGACAGATCAGTAAGAACTGGAGCTACAAAACAAGAGAACATCATCTTACCCACAGAATGAAAACAATTCTTGGATAGGGCATCAAAAGCACAAATGATAAAAAGTGATCGTTTGGGGGCTGGAGAGATGGCTCAGTGGTTAAGAGCCCTGGTTGCTCTTCCAGAGGTTCTGAGTTCAATTTCCGGCACCCACATGGCAGCTCACAACTGTCTGTAACTCCAGTTCCAGAGGATCCAACACTCTCTCCCTGGCAAGCAGGCAGGCAAAACACCAATGAAAAATAAATAAATAAATAAATAAAAATTTAAAAAGTGATAATTTGTATTTCATAAAAATTAAAGCCTTAAAGGACACAGAAATAAAGCCACAAACTGAGAAAAAGATTTGTAAATTGCATGTCTGATAAGGGACTCATATCTAGAATATACAAAAGGCTGTTACAACTTAGGGACAAGAAGACAAAGGGAAAATAAATAAGAGCATCTAGGAATGCCCTATGTGTTTATGAAAGGATGTTGAGCATCGTGAGTGACTAGCAGAGACCTAGTGAGACCACAGTTCACACCCACAGGGGGACAGATGGCTGGGGCTGCAGTTCAGAATCACAGTACTGCCTAGTGCAGCAGGTGAAAGGCCCTGGGTTTGCTCTCCGAATGGAGAAGAGCAACAGCAAAAGCCCTCAAAGACAATAATAAATTGAGGACCTAGAACCTTCATACATAAGGAATGTAAAATCCTCTAGCCGGTTTTGAAAACAGTGTGACAATTTCTTTGTTAAAACAGCTTTATCTGGGCTGGAGAGATGGCTTGGTGGTTAAGAGCACCACCTGCTCTTCCAAAGGTCCTGAATTCAATTCCCAGCAACCACATGGTGGTTCACAACCATCTGTAACGTGATGTGATGCCCTCTTCTGGCCTGTGGGTGTACATGCAGACAGGACACTGCATACATAATAATAAATACGTCTTTTTAAAAAACAGCTTTATCTTATGTCTCAGCAATTGTCTCCTTCATATTTACTTATGATAAAAGAAAACATAGAGACTTCTACACAAATAGCCAAACAGGTGCCATTCACATTTGCCAAGAGAAGAGCTTCAACACTCCATAAAGTATTAAGACTCGTTGGTATAGTCACACTGGGTGATTTAGCCAGGTGTAGTGGCACGTGCCTATAATCTCAGCACTCCAGGCTCAGACATTAGGGATTCTTGAGACCTTATTTATAAATATAGCCCTGTATGGCTTAAACTCTATATAACCAAAGCACTAACCAAGGGCCATGCATGGACTGGACCTAGGTCCCCTACACAAATGTAGCCGATGGGTGGCTTGGTCTTTGTGTGGGTCCCCTGGTAAGTGCAGCACGGGCTGTTTTCTGACATGGACTGTGTTGCCTGATTTTTTATCACATCCCCCTGACTGGGCTGCCTTGCCTCAGTAGAAGATATGCTCAGTCCTGATGTGACTTGATGTGCTGTGGCAGGTTGGTGGCGGGGGTGGAGGGGTAGGGGGTGGGAGTTCCCCTTTTCTGAGAAGGGGGCATGGGGGGAAGGGGGGCAAGGTGAGACTGGGAGAATAGGAGGGAGGGGGCTATGATCAGACTATAAAATAAATAAATAAATAAATAAATAAATAAATAAACATAAAATTAAAAAAAAAAAAGAAAGTAAAGTTTAAAGTAGAGTGTAATGTCAATTTATTTTGAATATGTACATCTTAGAGAGCTGAGGATATATTGCCTGGGTTGTCTGGCCCTTTAACAATGGCAAAAGCTTCTCCTTATGCTGTTTTCTTTTTGTTGTTGTTGTTTGTTTTGTTTTGTTTTTCGAGACAGGGTTTCTCTGTGTAGCCTTGGCTGTCCTGGACTCGCTTTGTAGACCAGACCTCAGACTCACAAAGATCCACCTGCCTCTGCCTCCCGAGTGCTGGGATTACACGGGTGCGCCTCCATGCCTGGCCTTATGATGTTAATATATCCATGGCCAACCAGTTTTGTATAATGGCTTCCTTCATTTTAACTTCTGAGTTTAAGAATGAGATACTAAGGACTGTAAAAAGAATATAGTGATCGTTACACACTAATACTATAGAAAAACATACAGGAAGAATTTTAAGAAAGTGAGCAAATTAAGAGGAAAATAGTGTGGGATTACAATCACCCAGCATATGTTATTCTAATAGTGCTTTCAACTGAAAAGCAAACAAAATAAACGCACAGCCAATAATAGACATTTACTGGAGCTTACCTTTGCATTGAAGAAAATGTCTTTTTATTGTTGTTGTTTGTTTGAATGGAACTTTTAATTATTTAGTGGGCCGGGCGTGGTGGCACACGCCTTTAATCCCAGCACTGAGGGAGGCAAAGGCAAGCAGATCTCTGTGAGTTCAAGGCCAGCCTGGTCTGCAAAGCAAGTCCAGGACAACCAAGGATACACAGAGAAATCCTGTCTCAAAAAAGCAACAAGTAATTAGTTAAGAGGCTCCTGAGGCAAAAATGCTTCCAAGGGATCCTGGGTGAGAGATGTCAGCTGTGAAAGGAACACAAAGCCCGAGCTCCATGTGGTTGGCTTACATCCTAGGTTCTTTTATCTCTTGGGGACCTCAACTCAGGCTAAACTAGACCCTTGGCTTTAATGTAGAAAAGAATTTCAGGAGCAGCCAGTATGAAGCCAAGCTGACAGTTTTGTTTTGTTTTGTTTTGTTTGCTTGCTTGCTTTTTGTTTTCAAAATCCAATATCTCCTGAGCTCTCACTATGTAGTCGTGCTTGGCCTGGAGCTCACTATATAAACCAGTCTGGAATTTAACTCACAGAGACCCACCTGCTGCTGCCTCTCAAATGTGCACCACCACTCCCTCTTGTTTTTTGTGTTTTAAATGTATTTTCTATAAGCTTTAAGCATGAAGGTTAAGAGGAAGAGAGGCACTCAGAAAGTAAGGAGCATCCTAGAGTGTGACTGCATGCTTTTAAAAGAATCTCACTTGGGGAATAAAGTGCAATTTTGGTCACTTTACAATAAAAATTACTTAAGTGCACATTAGCAGCAACCTCTTCTTCCACACGTCTTGTTTCAAAGAGCAATTCATCCTTGATGAAAGTAATCTGCTCAAGGCACTGTCCACTCAGTGAACACACACAGCAGTGGACAGACCTGTTAGATCAGGCTACATAAATGACTGCCTTCAGCTCCTTGAATCCAAAGGAGTTTTCTTTCCAGATATAAACTGTTGCCTTGGACTTGGCTTGAGTCCCAGGACTCAGGCTCTCCCCACAAAGTTCTGAGCTTATCTTTTGTCCATGTGAGGACTCTGACTGTAGTGTGTCCCGTAACTAATTGGAATACAGGACGATACCCATTCTATGTTTCTATATAGCTGACCATACATGTACACACTGTCTTAGTAGGGTTTCTTTGCTGTGAACTGACACCATGACCATGGTAACTCTTATAAAGGGAAACATGTGCTTGGGGCTAGCTTACAGTTTCAGAGGTCTAGTGCACTATCAAATGGTGGGAACCGGCAGCATCCAGGCAGACGTGGTGCTGGGGAAAGAGCTGAGGGTTCTATATCCAGACCAGCAGGCAGCAGGAGACAGCAAGCCACACTGGGCATAGCTTGAGCATAGGAGACCTCAAAGCCCACCCACACTTCCTCCAACAAAGCCACACCCACTCCAACAAGGGCACACCTCCTAATAGGGCCACTCCCCATGGGCCAAGCATTCAAACACATGTGTCTACAGGGGCCACTCCTATTCAAACCACCACCACTGCCGCTGCCGCCACCACCACCACACACACACACACCACGCCCACACAAACACACACAAAACACAAAACACTCACACAACACACACGCATACATACACACCATATGCATACTTAGATGCACATGCATGCATACACACACATATTTCTGTCCTGATATCTTGGATTGTCTGGACTTAAAATCAACATTTATCACAATATTTTCCCATTTGTTCCTTAAGGAACGAGACAAAGGATGGGCTGTGAGCCAACGTGATATGTCTACTGGAGTTTACTTTGAAAACCCAGTCTGAGGGAGCAACTATCCCATGTTAAGTGTAAAAAAGGTTGTTGGAGAGATGGTGAATCAGGGCAGTACAGTCAAGTGACTGAATTCCTAGGGAATACAGGAATCAGGCAGAAAAAGAGTCAAGGCAGTTCTATTTGTATTATAGCAAATAATGAGTAGAGGTGAAATAGAATGTGGGTGGGCACGGTGTCACACACCTGCCTGTAGTCTTAGCAAGAGGCAGAGGTTAAAAAAAAAAAAAAAAAAAAAAAAAAAAGAGTATAAGGCAATCCTCTAGCACCCAGTGAGTTTGAAGCTAGCCTAGACTATATAAGTCTCTGTCCCAAGAAAAGGTTTTCTGGGTGAGATACAGACAATACTCTTATAGTAAGTTTGCCTACTCTCCCTCAGACTCTAGGCTTGACCTAAAAGATAAAGGATATTTTATTTTTTTTATTTTTTATTTTTTATTTTTTTTAAATCTTTTTTTTTTTTTTTTTAAGTTTTACTTTTTTATTTCTGTGCATACATTACTCTGCCTTCATATATATTTGCAGGCCAGAGGAAGGCATCAGATCGCATTATAGATGGTTGTGAGCCATCATGTGGTTGCTGGGAATTGAACTCAGGACCTTTGGAAGAGCCGTCAGTGCTCTTAACCGCTGAGCCATCTCTCCAGCCCGATAAAGGATATTTTAAATCCCTTAAGTTTTATTCTGGATTGATTGATTGTTTTCTTTTTCTTTTTTTTTTTTTTTTTTTTTTTTTTTTTTTTTTTTTTTTCATTTAATTTTGAAACAGAGTCTTTAGCCCAGTTTGGCCTTAAACTTCCTATGTAGCCAAGAATTCCTTTAAACTTCTGATTCTCCTGTCTCCACCCCACTAGTGCCAGAATTTCAGGTGTGCAGCACCGCACTTACTTTATGTGATACTGAGGATAGAACCCAGGGCCTCACACACACAAAGAAAATATTCTACCAGCTGGGGTAAAAATTTGCACAGAATCCAAGCTTGGATACTATAATTAGGTGGCAGCGGTGATGGGGGGATGATTTCTTAGCAACCGCACACTACCTGCAGCCCATCCTGCACATAATTTGGCAGCCCAGGCTTGGCCTTTTAAGACCAAGTGTGGTTTGTCACAGGCAAACCAGGCCTGTGAGAAGCCAATGCAGAGGTGGGTGGCAAAAACCATCCGTCCCATCACACACACAGACACACACACACACACACACACACACACACACACACACACACACACACTGCAGCTTCTGTATCTGGCCCTTTGTTTTAATGCCTAAATCTAGGGTCTTCTAGGGTATAAGTTTGGGTCTGTGTAAGTTCTTGCCCTATATTGGGCACCAAATGTTGGAATTAAAGTTTTTTTCTATACTTGCTCAAACTCCCAAATATGACACAGAGACCTGTTGCACTTATAATAAGCCCCAAAGCACTAAGCTGGGCAGATATATATTGATTTATTCAAACTTGACTAGCCTGGCTTAGTTCCCAGTCATGTTCTCCATGTCGCTTGGCATCTACTCTTGCCCTGTCCATTCCTGCTTCATCTTTGTCCTCATGGTGACTCCTCCATGGTGATCCTCTCCTCATGGCCCAGCTTCATGGCCTCATCCTCATGGCCCAGCCCCCTTCCCTCTCCCTTTCCCCCTCCCTCTTCCCCTCCCTCTCCTCTCCTTTTCCGCTCCCTCTCCCCCTCCGTCTCCCTTCCCTCTCCCCCTCTCCCCTCTCCCCTCCCCCTCTCCCTTCCTCTCCCTCTATCCCTGCCTCCCTCTCTCCCTGGGACCCCTAGACTTGCAACAGAAGTCCTACCTACTGTCTTCTCTGCCCAGTCATAGGCTCTTCAGCTTCTTTATTAGCCAAACAGAGATAACTGGGGGGTAATTTTTACCTAGCACTGAAACAGGAGATTCCTCAGTAGTAATGACAACACCAGAACTAGCTCACTGCTGGTTCAGCAATCAACTATGGAATATACAGAGACACGTCTTAATGAGGCAAATGAAGGTCACCTCTACAAATATGTAATTATAGAACCAGCCTTTTCAGAACTCAAAGCATTTGTCCATTGAAACCCTGAATACTTATCTATTTGTGTGTCTATGTGTGGGTATGTACTGGTGCCCCTAGAGGCCAAAAAAGGGTACTGAAACCCCTGGCATTGGAATTACATTCAGTTGTAAACTACTAACAGGTGCTGGGCACAGAACTTTATTCTTCTGAAAGAGGAACAAGCAGTGTTAACTACAGAGCCATCTCTCTTCCTCCTCTTTCTCCTCCACCTTCTCCATCTCTGTCTCCCCCTCCTCCTCTTTCTTCTTTTGAGACGTTCTCCATGTGTAATCCTTTCTGGCTTTCAACTTGTTACTTACGTAACTAGCCTTGAGCTATGGTTAACTTAACCCATGTTAATTTGTAAGCCAGATGAGGTGGTGTATGCTTCTAATCCCACCACTCAGGGAAGCAGAGGCAGGCAGTTTTCTGTGAGTCCAGAATAGCCAAGACTACACAGAGAAACCTTGTCTTGGAAACATGCCCCCCCCCCAAAAAAAAGAAGAAAGAATTAATTCACAAGTGAAGCCATCTAGGTTTGATTTTCTTCGTGTTTAGATTATCAGTGCAATTGTTTTGATGCTGGAGACTAAAAGCAGGGCCTTGTGCCTGTCGAACATATATACTCTACCTCTGAGGTACAATCCCCGCCCTAGGTTTTCAAATTATTAATTCAATTGTTGGAAGATGTGGTAGGAAAAATAATAACCTAAAGATATTCATGCCCTACTTTCTAGAGCCCATGAATGTTTATCTAGCAATGTTTGGCAGATGTTGATTTAATTGGGAACTTTGAACGAAAGAATACCCTGGACTATCCAGGAGAGCCCTGGCAAGCGACGAGGATGCTTTACAGCGAATGAAAGCTGGAACATGCTGAGTGTGTGGCCTGTCTTTCTTGCTTTGTAGCTGGTGAAGGTGGTTATAAGCCAAGGAGCACAACATTCTCCAAGTCCAGCCCTAGAAATGCCAGAGGCAAGGAAACACGGCCCTGGAGCCCACAGAGGGAAATACAGTTCTCTTCACCCTAGTGGAATGTCAAGACTTTCAGGAGACTGGACTTCCGAGCCATGCTGCTAAAATCTGTTTGTATTGTTTTAAATCACTAGATTTAAGGTAGTTTGTTATAGTTGTAACAAAATCCTACACAGGCCATTCTTATTTCTCTTTGTTGCAGTATGGTAGTATGTGCCTTACAAGACACCCCGTCACTCTATTTTATCCACCGGCTCATAATACCAGTTTTACAGAACCAAATAAAAAGGATTTGGAAAGACTTTGTCATAAATACAAAAAATATAATTGATGACATGAAAAAGTATTTACGGAGCCGGGCGTGGTGGCGCACGCCTTTAATCCCAGCACTCGGGAGGCAGAGGCAGGCGGATCACTGTGAGTTCGAGGCCAAGGCTACACAGAGAAACCCTGTCTCGAAAAACCAAAAAAAAAAAAAGAAAAGAAAAGAAAAGAAAAAGTATTTACATCATTATAATCCTTCTTACTCTAAATACAATGTGTACTTAACAAACATCTAAAATCAATTTGAAGATGAAGGCCGGAGAGTAACAGGAAAAAACAGAACAAAAAAACCTTCTTTTATCCCTTTATGGATGAACAAAGGCCCATTTTATTTAGTAACGTACGAACCCATGAAAGGAGATGGCTAGAGTTTTCGCTTCTAGGGAACAGATCTCAAGGCCACAGGCAGCACATAACTGTTTAGCCTTTTAGATTTTCTTGTATTAAGAAAGGGACTCAGAGGTTAGTGAGATGGCTTAAAGCTTAAGAGCACTGGCTGCTCTTCCAAAGTTCCTGAGTTCAATTCCCAGCAACCACAGGGTGGCTCATAACCATCTATAATGAGATGTGATGCCCTCTTCTGGCCTGCAGGTGTCCATGCAGGCAGAACATTGTATACAGAATAAATAAATAAATAAATATTAAAAAGGGTTGGCGCTCAGCTGGGTATGGTGGTGCAGGCTTTTAATCCCAGCACTCTGGGAGGCAGGTGGATCTCTGTGAGTTCGAGGCCAGCCTGCTCTACAAAGCGAGTCCATGACAGAAACCCTGTCTCAAAAAACTAAAAAAGAGAAAGAAAAAAACAAAACAAAAAAGGACTCAGTACATTGTGCCCAAAATGGCTTCACACGCTGGCCTCTCACTGTGTGCCCCCATGAAGAGCTTTATTTTGCAGGATGTGAGAGGTGGCTTTGTGGTTAAGAGCACTGGTGGCTCTTCCCCAGGGCTTGGGTTTGATTCTTAGCACCCATGCATTGGCTTACAACCATCTGTAACTTCAGTTCAAGCTCATACACTCGTCTTCTGGCCTCCAGGGACACTGCATGCACATGGTACACAAACATGTATGCAGGCAAAAATTTAGGAGGTTAATTTTTTTCACAAGTCCTCACATGGCCCAGTTAGGCACAAATGAAGTGGTACAACTATGTTGTGAGAGTGTTTTACCATCCACTCTCTACTTCTGGTAGTTGGCAGTACTATATTTTATTCTTTAGAATTATTTTCAAGTTTACAAAAAAACCTCTGATTTTAGTCCAGACTGGGTGTCCCCTGTGTGAAATGTGTTGGACTACAGCTACAGCAGCTCCAATTCTTCTGGTGATACACATAAAGAGATATTTGGGTAAGAGCCGAGTCTAACCCCAAGGCTCACTCGTGTCTCACCATAAGCGCCTCTCTAGTCTTTAACAAGGCTGTGAGTAAAGCAGTTTCACTGTTCCACTTGAGGCATCATGCTGGTGCTAAAAGTCTGGAGCACTCTAGACACTGGATTTTCAGATTTAGGATTTGCACTGTGCTGAGGCAAGCTAGAAACATGGCACTTCAAAATCACTGGAAAACTTCTTTTGAGCTACATTAGAGTAAATACTATATGGCTTTAAGTGTTCTTATTCTCAAATATTAAAAAAAAAAAGTGTCTATCCACAACTGTATTTGGTACAATAAGGTTTTATTTGAGGAATATTTACAAAATAAATACAATTTTAATCACTAAGTTCTTCTTCATCACTGAAATATGCACTTTTCTTTATCCGTGGCCGTCTAGAATCATCCGAGGTTGAGGGGCCCCCTGGGCTGGGTCTCCATTTGTTTTGCTCTTCTTCAATTTTGGCTTGCTGGCATACGATTCAGAAACAGAACAAAACCAGTTATTTAGGGCATATCATGTTACTTCAAAAGAATTACCATGGAAAAACCAGAACACAAATAATTTCCACCCTCCCAGGTCATACTGACAAACTTGGTCCTCCATTTTTTTTTTTTTAAGATTTATTCATCCTATTTATTGTATATGAGTGCTTTATCTGCAGAAGAGGGAATCAGATAACAAAGAATGGTTGTGAGCCACCATGTGGTTGCTGGGAATTGAACTCAGGACCTCTGCAAGAGCAGGTGGTACCCTTAACCACTGAACCACCTCTCCAGCCCCAAGCTTGGTCCTCATTAAAGTCCTACTCAAAATTATTGCAGGAAGCCAGGTGCCCATGGTGCACGCCTATAATCCCAGTGCTCAGGGAGGCAGAATCAGGCAGATCTATGTGAATTCAAGGCCAGCTTGGCTACAAAATGAGTCCAGTACAGCCAAGGCTACACAGAGAAACCCTGTCTCAAAAAAACCAAAGAAATAAAAAATAAAATAAAATAATTGCAGAGAATTAATTTTTATTCCCCGAGAGAGAAGGGTTGAACTCTCTACATAGGAAGGGCAACCTTGAACTTCTGACCTGGAACTTGTTAGGTAGCCCAGGCTAGCCTTGAACTCATGATCTCCTACCTCAGCCTTCTCAGGTGAGAAGACAAGTATGCTATTTCCCCACATTCTAAAATTACAGAAGTCTGATAACACACTAGCTAGTCCAATACTTCTATCCAATTTTGTAATGAAGACAGGTTAATAACATACTGAAAGTATGTGGGACCTCACAATCTAGAAAAACAAACGAAATGTTTCATGTAGCCTCATATTTATGAGGTGAGAAGGAAACAGATATTATCGTCCTGACATACATGAGCAGCACAGTGATATAAGAAGATGAACTATAGCCCGGCAGTGGTGGTGCACGCCTTTGATCCCAGCACTCCGGAAGCAGAGGCAGGTAGATCTCTATGAGTTCGAGTCCAGCCTGGTCTAAGAAGTGAGTCTAGGACAGCCAAGGCTGTCTGGAAAAACAAAAACAAGAACCCCCCAAAACAAAAAGAAAACAACAACAACACAAAACCAAAATCAAAACCAAATAAAAGAATATGAACTATAAAATGAAGTATACCATATGCCTGGATAATCTATAATTTAAAAAAAGTATTTATTCAATTTTTGAGACAGGCTAGGCTCAAGCATGTAATATTCTTGCCTCCCCTTGAGTACTGAGTTTATAGGTATGGACTACCCTGCCTACTATGTCCCCCCTTTTTTCTGAGATACGGTGTCCCTGGGATGGTCTTGAATTCTTAGGCTCTGGTAATTCTTCACCCCAGCCTCCCGGGTACATAGGGGAAAGGCTGTAGCTGGGCTCAGTCAAATCAACTGGACCACTAAGCTCCACACTGTCCCACACCATCTCCCCACAGCCCCACCCCCAAACCTGCTCTGCTTTTCCAGTACGGGAATCCTGCCCTGCCAAGCAAGTGGTCCGACCTGTGCCTTGTCCCCAGCCACCAGTGCCGCCAGCACAAGCCAGTACCTGGAACGCTATGGCCTGACTGAGACTGTCCAGAGCCGGGTCCTCCCCATCTTCTTCACTCACTTCCACTTCCTCACTAGGTCACAAAGAGAGAGAGTTCAGACATGCTCAGCGGACAGCAAAAAGACAAAAGGGCGCACCAGCCAGGTGAGCAAGATGCACGTACATTTCCTCCTCCGGTTCAGGGACTTTCTTTTTCTTCTTCTTCTCTTTCTTCTTTGGTGGCTCACGCTCTCCAAGCATGTTTTTAGGACAGGCATAACTTAAGTGGCCACTTTCCTTTTGTTTCATGTTAAAAAAGAAAAGGAAAAAACCCACTGTAGTGTTGTTACTGATAGAAACCCACCCTGACCCTGTGACTCCAAGGCTAGAACTCAGGAAACAGCATTCTCATTGTGTGAACACAAGACCAAACCTGTTCCCTTCGCACGGAGGAGGCGGAGTGTGGGACACTCCAAGTGCTAGCATGCTACAACAGTAACTGAGGAGCCAGGAAGAACTTTCTTCAAACACTTTAAATCTCAACTCTTACCCACAAAAGAACTGTAATCTAAATGGTCGTCAACTCTAATACAAAATTTATATTAGCCTGATAAATGGGGATAAAATTATTTGTATTAATTTTTTTTTTTTTTTGAGACAGGGCTTCTCTAGTAGTCCTGGCCTTGCTTTGTAGACCTGGCTGTCCTGCCTCTGCCTCCTGAGTGCTGGGATTAAAGGTATGTGCCACCACATCTGGATATTTCTATTAATTTATAAGATGCTGCTGAATATTCAGTTTTAAAAACAAGCAGGGGAGCTGGGTGGTAGCAGTGTGGCGGCGCACACCTTTGATCCCAGCACTTGGGAGGCAGAGGGCAGGTGGATCTCTGTGAGTTCGAGGCCAGCCTGTCTATAAAGTGAGTTCCAGTATAGCCAGGACTACACAGAGAAACTCTGTCTCAAACAAACCAACAAACAAACAACATACACACAACAAACAAACAGAAAAACCAAAACAACAACAAAAAAGATTATTTTGAAACTATTCTAAAGTATTAGGTTGGGTTTGTGAAAAGAACAGTGCTGACTGCGCAAAGCAGCACAGGCCTGCAGTCCCAGCAGTCAGGAGGTTCAGACAGAAGGACCTCCAGCTTAGGGTTACCCTGAGCTACATAGTGAATTCTAGGCAAGACTAGGCCACAGAGAGACTCTGTCTCCATTACGTCCGTTTATCTGTTTAAGAGTTTCCTGGGCTGGAGAGATGGCTCAGCACTCAAGAGCACTGTCTGCTCTTTCAGAGGTCCTGAAATTCAATTCCTGGCAACAACATGGTGGCTCACAACCATCTACAATGTAATCTGATGCCCTCTTCTGGCAAGCAGGTGTACATGCCGGCAGAACTCTCATACACATAAAACAAACAAATCTCTAAAAAAATGTTTCCTTACTCTCCATGTTTATAGTGAATATAGATCACCTGAAAGATGCTAAATAAGTGTGGAAATCAGATATCCCTTTTGAGCTATGGAATCACTCATATCTGTTGTTGTCATGCTTTGCATATTTTTGTTGTTATTTCTTATTTTGGGTTTTTTATTTGTTTATTGACTTTGTCTCATTACATAACATTAGCTGACCTGGCCTACACAATAATCTTTTAACAGGATTTAAATGATATGAACTGACCAAATTAGCATGCAGTATACCCATAGTTGTCTCCTTTCTAGTCACCTACCCAAATTTATGAGTTACTTAAAATCTTTCAAGACATTAAGATAATTAGCCTTGTACTTTTAGACCATCTCAAAGTGAACTGAAAACAATCTACAACAAAATGAAATTATGAGGAGGCTGGAGAGATGGCATGGCAATAAAGAGTGCTTGCTGTACCAGCAGGAAGCCCTCAAACGCTCAGCCTCACATTAAAAAAAAAAAAAAAAAAAAAAAAAAAAAAGCAGCTGTGTGGTACACCTTTAATTCCAGTACTCCTGAGGTATAGGCAGGGGAATCTCTGAGTTTCAGGCCAGCCTGATGTACACAGAGAGTTTCAGGAAAGCTAGAGCTACAACACAGAGAAACCCTGTCTTGAAAAACCAAAAAACCAACCAACCAACCAAAAAAAAAACCAAAAAACCAAACCAACCAACCAAAAAACAAAACAACAATGACAACAAACTCAAATCCAAACCAAACCAACACCCTGTCCCTCCAACCCCACCCCATCCCCCCACTGCAAAATATTAAAAGAAAAAAAAGAAAAAAAAAAAAAGAAAGAAAAAGCCAGGCATGGTTGTATGTATGCCTGTAACCCCCAGCAAGGTGTGTGTGTACAGAAGACTACTGCCGTTTGCATGTCACCAGCTTAGCCCCAGGTTCAGAGAGAGACTTGTTAAAAGGGAGTAAGTGACAGGATAGCCAGCACATTTGAAGCCCTGTATCCTCTACCCACCGGTGCCCCCTCCAGGCACCCCCATTGGTGGGCACCACGGAAAGACTACTATGAAGGACACTTGATACCACAGAAGAGTCAGAGGGTTAGGCTTACTCACCCCACATTCATAGCACTTAGATTTATCAAAGTAGTTTCGCCTTCGGATGAACTCCGCTGCTCTTCCATTGTCGATAGCAATGCTCGCCTTGATTACTCTACCAAATAACTAAATCAGAGAACAGTGTGAGTGCACAGGGCGTAGTCACCAAGACCAGCTATCGAATGCTGTTGCCTCAAGTCTTCTTGTAGTAAGTACGTGCTAGAGTCTATGCTGTAATTTCCTCTCTTAAGATTCTTCCAGCATTTTGATAATCCAGTACAATGCTGACATCTTTTTCAAAAAGGCAGCAGTCCTGAATTACAGATATTAACCCAAACTTGATCTCCTGTAGCCCAATAACTTTTGGATTAAATGAACACAGAAACATTAGGTTAAAATCCTAACAAAATGAATGGCTTACCTGTTTGTTATTTATTGCTCTGGTGCAGCTTAAGGCGGAGTCTTTATCCAAAAATAAAATAAATGCAACACCTTTACTCTTCCTAGTATCTTTGTCTTTCATTATTGTAACCCTTAAAGCACAAACAAAGAACAGGTTAAAAGTGAGTCAAAAATGTGTAACTACTCAGGAAATGCAAGATCATGTTTATAAGGCTAAATAATAAAACATTTGAAATGAAAAAAAAAAATCATGCTTTAGTGGTAGATGTTTATGATGCCAGCACTCAGCAAGGGGAAGAAGAAGAAGAAGGAACAGGAGGTCAGGGTTATCCTTGGCTAGAGCTTGAGGCCAGCCTAGGCTGTGAAAGCCTGTCTGCAGAGAGACTGATTTAAACCATCGAGCTCTTCAAAGTCATGAGGACCAAGGAGAATGGAAAGGAGAAGGCAACTGACAACACAGAGGACCACAGCTGGAATAAAGAGAGCTTTTTTCCCCTAGTAATTAGAGCGTGAAAGGATCCAGTCAAGAGACAGGGAGATGCAATTGTTACATCATTATCAACTGTGTTATCAACACACATCCTCTTCCCTACCAACCCTTTCCTTGCAAAACTGAGACATAAATTGAGGTATTCTCTTGTATACAAAAAGCAAAGTGAGTTACTGTTATTTTCAAGTTTAGTGGTCCTTAGCTCTACTTCAGTGCCCCTGGGCTACAAGGATGGCTAGTCACGTGCCATTTAGTGCAATGACATTCTTCTAACGTCGTTTAGAAGGACAGTACTCGAGTCTGGCATGGTGGCACATGCTTAGAATGCTACCACTCAGGATGCTGAGGCAGAAATGTGACAAGCTGAAGGCTAACTTGAAGTAAGTATTGAGATCCTGTCTGTTGTATTTATTTGAGGGTTTTGTTTTGTTTTGTTTTAGTTTTTGTTTTTTGAGACTGGACTTCTCTGTGTAGCCTTGGCTATCCTAGACTCACTTTGTAGACCAGGCTGGCCTCACACTCACAGTGATCTGTCTGCCTCTGCCTCCAGAGTGCTGGGATTAAAGGCATGCGCCACCACGCTCGGCAAGAAACCCCATCTTAAAAACAAAGCAAATCAACGTTTTGCTGAGCTCTTTGGGAAGAAACGTTTGACTAAGTCTGGAGCAGGGTGGAGGCAAGAGGAACCTGGAAGTTCCGGTTTCAAAAAGCAATTAAACAAAACATGAACATAATATAGAGCATTGAGACAGTATCACTCCAGAGTGACTGGTCGGCTAGACATTTCCAAGTAAGCTGTACGCTGCACAAGCAGAAGCTCTCAACAAAATCTTGATGTGTAACTGAGCTGTTAGGAGTGTGCTTAGTGCATCTGAGGCCCTGAGGTCAGTTCTCAGTACTAGAAAGGCAATACTATTAAACTTTTTTTTTTTTTTTGGTTTTTCAAGACAGGGTTTCTCTGTGTAGCCTTGGCTATCCTGGACTCACTTTGTAGACCAGGCTGGCTTTGAACTCACAGCGATCCGCCTGCCTCTGCCTCCCGAGTGCTGGGATTAAAGGCGTGCGCCACCACGCCCGGCCAAACTTTTAAATCTTTGTATCATTTATGACATGAAAACTGTCAAATGTTTGTGTGCATAGGAAAATAACTGAACTATATATTAAAATGTTAACAGTAGCATCTTATTTAACCAATCATTTTGTAATGTGAATACTTACTTCACAACTTTGCCATACTTGGAAAATATCTGAAAACAAAAGATCACAGAATTCATAATTTAAAAGGTTACCAAATTAAATATTCATATTGTATTCACTGACCAGATTCTGTTATGTTTTATGTAAAATTTCAGCCTTCGGTCTATACAACAGGCTTTACAAGAAATATTCTTATACCTAGGGGCTGAGGAGGAGGCTCAGGACTCGGGGCGGCACAGCAAGATCCAACAAACCACAAACATTTTCGAAGTGACTAGAATAATATGGTCACTGGAGTTACAGGCAATAAGCTCCAGTTCCTAAATTCCCTCTAAGGGGTGGACAGAGAGAAAAATCACCACTCGGCATTTTTAGATCTGTGACATACAGACAGACTAGGTAGTAGCTGTATTCCCGATCTGCCTGTGGGACTATCAACCCCACCAGAATACCAGCTAAACCTGTGCTTCAAATACCAGGGTTGTCGAATAAAACTACACCAGTGGTTTAAACAGTCAGCTGTTAAAGACATAGCTCTGACTGCAAAGAACACCAAAAAACTCCCTAAAATGAAAAAAAGCACTCAATCTAGCCGGGAGTGACGGTGTTATGGCTACAAATCTAGCATTCAGTAGAGCAGAGGAAGAAGAGGCCGCGAGTTTGAGGCAAGCTCAGGCCACAAAGCAAGACCCTGTTGACAAAGATCAAAAACAAACTGAAGCTCTTTTTACTGCGACAGGCACAGTTCTTTGTAGCCCAGGCTGCCCAATTCAGTATCCCTCTTTACTTTTCTTTTGTGACACATGGTCTAAGTTGCCCAGATTAGCCTTGAACCCAAGATCCTCCTGCCTCAGCTTCCCCTGTGCTGGGGTTACACGTGTGTGGTAACTACGCTAGGCAAGTGCTTCCCCATTGCATTCCCAGCTCATTTTTTGTTTGTTTGAGACAGAATATTGTTACGTAGTTTCAGCTAGCCTTGAACTTATGATCTGATGGTCTCAGCTCTCAGAGTGTTAGGATGATGGGCACCCACAAGTTACCCTCTAGCTGTTTTTAAAACACTCCTCCCACCCCACCCCCCCCCAACATTTGCAGGAGATACCTATAAAGAATTCTTTCTTTCAGGGATCAGTACTGGCTTAAGGTACAGATTCTCTCTTAAAGAGATATATCTAATACAACTTACCCGGTATAAATCATTGTTTGTCAGGGAGAAGGGTAAGTTGGATACATAAACTGTGCTCTTACTTGGAGCCAAGCCACCGCTCATTTCTAAAAGGGAAAACAAAAAACCCATCAGGAATCTTATCAACAGCCACTGATGTAAACAAGGCAGCATTCCACCTCCTCCATTCATTCATTTAAAGAGATTAGCGTAGGCCAGTGGGGGTGGGGTGTGAATACTCCTGTTCAGGCGGTGGCTGTTCAGGCTTTTAGTTCTGCACTGCGGTTGAAGACGTGGTGAAACCACAAGGCTACAATTGACGCCTTTTTAGGGGTAAAAAGCAAAAACTATTCCAACTATTCACCATATTGTTCGCGAAATGAACAGTCATCTATCCCGCTTTTCCGTTTTGTTTTGTTTTGTTTTTTTTCTCCTCTACCTCCTGCATCTACAATCGAAATACAGGGATCACAGATGCAGGCCAAGACGCCAGTCTCCCTTTTGTTAATTTTGGATACTTTCACATTTTGATGAAGTTCTTTAGGATTTTTAATTTTGTGCAGAACCAAATTATGAAACGACCCATTTTATTATATGAATGGCATGCTTTGAATGGGTCATTAACCGGTAGGTTTATCGATACGCCAAGTAATCCCTTTTACTGCTTACAACTCTGAAAATTACCAGTGAAATGAGTTAAAAAAATCTGATTTTAATAAGCGCAGGCGTCCGCAGGAGTTATCGAGTACCTGGGAAAACAAAGTCTGTGCACTAAGAATGACAATCGAGGCAGGAATGCGGAAGAGCGCTTCACGCTGGGCTGCTGGGAGGGCTATTTAAAAAGCCTCAGGTAGTCAACCCTGCTTTGTCGTCTTTCAAGTTTCGTAGGGAGAGAAGCACGAATGAGGGCTGGACGTCTCCGGGTCTGGGGCGGCGGGGGTCGCAGGGCGTGGAGGCTTACCTTCAGCGCGGCGGCCGAGAACGGAGGATACGAGCCCGCCGCGGCCTCACCCCCAGCTGCCTTCCGCCACGCGCAACAGCGCGGGCACCCGCGACCAAAGCGCAAGGCAGCGCTTCTTCCTAATCCCCGAAACCTGGGCGGACGGGGGCCGGGGGCTGGCGCGCTGGGCGACGTCACGGCGCGCGCCGGAAGTGCCTTGTGGCGGAGAGGACGTCTGCCTTCGCGGGCTTCGGCGGCGGCGGCGGCGGCGCAGCAGAACGTAGGTGAGCGAGGAGCTCTCCGCCGAGGCGCGAGGGGCGCATGCGGGCGGCCGGGTGGCCGGGTGGCCGGGCGGGCGGGCGTCTCCTGTCGTGTTGGAGGTGTGCATTCTTCTGCGCTTGTGCTGGAGCCCGGAGAGACTCAGTGGATTTGGGCGGAAAGCAAAGTCTTGAGTGTAAGACGCGGGCTCTGCTTCTTGTTTAGTTTAGTATTGCAGAAGGGAATACGAAGCTAGGTAACTTCAGTGACTCGAGATCCGTCAGGAAGTCTGTAATTTATGTTTTTTGGACATACCCAGCTGTGTAATATGCACTTTCAGAGACTGAGCAAAAAAAAAAAAAAAAAAAAAAGTGCAAACATCGCCCACTTGCTGTTGAGAATGTCAGTGTGGCTGGGGAGACAAAGCCAACGTGGGGAGAATTGGATTCACAGAGTGACCCATTCTTGAGTACTGGCATGGTCCGATGTTAAGCTTCTTGGTATACCTTTTTTTTTCCTTTCTGTAAATATGGAACGGGCACGCACTGATTATTCTTTTTTTGTTTGGTTTTACGAGACGGGGTTTCTCTGTTGCTCTGTCAGACCTGCAACTCACTCTGTAGACCAGGCTGGCCTTGAACTCAGAGATCCGCCTGCCTCTGCCTCCCAAGTGCTGGGCTTAAAGGCGTGCGCCACCACCGCCCGTCTACACTGATGATTCTTTAAGAGCTTCTGATTTCTACAGAGAAATCAGGAAATAATGCATGGTAGTTTAAATTTAACTTCTACCCACCAGCACATACAGACCAGGCCTGTTCCCTGGGTGGGAACCTGCGTGTCAGCAGCCCGGAGCCCAGAGCCTGTCCTGGAGCCTGCACAATCAATCCTGACGGAAGCGGAGGGACCGAGTGCAATCCATCCAGGGCGCAGCTGAGTTTTGAGAGGCGTTAATGCCTTGGCGTCCACCAAGGGACCACTGGGACTAATTCTCTTGGCAAACTTGTGGCCAGCCAAAACTACCATGCTTCACATCCCGGTTCTGCTTGGTTATCGCCCAAGATGTAAGCCCCTTTGGTCTTCCTATGCATTAATTATCCGTGCTGTTCTGTGCTTCCTCTCTCTCGATTTGGGGGCATCACTGCTTCTCCTTTCTCAGTTCACTCTTAAGCACATGGTCTTCGCTCCCTGGAATCGTTATTTTTGTCTGCTTAGCAAACTGCCACGTGTTTAGCCTCGTTTTGGAACCGTTTCCTTTTCTGACCCAAGCTGGCTTTGGCCTTTAAATTGAACTTTTTCTGATACCTGTGTTTTAAGATTGGCTGTTGGCTACATCTGTATCGAATCGATTGCGTTTTCTTAAACTTCTCGTTTGTTTTTGTTTTTCTCTTAAATGTCTCCTAACTTTTTTGTTCGTATGATGTCCCTGGCCTCTTTCTATCCCTCCTCCCCCCCCCCCCCCCCCCCCTTTTTTTTTCTTCTTCTAAGCAGAGCCTGGAACTGGTGGGTTTTTTTTTTTTTTAGCCCCTTAAGCGGCTGCTGACTGGTGATCCACTCATTGTTCCGCCTCAGCCCTCCTGTGTTCCCTTTACCCGCCTTCCCCAGGCTTAGTGGTGCTCTATCTTTGAGTAGTCCTTCCCTAACTCCCCAAAGTTAGGCTAGAGTTCATTAAGTGCCCTCTATTTCCCTCCTAGCAGGAGTCATTTGTTTCCTAATTGTTTGTGTCTTTGTCTTTATGCTTAAGCTTTGAAGGAGGGTGTATTTGTTTGGTTTTCCTTGGGATTCTTGTGGTTTTATAGGTTAAGATAGTTAATGAGTAGGTAAGGGGCACGATCTTGTGGGCAGCTACTTAGGTACTACAAATAAGTGAGGTCTGAGCTCAGTGTTGCCAGGTCATCCAATTTGTTCAAGAAGCAGTTCAAATGCCTTTTCCTGCCTCCCTTCCTCCTTTCCACGTGTTGGTCTCAAATTCATCAGAGATCTGCCTGCTTCTGCCTCCCAAGTGATTAAAGGCGCGCAACACACCCAGCTCAAATACTATTATCAAACAACCCACCCCATATCTCAGCCTTTCAGCCTTTCCCCACCCCAGGCTTTCTGTAACCCTGGCTGTCTTTGAGCTCACTCTGTGGACCAGGCTGGCCTTGAATTCAGAGATCCAACTGCCTCTGACTCCGACCTGCTGGGGTTAAAGCTATTGTGCC
Organism: Acomys russatus; assembly: GCF_903995435.1. Classification (NCBI taxonomy): domain Eukaryota; kingdom Metazoa; phylum Chordata; class Mammalia; order Rodentia; family Muridae; genus Acomys; species Acomys russatus. Next base: position 55,448,281 of record NC_067153.1, read on the forward strand.
ACCACACCAGGGTTTTTTTTTTTGTTGTTGTTTTTGTTTTTGTTTTTTTCCATACCAGGTTTATATCTCCTCTTTTAAGTGCTTTTCAGGTAAAAGTCACATGCTGCCTATCACTTAATGATTTGAGATCTTTTTTTAGGTGTTGGAGAGTTCTGCCCATGCGTTTTTAGAGAATTAACAGATTTATGACTATGGTTGGAAATGTAATGTGTACAGGAAGAAGTACTCACTCATTCCTGTTTGGAGAAATTCAGGCTAGCAAGTGTGGGGCAGTGAGGCACGGGTAATGCTTTTGCCTAGAATAAGTTAGGAGAGAAAGTAAAAGGAGGGAATGGAGGGTAGAGACGTCTGGGCTTAGGTTCAGTAAGAAACTGTTTGCATTCTTGATTAAGAAAGCCATATACACTAGGAATTGACTGTGTTATGTGAGACGGAGGGTATGACAGTGAAAGAGGCTGATCAGGTAGGGTCTTAAGCTCCGTAAAGGTTTGAAGGTTTGGATTCATAAATATTACAGCAGGCCTGCTTACATTATTTTAGTTAATTTGTTGAATGCAATGACCGATCAGGCATTTCTTTCTAAGTACAGTACAGTGGGGCTTACAAAGAAGCAATTTAGGTTAGAATTTATCCCAGGGCCAAGTGTTAGTGAATGTGGCCTGGAAACACAGATTCTAGTTGCTGCAAATAATTCCATGTCCTAACATGGTAACAGTTGTAGTAATAGCAAAGAAAGTCAGTCATACTTTGAGGCATTTTAAAAATAAGTTCAGGGGCTGGAGACATGGCTCAGCAATGAAGAGCACTGGCTGTCCTCCCGGAGTTCCTGAGGTCAGTTCTTAGCAGCCACTTGGAGGCTCATAACCATCTGTAAGGGAATCTGATTTTCTTCTCTGGTGTGGAGAAAAACAGAGCACTTGTATACATAAAAATAAATAAATCGGCTTTGTTTTGGTTTTTTTTTGTTTTTTGTTTTTGTTTTTTGAGACAGGGTCTCTCTGTGTTATCTTTGGCTGTCCTGGACTCCCTTTGTAGACCAGGCTAAAAATAAATAAATCTTAAAGGAAATAAGTTGCTAGAAACATCAGGTAGGCAGTTGCGGGAAATCTCAGCTATTGTCCTTAGATGGTATCTGACAGCACGTTAGCCTTTTGGTCTGTGGAAGCCAGGGGTCTGTTAAGATAATACCTTTGAAGAGGTTCCTGATAGTCACAAGGCTGTTGGGTCAAACAGAGCTAGGCAAGGAATGTCTTTTTAGGGGGCTAAAGAGAGCCTGAGATAAACTGTAATCAGGCTTCAGGTTCTGACCTTCATATCTCTGCACTCAGTGGTATTCTAATAGGTTAACCATCATGTCTGGGAGTTCAGTGTAAGGTGTGGTGTCCCTTCAGTTCTGATAGCCGTTCGTTGCATTTGTGTGTGGGAAGGTCGTGCAGTACTTGCTAAATGTCAGCGTTGTCTCAGGCCATTCGCTCCTGGGACCCATGAGGATGAGGTTGAATAGTCAGCATGAGAGCCTGACAGCAGTCTTCAGGAGAAAGAGCTGCCTGGCTGGTTGTTTTTCCCCAGGCAGGGTCTCTCTGTGTAGCCTGGGCTGTCCTGGACTCACTTTGAACACCAAGCTGTCCTCAAGCTCACAGAGATCCACCTGCCTCTGCTTCTCCAGGTGTTGGCGTTAAAGGCGTGCACCACCATGCCTGGTAGAGAAATAGCTCTTAAAGCCGGCAAGGGAAGCTGCCGGATCTTCAGACCTGCTAGCTGTTAGGATCCCAGTGTACCTTGTTTATCTTCTCTTCTGAATGTGCTGTAACATAATGTGAATAGGAGTGATACACCTGAGATTAAAATCAAGACCACAAGATGAAGGGAGCAGGTGAGGGAAATGTAATCTAACCCACCGATTAGCTGTGCTCTCTGTATTTACATTTTTTTTGGTATCCTATGAATTATTTTTATTTTACATTTGGAGGATGTAAAGATATTATTCTCTTTTAATTTTAGTGCTTTGGATTATTTTAGGTGAATTTGATTCATTAACCCCTCTTCATCCTTTTCTTCTGCTAGTCTCCTTAGCTCCCAGTAATCAACATTTTGGTTTCAATGAAGAAGTTTTTAGGTTTGCCTGTTTCTTTTTTTTGTTTTTTCGAGACAGGGTTTCTCTGTGTAGCCTTGACTGTCCTGGACTCGCCTTTGTAGACCAGGCTGGCCTTGAACTCACAGTCATCCACCTGCCTCTGCCTCCCGAGTGCTGGGATTAAAGGCGTGCGCCACCACGCCTGGCTTAGATTTGCCTGTTTCTTGACAGGGTTTTGCTATATAGATGTAACCCAGGCTGATTGAGATTGGCTGTGCGAGGGAAGCTGGCTTCTGCTTCTGCAGTTCTTGGGTTACCGACATGTACTGCCACACCTGGCCTCAAGTGTGTAGAGTGACTTGTGGAGCTAGTAAGAGTGAAGCACTTTAAAGGTGCTGAGTTGCAGGAGTCCCAGGATGTACATAAGTCCCAAGCCAACCAGGGCTACTTAGTGAAACTGTGTCTCAAACTTCGGCCCTCTTCATCCCTAAACTACCCACAGTCTTCTTGTTCCTGCCTTCACCAGTCCATTTCGTATGCGGCTGCTACATTAACCTTCCCCTTTTATTCCCAGGGTTTAAAGATGGTACTGAGCCGGGCCTGGTGGTGCACACCTTTAATTCCAGCACTTGGGAGGCAGAGGCAGGTGGATCACTGTGAGTTGAAGGCCACCCTGGTCTACAAAGCAAGTCCAGGACAGCCAGGGCTAAAAAGGGAAGCCCTGTCTTGAAAAACAAAACAAAACAAACAAACAAACAAACAAACAAAAAAAAACAAAGAGAAGAAGAAGAAGAAGAAGAAGAAGAAGAAGAAGAAGAAGAAGAAAAAGAAGACGAAGAATCCTGTACTGAATGCCTTGTGTAGATTTTTCTTTATCGTTTCATGTCCTGGAACCTGTTCTCTCTCCTTGCTTGCTGCTTTTGTGATCATGTTGGGAAGGGTTGCCATGGCACTCTAGGCTCAACTCTGCAATTTCATATTTTGAAAGCTTCCAAGTTTTTATGTAGAAGTGGGAGATGGTAACTCCATCATTGGGGTACTGTGGGTAAAGGGTTTAAGTGTCTTGAAAGCTTGTTGGAGAAATTCTTGCATGTAGGAGAGCAAATGAGAACTTGTCAGCTGTCTGAGTAGGTAGGCTTATTGCTTTGTAGTTTCCACCTTTGGGCAGTTCCTCCTCAGGCCTTTTCTTGGCTTCTACTGTCCACTGTCGCCTATTCATTGAGTCACCACTCATGACTCTATTTATTTTTTAGTTTTCTTAAAAGTTTTCATTCCTAGCATAGTCACTTTTACACCAGCTCTCACTTTGGAGTCCTGGCTGGCCTCGAACTCATAGAACTGAGCAGTAAGGGTCCCCTACCATACCCACATGTAGCATGCTCTTGAGTGCTGAGCAACACAGAGTTCTAGTTGGGATCCTGTCGTTTTGACTGTTTTAGTTGGTATCAGTGCAGTTTCTTTCAATGTCTTTAGTCATATTCTAAAAGTGAGTGGTTTTTGGTTTAGTTGTCTGGAATTTTAAATGTTTTTTGCTAGAGGCAGGCTTTAGCTTCAGGCCAGCCCTTAACATGTTAGTGTTTTGGGTGTGGATGTCAGGAATAAGCTTACTTCCCTTTAGTCTGTTGATCTTAGCCTGAGATGGCATTAAGATCTGAAAGCAGGCCGGGCATAGTGGTGCATGCCTTTAATCCCAGTGCTTGGGAGGCAGAGGCAGGAGAATGGCTGTGAGTTCGAGGCCAGCCTGGTCTACAGAGTGAGTCCAGGACAGCTAAGGCTACACAAAGAAACCCTGTCTCGAAAAACAAACAAAACAAAACAAAAGATCTGAAAGCAGTTACATCCTCCTGAGTGCATTCTGGGGACTTTGGGAAGATGGGGCCTGGGTAGTATTGCTGTTTATTCAGTTCCTGGACATTGTTGCTGTGCAACAACTGGGATGCACCTGGGGACGCTGGGGTTAAGTTTCTCATCCATGTCTTGTGTTAAAAAGTGAGGTGGTTTAATGCCATTTTTAAAAATGTGGCTAGAACTAGAATTTAACAGCTCTCACAAGTTTTCTGAGGAGTTCAAGATGCTATCTACTCTAGTATTTAGATTCCCTAGGGTGACTCTCGGCTGTCATAAGAACTAATATTAATTTGTTGATTAAAAAGTACTTTTTCCTCTGCTATAGGGTGTAGTTATTGCCTTTGCATGGGGAGGATGATGAGGAAGAGGAAGCCAATAGAAGGTGGGGTTCTGAAGGACACGGAGGAGGACAAGCTTCCCTCTGGAGTCTAAGAGAAAGGTTGGCATTTCAGCTGCATCTTCACGCCACACAGACTGTATGCACAGTTACCTGGGGAGAGGTTAAGGTGCACTGCGTTCTTGGTAACAGGAGTAGGATGTTTACGTACTTGAGCTTTGTTGAGGTAGGTGAATTTTAGGTTTGAGTGGAGTTTTGTTTCCGATTTGAGGCTTTGGTACCTCGTGGGCTTCGTTGTTCAAAACAGGGAAGACAGGAGGCGAGATGAGTCTCTGAGAAAGTATGAAGCACTGTTTGGGTGTGCTGAGTTAGAGGTACACACAGTGTTCCTTAGGGCAAAGTCAGGATGGAAGGGGAGAGGCCCAATCATTTATTGAGAGGGGCAGTTTTCGTTACATGAGCAAATTTACTGTGGTTACTGATCACATTCTTTGTGCAGATTGTTGAGGAACTTAGTGGACAGTGGGCATCACAGTGCGCCTATCTCCTGTTTCTGTAATAGTAGTGATGTGGTATCTTAGTTAGGGTCACTATTGCTGCTTAAGGGCTGGCTCCCCATGGCGTGCTTAGCCTGCTCTCTTACAGGACCACCAGCCCAGGGATGGCCCCAGTCACAATGGGTGGGGCTTCCCCACAGTTCACTAATTGAAGATAATGCACTCCAGGCTTGCCTACTCTCTGATCTCACGGAGACATCACAACAGTAGTAACCTAACTGAGGTGGCCATATGCATTGCATGTGAGTCATACCATACTTGAGGTGATTAATATTGTGAAGAAAGCAGGATGGAGGGTCTGCTTGAGTGACATTCAAGTATTCAGCAGGAAGCTGAGGAAGTCACTGAGGTGCATGGAGAGCATTCTGAGGAGAGCTGTCGGCTCACATGCCTACTGCTCATCCAGAATACGAGCTTAAATGTGACTTTTCATGAGCTCTAGTTGGCTAACAAATAGCTAGAGGACAATAAAAAATGAAGGGAGTACATGGAGGGAGGGGAGGGCACTTGAAGATGAGTGGAAGTTGTCTAGGTCCATACTGCAGTTCCTCTGTTCCCTGAACTGCCACACCAGGCAATCTGAAGAGCTCAAAAAGAATTGTATCATTTTGACTTTGCATTGAAAGTGTGTCTGGTTGGATACAAGGTTGTTACCTGTGAGTTAATTTGTTTTCTCAAGTTCCTGTAATGTTCCCTAACTGCCAGTTCTCAGGCACAGCTCAGTCTTAAGTTGAACAAGGCTAGTGCTCTAAGGAGTCTTTATCTTCCTTCTGGACTTGGAGCCCTCAGACTCTGTATTGATTCCTGCATAAGCCAATTATTGGCACACTTTTTTTTTTCCTTTTTTTTTTTTTTTTTTTGGTTTTTCGAGACAGGGTCTCTCTGTGTTAGCCTTGGCTGTCCTGGACTCGCTTGTAGACCAGGCTGGCCTCGAACTCACAGCGATCTGCCTGCCTCTGTCTCCTGAGTGCTGGGACTAAAGGTATGTGCCACCACGCCTGGCTCTATTGGCACACTTCTAAAGGAAGTTTGCATTTTCCACATTGAATTCTAATGCTGTTCTCTGCTTTGTTGTGATAGGGAATTATTCTGGAGTGCTTTTAAAAATAAAATGGTATGTGTGTGTGTGTGTGTGTGTGTGTTGGTTTTGGGTACAAATGTGTGTGCTTGGGCATGCAAAGGCCGGAAGAATGTTCTGTCACACTTCAGCTTGTTCTTTTAAGATAGGCCTTCTGAACCTGGAGGTCACCCAGTGATCCTCTTGCTGGTCCCTGCAGTTACTGGTGATACAGGTGTGACTGAGCCGCAGTGGGCTTTTATGTGGGTGGTAGGACCCAAACTCCTCACGCTTGACTGAAAAGAGCCTTTAGCCACTGAGCTGTCTTCTTAGGCCCTAGAGCACTTGAGACCCCAGTAATGGGAGGGGAGTGCTTAGTGTCATGAGGCACTGCCATGGTTCGGTTGTGGGATGGATTTCTTAGTCCTGTCATAAGCAACACATAACATTAATCAAAAGATTATTGTACTTAAGAATGCTTCCACATGACTTTGAAAATTGCAGGGTACTGTTTGCAGGCAATTCTAGCATATTCTATAGTGCTTTTATCATCCTTTCTGAAATGCCTTTTATTTTTGTGTTAATTCAATTCAAGATCAAGTTTGAAGAAGAACTGTAGCTAAGTTGCAGAATGCTAACATGTATGAAATGGTGGTGTCAACCTGAATTCAAGAAAGAAAAGGAATTCAGGTCGTTTGGGTTAGAGATCCCTCTTTTGTAGTTCACTGTGCTCTGACTGATTTTTGTTTGTTTGTTTGTTTTTTGTTTTTCAAGACAAGGTTTCTCTGTGTAGCCTTGGCTGTCCTGGACTCACTTTGTAGACCAGGCTGGCCTTATCACAGTGATCTGCCTGCCTCTGCCTCTCAAGTGCTGGCATTAAAGGCGTGCGCCACCACGCCCGGCTCTGTCTGATTCTTAGAGTGATTGTAGTATCTGAGATAATTCATTTTCCAAACTGATAGGCAGAAAATTCCAAGCTGGATCAGGAACAACCTGAAAATATGCTCTGCAGTTTGGTAGTGTATCACTTCCTGGAATGTCTGTGCTGCACAAGACAGCATTCTCCTGGCCTATGAATTTCATATGACGTGCTAAGTACTTGCACACCCATATGCACACTCTTACTTGGTGTTATTATTGCTATGATGAAACACCATGGCCAAAAGTAAAGCTGGGCTTTATTTAGCTTACACTTCCAAATTATAGTCCATTACTGAAGGAAGTCAGGACAGGAACTCAAATAGGGCAGGAACCTAGAGGCAGGAGCTGATGCAGAGGCCATGGAGGGTGCTGCTTACTGCCTTGCTCAGCATGCTTTCCCATAGAACCCAGGACCACCAGCCCAGGCATGGCACCACAGTGAGCTGGGTCCTGTTCCTCAATCACTAGTTAAGAAAATGCCCTACACCTGGATCTCATGGAGACATTTTCTCAACTGAGGCTCCTTCTTCTTTGATGACTCTAGCTTGTGCCAACTTGGCATAGAACTAGCCAACACACACTTCCTTCCCCCTTTTAAGACAGAGTCTTCTGCTAACGTTGACCAGCTGGCCTGGAACTTTTGGGCCAAGCAGTGCTGTTGAGTAGCCAAGGCAAGCCTCCAATACAGGTTTAACAGTTTTTACTACAGCGCCTCCTCCTTCTCTTTATTATTTTACCTTATTATGCTAAATTGTTTGTTAGGGTCTCATGTTGTGTAATCTAGCAACAAAGAAACTGTATGTGGTTTATGGCTTTTACCCAGCATGGTGGGGGGGGGGGGAGAGAAAGGTTTTATTGAACTTTTAAGTGATGTTTAATATGGAAGTTAGGACTGTGTATACGTGCACAGGCATATTTAAAAATCCCCTGCTGAGGGCTAGGAGGCTCACCCCTCCAGGTGTCTTGGCAGGCGGTTGCTTCTTCATTGTCTCCTTGCTGACAAGTAAAACCCAGAATTGCTTTTGTTTTCTCTTTAGTGGCTTCCACCAGAGATGAAATGTGGTCTGAGGGAAGATACGACTATGATCGACTTCCGAGAGAGCGAGTGCCGCCCCGGAGCCATCCCAGTGTAAGTCACTGCCGCAGGGAGAGAAGCTCAGAGCCAGCTGTGTCATCTGTCTTCCAATCTCAGTTTACCAGCCACCTGGAAAATAGGTCAAACTCACCTTTTAAAAGCTGGAAAATGCACAATAATATTTTATTTAAGTAAAAAGCAAAATCTGTATTACATACTTAAATTTTTTAGGAAAAAGATTTTGAATTGAATTTAGTTGGTGGAGGGAATTTTATAAATATACTAGGCACTAATGAAGATGTTGACTATCTGCTTCTACTTGTGGCCGCTGTTGATTTGTCCTAAAGTATTTATAAATTGAGGTTGGCATGGTGTCCCTAGTCTTCCATCTCAGCATTTGGGAGGCCAAGACAGGTGGATCTCTGAATTCCAGGCAAGCCTGGTCTATATAGCAAGTTCTAGGCCAGTCTACACAGTGTGACCCTGTTACAACAACAACAAAGTTAAATTAAAATTAAAACACTATAAATTAATATGACTTTCTACCCAGAGATTGACTTTCTGGAACTGAAGCGTGTTGATCTCCTGGGTTAGCCCTTGAGCGGGCCTGCCCCTGATGGTCCAGGCAGCCTGCAGCGAGAGAAGGCTGCTTAGGGCTCAGGGGACACAGAGCTCTGATGATCGTCCGTCTTCCTGTCCCTGTTAATCTGACAGTTGGGGATTTAGAGCTGGACTCTTTGTCATAATGTTCTTGATAACTTTGTTTACTGTGCCCAGAACTGTATCTGTCCAGTATGTAGCAGAGGCCCAGCACTTGTTCAGTGAGTGGATGTCTTCTCCCTGCAGTTCTACATGGAGAACCAAGGGGAGGTTTGGAGGTCAAGAAGCTGTTGATGTTCTGCACGGACTCACCTTGAATGTCAGGACAATAGGGTTGCAGTGTTGTAGACATTTTATCTACCACAAAAGACATAAGTATTTGCTTACATATCAGGAATTTTTTATTTATAGTATTTGGGGTGTGTGTGTGTGTGTGTGTGTGTGTGTGTGTGTGTGTGTGTGTGTGTGTGTGTGGTGGTGGTGGTGGTGGTGGTGGTACAACCAGGCCCAGCTGACAGTACCTCAGTACTTGCCCTGTATCTCACCTAGATGAGAAGACGAGAAGTGTTACCTTCAAGTTGTCGTTCATTGGCCTGAATTACAGCTCAGGCTGAAATTGATACAAAATGATTTAAGATAGAAAGAAAAAAAAAAAATGAGGAAACCCATTGTGTTAGGATGGGCAGGCTTAACTTGATAAATTTATTTTATGAATCACCTAGAAGGATTAAAAAAATAACACATGTTAAGTGTCATATAGCTGTAGGATACCTTCCAAAAAAATGTTTTGAGTTCACTTTCCCACCAAGCATATATTCCTTGAGTAGAAATTTTATTTTACCAGCTGGACATTGACCTGAAGATTTGTGAGTGTATTTTACTGAGTAGCATAATTGGGGATGGGAAAAGCAGATTGTATGGACTTAACATTGCAAGATGAGTGATTGTTCAGGCCGGTACTGAAGAATTTGACTCAGAATCATGGAAGTGTAATGTATTGGGAAATGACCTCATCAAGAAGAGAGACCTGAGAGGGGAAGTGGTTTCAAAGAAATGGGGGTTGGGGAACAAGGAAAAGCTTCTTGAGGTCCAAGGCCACCCTTTTGGTAGAAGGATAGGCGATTGGAGTTCCCAGGGTGGAATTAAGTGTATTCGTTGGCCAGAGTCTTATTCTATTAGAATTGAAGGGCTGAGGATGTAATTAGTGCTTGCCTAGCATGTTCAGGCTCTTGGACTGATCCCAAATACCTCAAAAAAGAAAAAAGAAAAGAAAAAAAAAAATCTGGCCGGTGGTAGCGCACACCTGTAATCCCAGCACTCAGAAGGCAGAGGCATGTGGCTCTCTGTAAATTTGAGGCCAGCCTGGTCTATAGAGTGAGTTCCAGGGCAGACAAAGCTAGAGAAACCATGTCTCAAAAAACAAAGTAGTGACGCACGCCTTTAATCCCAGCACTCGGGAGGCAGAGGCAGGCGGATCGCTGTGAGTTCGAGGCCAGCCTGGTCTACAAAGTGAGTCTAGGACAGCCAAGGCTACACAGAGAAACCCTGTCTCGAAAAACCAAAAAAAAAAAAAAAAAAAAAAAAAAAAAAAAAAGAAAGAAAAAAAGTAAAACGGGGGGGGGGGGTAGGGGGGTGGGGTGGGGCGAGAGAAAGAGAAGAGAGAGGAAAAAGTGACAGAAGTCCCAAATGAATGAGCATTTTAGAGTAAAATGTTTAAAAACCCTTTTATCTAATGGTGCGTGTGTGTGTGTGTGTGTGTGTGTGTGTGTGTGTGTGTGTGTGTGTGAAGTAGTTACCATAAACTCAAGGAAATGGCATATTCTAGACATAACAGAATAGGTGCACATACGAGCTCACACAGCATGCATAAGAACTACACAAGATCTAGCTAGGCAAAAATCTCAGCATGGAGATGGATGCAAAGCCCCACCTCTAGCTGAGGCACCATTGTATTCGATATATGCTGATAGAGGAAACAGATTTCATTTAATGCTATGATGCCTGACATATTGACCCACACCCAGGAGTAGTTGGTCAATGCAAAATGGATAGGTGTAAAAGCGTGCGTGCGCGCACGCGCGCACACACACACAGAAATAAACAATGTTCTAAGATCTTTGCTTATGAAGCAGAGATCATCTAAGATGACTTTTAAATCATATTGATGTATGTTTACAAGCAGCATTGCTAAAAGCTTCAAGCTGGCAGCAGCCTGGATGTCTAACAGGATAATGAACGAGCTGTTTAAATCATGCAGCAGCGGGCTAAGTGGCCTACTGCAGATTCAGCAATGCAGTGGAACATGAAAAGCACAGCCCTGAAGGCTCAGCAGTGTATGTCCTAGAGATCCTTTATATAAACATTGCAAACAAGCCAGGACAGGGTCACTACTGGGAAGAAATACTGGGAGAGAGCCCAAGGAGAGACTCAGTCAGCGAGGTGAGGTCACTGCTGCCCTGGGGAAAGTTCATCCAGCAGCACTTTGTGATTCCTACACTGCTTTGTTATGAGACTCACCTCCCTCCTTCTGTGTTGCCCTCCTTGTCCCTTCTCTGAGGAGCTCCCCCTTCCCTCTTTCCTTATGCTCTTTCCTCCTTCTTCTCTATTAACCTCCCCACAAGGAGGCTCCCTTTCTTATTTCCCCTGGATCGCCTGTATCCTACCATTCTCTTTGCTGCCTTCTGTGTGAACCTCCATCCCTCTCCCTCACGGTCCCTCCCCCTTCCCCTGATCAGATATGTACAGCCTGCTACACCCCCCCATCACCCCTCCCCATCACCCCCTCCCCCCCATGACCCCCGTCACCCCATCCTGGCAATGGTCCCAGTTTACTTTCCTGGTACTGCAGTCTTCTGGCTTTCAGAGATTCTGTTGCGAAATCAGCTCTTATTTTGATAGGTTTTCTTTTATTTGTTACTTGTGTTTATTCTCTTGCAGCTGTCAATACACTTTATTTGTTACGTATTTGTTATTATGTTTATTATTATAGGGGGATATTCTGTGGGGATTTCTTTTCTGGTTTTGTCTATTTGGTGTTTTGTGTGCGGCTTGTATTTGTATGTGTATATCCTTAGTTTGGGGAAGTTTTTTCCTATGATAGTGTTGGAGAGCTGGTATATTGACTTGGGATTTTTCTACTTCATCTATGCTTGTAATCCAAAAGTTTGTTTTTTTAATGGTGTCCCACATTCTTACCTCGCCCCACAACCCCACCCTCCAGGCAGGTTTCTCTGTGTAGCCTCGGCTGTCCTGGCCTTGAACTCATAGAGATCTGCCTGCCTCTGCTTCCTCAGTGCTGGATTAGAGGCATGGGCCGCCTTTCCCAGCTGGCGTCCCACACTTTCTGTGTGCTCCTTTTATGGTTTTGATTTATTTGTCATGTTACTTGCTTATTTGATCTACATCTTCTGTCTTACTCTTTAAGGTTGTAAGGCTTTCTTTCAGTTTTCTAATTGTCATGTATATTTTTTCAATTCTATCATCACTTTAGCTTGAGCAGTTTTAAGTATTTCTATTTCTTTATTATACTCCATTTTCCTGTGCTGGGTTGTCTTTGTCCTTTCCATCAGCCATGTCTTGAGTAGCACTTAAGTGTTTATTCTCCGTAAGCTCTTTCTTCTTGACCGTACTAAGCTATTTCTTTGTGTCTTCTTTAAACCCCTTGAATTCTTCAAGGAGGCTTGTGTTTGTGTTTTTAATTTCACTGCCCTAGGGTTCATCTAGGTAAGTATTTGTACAGAACTGGCGGGTTTTGGAGGGAAGATGCTGGCTTGACCTTCAGTATTGTTAGTATTCCTCTGATGAGATCTTGGCACGTAGACGTTGTCTATATATGCAAGCTCGTTGCTTGATCAGGGCTAGGGTGTAAAGGACGTTGTGGTAGCATGGGCCTAGAGAGTGGGTGGAATATAGACAGGTGCGCAGAGGGGACTGGGCTGGTATACAGGACGTGTTTCCTGTTCCCAGCTGGCCGTGTGGGGGTTGATAGGCCTGATGGAAAGCTTGGATGTGATGTGGGAGTGTCCTGTGGTTGGGGATAGGTAGTGAGGATAGTGGTCCAAGCCGGGAGTTTCTTTGCAGTGAACTCAGGGAAGGGCAGTCTAGGCTGTAGGCCCTAGTACATTACAGAGTGTGGATGAAGGGGTCAGGCTGGATCCTGGAGGAGGACATGGCAAGTCTAGGGCAGGTGTAAGTAGCACAAAGGGGCCCCTGGATGGGTGCACACAGCATGGTTTAATTTCTTGACTGACAGAATTTTGAGGCCTTAACATCCTTTTGTCACTTGTAAGTTTTTGGTCAAGTTCTAGAATGATAAATGTCTAGAGGGCAAGACCAACCTAAAATATTTTGATCTATTGTCCAGTACCCCCCAAACCACTGCATTGACCCAATACACCAGTATCTCAGTGCTATGCATAGCTTTTACCCTGTAGCCACGCTTGGCTTGTGTTTGATTCTTCATAAAGAAAAAATAGTATTTAAAAGTAGGCAAGAGAAGCAATTCAAAGTATGTGTCAAGAAAGCAGCAATTACTTTTTCTGCAGGGGGGGGGGGTATTGGTTGTCTCTTATCTTTCTCTCTTGAAGGTTATTCTCCCTCATTTTAAAATTTTTATTTGTTATGTGTATTAGTGCTTTGTCTGCATGTATGTCTGTGACCATATGTGTGCATGCCTATTGCTTAAGGAGGCCAGAAGAGGGTGTTGGAGACCCTGGGACAGTTAGAGACAGTTGGGAGCATCTGTATAGGTGTGAGGAACTGTACCCAGGCTCTCTAGAATAGCAGCCAGTGTTGCCTTTTTGAGGGGTTTCTGAAGTAAATACACTGTTTCAAATTAAATAAGCATTTCCATGTATGTCTAAAGGATAGAGATATGTAAGGAAGGACCTTATCAAAATATTTTAATTGTAAATGAAGTGTTTTCTGTAGAATGGCAAGATGGCTCAGTGGGTAAAAATACTTGCTTGCAAACCTAACCACCTGAGAGATCCGTCTCCAGGAAGTACACGGTAGAAGTGGGGAATTGTCCTCAGCTCTACATGGACGCTGTGGCAAGCATGTGGACCTCTTCTACCATACAGCAGCTTAGTTAAAAGAAAAACTACAATGCTTTTGTGCTAAAATAAGTTCACATATATTTAATGATACATTAGAAAATTGGTGGCTTTTGCTTTGTTTCAGGGGATTAACCCAACCCCTGCTCTATAACTGAATACTGCCTAATCTCAAGAGATAGTTAAAAAAAAAAAGATTTATTTATTATGTATACAATGCTCTGCTTGCATGTATGCCTGCATGCCAGAAGAGGGAATTTTGTCATATTATAGATGGCTGTGAGCCACCATGTGGCTGCTGGGTATTGAACTCAGGATCTCTAGAAGAGTAGCCATTCTTTTTCTTTTTCTTTCTTTCTTTCTTTCTTTCTTTCTTTCTTTCTTTCTTTCTTTCTGTCTCTCTGTCTCTTGGTTTTTCGAGACAGAGTTTCTCTGTGTAATAGCCCTGGCTCTCCTGGAACTCTTTGTACACCAGGCTGGTCTTGAACTCACAGAGATCTGCCTGCCTCTGCTTCCCAAGTGCTGAGATTAACACTGAGCCATCTTTCCAGCCCCCGTAAAGGACCTGTGAGTCTTTTTTTTTTTTTTTTTAATTACATAAAATGTGTTCTGACTATATGTATGCCTGCAGGCGAAAAGAGGGCACTAGATCTGATTATAGATGGTTGTGAGCCTCCCGTGGTTACTGGTAATTGAACTCAGGACCCCTGGAAGAGCAGCCAGTGCTCTTAACCTCTGAACCAACTCTCCAGCCCCAAAAATATTTTTTTTAAGATTTTATTTATTATATATGAGTGCTCTATTTGCATGCACACCTGTATGCCAGAAGAGGGCATTATATCACATTATTGATGGTTGTGAGCCACCATGTGATTACTCACATGTGGAATTGAACTCAGGACCTCTGGAAGAGCAGACAGTGCTCTTAACCATTGAGCCATCTCTCCGCCCTAAGAAATACTTTTAAATAAATGTCTTAACCCATTTAATTTGTGTCCAGCTAATTTAATATTTGTTTAGAAAGTATAATAGAGTTATATATCAAATTATTCAACTATTATAGTTGATGCTTTTACTTTCAAAAATGAAATTATCTTTTATAGTAGAATTTTTAAAATTGGGATATATAGGAAATTAATTTTAAAAAATTAATTAGCCAATTTATTTATTGTGCATGTTAAGCCACCTATAATTCTAGCGCCCAGGAGGTTAAGACAGGAGGATTTCTGTTCCAGACCCCTTTTGGCTATAGCATGCAACCCAACCTCAAAAACCAAAAGATTGTGTGGTGACCATCCTAGACTGTGCAGTGAGGTCATGTCTCACCACTGCACAACTCTGTAGGTGGAGGTTCCTTACAGGGCATGACGGCTGCAGTTTGTTACTTCTTGCTCTAATAACTCTAGTTCATATTAGCACATAACATAAGAGAGGCTTGGTTTTTCTGTATTATTCCTCAGACCCCATAAAACCCTCTCAGTAACTAAATTTTTTAAAATTATTTTATGTTTTATGTGTATGAATATTTTGCCTACATGGAACAAGTCTATGTAGCGTATGTATGCAGTATCCACAGAAGCCAGGGAGGCTTCAGTGCCCTGGAGTTGGCGTTCTAGGCTGCTATGGGTTACCATGTGCTAGAACTAAACCAGATGCTCTGAAATAGTGGTCAGTGCCTTTATCCCTGGGGGATATCTCCCCAACCCCAAAAAATTACTATGAGTTTCAGATCATTAAGAGTATATTACTTTGGAAAATAGCTTTAGTTTTAGGTCAGCTTTTATACTTCCTGTCCAGACTTAAAAACCTAAAGATCTCTCTCCTGAGCTTCCAGGAAAGTAGCAGAGCATTTTCTTTTGCTCTTTCTAGTGCAGTATCTACCCTTCCCTGCTTGCTGGTTTGTGGGCACAAGCACTGTGTGGCATATTAAATAGAATAGTTGCTGTCCTCATTATGAGGAACAACACTGGTAAAGCATTTATAGTGTGCTGTCTTCATTGTCATGAGGAACAACATTGCTGGAACCTTATTGTGTATAGTTTTTTCTTTTTGTTGAAATGACTTTTTCTTTCATTTATACTACATTACTTAGATTTAATTTTGCCTGTTATGTATGTGCAGCATGTGGATGCAGTACCTACAGGGGCCAGAAGAGTGTACCATATTCCCTGGAACTGATTTTACAGACGGTTGTGAGCCACCATCTGGGTGCTGGGAACTGAACCTAGATTTTCTGGGAATACAGCAAGTGCTCTTGACCCCTGAGACATCTTTCCAGCCCCCTTTTCTTAACTTATGATTCTCATCTTGTATTGTTGTATGTTATTCTAAATTTTTGAGACAGGTTTTTAGTGAATATTTTTATTTCCATTAATCTATATGAAGATGTTACTGTTACTTACATTCACATTTTTCATTAGTGCATTTTTGTTTGTTTATATGTTTACTATGTTGAATTATGGACAAGAATTCCTGTGCTTATTAAGAAACATTTCCAAGACGAAATAGAGAAATTAGTGATGTCTCTATATTTCTTTTTGTCTGTTTTAGGATGGCTACCATAGAGTAGTTAATGTTGTGCCAAAGAGACCACCTCTGCTAGACAAGAGACCACCTCTGCTAGACAAGAGACCGCCTCTGCTAGCCAGACCTGATGAAGGAGGCTACAGTAGATATTACAATCATGTTGATTACGGAGAGTGTGGCGAGGGCCGCAGTTTTTCTCATGATCGAAGAAGTGGCCCACCTCACAGAGGAGTATGTAAATTTCCCCAATGTACTAATTGTTCTTTCTTTCAAGTTTAAAATTCATGTAACCAAAGTTTATGTGCAGGCCTTGAAAGTAGGATAAACACCCGATGCTTGTGTTCTGTTGTGTTGCTTGGCCTGGTTTTATTTGCAGCCTCCCCACTCCCCTTTTGCACTAGGGTCTCACTATATAGGTCAGGCTTGCCTGGAATTTGCTGTCCTCGTGTCTCAGCCTCCTGGGTGCTGGAGGGTTAGGCTGTCAGGGTTTTTCTACCATTCCAGTTAGATGCTGTTGACTGCGGGGTGTAGCTCCGGAGAACACGGCAGTCAAGGCTCTATGGTGCTGGACAGTGATCAAGCATCTTGGACAGCTCTAAGTGACATCGATAATTCCAGCATGCTTGCTTTCTGTGTGGTGCTGGGCAGCAAGACCATGGCCTTCCTCGTGCCTGGCCCGTGGTGAGCACTCTCTACTGAGCTGCATCCCGAGCCGACAGCCTTGTTTGCCTTTTTACCTTAAGCTTGCAGGATTTGCAGACTCAGGCAACTTAACACCTGGGAGAGGCAGCGATGAGCAGGTGCTGGGCCCTCGTCACTTCATGTTCACCACTGCTGTTTTTCTAACATGAAACACTGCGCGAGGTGGGCTTAAGTCCATTATCTCTTTTTTGTTAGAATTCTTGAGGTCTGTTTCCTTTCAAGGTCGTTACTGTTGGAGATTAGAACACAGTCAAGTCACTGTTTCAAATGGAAACACTTTCAAATTATTGGCTACTAAGATTTTTAGCATGTTCTTGAAAATCTAGAAAATATTTATGGTTTTGATAACATTACTTTTATTGAACGTTTGGAAACAATTGCAAATTACAATAGTCCTCTTCTACACTGTTCACCTTGTTCTCGATTTTTCCTTCTCTATAATATGTAATATGATAACCAGTAGCATGTATTTAAACACGTTCCCTTTGACTTCGTGTTGGCAGTTGAAGAAACGGAGGTAAGCGATCCCCTGAAGGCTAGCGTGTGCGGGAGTCCAGCTCTCACGGGCCCTCACAGTTGTGAGTCGGACAGCTCTCAAGTGCCGAGGAGGCTTTGTCGTGGTTTCTGGTGATTCCTGCTGAAGTTTGTGGTGCTTCAGCTCCCTGCTTGCCTTGCTGGCTTCTGCTGTGCCATGCTGCTCCTGTGGAAAGGTCTAGATGCTGGGCAGGAAGCCTTATTTCTGTACTAGAGACACTGGGTTTTCCTGTCAGATCCCTTCTCCAGGTACCAGGGAGAGAGGATCTGGTCACAGCACGAGCATATCTACCCTTTCATGGACACTCTTTGTGGCCATTGAGTGCCTTTGTTCTCACAGGGGTTGTGTTGGCACCTCAGGATAGTGAGTGCCTTTCTAAAAGCTGATAGTGTTGCAGAAATAGCACAGTTGCTTCATTTCATTCTTCCAGATTGTCTGTGCTGGGCCAGTTCTGGGGTGAGAGTTCTTTCCGTGCATGACAAGAAACCTTGTTGGTTCAGTCTTCAACAACACACACACACACACACACAACCAACCAAAAAAACAACCAACCAAACAAAAACCTAGTTTGTTCTTAAACTTAACTTTTTTCTTTTTATAGTAAACAATTTGTACACCTGTGGTCTTTAGAACTTCTAAAGCACTAATTTTCATGTTAAATTTACTTATAGAAACTACTTACTGGATCCAGTGTTACATTATCGCTATGGAGTTTTTATTTTTTCTTGTTTATATTTAATATTGAGAAGGAAAATATAGACATTTACACCAATGAGTGCTGGGTTTGTAATGTTAATAAGGAAGATGAAAAATAATGTTTTAATTATATCAGTTTCTCTTACTGTAAATTTGCATGTCGGGTTATTTTTTATTTCTTTTGGTTTTCTTGAGATAGGGGCTCTTTATAGCCCTGGCTGTCCTGGAACTTGCTATGTAGACTAGGCTGGTCTTGAACTCCCAGAGATCTGCCTGATTCTGCCTCTTGCATGCCGAAATTAAAAGCATGTACTACTATGCCAAGCCTACATTTTATTTGTATTTTTGTTTTATGGGTGTTCTGCCTGCATGTGGAGTTGTACCACTTGTGTTCAGTTCCCGAAGAGGCCAGAAGAGGGTATCAGATTTCCTGAAAGTGGAGTTAATAGGTGGCTGTGAGCCCCCTGTGGGTGCTGAGAATCAAACCCCTGTGAGAGTAGCAAGTGGTCTTAACCACTGAGCCATCTCTCCAGCCCCATCTGTGGTTTTTTTCTTTTAAATCTCTCTGCACATGTGTCTTAGAGACAAAAAGTGCTTCATTTGATTCATTTTAACTTTTGTATCAGATATTATAATAATGTTTATCAATGACAATTCTTGCTAGACTGCTTCTAATTGTGCCTTTACTAAGTGATAAGTGAGAAAAGAAAATAAGCAAAACGGAAAGAGTACTAAGTTCTTCATTGAACTTGAATCTGAACATCGGTGAGGGAGTTTGGAAAACGAAGAGTTGAGCAATGTACACTCGCCTTAATTAGACCACTGTCCTCAGACAGCCAGTCTCTGTTGTCATGTTGGTACATGTGTCTGTGGCACTAAGTCTGTGTGAGTCTACCAAGGGGATAATACACTTTTAAAAACACAGGTAAGTGGTATGACAGGCTCCGAGTCTTATGTAGCTGCTGAAATGGATGGCTTGTATCTTTTCTTTACTCTTTTGGTAGCTCAAGAACCCCTAGGGAAGTGTTTTTACTTCAGAGGCTGTTCAAAATATTGTAACGAAAACCCATAGTAATTTATTTTTTTAATTTACAGGATGAATCTGGCTACAGATGGACAAAAGATGACCATTCCACAAGCCGACAGCCTGAATACAGGTAAAAAAGAGAAAATAATGAGTACGTTGATGTGACTCTGCGAGGTATGCTGTGGAAGCCTAATTCCACATGAGCGGCTGAGTGGCTTTCTTAGGGTTCATTAGGAGCAGCAAGCATTAGTGCTCTTTTTGTGACTCTGATGTCGCTAGTACCTGGTGCTTCTCATTTGTTGCCTTTTATAATTGACTATATGGTTTAAAATAATTTAAAGATAAGTTGGGATAGTGATAGCCTTAAAAGTTATTCTTAATGTGTGTGGATTATAAGGCACAGTTTTGCTTAAGTGGAAAATAAAGCATTTTTTATTTTTCCAGAAGTAGCCTTTTGAAAATACTCAACCTTTCAAAGTGTCTTCTGTTATAAGGTATTTTCTCTGATGGTCTATTTATTTATGTATTCAAATTATTTTTGTTTATTTATGTGTCTGTACGTATATGTTTGTGTGTAGTGGGACATGTATGTGCTGTGATGGAGGGCAAAACAATTTCGCGGGGGCTTGGTTATATCCTTTCACTATGTAAGTTCCTGGGACCCGTGATTTGACCAGGAAATGCTCCCAGAAGGCCTTTGTGATGTCAACATGGCCCTCAGCTGTCCATGCTACCTTGGGAGGAAGTTAGGTCACTGTGGTTGGTCTTCATAGCTGCCGGAAGGGAGTCTTCCACACACACACTCCCATGCTGTGATGTTTACCTCACCTGGGTAAGGCCTCGCAGGAGCTAAAGGGCAGAGGCTACTCTTTGTAAGTCCCAAGACCGTGTCAGCTGAATTTAGTGACACCAGACTAGTAAACATGCTGGAAAAGATTTGAAGGCAGCCTGGTGTTTCGGCTTCCATATGTGCATTGCTAGTGTCTTACACCAAAGTTTACAGTTTAAATTTGAGCAGGAAGCACAGTGGGAAGGCTTAAAAGTTTTAGTTTGCCCAGAAAACAAGTAAATATATATGATGAATTTGAGACCAAGCAAAGTGTAGCTGCCAAAGAGATCTGAGCTGTGAGAAAGCTGTGCTCTGGGGATGGGGCTCAGCCATAGAGCACTTTCTTTTTCCTTTCCTTCTGCTCCTCCTCTTCATTCTCCTCCTCCTCTTTAAGATTTGTATTTATTTTATGTGTATGGATATGTTCCTGATAACCAAGTGAAACTGGAGTTACAGATGGCTCTAAACTGCCAGGTGGGTCCTGGGAACTGAACCCAGGCCCCTGAAAGAGTAGCAGTTGCTCTTACCCAGTGAGCCATCTCTCTAGCATCAAGTAGAGCACTTCCTTAGTATGCCCATGGCCCTGGGTTCCATCTTTAGCACTTAAAAAAGAGCAGATACTTGCATAATAAGGAGAATGTCTTACATCACCTCAGGAACTGGCCGTTCCCACCTTTGCATTTTCTGTACTCACCTGTTGGACACTCTGGCTGCTGGAAAGTGAAAGGCCAGAAGAGGACACTGGGCTCTCCTGAAGCTGCAAGTGCAGAAGGTTGTGAGCCGCCTGAAGCTGTGTTCTATGGAAGAACGAAGCACACAGTGAAACACTGAACCATATTAGAAACAGAAACTAATGGGGCCTGCAGAAATGGCTCAGCGCAGGCCGCTTCTGCAGCACACGTGGTTTAGTTACCAGTACCAGTGTGGCAACATTGTCTTTAATTCCAGTACTAGGAGCTTAGCGTCCGTGGCTGGAGGCACCCACACAGTGCACATACATAGGTACAAGCACACATTCACATTAAATTAAATTTTTTTAAAGAAGGCAATTAAAAAACTACATATGGGCTTCTAATGCTCATAGCCAAGCTAATATATCTGTGTATATTCTGCATTCTTATCCACATTCATAAATACTTATAGTTTTTAATTTTGCTTGTAGGTTTATGTTATACACACCTTTCTCTCCCCCCCCCCCCCCCCCCCCTCCCGAGACAGAGTTTCTCAGTGTAGCCTTGGCTGTGTCCTGGACTCACTTGGTAGACCAGGCTGGCCTCGAACTCACAGTGATCTGCCTGCCTTTGCCTCCCAAGTGCTGGGATTAAAGGTGTGCGTCACCACGCCCGGCTGCACATCTTTTTTTACACTTTTGAAAAATGGTGGTTAGGAAAGTCCCTCTAAGATGTTTACTTTACCTTTTATTTATTTATTACTTAGTAGTAGTGCTCAAATGGTAGCGTACGTGTGCCTGGTATGCTGACTAATTTCATGCAGTGTCAGCATAAAAACAGCAGAAGCAGATCCCTGTGTATAGTATCTTTATGAAACCATTATATTAGTTTCTTGGTAAGTTGTCAAATGAAGACTTTCTGGACTAAAGGATATGGTTTTTTGTTTATTTGTTTTGTTTTTGTTTTTTAATTTGAAACATGTCAGTATGCTAGTTTTTTTTTTTTTTTTTTTTTTTTTTTTTTTAAAGACCTGAAAAGTATTTTCCATTAAAAAATTAAGTTTAACTTGGATGATTTTCTCCCTTCGGCCCCCTTCTAAATATAAGTAGTTTTGCAGTTACCTTTATATGATTGCTATAACTGTATCTCAGTTCTGGTGCCTTTTGATTAATCTGCCCTTAATCTTGGTATATTATAATTATTTTCTGATCATATAGTATTGCCTGAGATATTATTCTACTTTAAAATTCATTTGTCACTGATTATCATTAGTACATTTTCTAAGCTAGGCATTTGGAGAAGAGTAAGTTCCTGTTTTTATGGTATGGAGCTCATTGTATATGATATCTTCATTAATTTATTATGTTGCTTTCATGCCAGATACTCTCCTTAGCCTCTCAGAGTAAAATAGAGCTGCATTCATGTAGCCTATATATTAATAATGCATAGAGAACAAGGTGTGCACAATCAACATGCATTTATTATGCACAGTTAACAAATAACAAAGTCGTTTTGGTGCAGAAAAAGAAAGCAGATTCAAGTAGAGCCGACTTGAGCGTCCATGACTTCCTGATTCTCACATGGTGTCTGGGTGTCTTCAGTACTGGTTTCAGTTTTCATCACAGAAGCTCTAGCTTTTGATGCCTGCTTCTGGCTGGCTGGCTTTGGGCTGCTCTCTGTGTCGGGTGGGTATGTGGAAGGTTCCCTACTGAAAGGGATACAAAGTAGCACTTGCTTTATGACAAAGCCGACTGCATTATCCATACCAAGCAAGGAGTATAGTTAGTTATGTGGGTTTTTAGTGCTCTGAGTATGTAAGGAAGCCACATCAGTGGTAAGTTTCCTCCCATCCAGTGGGTTGTACACAGTGATTGTTTGCATTGTGGGAAGAAACCGAAAGAACGTTTGAAGTTTTAAATTCATAGACAAGTTGTTAGAACAAGTATCCATTTACTGAGGGTTCTCAAACCTGCCCCCCCCCCCCAAGTTAAAGTTTCCATTTAGCCTTGGCTGACTGTGTATATTCTGCCTGCATGTACACCTGCAGGCCAGAAGAGGCCATCAGATCACATTATAGATGGTTGTGAGCTACCATGTGGTTGCTGGGAATTGAACTCAGGACCTCTGGAAGAGCAGTCAGTGCTCTTAACCTCTGAGCTACCTCTCTAGCCCCCACAAATTACTTTTACGGTAGACTTTACCTTGGAACAGCTTAAGTCTTTCCTTAGTCTTCTGTTTTTGGCGAGATTTACAGTGCACAGATAGTCTCAAAGCGTTATCTGTGTTGCTAGGGACTGAGCCTGAGGCCTCACATGTGCTAAGCAAACATGCTGCCCTCAACGCCATTCCCAGCCCTGGATTATTTTTGTGCTATGTTCTCAATAAAGTCTGATGTTTCCTCGTGATTAGATCTAGGTTTTACATTTTTCTGGGACAATCCTTAAAGTGAGGTCTTTGAATCACGTATCAGACTGCTCACATTGTTGTCTTTTATGATACTGACTTTTGTGTCTTGTTGAAGATGGAATTTGCAGACATTTCTACTGTGAGTTATTTTCCCCCTGGGCATCAGGAAGTGGCCTTTGATAGCTGTGCTCTGAATCTGTGCGGCTGCCAGTCCTTATCCACTCTCACAAAACCTTCATGACACCAGTTTTTCTTTCTTGACCGACTTATATTCTAGACATGTTTTTTTTCCTTCAAATTCTTGTTTTGAAGCTTGTTTAATTTTGTTTTTTATTTGTTTTGCTTTTTGAGTTAGTGTCTCATGTAGTTCAGGGTGACTTCAGCGACTATATAATTCTGCTACTCTGTATAGTTTTTCTTTTTTTTTCTCCTCCTCCCTCATTTTTTTTAAACCTTCATTCCTCCCCTCTCCATTCCTCCTTCCCCATTTCCCAACCTCTTTGTATAGGCTAGATTTTGTTACCATAGAATTCCAATTTCTCTTGTTCAAGAATGAAGGGGTTATGTTCCGCCATGCCCTTGCTCATGACATCAAACACAAGGCTTCAACCCACAGTCACCATGGGTCCCTGAACATTTGTCCTAAACTCTTTGTCTAAATAACCTTTGTGTCTCAGTCCTTTCCTTTTCCTTTTCTTTCTTTCTTTTTTGTCTTGTTTTGTTGTTGTCTTTCATTAACATTTTTTAAATGGGGAGAATGCACTGGTTAGTACTCTGGGAAAGTTGCTACTTTTCAAAAAGCATTTTGCTATTTTTATTGCTGCTGTTTAGGCATATCTAGTCCTCCCCAGCCCCTACCCTCCACCCTCCAAGGCCTTGGCTGTCTTGGAACTCACTTTGTAGACCAGGCTAGCCTTGAACCCACAGAAATCTGCTTGCCTCTGCCTCCTTGAGTGCTGGGATTAAAGACCTGTGCCACCTCACTCTTCATGTCTTTTAAGAGCACATTGTGTTTCTGGTTTCTGATGTTATTAGTCAGACTAAGTAACACTGAAAGACCCTCCCACACCCCCCAATGCCATAGAATAATAGGTCAGGTGGAAACTCCCTCAGTCATATGGCCAAATAGCACCCGCTTTGCCATCTCCACATTAAAGACAAAAGATATTTGAGGTCTCCAGCTGTTACCAAACTGCTTTCCTAAAATGATTCTTGAAGTCTTAATTCCATTTTTAAGTTGTCATCAACTAGAAAAGTAGCCAGTATGTTGTGTGGAGTATTTATATACAGTTCAATGGGGGGGGGGGTGTTCTCCTAAATAATAAGTAAAATGCATTTGCTCCCTCCTTTTTCCTTCCCCTGATAGCCCCTTTTCCTGCTTCATTGAGATTTCCCCCTAGCCAATCTACCTCAGTACATGTAGTAAAATGGGTCTCTGGATAAAGACAGCTGCTGACATGTGTCCAATCCCTGAAACCCACATAGTGGAAGGGGAGATCTGACTCCTGCAAACTGCCCTCTGATCTCCGCTGGTGCTGTGGTTGAGTATATATTTAAATGTCAAACTAGAAGGTCTTATCTGCCATGGCCTGTTGGTCTGACCTTCAGTGTGAACAGCTGCAGTTACTTTGGGATTCTGGGAAGCATCTGAGCTCCTGAAGGGCTGGCCATATGCTCAGTGGGTGAGCTCTTGCCTGGCCGGTATGAAACCCTGGGGTCAATCCCTCTTGCTCTGAGAGGGAGAAACCAGCCTCCAGGGTAAGTGTGCTGTGCTGTAGGCGGAGCAGGTCCATATATTGAGAAAGAGTGCTTGTGGGCTTCTTTTCTCTACTTACTTCTCTAGCCCCTGCTGTTGCCTTTGCCTCAGTGTTTCTGATGCAGCGAGACGCTGTCCTGTCTGCCTAGTCTGTCTGCCCTTTCTATTCACAGCGCCCAAAAGAGAGTGGCCAAGTCTTGCATTCTCTTCCACATTCTACACCTGGGTCCTAACTCCAGGGAGCCATGTTTTTCTTAGCTCATATGCTTCCTAATTCCTGGATTTGTGAGACACATTCCAGCAATATTTCTTACTCCACATTGCTTACTCCAAGCCACTGTTGTCCTTTAAACTTGCTTGCTTAAACAGCCCATCCTTACCTCAGACACGTTTGTAGGACTTCACCATTTTTCCTTGATAATTAGAATTTCTAGCTCACGCTCTTTTCTGCTGACTCTTCCTGCCTGCCCATCTCTGAAAATACAGAACCGTTCTTTTTTGCATGTTTCAGCTATTGCTGCCAGCAGCGACGTCAGACCCTAGAATCTCCTCTGGGAATTGTTAGAGCTCTGTCTTGAGCTTTGAACTGTCTTCGAGCTTGTGGACAACTCTGCTAATACATACATACTCTCACACATTAGTAAGGTTCTCTGTGTCAGTCCTTCCCAAAGAAGTTTTGTGAGCACAAGAGTCTCCAGGGAAGTATGGTGGAAGTTTTGGTGTCTTTAAAAACTCAGTCACATTATGTAAGCATGGTTTTGTTTTAATCCCAGGTGTGGCCTATGGGGCTGTTTTAGATTGTCCACAGCAGCAGACTCGTTGCCTTGTGCAAGCTCTGGAGGGGCGTGACCTTTGCCAGCTGCAGATAGTTTAATTCTAGGAACTCTTGAGAGAATAAATGCCAACGCCCAGAGAGAGAGGGAGCCTCAGAGAAAAGCCGCTGCTCTTGCTTGTTGCTGTTGCTGCCGTTTGATGAAAAGTTGAAGATACTCAGATTGGAGTTGCCCCAAGGAACCCAACTTCCCTGACCAGCAGACAGTAGCTAGAGAACTAACCCCCCAACATTCTTTCTCTTCTACCTGGTGTTGGTGGGAGGTAGAGGCATAAGAAACCCAAGTAAAAAAGATTAAAAATGGCGCCTACAGGGAAGCTTTGTGGACTTTCAGAATTTGGAATGCAGAGTCAGAACTCCTGGCAGTTGTGCTGTGGCTACAGAGGGAGCCTCCTTAGAACCTGCAGCTCCACTGTGCTCACAGGTTATGCTTACAGGGGTCTAGAGGCGCCTTTGGGAGTCACTTTCCTGGGATGAGGCGGCCTGATGGGACTTGCCTACTACCTTCTGTTTGGAGTTCCAGAGGGAACCCTTGCCTTAATTTCCCTTCATGCTTGTTCTCATCTGTTTGCTCTCATTTCATCTTTTCTCTCCTATTGAATGTTTAGTCCCTTTTTTAAAAATCAGTCAGATTCTTGGGTGTTTGTTGGATTTTCAATTCCCATTTTATAATAAGATGGCTTTTTGCTTACCTTCCACAGCAGATAGGCACCTACCATCAAAACCATGTTAACTCCAGGTCCCTCCTAAACAAAGTTCTCTCTCTCTCTCTCTCTCTCTCTCTCTCTCTCCCCCTCTCTCCCCCCTCCGCTCCCCTCCCCTTTCCCTTCCTCCCCTTTCCCTTCCTCCCCTCTCCCCTCCCTTCCCCTCTCCCTGCTTCCCTTCTCTCTTCCCCTCCCTCCCCTCTCCCCTCCTCCTCTCTCCCTTCTCTCCCCCCTCTCTCCTTTCCCTCTTCCCCCACCCCTCTCCCCTCCTTCCCTCTTCTCTCAGCTGAAAAGCATTGGCTTGACACTTTAAGGGCAGGTGTTTGATTTCTAATAATCTGGGTTTTCCTAGTATTTTAATAGACCAGCAAGTCACATGACCTCTAGATCCTATATGTAGATTTCTTCCAGCATCTGCAGTAGTTCATAAGAACTTAAGTCTTTGCTTTTTAGTTTTTCTTCTGATACGCTTTCTTTGCACCTGAAACTGGGCTTCAAGGATGTAGATCTCTGAATCTGGTGGTGTAATTAAAGTACTTGAGTTGACTCATTCAAATAGTCAGTATGCATAACTGAAAAATACATAACCCTGGACTTTGAAGGTTTAATATGAAAACAATGTGAAATACTGCAGTAAATTTTCAAGTACATGTTACTAAGACAGAGGACTGCCAGGGCTGTTAATTACCCAGAGAAACCCTGTCTCAAAAAAAAAAAAAAAAAAAAAAACCAAAAAAACAGGGTTTCACTATGTAGCCCTGACTGACTTCCCTTATTTCTTTAGATATGGTTGGTGCATGCTTGACTCAATTCCTACTAGTGTTGACCTGACTCTCATCTTTGTTAAAATATCAAAGTATTGTTTGGGCTTATTATGGTCAGGTTGGCCTCAGAGCAGCAGTCTTTTATGGTCTCTGCTTCAGGTCCTGCCTTGTGTTCTGCCCTGGCTTCCCTCAACAATGGGCCCCCCCAAAAAACACTTTACTAACACATACATGCCAGTATTAAATTCTAGAGCCAGCCAGCTCCCTTGGACGTTTAACACTAATTCCTGATCCTGACTGTCACAGACCTGATCTAAACTTCCATAGCGTCACAGTGCCTGTCAAGTAACTGGTGTGGTCATGTCTGCTTAGATGACAGAAGTGTTGGTCAAACAGGTGCTTAGGCAGTTGTTTGTTCATGTCTGCAGGCTGCAGGGAGGGTGGTGAGAAGCCAGCTAGCCACAGGCTGCTTGCTTTGAGCTGTGCTGGATTTGACCGCCCTCTGGTGTTAGGATTAGCAAACTAGCTCAGTGGTCCATCTTGTCAAAGGAAGAGGAATCACTAGAAAGTCTTTGGTCTCCTTGGGATGAACTTTACTTTCCTGCCTGTTTTTCTTCTCCAGCAGCACATCTCTCTCTGTCTCTGTGGTAGTTTCCTGTCCTGTCTGCCAATCCTTCTGCCTCTTTTATCCTGTATTTCCATATGTACTCTCCAGCTTGTATCCTGTTCCTTTGTACCCAAGCATAAAGTAAGAGTGCCCCCTCCCCCCAAAAAAATCTCCTATAGACTCAAGACTGCTGTCTTTCCCTGCTTACCTAGACATTGCATTCATGCTTCACATCTGACATGCTCCCATCCAGATGTGGAGCATCCCATCGCACCCAATCCCCATTTCTAACTTCACTAATATTTCATGCTAGATTTCTGAGACTCGGCATTCTGTGTCTTTCAGGCTAGTCAAATAGGCACCATTCCATCGAAGCTACCAGGGTTCCCTCCTGGCTGTGTAAACTCCCTTGTATCCATCCGCCCTACAGCTCTTCCTGACTGCAGCCCTTACGTGCAGCCTTATGTGCGTGTCAACCTTTCTTCCTAGCCTCAGAGACAGCAGGGGCCCTATAACACCTGTGGTGGCATTTGCTTCTTCACTGGTGGGCATACAGCTCTTAAGACCTGCTGAGTGCTTACATAGCCACTGACTAGTGATGTTGGGCAGAACCCAACTCCTAAGAACTTTCTTTGAGCACTGATGCTTTATATGACTTCATTTACTCTAAGTGAATTTTAAATACTTTTTACTCGAAACTCAATTGTTTTTGTATGGCAATGTATTTAATGAATTGATTAGTTAGTGCTCAACTGAACTTTTAAAACAATCAGCTACTTGTGTAGTGGGGACTGATAATCAGTTTAAAAGTATTTTAGAAAAAGCCCTGGGTTTGGTCTCCAGCACTGGGAAAGCCTTGTTTGCATCATCACTTGTCTGTATGAGGTACAGTGCCTTGGCAGGTGTGGTGGTGTCAGCTCTTGGGTGGCTGCTTTTAAAGACTGCTGTGAGGTTGAGGCCAGAGTTGGGTACATAGTAGCCTGGGGTAAAAGTAAGATCCTGTCTCAAAACAGTAACAAAAATAAAGAGGCAAGAGCTGGAGAGATGGCTTCGGGGTTGAGAGTATTGGCTACTTTTCCAGAGGTCCTGAATTCAAGTGACTCATAACCATCTATTATGAAATCTGGTGTCCTCTTCTGGCTTTAGGCACACATACAGGCAAAGTGCTGTGTACATAATAAATAAATCATAAAGACAAATAAACTTTTACTTAAATTTAATACGAAAGTATGTTTAAAACTTATTCGAGCATTCTTTTTATAGAGGTTTTTTTCACTTTAATATTTTTTTATATTATAGAGGTTTATATCTTGACTCATCTAATAACTTTGATTTACTTTGATGTTTCTCCTGTATAAAGCTTTTCCCCTCTTCTCCCTACCTCTTTTTTTTTTCAGTGCTAGCGTCAGACCCATAGTGTCACGCATGCACAGTGATCACTGCCAACTGAGCTGTATCCTCAGCCTTGCCTAAAATTGTAATAGTAGGCTTGCTTACAGCTTTGTCTTGATACTGCTTAATAAAGAAATGTGCAGAAACTCAGAGCGATTTATAAAGGTGGTAAGATTCATACCAGTCTGTGTCCTGAGGAGAGTGAGGATGGAGTAGCTGGAGGCAGGGTCAGCATTAGTAACTTCTGGGTTAGATGGGTTGCTTTAGTTTGTATGGCCTTGGTGTCTTGGGCATTACCCAACACTACCCTGCAGAGACGCCCCAGTAGCCATGAAAACCAACTTTGGAAATAAAAATCAGTGGTGTGCACAGGTGGAACATCTCTTCGGATATGCCTGAGAGGAGTTTTCCGGCTATTTTCTGAAACATTTACATAATCTTTATGGGGTGAATATCCCTTGAGTGAATCCTGGGATGCACCAGAGTAGGGAACAGTGGGTGCAGGTTTCAGACCTTGGAGTTTACGATTACTTAACCGGCTGTGAGCTGTTTTTTTCTTAGAAAAAAACGCTCCTGGGTGTTTGTGAGAGCTGACAGGAGACCTGTGTGGTTTTCTCACATTTTAGGTTAAAGTAACTTTGTATCTTGTCGTCTGGATCTACCAGAGGCTGTGAAGCAGTAAGTTCTAAATCCTGTTCTCTGAAAGCCTCACTCGAGCTAACTTCAGCAGTCAGCCGCTGTTAGAAAGGGGCAGCAAGACCTCACCGTAGCATCGTCATCAGAGCTTTTGCCATCTGTGTATACGCTTGGATAGAGGATCTGATTAACTGAACTTTTTTTTTCATTCGAAGGGACATGAGAGATGGCTTTAGAAGAAAAGTCTACTCTTCCCATTATTCAAGAGACCGGTCTCCCCATAAAAGGGACGCTCCTTTTTTCAGAGAGTCACCCGTAGGCCGGAAGGACTCCCCACACAGCAGATCCGGCTCCAGTGTCAGCAGCCGAAGCTACTCTCCAGAGCGAAGCAGGACGCACTCCTTCCACCAGTCTCAGCATAGAAGTATGTCTGCTTTCTTTTCCTTGTTTCCTTTTCTCTGAAGCGTTGAGATGGAGTTGGACTGATTTGGAGATGCAGGACGAGGCACTTTTAAACGATTTCAAACACAAACATGACAGAATAGTATAGTAAGCACACACACGTAGCTTTCCTCATTCTTTCTATGAACTTAGTGTGACTATTCAAGTTTGAATTCATCAGTGAGTAAAAAACGAGGTCTCCTCTTCAGTGCTCCCCATACTCTGTAGTAGTCCAGTTAGGTCTTTAAGCTTCTGCCTCCTCCCACTCAAGGCATCATGTTGTCTTTCTTGGTAGCTGTTGGATTCTTTTGTTTAGCAAATATCTATAAGTTGTCTGTTATCTGCAAAGCAGTGAAGCTTCACAGAACACACCTGTTTGCATGCAGGTGTGTAGATGATGACTGTAAGGTAAGTATCATTTGTGGGCTGAGAAGAAAGCCCAATGGATAAAAGCACCGTGTACACAAATTTTGATCCTTAGAACATTAAAAAAAAAAAAAATGCAGTGTTAGCCTTTTCCCTCCAAGCACTCCTTGGCAACGGGAAGCCTGAGGAACGGCCAGCCTACTGTGGTGAGCATTGAGAGAGACCCACTTCATAAAAGGTAGAAAGTGGGGACCAGCACTCAGGGTTGTCCTCTGAACTCCATGTGTGTGTGCGCGCGCACCATGACACACCCATGCTTGTGTTCATGTACATGAACAGGTACACACATACACAAAGAGAAAATTTAAAAAAAAAAATTTAATTTATTTAATATGTATGAATGTGTTGTCTGCTCTTATGTCTGTGCACCAGACATACTGCTGGTATGTCCGTGCCTGCCGGGTGCCCAGAAGGCCTTGGATTCCTTAGAATTAGAGTTACAAATGGTTGTAAGCCACTGTGTGCATGCTGGGCATTGACCTGGGGTCCTCTAGAAGATCAGCAAGTGCTCTTAACTACTGAACCATCTCTCCAGCCCCAGAAAAAAAGATTTCTTTAAAAGCATGTCCTTTGAGGAACTGAAACAAACAGCAGTATACGTACGTGTGCACATGTGTGATTGCTTAAGGTGACTCCTGGAAACTGGATGTTGTGCTGTAAAGGTTAAGGTTGGTGTTTACCTTCCTCTGACCCCCCAGCTCAGGCAGCCACCTCCCACTAGACAATAGACAACCTCTAACTCTACTGAGTGCTGTCGTGAGTAGAGACATATTAAAGACACACGTTTTCTAACTTCCCCACCCTGTTCAGAAGTGTGCAGCCTCAACGTAATTGTCTTAACAGTTTGGAAAAGAAAAATATATTTGACAGCTCATAATGAAGTCTTAATAAAATGCAAAATAGTAATGGAAGCGAGACTCCTACTTATAGCACCTACAAGCCTAACTTCCTGTTTACCTTCTGAAACAGGAATTGTTTTCTTTTTGAGACGGGATTTAGCTATTATCCCAGGCTGTCCTTTAACTCATGGTGCATCGCAGAATGGCTTTGAGTTCCCAGTAGTCCTCCAGTCCCTGCCTCCCAAGTGTGGCTGGACCTGCTGTCAAGCAGAGGTTTCTAGGGAAGCATTTTCTTCTGTCTCCACTTGGGCTGCCATGGCCAGACTTTAGAATCTGAAGAGAAGGTTGGGCCACCATGTGGTGTTGGTCCTGATCTCCAGGGCAGTCTCCCACCCTTAGTATCTGGAGTGGGAGAACAGTAACAGAGAACAGTGTGGGGTGAAGAAATTAAGCAGAGCATAGGGATTTGCTAAAGCCTTCCTTCCTGTTGTTTTGGGATTGTCATTAGTTTTTGTAGCCAACATAAAATGTTTGTTTGGGAAAAGCTCTCACAAGTTACCTTCACTCTTTAATGAAAGCTGAACTGCACAGTGTTTTATATTCCTTTCACACTTCAGAGGACTCATATAAGGTCAACTTGTAAAAAGTCAATGCAAAAGTCTTTTAAACAACAACAACAAAAAGAAAATCACTTGACACTAACAGGTTTGGTTTGATCTGAAGGCATGTATACTGGCAGTTCCTCCATTACCAGTGGCTTGAGCTAAACTGATTAGCAGTGTGCTAAAATTTGACTTATAATTGAAATCTTGATTTAATTCTAATTTCATTATTCCTTATTGTTCCAATTCTCCAACCCAACCCCCCCCCCCCCAACCCCCACCTCCTAGGGACTGAGCAAGAGCTTTGATCACACTAGCTTCATTGGTGAGCTAAGTTTCTACCCCTTCTCTGTGTGTGTGTGCATGTGTGTGTGTGTGTCGGGGGTGGGGAGAGTCCATCCTTGGATATCGTCTTCAGGAAGGCTACGCTGCCCACCTTCTTTGTTGGGCTAGAGTGCACCATTTAGGGTAGACCAGTGGTCAGTGACCGCAGATCTACCTGTCTCTGCCTCCCCTAACACTAGGATTACAAGCATGCCTCGCCATGCCTGGCTATTCTGTTTAATTTGTAAAGTACATCTGTTTAATTTTTATGTGAGGGTTGGGGATGCTCACATATCTTGGCATATACATGTGTGGAGGTCAGAAAACAACTTGCGTGGATCCTGGGGATTCAGCTTAACCTCATAAGGCATGGCTAGAAGTGGCTGTAAGTCACTGAGCGTCTCCCTGACTGCATGCCTGCCTTTTGTTCATGGGTTCTAAGGGTCAAATTCAGGCCCTCATGCTTATGAGGTCAGCACTTACCACTGGAGCCATCCCCCAGACGTCAGTTCTATTAGTAGGAGTGTGATTTATTTGCTCTTGTTGTGTATGTTTGTGTGTGCATATACATGTCACAGTGTATGGACGGATGTCAGAGTACAACGTGGACCATCAGTGGTCTCCTTCCACTGCGCGAGGCGGTCAGTTACTAGCAAAGTTTTTAGTTTCAAGCCACTGAGCGATTTTTGCTCTCCTTTTGTTTACCTTGGGAGGGTCTCATGTAGCCATCACTGGCTTCAGGCTTGCTGAAGTGGCTTGAGCACTCCTTAACCTGCCTGCTAGCTCTGCCCTCTGAGATCACTACGTTGAAGTTTTGTCTTCAAACCCTTGTGGTGCTGCTCTGAAGACAGCTGTGAGCTCACTGGGTTTAGTTGTTTATATTTAAATGCTAACACTGCATGGTGACCTGATTTAATTAGCTTTAATCATTTATAATTTTTTTTGGTCACTAAAGGTGATACCAGAACCAAGTTCAGTCTCCACACCCATTCTTCAAAATCTTTGGTTTCTAAGTCAGTATGTATTAGCTATACAGCAATATTTGTATTCATGTCTATGAAGTACTTTGATCACATTCTCTTCTGCCTGCCTTTGTCGTCCATCTTCTGACCCTCCTATTCTTCCCAGTAGTAGTCTCCTTCACACTGTGCAGTCTAACTTCACAGATGAGACAAGTTGTGCAATATTTGTCCTTCTAAGGCCGGTTATTTCATTCATTAAATTTTTTCTTGTAATTATTTTATAAAATTTCTTGTGGTCTGTGTGGTCCCTTTGTATTTGAAGTTTAAAGCTTCCACTGTTAAAGAGAAACCTAGCATAGTACCTGCGGTGTGGAGTTTGTTTCTTGAATTAGAATACACCTGTCAGGTCCATGCTTGTTAAACACCACACAGAGTACAGTAGTGTACGAGGCACAGCCCATTATTCCATTCTGTATAATGATGCTTCTGGTGTTGGTTTTCTGCAGTATTTGTTGTTCTTATGTGACTTGTCAAGGATGCATAGAGAGTTAAAGTGGATGTCATCAGTTATATTCACCCTTGCTTTTAGCAGGAATGCTACCTCAGGAAGGCGAGTCATTTGAAGTATTATATTAGATGTATGCTTATTTATTACGTGAAAGGAGTCACCAATAACAATGAAACTCTTACAGGACTTAGTATTACTTTGAAGCATTTAAGTTGTAGCCACAGCTGTGTTTCACTTGAGTGCCAAACACTTTTACCTGGTATGTGGATCCAATGGGAATGCTCGTGGCTTACAGTGGCACCTACTTCAATTTCAGGTTGGCTATGTCTTTAAGATGGTACCGAGCTTTGTCGCCTAGAAACACTGTATCCTGCAGTTTGGGCTGCTGGAACTTATGCTCAGCCTGGCTCCTGATGGCATTCAGTGTATCATATAGTACATGCCTTAGTTCCATGTCTGTGATAAAACACCCTGACAACAAGCCCAATGTTGGAGCCATTGACTGTGATCCCTTGTGCTCTGTTCTTGCTTCTCTCTGACACAGTTCAGGGTCTCCTGCCTAGGAACTATACCCAGATAACCTCCCACAGACAGGACAACCTGATCTAGACCTCCCATCACTGAGAATGCGACCAGGGGACTATAGATTGTGGCAAGTAGGGGATTAAAAGTTAACCATCAGCCCTAGAAAAGGTCCAGATTCAAAGAGTGGTTTATACTGAAGCCTACACTACCATCTTGACATTGGAATTTGCGTAAGTTGAACAGTTGTAAACCAGGGAATATTTGAAATTCCTTTTTTATTTGTGCTTTTTATTGGTAACAATGTTTTTTAGTAGTTTTATTTACTGTTTGAAAAATTTATAAATCAGCCGGGCGTGGTGGCGCACGCCTTTAATCCCAGCACTCGGGAGGCAGAGGCAGGCGGATCGCTGTGAGTTCGAGGTCAGCCTGGTCTACAGAGTGAGTCCAGGATAGCCAAGGCTACACAGAGAAACCCTGTCTCGAAAATTCAAAAAAAAAAAAAAAAAAGAAAAAAAAAAGAAAAATTTATAAATCTATCCCAAACTCCTTTTCCTCTATCTCCTCCTATAGCCTTTCCTACCTTCCAGCTTGTTCTTTTTTTAAACCTGAGTTCACGTAGTGTTGGCAAGATGTGCATTGGTGTAGGGTCAGCCACGGCAGTGTGAGCAGCCATCAGCTCCCAAGAGCTCCTCAGGTAGAGGTGGATTTGGTGACCTCCTCTGTCCATGCTGGAGTCTTGGCTCGATTGATCTTGTGCATTAGTCACAGCACTAAAGTTCTCGTGTGCGTAAGGGCCCTGTTGTGCCTGGAAAACAGTGTTTTCCTCTGCCCTCTTCCACAGTGATCCCTGAGCTCTGGGAGGGAGGGGTGTGATACAGTTCTTACATTTTGTTTTGTTTTGTTTTGTTTTTAGTTTTGTCAAGACAGGACTTCTCTGTGTTAACAGCCCTGGCTAGCCTAGACTGGCTTTGTAGACCAGGCTGGCCTTGAACTCAGATCTGCATGCCTCTTCCTTCCCCCTCCCCCAATAGAGTTTCTCTGTAGGCCAGGCTGGCCTGGAACTCAGAGATTCACCTGCCTCTGCCTCCTCAGTGCAATTCTGCTGCCACCCACTGAGACAAGTTACTTCAACTCCCACAGTTGTCACATTTAGACACTCAGCAGTGTTTTATGCTTTGCACTTTGACCAGTTAGTTGCTAATAAGTCTCTGTATTAATTGTCTCTGATGAGGGTGAGAGCTGCTCTAATCTGTAGATATTAAAACTGAAATTGTGAAATTTGCAGGTAAATGGATGGAATTGGAAATGAAAAATTGTGATTTAAATTTTTGAGACATAATTATGCTGTGTAGTCCTGCCTGGAGCTGGCTTTGAGCCTCTTTCTTCAATGCTGGTGATTATAGTGTGCGCCCCATGCTGAATTGTCACTCCTTAAGTCACAGACACAGACGGGGCTTCTTACTTGGTTCTATTAGTTTGTTTGTTTGTTTTTAAAGATTTATTTATTATTTACACAGTATTCTGCCAATATGTGTGCCTCCCCACCACAAGAAGGTACCAGATCTCATTACAGGTGGTTGTGAGCCACCATGTAGTTGCTGGGACTTGAACTCCGGACCTTTAGAAGAGCAACTGATGCCCTTAACCTCTGAGTCATCTCTTCAGCCTGGTTCTATTAGTTTTAAATTTTCTCTTTCTGGATTTCTCTTGTACATCCTAATATATATAAAGATCAGTTTGTTTGTTTTGAAGCAAGTTTGATCAACAAGCGGGAATATTTGGGGCTTGTGTTTTTACTTGTTTCTAAAGAGGATGTCTGCCCTGTGACCTGACTCTGAAGTGATGGCTGAGTAGCTGATAGCACAGATCTGTACTCATCTTCAGTTGCCCCAAGGAAGAGGAGAGCAGATGGGTGGAGGTTAGGAAGAACACTTAGATTTGGAGGGTTGGACAATGAGGAGGAAAGAGAGGTATGACCAGAAGATAGAGCAGACAAAGGCACTAGGGCAGGAAGTGTACCCAGAAGACAATGTGAGGAAGGAAGGGTTGCTCCTCAGCCAGAGTGCTGGGAAGTGGGGGGCCTTTGAGAGGTGGGGCCTGTTTGGAAGTTAGGCACACACACAGTTTGTCATATTTGCTGATATTGGCTGTGAATACTTCATGAAGCAATTGAACACAGGGACTGAACAGATGTGAAAAGGAGTGGAGTTGGCAATGGACACACAAGACAAGCTCTCAGCACAGAGGAAATTTATTTGCCCTAAGAAACAAAGGGCAAGGAGTAAGAGGCAAAGACAGGAAATAGAGACTAAGAAGAAGGTGAAAGGACCCAGGATGAGGGGGAAGGGACATTTGCCCAGGAGGGACAAAGGGCAGCTTCTGGAGAGAGGGAAGACAGACATGGCCCATAGGCAAATGTCCATTTAAAAGGTTAAAGGAGAAACTATTTTTAAGTATGAGGTATTAGTTTTGATTGGACAGGCTAATTGGGGTATTTAAAAGCGGGCTTTTGACTGTTGGACTTCAGTGCTTTGATATCTTGGTGGTCAGCCTCAGGAGGAGAAAGTGGCCACATAAGGGAATAGGCCTTGGTGGATAGCTTCAGGGGTGTACGCTAATGGTTTATATTTACAGCAAGGCAGAGGGAATCGGGGAGAAGGGCCAGGCCTGTTGGTACCATGTTTGCCAGGCTTGGGCTCTCTAGAGCCCTTCAAGATGGTGACAGTGAACTCTTATCAACTGGTAGGAATAGGACTAAACCTCAAGTATACGTCAATAAACCAGCACTATTCTTACTTTTAAAACATTTCTAGATTTTTTTTTTTTAAAGTAGGGGCAATTAATCTAGCTTTTCTGCTGTTGTGGAATTAACCCAAATGGGCCCAGATTCTAAGACCTATGTGCAACTTACTGCAAAACTGAAAGTCTGTGTCTGTTTATCACAAAGCATTTAATCTATGAACCAAGTGGCCCCTGGTTGGGAAAGGAGTGAATCTTGAAAATCTGATGGGGCACTATAGGTGAGGTCAGCTGCCTCCCAGAAGGATTGAGCATCTTAAGGATATGGCAGTAACAGAATGTAAAATTTATGGTAAGCTGTGGGATGTGAAAGATGAATCTGGTACTTGTTGGTTATGCTGCCTGAGGTTCAGTGGAAGATCTTTGAGTAACTGAGTGAAGCTGGCCATCTGTCTGTCTGTCTGTCTGTCTAGAGCAGTTAGGACATCAGTTCCCAGCTGAACCAGGTTAGGATGAAAATCCTGATTGGAGATTGGTTGAATTCTATTTGAAATGTTCTTAGTTTGCTTATATCTTCCTGTTGGGTGTTGACCCAGTAGGTGGCCGTTGCCTGTTGTTGTTTAGTGGGGCTACTAAGTCTTGGCTGCTTTAGTTTCTCATTGCCAGATGGATCACAGTCTTGCTGACTATGGGTGGTGTTCTTCAGACACATGACTTCTAGACTGATAGCTATGACCCTCTGGGGTGTCTTTGTTTCTGTCTTCCCAGCACCGGGCTTATAAGCACATACAACTACTCTGGCTTTAAAAATGTGGGTTCTGTGAATCACAATACCACATGTTCTTGTAATTGCAAGGCAAGCACTTAATAGACTAAGCCATCTCTTCAGCCTCTATCACTTTTTCTTTTTCTTCTCTGATTTTTTTTTAGGGGGTGGGGATGAGGGTAGGCGGGACATTTCTATTGGTTCATAGTTCCTCAAGGTACGATCCATCATGTTAGGGCAAGAGCTTGAGGCAGCCACTTATATGGCATTTACAGCCAGGGAGTGAAGAACAGTGACAAGATGGTGTTCAGTTTGCTTTCTCCTTTGTATTGATTCCTGCGTGACCCTAACATGTGTAATGCGGCACCCAGTAAGGGTGGAGTTTCCATCCCTGTTAGCCTGGTTTGATCTAGTAAGTGATTGACAGCAGAGGTTAGCCATTGTAACCTTCCACCTTCATCCCCTTGGACTCACAACCATCTGATAGTGCCCCACAGTCTGACAGTTCCTGCCAGAGTCCAAGTCCCAGCAAAGACTCAAGGCAAGCTACACACACACACACGTACATACACACACACACACCCACACCCACACACACACACACACACACACAAACATACACACATACATAGTGTGACATAGAGGGAACGTTTCCCACCTCAGAAGGGGAACCTCATAACAAGGAGTGATCAGATGGAAGCCTCAAAATTCCAGAAGGGCAAACACATTCCTGTAGCTCCTCTGTCACCAGGGCTTGTGATGGACATGTTCAGGCTCCAAGGGGCTTAGGTCGCCTTCCTCCCGACTCTGCTGCCTCCAGCACACCTGACTTCTCTGTAACCTGACTCCATTCCACGACTGCAGCTTTCCTCAGTGGACACCATTGGACCTGGCATCTCCAACATCCCGAGGTCCCTACTTCAACTTAGGTTTCCCCTTTTCGGCTTCAACGAGTTTCTGGAATTGTGATGCAAGAAAGACTCTCTGACCCCCTCATATCTTGGCACCTTTTGTGTCTGCACAGCCAGTACTGCGTGGCTAATGCTGCTAAGTTCTTCTCTCAGCTGGAGTTGGAGAGTGGTCCATTGGACTGCAACTACATGCCCTTCTGTGTACTGACCAGTTTGAGGGAAGTCGTCAAGAGAGGACCTTGCAGCAGCTGGTCACATACCTCTGTACTCACAGAGCAAATGGATCCTCTTTTTATCCTTACTTTTCTTGGTTTAACTTCCATCTTGTAACATACATTAACTGTCCAGTTTTTCCTATTTTCTAGTTTTCTTTTTTGTATGTTTACAAGATAAATTTCTTTGTGTAGATCAGGCTGGCCTAGAACTCACAGAGATCCACCTGCCTCTGCTACCCCGAGAGCTGGAATTACGGGTGTGCACCACCATGCCTGGCTTGTTACCTATTTTTTTTTAATGATTCATTTTTAAAATTTCATGTGTGTTGCACACATGAGTGCAGGCTCCTGTGGCGATCCCCTGGAGCTTGAGTTGGGGGTTGGGATTGTAAGCTGCCTCATGTGGGTACTGGGAATCTAACTGACTCCAGAAGAGGCCTATGTACTCTTTACTTTAAAAGTATTTTTAATTATGTAATAACAGTTGCTGTCATGAACTGTCTAGACCTTTAGCTTAAGGGAGAAAGGATTTTCTTTGATTCACTGTCCAAGAATATATCTAATCCCAGTGAGGAAGGCCTCTCATCAGCAGCCTGAGAGAACTAGTCACATGGTATCTGCATCAGGAAGCAGAGGATGATGGGCACTATAATGAGCTTGTCTTTTTCTGCAGTCCATGACCCAAGCCCAAAGAATGGTGGTGTCCTTATTAGGGTAGGGAGGCCTTTTCACTTCAGCTGACCTAATCAACCAGATAATGCCCTCATAGGCATGTCCTGTGTACTCTTAACTGCAGAGTCCTTTCTTCAACCCTAATGTCTATTTGCAATCATCTTTTCCTTTTTTTTTTTTTTTAAACTTCAGGATGAAACCAGTTTACTATAAACAAATGGTTTCCTACCCAAAATCATTCTCTTTTTAATGTATTTTTATATCTATAACTTGTAGGCAAGTGCAAAATCCTGTTATGGCGGAGTCTCTGTAATGCCACCTTTCCCTTTTGAGAAAGGCGATGTGGGGTGACGCTCAGGAGTTATTAGGAATTTATTTCATAACAGTTTACTAGGTCAGGCACCAAGTAGCGAGGATCTGGTGTTGAGTTGAGGGTTTGGCTTTTTATTTTGGGCCCTTTTATTTCTGATGGTTTTGTCTGTATAAGAAGATAACAAGGTGTTTTGAGATTTTTAGACATAGCATAATGAAGGGCTTAGCCAGGATGACGGCCATAAATGTGTATCTGAGGGAAACCCGTGTATGAGAGACTTTGTAGAGAGAATCAGTTTTAGTTATTGTAATATTAGAGTACTGGTAAATCTGTTGAGCAAGTTAGAAAGCTTTCCTATTAATGTGTTTTATTTCCACTGGTGACTTAACCTTCCAGTAAGTAGACTGTCTGATTCTCTCCTTACCCCCCTGATATGTGTGTGATCCCATATCTCTGAGTGTGAACCTCATGGTTCTGGTATGGACAAATGCTGCTTACTTGATGTTTTGAGATCCTTTATTGCTGTCCTTGGCTGGTCTCCTCCCCACACTTCCACTTACCTGAACTAAAACTTCCCTTCTGTATTCTGACAGTTTATGATTGAGAAACAAACTGACAGGAGACCGGTCAGCATGGGTAGTGGAAAGGGGGAGACATACAATTTTGTGTGTGTATACACATGGGAATATCACAGGAGGGGGCAGATAATTGAACTTAACAGAACTTTTGAGTGCAGGTTACCAGTTTCTGGCAGGAAGATGTTAGTAAGCTGTGGGTTTTTGAATGATTCGACACGTGGAAGAGGAAGCTTTCCTTTTTGGGGGGGGCAGTTTTTGTGGTTTTATTTAATTACAAATAAAACACACACTCAAGCCATCCACTCATTTTCTTCGCTGCGTAGCCTGGTGTTGGGATTGGTGACTCTGACGGCCAGCTGTGCTGCCCTTTCTATGATGGCTTTTCAGTTCTAGGAGGAAACATTGTGAACAATCTCAGCATAGTAAGATTTGTTGCACATCAGCAGAACTTCCAGTTCCTTGACATTGTGGACCAGAAACTTCCAGAAGCCGCAAGGTAGCATGTGCTTGGTCGTCTTGTTGCTCCCATAACCAATGTTGGGCATCAGGATCTGGCCCTTGAGTCTTGTCTGCACCCTGTTGTCCATACCTCTGGGTTTCTACCAGTTTTGCTTAATTTCGACATATCGGTCTGACTGGTGCCTGATGAACTTCTTGGTCCTCTTTTTGACGATCTTGGGCTTCACCAGAGGCTGGAGGGCAGCCATGATGCTGCAAAAGAGATGGCAGCACTGAGGAAGAAGGAAGAGACCCCCGAGGAAGCTTTTCTTAGTGCACACACAGTCACGTGTGGGCTCCAAGTTGCTCTCTGAATAGGTGATAGCCTGTGAGACTCTAGTGTGGTATTAAACTCTAGTGTCTTTCCTGTAATAAGATAGTTACTAGACCCGATTTTAGGTAGGGTAAAGGGCTCATACAAAGCCTCTTTTGTATCTGCTGTCAGTTAACTTAGATAAGCATACATTTCGTTTGTAAAAAATGGTTTTTAGGAACCACCAGGTGTCTCTTGACCCTCTGAGTGGCCACTGCAGTGTGCAGAACGTGTGGACTTTTCCTGTTCTGCCTTGGTTTCTTCATTCCTCCCTGCCACCTTTCCCTAGAGTCCGCGCGCGTCGGTGCGTCCTACAAACGGCAGAATGAAGCAAATCCAGGAAGAGGTGAGTTTGGAACTAGGTTCTGATCTGGAATCTTGAAGGGGTGGGAGGCTTGGTGTGAGAAGTTACTTGAAATGGGAGAAGTGTCTTACTGCTGTCTATCTAGTTCACTGTCCCCAGGGCTGTGAAGCAACACAGCCAGGTAGTTGGTTGGTTGTCTGGGCCAGCCATTCCTGAACAGCTGCCACAGGAGGATTGAGCCTGTAGAATGAGTCTGTTGGCAGTGGGAGCTAGGGATTTCTGCTTCCTTTGCGACTTCGCTGTCGTCTGTGTTTATGTCTTTGTTCCTTGCTTTTTGCTTGTCCACTCGTTTATACAGCAGGTATAAATGAGTGTGCGTGATAAGCCGTGTCTCTGCCCACAGCAATCCTCTGCTTCTGCGTACCGAGATTAGTTGATGTCTGCTTCCTTTAGCCATTGAGCGTCTGAAATCAAGAAAGGTTCTAGGGTCGTACCTGGCCTGGCAAAGTCTGAGACTGTGTATGTGTTGTTGCTATTTCTTTCCTGTATTCTAGCTGATGCAAATTGAGTATGTAATTGGCACAAGGGTTTTGCTCTGACCGTCCCGTAGCTCCCTATCCCTGAGACTTTTAACAGTTAGATGAGCCACATACAAGGTACTATATGAGGTAATAGGTGGGGCTGAGTACAGAATTGAAAGGAGATGCTTGAAGGGTGAGAATGGCCAGTGGCCAAAGGGACCATTTCCCCAGCTACATTTAAACAAAGACTTTTCTAGCATTTCAGTTTGCCTGGAAGAGTGTTTACCTGCACAAGAGATGAAAAAAGCCCATTTACACTAACTCTTACAGTAAGTGTGTGTCTATCTCCTTTGGCTACACAGTGATTTTCAGACCCTGTGGGTAGTCCGCATGTCAGTCTCCAGGTGAGAACAGAAACTCACATGCCATTTTTGACCATTGCTCGGAGTTTTCCAGTTTAGTTATTAGTTTTATGTTGTGTTGGGGAGAGGGAGTCTATCCCCAAAGAGTGACCTACAGGCCTACTCACACACAACTAGCTACCTAACGTAAGTATGCCTTTAGTTAGCCTGGACTGTGCTCATTGGCTCAGTACCTCATCTTTCAAAGGAATGGTTAAGAGAATTAGGTAAAGAAGACATTGTACCCAACGTGTAGTAAAATAAGGTTGCGTTCTACCTGACTTCAAGTGCTGACTCATGTTCCTAAATCCTCAGGCTGAGGAGACTGTAGCTCCCAAAAAGTTCATACTTGTTCTTCTAGGACAGTGGTTCTCAACCTTCCTAATGCTGCAACCCTTTAGTATAGTTCCTTATTTTGTGGTGACCTCCAACCATAAAACTATTTCAATTGCTACTCCATAACTAGTTTTGTTACAGTTATGGATTGTAATATAAATATTTGGTATGCAGAATATCTGATATGTGATTCCCCCCCCCCCCCCAAAAGGGTCACGACCCACAAGTTGGGAACCTCTGCTTTAGGAGCTTTTGACAGTAGGGTAGACTTTACAGTGCTGTAAATTTAATTTACCACATGCATTGGGAATACATTAAGAAATGCCTGAAATGTGTTCTTGGCTATTGGAGATTGTCAGGATGGTTGTATCAGGTTTGTTTGTTTGTTTGTTTTAATCTGGTTATTTATCTTAAAAAGTAGGGTCTCACTATTCAGCCTTGGCTGGCCTGGAACTTGTGGTACCAGGATTATAGTACTACAAGAGTCTTAGGCTTCTGTTGAGACTTCAAAACTGGAATACTAAACTTCGAGCAGGGCTTGCCCCTCACTCAGCCTCAGTGCTATTGAAGCCGATGATTCTGTTGATGGGTGGGGCTGCCACTCATAGAAGGCATCCATCATTTTTGACATTGGTCACTGAAAACAATCAGAATATCTTTACACACTGCCCAGTGCCAGGGTGGGAAGAACACAGTGTCCCTGGCTGAGAGTCTTCAGGGCCTTGGGAAGAGCTGCCTAACACCAACTACCCTAGGTGGTTGAAAGCCTGAGGCTCCAGAGCTTGCTTAACTGGCTTTGCTGCACTGCAGGTGGCTTGGCGGCTGCTTTTGCTCTTGCCGACTCTCCTGGATTTCCCCCTTTCTAGGCTTTGACAGCATTTGTGTGGCCACTTTCTAAAACAACTTTGTGTTAGTAATATTGGTAATTTTCCCAGAATTTAAGATTACAGGCGTGATTAGAAGTTAAAAACATATTAGTAAGATGTTTTAAACCCAGGAACAGCTTACTTTTAGTAGTTTTTATAAACTGCTATTAAAAAGTTTAAATAAATTAGCTTAACTAAATTAGCTAACTAAAAACTAAATTTGATTAATTAAGGTTTTGGTTGTTGAACCTGCTAAAGTAATATTCATATTTTCTGGCTTATGTTTCTACTAAAAATGGTTCCTTGCAGCTTCATGTAAGTATCTGAAATGACTAATAGTAGTGACTTTATCTCACAAAGATTTATTTTAAACAAAAATACTTGTTAACATCAGTCATGCTTGGCTCTGGATCAGTTTTCTGAATTAATGGGTTTCTAAATTCTTTTAAATAGTGTGAATGTTTAGGAGTATCTGGTAAATTTCCTGTGGCTAGCACTCTTCGAACTACCCCTTAACTGACTGTTCTGTGTGTCTGCATACTAACTATAATAACATTACATGTACGTA
The DNA here is from genome assembly GCF_903995435.1 of Acomys russatus. Classification (NCBI taxonomy): domain Eukaryota; kingdom Metazoa; phylum Chordata; class Mammalia; order Rodentia; family Muridae; genus Acomys; species Acomys russatus. The sequence goes on from NC_067153.1 coordinate 55,492,515, forward strand.
CATTGTCATATATTAAAGATTATCAGCAACAGAAAATGGCAGGAACACTGCCCAGGGCCACAGTGGGTAGAGCAGAGCTGTCCCTGGCCCAGAGCCTTTGCTGTCAAGAGAGGTCCTGAATTTGAGACCTTGGGAAGAGCTCTTGTTTACTGCCATGCCAGGTGGATAGAAGCCTGAGTCTCTGAAGCTTGCTGAGCATAGCAAGGAAGTTTGAGGAGACACTCTAATTAAAGTGTGTTTGCCTTCATCAGCATTTCTATAGTTACACTTACCAGAGGCATTGGTGTGGCTAGACCGTCATTTATGACATTATTTCATTCTACATTACTTTAATGTTTTGTGATGTTACTAAAAGAGGTAGATTTTGATGTTAAAATAATAATGTGATTAAAAATTCCAGTGTTAAATTGCGTATGACTTTCCTATTCATCTACAAAATTAGAAGTGGAAAATAACATCTTACATTGTTTCTTTTCCTGTATTCTTTCTTGACATTGTTACATAGGTAAAGAGAGATCCATCCAGTCTGTGAAAACTTCAAGAGATACTTCTCCCTCAAGTTCTTCAGCAGTTTCTTCATCCAAGGTTTGTTACTTTTCAAAAGTTAGGTAGAAACACAATGGAAAGATGATGGGGTGCCCAGCACAAACATTACCATGGACTCCTATGGTGCTAATGAACCTATCTGAAAGCTTGAATCTTATGTCATCACAACTTGAAAATATTACAGAAGCCAAAATAAATCATCGTTTTTTTCTCATTAATATTTTCCTATAGGGTTTCTATGTAGTCTTTGCTCATTTTCACCATAAACAAATAGAAATAGATATTTAAATAGAGTGTATATTCATAGGATTTGCTTTTATTTGGGAAACTGAGGACATACGCAGATGCTTAACATGTACTTAAAAATTGCTTAATTTTAATATTCAGCATTTTCTCTTACTAACTCATACGAAGGGTTGGTAGGTTTAACTCTTGGTTCTATAGGAAAATCAGGATTCAGGAGCCAAATAATTAAAGTGGCAGTTGCTGCCGTTTCCCAGCACCTCAAAGTGCCCTGGGAAGGCAGTGCCCATGTCTCTACTTTGTTACCTTTATCAGCCCCACGCCCCTTCTTTTGCTCATAACTTGCTCTAGATATTCTTTACTTTTTGTTCTTGGTTTGTTTTTAATGTTTTTGACTTTTTAGCAGAAATAGTTATTACCTGACAATCTGGTGTAGGTCTATAAGGACAGCAGTCTGTCAGTCTGAGGGGAAAAAGTGATCTTTCTGTGACAGATTTTATCACGAGGGTCCTGTCAGAAATTCTGGATTCTGGAATGTCAGGTAGGTGCTTTGTTTTGTTTTTTTTTTTCCTTTCCTTTGGCAGTGGGTGGACTTGCAGTCCTTGCCCTTGATGGTGGACAGAAATTTTTCCCACCTACATTCCCGACCGTAGAAAGCCAAGTCTTTGAAGCATTTGTCTTTAAGTGTTTTTGATATTGGCCGTTACTAAGTAGTGGCCCAGGCTGGTCTTTATAACCCTGCACCCACCTCCTGAATTATTGGATTACCTTCTCAGATGAGGGCGTTTTCTTGCAAGCGTTACGGCTTTTTTAGAAAGGGTAGATAAAAGATGAAAAGGATGCTGTGGTAGGTTTGCTTTATTTTCTACAAAAACTCATAAATCACTAGCTTGGAATTGCTCTATAATTCTTCTGAAAACGTAAGCCTCTCTTAAAAATTAATATACATTATTTTCTTGAATATGCTTTTATTTTCTTTATATTTGATGACTTATATTTCTAATAATGTCTTAGGATCCTGTTTTAACCTCTTGGGGGGGGTAGGCACCTTATGCCTGTAGTCCCCACTTGAAGGCTGAGTCAAGAGGATTGTATAAGCATGAGCCAGCCATGGCTGCAGATTGAGACCCAAAACCTTATGGATGGGTAGAGAATTGAATGAGGGCTTTAAGCTTACCTAGTGGCTGTGCAATATACTTTGGAGGTAAGCTTCAAATTCTGTCTTCTGAAGGCTTAATAATTTTAGTCTGAAATGAGGTGATATTAGAGAGATCTGTGGAATATAAGCCTGATGATCTGTATGCTGTGCATGGGAGCCATGCAGGGAGCATCACATGCAAGGCTTCAGCCCCCTCCTCCAATTGTGCACTGCAGTGCAGAGAGGCCTAGAACCTCAGGCTGACTTTGGGTTGGCTGTCTTCTTTTGTTTTGATTTTTGTTTCTTTAAAAGATTTAAAAAATTTTAAATTATGTATGTGCCTGGGTTTTGTACGTGAGTGCTAGTGCTGGAGATTAGAGGCTTCAGAGTCCCTGGAACTGGAGTCACAGGTGATTGTGAGCCACCACATGGGTGCTGGGAATGAAATTCAGGTCTTCTGTAAGAGCATATGCACTAAGCTGTTTTAGCCATTTCTCCAACCACCAAAACTGTCTTAAGCAGACCAGTTTTCTGCTGTGGCTGCCTCTAGACCGTGTGATTGCCCTGTGATGAGCTTTCTCAGGCAGACGTGGATATGTTAGAAAAGACCTCTTTTATGGCTTCCCTTTATTTTGCTCATTTTGATTTCTTGTTATAAAATGACAGAAAACTTTTTGGAGCCATTCCTAAGTTTACAGAGACCTGCAGTTTTTCTGAATAATTAAGTAAAACTAGTCAAGTATATTTGGAGGAAAAAATGTTTCATTCCCAACATTGTGTTTTTATATCATGGTGAATATGACCCATGGTCAGCCTGTAGTGCCCTGAGTATTTGTTAGTGAGCTTAGACAGGCTACCATCCTTCTGTTCTTGTCTTCTAATGTGAGGTAGTGCGGCCTGCCCAGGTCCCTTCCGTAGAGTTCTTTGGTTGGTGTATAGAAGTTCTTCATAGCAGTGTACCAGTACTCCTGAGGTGGTTTTGGTTTGTTTGTTTTCATTGGAGCTGTACATTTAGCAAGGTTTTCTGGGCTGTTGAATAGAACCAGTACAGGGTACATGTTACAGAAGGGCAGCTTGCATGACAGTGGCTGGGTAGGCTGTGGCTTGATGCCCCATCTGAGCCAAAGAAGCCAGGCTCAGATATCTATAGAGGATGCCAGCCACAGCACTGCCCTTCCCTTGACTTCATGTGTAGGCTACCTGTTGGAAGGTTCCACGAGCCTACCCAGTCAGTCCTTCCTGGAGGCTGCCTTAAAGACCCACAGAGCCATATTTCTTAGTTGATGCCATATCCCACCAAGCTGAAAAATCAAGATTCATCATTATAGAGTGTCATCTGGAAAGAGTAGATATTTATAGTCCCTGCTACCCCTTAGAGAAGTGAGAGAGAGGCTCAGATTAGGGGTGATGGCACATGGTTGGAAAACATTGTTGTAAGAAATACGATGGAGGATCTTAGAAGGGTTTTTAATATGCTCTGTAGCCTCACTTACTTATTGGCCTACAGCGCCATCCCGTTTCAGAATTTAGGGAGCTAGAAAGCCATTTTCTTTGTCTTTATATTTCTGCCATGAACTCACTAATCTTTTTCAAATATGTCTTAGTATAATCGATTTGTCAGTGGTGTGCATGGTGGTGTTTGCCTTTAATCCCAGCACTTAGGAGGTAGAGGCAAGTGGATCTCTGAATTTGAGGCCAGCCTGGTCTACAGAATGAGTCCAGGACAGCCATAGCTGCACAGATAAACTTTGTCTCAAATAATAAAAACAGGGACTGGAGAGATGGCTCAGAGGTTAATAGCACTGCCTGCTTTTCCAAAGGTCATGAGTTCAATACCCAGCAACCACATGGTAGCTCACAATCATCTATAATGAGATCTGGTGCCCTCTTCTGGCCTGCAGGCCAGAATACCGTATACATAATAAATAAATAAATAAATCTTTTTTAAAAACCACAAAGAAAACCCCAAAAACAAAGAAAAGGAATCACAGATTTCAAAGATAACATATCTGGGCCTTTCTTACACGTTAAGGATTTACCTTAGGGTCGAGAAATGGCTCAGCAGTTAGGAACACTGGTGCCTCTTCTAGAGGACCCGAGGTTGATTCCTTCTACCTACATGGTGGCGTACAGTCTTAGACATTTCTAATTCCAGGGAATACAGTGCCCTGTTCTGGCTTCTGGGTGGGGCGCCAAGCTCACATGTGAAGCCCAGACATACATGCAGGCAAAACAAAACAAAACAAAACAAAACAAATCCCTTCTTAAACATTAAAAAATAAAAGCATTCTTAGAAAAAATTTACCTCAATGAACTTTAACCATTTTAAAGTTTAATTTGAACATAATTAAAGAATGTTGTAATCAGCATGATGTTATATGCATCCTGCATACAATTTGTATATATTTTGTTTTTTGCACTGGTCCTTTAGATGAATGAAAAAGGGATATTGCTTGCTCTCAATGCAGTGTGCTTCTTGATGTTAGAGGCCTTTAAGAATGCTAACCAAGAGCCGGGCATGGTGGTGCACACCTTTAGTTCCAGCACTCGGGAGGCAGAGGCAGGTGGATCACTGTGAGTTCAAGGCCAGCCTGGTCTACAAAGCGAGTCCAGGACGGCCAAGGCTACACAGAGAGATCCTGTCTTAGGGGGAAAAAAAGAAAAAAGAATGCTAACCAAGATGTCTTTCTGTTTCTCCTAGGTGTTAGACAAACCTAGCAGGCTAACTGAGAAGGAACTTGCTGAGGCTGAAAGCAAGTGGGCTAGCGAGAAATTGGAGAAGTCAGATGAAAATAACTTGGGTGAAATTGCTGAGTTTGAGGTATGGTGTAATTTCATCTTTGTTTCACATCTGAAGGTTTTGTCTGAATTTTAAAGTGGATAGAGGTCTATCGTGGTGCCACACCCTATAACCCCAGCATGTAGGAGGTGTGGGCAGAGCATCCTCAAGCTCATTCTCAGGGCATGTACGAGGACAGCCTGGTGTACATGAAATCCTATCTTAAACAAAAAAGACAAAGCAAAAAGCAAAAACAAAATGAAAAATACTTGCTTTGTTTTAGTTACCTCAGCATGTACTTGGGGAAATATTTTTGTGGATTATTGGATTTACCACAAAGTAGGAGTGTTGAAAAGGGTATTTGGTGATGATTGTAATGGAAGACTTCTTTTTTTAATTTTGCTTTGGTGGGTGGTGGTGATGCACTCCTAATTCTGGCACTTGGGAGACAGAGGCAGTTGGATCTCTGAGTTCCAGGACAGCCAAGGCTACACGGAGAAACTGTGTCTCTTTAAACAAAACCAAAATCAAAGCAAAAATAATTTTTTTGCTTTGCTTCTCTCACCCCTCTTGCATCTGGGGATCAAGCCTAGGGGCTGTTGCTTACATCTCCAACCCTCATGAAAGGTGTTACAGTAGACAGGATTGTTCAGTGTGTAACAGTTCTAACCCACACCTTGATGCATCCTAAGAGGATCATTCCCCAAATGCCTCCTGCATAGTGTGCATGGGTCAAACGGTTAGACAAGTCCAGAAAGACTGGCTTATGAATGTCTGAATTTTCTCCCTTTTGTTTGTTTTGTGTGTGTGCATGCTGGTTTGTTATTTAGGTAATAATCTCTTAAACAGCTCAAAGTTTTTTGATTTAGGTGTAGAGATATTTTTGCGTATCTTAAGTAAATACGTCGAATACATCAAGCTATTCTAAGCACTTAATAATACTTGTAGCATAGATGGGAAATGTTGGATTATTTACTTAATGTTGATTATTGTAATAATTTAGACTAAGTTTTATAAACAGAAGATACATGTACTTCAGAGGTCCAACTTGAGAGTTAGACTAACTTCTTGTTTATTTAGTTTTTTGGTATGTAAGGAAGGTTTCACTTACACATGAATACGTATGGTCTAGTCATCTGTCTTCGTATAAGACCTAGTCAGATGACCTCCAGTCGCCAGACCTTGAGCTGCAAATACCTTCACCCCCTAGTAATCTAGCTTGCCTTTTTTTTTTTTAAATTGTGTGTGTGTGTGTGTGTGTGTGTGTGTGTGTGTGTTGTGAGTGGTGAGTGTATGCTACTAAGTATATGGACGTCAGTGAACAACGTTTTGGAGTTCTCTCTGTCCACTGTGGGATGCAGGGGTCAGACTTGAGTCATCAGGCACTTGTGCCTGCTAAACCATTTGCCAGCTCCATTCTTTTGCCTTACTTGCTTTTTGATTCTTACAAAATCTCCTGTTACCCATGATTGTGCATTATGCTCCCAAACTTGAGTCTTTTGAGTGTATGATAGTGTGTTGTTCACTTGTGCAGCTGAACCAGGATACTTGAGACTGGGCAGTTGATGCAGTCCAGAACTTCTTATAGTCCAGGATTCAGGGAAGCCCAAGGTCAAGGTGCTGTTAGCCTTCATACTCTGGAGGGAGGAGAGCTGCTCCTCACATGACCAAATAGCAGAGGGCTCACCCCTGACATTGCCTTTGGGTGCATCTTTAAATTGTATTTTAATTTTCATTGAAAATCTCATACATATATACAATGTATCTTGATCATATGTATTGTTCAATCTCTTCCTCCATTCTGACCACAGCTGGGCTTCCCTGAACATATCTCCTCTTTCCTTCCCAGCTTTTTGTTGTCGCATTTTTGTTTTTGTTTAAACCCAGTGAGTCTAGTTTGTGCTGCCCAGGTACACATGGGTCATTACTAAGACTTGAAATGCCCATCAGTGGCCATGTACTCCCCTATCTCTGAATGCACCCTGATGGCCTGTCTCTTAGCTTCCCAGCTTCCATATGTACTCCAGTTAAGCACACAAAATGAAGGATTTGAAGCTAGGACCCACGCAGGAGAGAGAATGTGTAGCATTTGTCTTTTGGTGCCTGTGTGACCTCAGTATAATTTTTTCAAGTTCCATTACCTGTATACTTCATGATTTTTCTTTACAGTTGAGTGATGTTCAGTTGTGCTTGTGTACCACATTGATATTTATCAGGAGATGGACATCTAGCTTGATTCTGCTTCTTTGCCGTTGTGAACAGTGTGGCGGTAGACATGGGTGCACAACTCTCTCTGTAACAATATAAAGTCCCTAGGGCTTATGCCCAAGAGAGGCATAGTGGGGTAAAATGGGAGTTCTATTTCTAGTTCTCGTTTTATTGTGTTGTGTTGGTTTTTTGTTGTTTGTCTTTTGGGAGAGTTGTAGATCAACGTTTGAAGTGGCTACTACTTTACGCTCTCACCAGCAGTGTTAGGGGTCCCTGTGTCCTCACAGCTACACCATTTGTTGCCATTCCTATTTTTGGTGGTGGTGGTCACTCTGAGGTGAGGTAGGATTTTAGAATAGATTTCATTTGCATTTCTGTTATAGTTAAGAATGTTTACTAGCCATTTGGAGATCTTTTAAGAAATTGGAGTTTCATAACCCATTTTAAAATTGAGTTGTTTTCTTTATGTTTTTCAGTACTTTGTGTATGGTAGACACTAATCCTTTGTTCCATGTCTAGCTTGCAAAGATTTCTCTCCCATTCTCTTGGGTTCCTCTTCACTGCTTGACAGTTTCCTTTGCTGTACATAAGTGTTTTTGTTTCACGAGATCTTGTCTGTCGGTTGCTAGCCTTATTTTCTGCATTACCAGGCGCTATTCAGAAAGTCTCTACCTGTGCCTGTTTGTCGCCATGTACTTCGTACTTTTCCTTCTATCACAGTGATTCTCAGTGGTGGCCACACTGAGGGGGCAAATGACTCTTCCACGGAGGTTGCCTAAGGCAGTAAGAAAACAGCTATTTATATGATGATTCATAATCATAGCAAAAGTAGTTATAAAGTATGAGGCTGAGAAGCTTCTGTAAGGCAGGAGACACTGTCAAGAGAACAAAGCGACAGCCTACAGACTGGGAAAAGATCTTCACCAACCCTACATCTGACAAAGGTCTAAAATCCAAAATATATAAAGAACTCAAGAAATTAAACACCACCAAACCAAATAACCCAATTGAGAAATGGGGCTTGGAACTAAACAGAGAATTTTCAACAGAGGAATATCAAATGGCTGAGAAACACTTAAAGAAATGCTCAACCTCCTTAGTCATCAGGGAAATGCAAATCAAAACAACTCTGAGATTCTATCTTACACCCATCAGAATGGCTAAGATCAAAAATTCAAGTGACACCACATGCTGGCGAGGATGTGGGGAGAGAGGAACACTCCTTCATTGCTGGTGGGAATGCAAACTAGTACAGCCACTTTGGAAATCTATCTGGTGCTATCTCAGAAAAATGGGAACAGGGCTTCCTCAAGACCCAGCTATTCCACTCCTTGGAATATACCCAGAAGATGGTCCAGCACACAACAAGAAAATTTGCTCAACCATGTTCATAGCAGCCTTATTCATAATAGCCAGAACATGGAACAGCCTAAGTGTCCATCAGTAGAAGAATGGATAAAGAAACTGTGGTACATATACACTATGGAATACTACTCAGCTATTAAAAACAAGGAATTCCCGAAATTTGTGGATAAATGGATTGAGCTAGAAATGATCATAATGAGTGAGTTAACCTAGAAGCAGAAAGACTCAAATGGTATATACTCACTTATATCTGCATACTAGTCCAAGGGGCATGTCCCAGGAAAGCCTTCACTTACCAGGAAACTGGGACAGAGGGGAGGACATCCTATTGGGACTCTAGATGAGAGAAGCTTGGGAGAATAGCAAAGTAGAAGAATCCAGAGGGTCCTAGAAACCTACAAGTAGAACATTATGATAGGCAGATTTGGGCCCAGGGGTCCCGCTCAAACTAAGGCACCAGCCAAGGACAATACAGGCGGTAAACTTTAAAGCCCTACCCAGATCTAGCCAATGGTCAGAACATTCTCCACAGTTGAGTGGAGAGTGGGATATGACTTTCTCACGTACTCTGGTGCCTCACATTTGACCATGTCCCCTGGAGGGAGAGACCTGGTGGCACTCAGAGGAAGAACAGCAGGTTGCCAAGAAGAGACTTGATACCCTATGAGCATATACAGGGGGAGGTAATTCCCCTCAGGAACAGTCATAGGGGAGGGGAATAATGGGAAAATGGGAGGGAGGGAAGAATGGGAGGATACAAGGGATGGGATAAACATTGAGATGTAACAAGAATAAATTAATAAAAAAAATTTAAAAAAGTAGTTATAAAGTAGTAACAGACTAATTTTAGGATTGGGTGGTCACCATGAAATAAGGAACTGTTCTAAAGGGTCACGGCATCAGGATGTTGAGAGCCACTGCTCTAGCAGTTTCAAGGTTTCAGATATTTTTGTATCTTGTTACTTTTCTGAAAATATTTGTCAATAAGAATGTGGTGGGGGTGGGATGGGGTGGTGCAGCTGCAGAGAGGGCTCCCTGGCAAATAACATTTTACCCAGTTTGAGTTCTCAGCACTCACAACTACCAGTAACTCCAGCTGATGTCCGTTTCTGGCCCCTATGCGTACTACATGGGCATAGTGCACATACAGACAAGCAGGCACATGGACTTACATAGCTGGTAGGGCATTTGATTGATTAGTTGATATGGGATGGCCCAGCTTATGGGGGTGGGGGGAGCGTGTGTCCCCAAAGCAGGTAGTCCTGGGTATATACAAAGGCATGTGAAGCAAGCCAGGAAGCAGTGTTCCTCCATGGTTTGTGCTTTAGTTTCTGCCTTGGCTCCCCTCAGTGCTGGACTGTGAGCAGGATGTGTATAAGTCAAATAAACCCTTTTTCGTGCCCACTGAGAGAATGGTAATAGTGTTTATCACAGCAGTGGAAAGTCCTTAGGGTTTCATGCACAGAATAATATTGTCTGTAAATAAGGATAGTTTGACTTCCTTTTCTGTTTATAGCTCTTATTTCCTTTGCATATCTTACTGCTCTAGCTAAGATTTCAAGCTCGGTATTGAAAAGTAGTTGACCCAGTGGACCCCTTGCCTTGTCCCTGATCTTAATGGGATGCTTTGAGTTTTCCTTCATAACACCATGCTTACTGTAGGTTTTGTTTATACAGAGATATGCTCTGTCTGTAAGTTCGTGAGACCTTTAATCAGGAAAGGATGCATGTCGTGAGATGATTGTGTGGTTTACATATTTTGAACCAACCCCACATCTCTTGAATAAAGCCAGCTTGGTCCTGATAAATGCTCTTTGATATGGTCTTAAGTTCAGTTTGCTAATATTTTGTTGAGAACTTTTTATCTGTGCTCACCAGGGAGATCCTTGTATTGTGTGTGTGTGTGTGTGTGTGTGTGTGTATGTATGTATGTATGGCTGTTGTTGTGACTTTCTCTGGTATTAGTATCAGTGTTGGCTTCATAAAGCACTTTGGAAGACTTCTGGTTTTTTCTACTTTACGGAACAATTTACATAGTACTGGGGTACTGATAGAATCCTGGGGTGAGAACACTGGTTGGGAGACTTTACTACTACTCCTGGCTCATTGCTGCTAATGGACCCTTTCATCTGTCTAGTTCATCTTTGTTTAATTTTGCTGTGTTTCATACACCTAGAAATTAGTTCATTTCTTCTAGATTCTCCAGTTTGATGTAATAGAGGTTTAAAGTTTTCTATTTATTTATATGTATGAGTTTTTGTCTGAATGTATGTGCCTGGTGCCTTCAGAGGCCAGAAATGGGTATTGGATCCCTTGGGACCAGAATTACAGACCATAACTGCCATGTGGGTGGTAGGAATTGAACCTTGACTTCTGCAAGGGCACTGCTGAGCCATCTCTCTAGCCTCTAGGTAATAGTTTTAAAAGTATATCTTTATGGTTTTCTGAATTTCATGGGTATCTGTTTGCTTCCTTTTTCGTTTCTAGTTTTACAAACTTGAGTTTTTCTTTCTCTTGTTAATTTGGCAAAGCATTTGTCACTGTTTTATTTTTTTTCATAGAACCAGCTCTTTATTTAATTCTTTTAGTTTATGTTTTATTATTTCAGCCCAATTTTTTTTAAGGAGTAAAATAGAAAATTTTGTATTTATAAGTTATTGTATAATTATATACTAATTATATAAAACGAGTTTCATTATATTTCATACAAATATAAGATACTTTGATTTTATTTATATCCCAGTACTTATATTATTCTCCCTCTCACTGGTGCTCTTTTTTCTTTTTCTTTTTCCTTTTTTTAATTCATTAAGACCTTCATATGTTACAATGTGGTATCATTACATACACTTTCATATCTTTCAAACCTCTCCCCCCAATTTGTGATTTTTCTTTTCTCTTGGGGTGGGGAGTCAGTGGCCACCAGCACATTGAGGAAAGAAGAGCAGAAGACAAGGCACAGGGTTTGGAAGGCCGTGTGCAGACAGAGATTGAACGGGAACCACTCTGGGAATGAGTTCAACTTTAATCAGAGAGAACAAAGGCTGTATAGCCCTTGGGGAGTAGGTGTGGGGCTTCTAGGATAGGTGGTCATAATTTGTTCAAACCAGGAACTTCAAGGATGATTGGTTGCATCTAGCACCATGCTCCTTTCATATGACCGGGAATACAGTACTTAATTACTATAGGTGCAGGAGCTGTGTCAAGGGCCATTTATCAGATGTGGTTTAGGGCGTCTATGTCTACAGACACTCTCCATATGATGTCAGGCAGAGCTGGAGGCCCTGCTGGGGGAGGGAGTCCTATACCTCCCTCTCAGAATGTCTCTGGACAGGGAGGACTGCAAACTCAAACAGCAGGGTCCTTCCAGCACCCACTTTTATCCCTGATTTTTTAAAAATTAGTTTCTTATGTTTATGGGCGGTTTTGCCTGCATTTACGTCAAAACACAAGGCATTGGATCCCCTGGAACTGAAGTTCTACTTGGTGTGAATTGTCGTGGGTTCTGGAAATCGAATTTGGGTCTTTAGAGGAACAGCCAGTGCTTTTAGCTTTTTGCTGGCTCTCTAGCCCTCAGCCTTGATTTTGATGATCTCTTTTTGTCTGCTATTTGGGGTTTTGTTTGTTCCTTTTTCCCCAAGCGCCTTCGGGTGCATCAGTAGTTACTTGAAATGTCACAAAAAGTTTTAAAATTTATTTATTATTATGTATACAGTGTTCTGTCTGCATGTACACCACAGGCCAGAAGAGGGCATCAGATTACATTATAGATGGTTGTAAGCCACTGTGTCCTTGCTGGGAATTGAACTCAGGACCTTTGGAAGAGCAGGCGGTGTTCTTAACCACTGAGCCATCTCTCCAGACCCACAAATTTTTTTGATGTAGGCACTTGGTTGTGTAAACATTTAGGATTGCCTTTATTGTGTCCCATAGGTTTTGGAACATTGTCTGCAATTCTAGGATTTTTACCCCCTTCTTGATTTCTTCAGTGATCCAATTATCACTCAGTGGTGTGTTGTTAAATCTCTGAGTTTGTGTTCTTTCTGTAGTTTCTGTTGCTGGTATCAAGCTTTATCCCTTTCTGGTCAGATGGAATGCAGGTTGTCATGTCATTCTTTCTAGATTTGTTGAGATTTGCTTTGTATTTTAAAATGTGGTCAACTGTGGACAAATTTCTACTGGCTGCTTATAGAAATAGTGTTCTTTAGTGTTCTAGTGAGATGTTTGTGGATGTCTGTTACATCTATTTGGTTTATGATCTCATTTAATTCTAATCCTTCTCCATTGAATTTCTGTCTTTGTCACAACGGAAACACCATGACCGCAGAGCAAGTTGGGGAGGAAAGGGCTTACTCTGCTTACCCTTCCACATTGACGTTCATCTTAAGTCAGGACAGGAACTCAAGTGAGACAGGGACCTGGAGGCAGGGCCTGATGCAGAGGCCATGGAGAGGTGCTGCTTATTGCCTCGATTCCCATGGCTTGCTCAGCCTGCTTTCCTATAGAATCCAGGACCACCAGCCCAGGGATGGCTCTACCTCCCATGGGCTGGGCCCTCTCCCATTGATCACTCACTGAGAAAATGCCTTACAGCTGGTTCTCATGGAGGCATTTTCCCAACTGAGGCTCATTTCTCTCTGACTCTAGCTTGTGTCAACTTGACAGTAAATCAGTCAGAACACCTGTGTATTTGTGTGAAGAGGGTTAGTCTGATTGCTTCTGTATTACTTACCCACTACTGGATTGTTTGTGACAGAACTTACTGGTGTTGAGATGGTGCATTGTTTCTGATGGTTCTGAGTAAAGGAACAAGGAGTTTAGCTTGTGAAGTTGGAGTGTGTCCCATGCTTTCTCTCACCGCTCCTGTATGCGAGCCTGTGCTCTCATTTATATTTGGGCCCTTTCTTCTCATTGGTCCATATTCATAAATAGATGGTTTAAGGAATAACAATAGGACAGAACCTTTTTAATCTATATCTTAATCTATATTTAGTATATTTATCATAATTTTAGAACAGCATAAGGTTTGGTATTATAAAAATTACAAAAGTATTAATTATGTCCTCTAGTCTTCACATATGCCTATTATGTATCATGGCAGTGTACATTTTTTTCTTAAAATTGATTAAACAGCACTTTTAATATAATCTTCTCTTGGTGACAACATACACCATCTCAAACACTATCTGTCCTTTAAGAAAATAACTCAAGACTTACTCTATTTTCAAGGAGGGGTCCACAGCACCCTTATTTATTGACCAGACAGAAGAACCCGAGTCAAGCACATCAGATGACCAGCTCAGCAGTCGCTCTAAAGCAATTGCATCAAAAACAAAAGAGATCGAACAGGTAAGAATGCAGTCTTCTATAGACACAGCTGGTGGCTGTGGCTCTGCACTGAATACATATCCTGGCATGTCTTTTCCACTTGTAACTCCAAAGTTCCACTGAACATGTGTAGAGACTAGAGGACGACCTCAGGTGTTCCTTAGTCCCTTTTTCCCAAGATAGGCCTCACCTTAGTCTACAATCAATGAAGTAGTCAGTCTTGGCCAGCAAGGAAGCTACCATGCACTGGTCTCCATTCCCCGGGCACTAGGATTCCTTTGTTTGGACATGGGGTCTCATACTGTCTTTTGAACTTACTGCAGTCTTGCTGCCTCAGTTGCCAAATGCTCAGTTGCTGGTATGAGCCACTAGTCAGCATTTTTCCCCTTTAAATTCACTTGATGTGTTTGTTTCCTTGTCTTTCTTTACCACAATAGACCTCACAAGAAGTGGGCCTCTGTTCTGCTTAGTGGTATATCTCTACTTACAGCATGGATTCACATGTAGCTGGCTCATGAGAGTATTTGTTGGATGGATGATGGGTGAAGTCATAACCCCAATAATGACCTTTGAATGGAGGAGGAGGTTGTCTTTTGTTACTGCCTACCTTGCTTAGGCATCATTCCCAACAATGTTTAAGGTGTTATTTGAACAGGTGAATGAGTTTAATGTTCTTTTTTTCCTGTGTTGTAGCTCTCTTTTAAAGGTTTATTAATTTTTATTTTATGTGCTTTTGTAGATGAGTGTTTTTCCTAAACACATGTCTGTGCACCACTTGTGTGCTTGGTGCCTTCATAGGGCTGAAGAAGGTATTGGACCCCTTGGAACTGGAGTTGCAGGCAGTTATAAGCCGCTACGTGGGTGCTGGAATCGAAGCCAGGTCCTCTAAATGAAAGCTAGTGTTCTTAACCACTGAGCCACCTCTATAGCCCCCTCAGTTGTAGGCTCTTTTAAACACAAGTTCTTTTAAAAGAATGTAATTAGAAGAAACACTTGATTGAAATGCCAGGAAGTATTTTGTGTTGTCATTTATACTGTTTTCGCTGTTTCTTCATATTGTTGTTCAAAGCTGATCTCTTTGATTGTGAGAAAGTTATTAGGTTATATAAACTAGCTTGATCGTGTACTGAATTAGCACGAAGCCAATATTTATAGCTCTCTGGAAACCTTGCTTGAGTTGAAAAACAATTTGTTTAGAGTTGCTGTTAAAACTGATGAAAACAGCTGCTGCTAAAGCATGCTGAGACTGTTGCAGGATGGCAAGTGACCTCAAGAACTCAGAGAGAGGCAGCTGTGGGTAGGGCAGTACACACTTTTAATTCCAGTGCTGTAGGGAGAGGCATCTTCCAGTTCTAGGGCAGCCAGAGAGTCTGTGTTTAGAAAGGGGCTGAAGGGACAGCGATGGGGGAAGGAGGAGAGGGAGAGAGGGGGACATAAAGAAAAAGAATTACTACATTTGGTGTTTATAGAGGAGTAAAGTGGTTAATGAGAGAGTTATGAAATATCTGGTCATGATTACAGGTACCTGTAATCTAAACTGTTGTGGGAAACAGATGCAGGAGAAAAAATAACTTGATAAGCATGAAGCACATCCTGAGCCCTGCCCAACTCCAAAGGGCTGTGCCTTGCCCTCCACACAGGCAAGGACACATGCGCCCTAATATACAGTAGTGATGATCTTTTTAAGAAACGTGGTACTTTTGAACTTAGTGTAAATATTCTGTTAGGTATCGGAAGTAGCTGCTGATCACTTGAGTATTTCATCAAAAGTCATTCTTACTCATAAGGTCTGAGCGGGCCGTCAAGATTTGAATTTTCTCACATCTTTCTATTTAATGCTGATTATGCATCCTGTATTTAGAATGAAACAATTAGAAAAGGTTCTTTTTACTTACATCTGTTACTTTTTATGACCTGAAAGTTACCAGCATCTTAATGTTATGGGGATTAAAAGTTACATATCTATAATATAAATTGAGGTGTGCTTAATGAACAGATAAATTGTGTGGCTTAAATATGAATGAGTTTTGACAGTTGTATGTCCATAGAGCTGCATTTTAGGTAGTAACAGAAAAGAATGTGGCATTTAAAAGCCATGGCTGCATGTGCGCTCTCCCCTGATTTTCTGTTGTGAAAAAAGTAGAAAAATAAATGTGTAAAAGCCATGGCATGACACTGTGCAATGTTTCATTCCACTTAAGACTTGACCAGTGTTCATCATTATAGAAGTATGTTGACAAAAAGTAAGAGCTTCGGGCATTTTATGATTTAGTATTATCCCCGATAAGAAAGTCTCTTTAGGGCCAGCAAAATGGCTGAGTGATAAAGGCACTCACAGCCAAGGCTGATGACCAAAGCATTGGATCGCAGAGACTCTTAATGATGGAAAGAGAAAATCAAAGTATCTGACATACCCGGCACATACCTGTATGTGTACACACACATACAGATAAGATAAATATGGATGGGCAAATGAATAGTCTAGGAAGATAGAAGCCATCGCTGCCTCGTTTGTCTGTACTAAGGGGCATTCTCTCCATGCTCTGCGCAAGGTGGAGGCAGCGTTGCCCTGGCAGTGCCCACTCGCTTCTTCCCTGTCTTTTTCAGGCCTTCTCTGTTAAGTTGAGCCTTAGAGTTAGGAGACATTATTACCAAAGGGATGCTTTTGGAACAATGTAGACCATCAGAGGGCAGTTTCTCATTACGGCACCAAATAAAGTCTACAGACAGACATTAAATAATAGTAACATAAGACGTTGTACGAATTACATGATCAGTGGCTAAGCATAGCTGATGTATACTGGAATGGGAATATAATTGATATAAAAAGATAGTGAACAAACAACTAGATAGGCCCTTCAACCAATATTTAAAATGACTGAAGCAATAAAAGATGAGGTCTCCTTAGTTCCTGGTTTTGGGTTCTGTATCATTGTCAATGTCATGCTGTGTACCTGGCACAGTTCTTCTTTGTCTTTAAATGCTGGTAAGATTCTGGCATAGGAATGGCTTTCTAGGCACCATTCAACATAAGCACATTTTACATGCTTAACAGCAAGAATCTTGTGATCTGTTGAGGTTAATTTAAAAGTGCGGCCTAATGTTTATTATTAGGCTTATAATTATTATTGCTGTATTGTCTTACCTGCTTTTACAATCAATATAGACACAGACATCTGATGTACTTTATAATAGCCTGTGGTACCTCAGGATTCCTCCCCTGGGCCTCATGGTCTTTCCTGTCCTGTGGTGATTTTCTCCCTCCTTCCTCCCCCATCTCCTCTGCCTCTCCTTCCCAAGATTCTCTCTGCTCAAAGCCCTTGAACTTACACTTTGCCCTGTGTTCTGCCTTGCCTAGGTATAGACCTTTTATTCAGCCAGTCAAGGAGGTGAGGTTCAGGGCAGCAATTAAATCTTTTGACTCAATAATTAGCATCACAATACATAGCACCAGACCAACCTCCAACGTCTGTGTTTAGATAAATCCATCAAATCCCAGACATTTAAGCTGCAGTTCCTTAAGCTGTGGCCTGAGAAAGCTGCTCTTCAGTGCTGTGGCCTGGGAGGCTTCACCTGACCCTCCAGGTCTTTGAGCCTCAGTCCCACTTTCATGGGACTCTGCGCTGTTCAGAGCTCTGGCGTTTGCCTTAGGAAATGGCTTGCTTCCTCACTTTTGCACCCACCTGCAGTTGATGCTAGGATGACAGCTACTGGATTTCCCTTACGGTCTCCTGTACAGTGAGGGAACCTGTGCATAGCCAGGCTGGAGGGCAGTACACCACCATCAGGAAGCCAGTCAAGGGCCATATGGGTTACTTATGCACTTTTACTATTGCCTTGATTCTGTGTTTAAGCT
Source organism: Acomys russatus (assembly GCF_903995435.1). Classification (NCBI taxonomy): domain Eukaryota; kingdom Metazoa; phylum Chordata; class Mammalia; order Rodentia; family Muridae; genus Acomys; species Acomys russatus. The sequence continues at coordinate 55,509,978 of NC_067153.1, forward strand.
CCTGAATTTTTTAGGGTTGCGTTGTTTGCTTATGATTAATAGTAAATCTTCTAGTTTTGTACGTGACTTTCAAGAGCAGGTTGGCTCACTGAGGCTGTGTTAATTTAGTTAAAACATATTCAATGTAGTTATGAAAAGTTTTAAAATTGAATGCAGAAACAATGCAAAGAAATGGTAGCCTGCGTGTATTATACTTTAAATCCTTTGTGCTTTAATGTGAAAATGTAAGAAATGAGAAATGAGCCTCCTAACAAGCTATTGCTGTTCAACCCAGCAGTCCCAGGCCCTACAAAGGAAGTGCACTGAGGTTAGTCATTCAGGTCAGAGCTCTGGTGTAGCCCTCTGCTGCTTCAGCGCAATGTGCCTGTGCCCAGGAGAATCACACTTCTAAGGTGGAAGAATACGGATGCAAGCACTTATCTGCATGGAAGACATACTGTGATAGGTAGTTGTCTCTGCTGCCCTTTGCACACAAATTTGTGGTTGAGAACACCTCAAAACTAAGACATACGCTTGCTGTTTGAAGATTGTGACCTAATATTCAACTGGTTCAGGTGTGTGACAGTAGGGCCACCACACTGCCTGCCACACAGCTTATTCTAGGAGAGTTTACATGCAGTTAACAAGAAACAGAACATTTGGAGTAAATTATCGATTTTTGTAATTCTGTGGGGTCACACACCTAGAATTATGTCTTGCAAAGTACCGAGAAGGACTTGTTCGTTTGTGAGTTAATGGGTTTAATTGGGTTACTTACATGAGCATGGATAGAAGGTTATTTATGAGTGCAGACATTTCAACAGTGGCTACATCACAAAAGAAAATGTCTCCTCCCCTGCAGTAGCAAGCACTGTTTGTCAGCTCCTCCTCCCTCCAGGATGCAGTATTGAGGGGCCCAATCTTGTACAGGATCACACCTGCTGAGAGTTCAGGAGTGTGAAAGCCCACTCTGCCCCATTCTCTCTTCTGTAATGATCCATGAACCTAGGAGTTGGTAATGTAGATCTTGTATTTAGAACCAAGCATGTAATATCACTTCCAGCACTCTGACCGTTTTTGAGCCTCTATAGTCACTGCTAACCATAGAAAGAGGCTTCTATGACCAAAATGGAGAGCAACTCTAGTCTGTGACCATGATTGTATAGAGCAATGAACAAGTACATCATATCCATGTACCAAAAGGTGGTGGTACCTTCCCTACTAGGCCTTTGACGTCCCTAGCCCCCGGCTTTTGACCATGTCTACAGTACCAGCTATTCCCTCCTGTGGATCAGACCTCAGATCCAACCAGAAAGCATTGGCTACCTCTGTAGTCCTGCCACTGTTTCCCCAGTAGGTACATCTGCCTCAGTTGTGAATGTTGCATGCTGGTGTTTTCTCCTTGGCATCCTGCACAGCACCAGTAGGGGAGAACTGAACGGGTTTTAAATACTGCCTGAGAGTTCACTGGAGTGCCTGCTAAGTAGAGCCCCACTTTTATAGCTCTGTAGCATATGTTAAACCACTTTGTAAGGGTAAAGAGTAATTGCAGTATATGAATTTGCAGAGACCCCACTTCTGTAGGATGTTTCCCTTTTTTGTTTTATAATAGTAAAAGAAGGTACTCTGAATTCTAAATCCCTCCTCTGTCATAATACACCCTAAGATACTGCTGCTTTATGAAACTTTTGCCTACTGAAAATTAGATTTATTATTATCTCTTGATAATTCCTAGATGAATGTGATGGGGATAGGAACTTTGTTGTTGTTGTTGGCTTGGCTTTTTTCAAGACCGGGTTTTTCTGGGTATCCTGCCTGAACTGGAACTCTCTTTAGACCAGGATGGCCTCAAAGAACTCAAAGTATCCACCTGCCTCTGCCTCCTGAGTGCTGGGAGTAAAGGCATGTGCCACCACTGCCTGGCCTGAGGAAGGTTGCTATGATGTTCTAAACAGAAAGTAGAGTGAACACCATAGCATTAAGTGAAGGGGATTGGCCATTCTGGTTTTCCTTTAACTTGAGAAGACTCAGACAGTATATAGTACACATACACATACGAGTTCTTGAGGCTAGGCACTATCTGTTAGTCACAGCCCCGGGGTGTGTTCTATCACAATAGGTCATAGCTATCCAGGGGCCCCAACTACCTAAGAAACATCACGTTAATTTAGAAATAGTTTTTTTCCTGCCTAGTCGTTAGCTGATTTTGTGTGTGTGTGTGTGTGTGTGTGTGTGTGATCAATTTTCAGTTTCCTTTAAATTTATCATTCCAATTACTTTTGTTAACTGAGTTTTATTATTAGCATTTCTATAAAAGTTAGACTACATATTCTTTTAAAAATTTTTTTATTTTTTTACGTATACCTTTATATTATTCCATGTATATACAATAAACTACCTATAGGAAGAAGAACCATGACACGATCGGGAATTATATAAATGTTACATTCTTAGTGTTTTAGCTGTTTGTATTTGACAGCCTTGAAGAAAACATTTTTCCTATCTTGATGAGTCTAAAATTCTGAATGTAAATCAGTCTCCATCACATCTTGTCATTGTCAACTTAAAACATCTATCTAGACGTAAAAACATCTTGACCCCTAAACAACTAAGCTTCATTATAAAACTAAGCTACTTGGTCTTCAACTCCTTTAGAGACTTGAGAAGGAATAAACTTGATTACCTGAGTATGCCAGGAGTGCAGGTTAGTAGCTTCCAAATGAGAGGATGACAGAGACAGTTTGCTACCTGAACAGTCACCCAAAACTCTCTATTATGTTGCAGCACCTTCTTCAGCCTTCTGGCCCCATATATCTGACAGACATATTTGTGAGGCAGGAACTGTTGAGGACTTGCTCACCCTGTCTTGGCAGAGTTTGGCTGTCGACTGCCTGCATCCAAGCATATCCCTTTTTTAGGCAGAATTCTGTCTGTGGTATAAACAAGGACATCTTGCCCAGTGGCTTGTTTGCCTCATTTGAAGCCATCTCCAGAAGGAGGTTCTTTGTGAGGCAGTCTGGGTATTGCCAGGTGTTACCTGTCTGATTGTCAGTGAATCTTTAAAATAATGAAACATTTTAAATGCTATATTCTGTATGTCTCTGAGGTTTTTGATGACCTTATCTAACTATCCTACCTTATCTTTCTACAGAATATTCATCTGCTGCACCTAAGATGTATATTCTTGCAATAAAAGTAGACTAATGATTGACATGACCATGATTTGATCAGCTAACAATTAACTTGTATAACTTATTTATTCTAAACAGCCTGCAATAGCTGCTTCTTCTTCTTGCTTCTTCTTCTTCTTCTTCTTCTTCTTCTTCTTCTTTCTTCTTCTTCTTCTTTCTTCTTCTAAGATTTATTATTTATTTATTTATTATGTATATACAATGCTTTACCTGCATTAGGCCTGCAGGCTAGAAGAGCAGACAGTGCTCTTAACCACTGAGCCATCTCTCTAACTCGTAGCGCTTTCAAAGTATTGGAAGTAAACTTTGTATTATAATTGAGTTATATGGGTACAATACCTCATATGAAGTATAAAAATAAATATATATATATTTATTTATACATACATATATAATGTGGGTAAAGAATAAATTTACATTTGAATTCTATGCCACTGTATCTAGAATTAAACTTATTTTGCATCTACATACAAAATTCTATACCAGTGAATTAGAAATAATCTTGTGACAATTAAGGCATTAAATTGAGGAGTAGAGTCACAGATCTACTTTTTGTTCTATCTTCCCTATATATACTACATATTCTTTGACTTTCGTAAATCATATTTGATAGTCAGAGCTCAGTAGTCTTGTTTACAAACCTGCGTGTTGGATTTTTCTTGTAGTTCTGGGGATCAAGCCCAGGCTGAGCAGGCTGCTGCTGCTGAGCCGTGTCCAGCCCTTTGCTCTTTCTCTCCCATGTTAGTTCACATTTAATAATAGAGTTTTATGTGTTTTACATTTTTAACCTTCTTCTTTAGTAGACATGTAGGGGTCCTACACTGAAATGAAATACTATTTTTAAGAAGCCCCTGTGGACCCCAGTTAAGCCCGGGGAGTCATATTGCTTCCTGAGTTAAGAGTGTACAAGATGAGTTTCTCAGTGTCTCAGCTCCCGTCCTACAGCTGCCTTCCTCTGTCGGCAGCCTGGTGAGTCCCAGCACTCTCTCTCCCCAGCTCCTGCTTCTTTCAGGAAATCCATAATAAAGATTAGGCATATGGATAGTCATCCTGGAAATGTTGACAAGAGTGTGGACATACAGAATCAGCTTTCAGTTTCTGATAGATCAAAATGAAATTGTTTTCAGATGGAGCATGCTCTATCTATTGCCCTATGTGTATGAGGGAAGCATTTAGCTGCCTCATGTAATGGAAGCAATTTTTGCTTTTCCTTGTTATCAGACAAGTTACAAATGTTCTTAAAAGTATAGCTCTTAACTGGGTATTATCTTGTCTAGACATCAGGTCTACACAATTGTGTATACCGATCTGCCATCAACCACTTCTGCAGACTTTGCATATATAGATTTTGTAAAACATACTCCCAAGATTTGCCTCTGCAAAAAATTGCATTTCTAAAATAAGAATTGTTTATTTTGGCCAAATATTAATGTTTTTGAAATGCATAGTTTACTACTAGTTAATCTTGCTTGTATATTCTACACGAGCTCTCTGCTAAAGTGTTAAGATGTGTGGTGTCATTTTAAGAGAAGGAGGTGGCCTGGAGCTACTGTATTGGTAGTTATCTAGCATGCACGAGGCTCGGTTTGATTCCCCAGCAAATCATAAACGCGGTGTGGTGCTGTACACTTGCAGTTCTAGCACTCAGGAGGTGGAGACAGTGAGACAGCAGGCTCAGAAATGCAGGGCATCCTTGACTGTGTGTGAGGGCCCAGAAGGGGAGTTAACTTAATGTAAGATAATCTACCACATTGGAAATATCAAAATTGACATTTTTGGTAAAAATATAGACAGTATACATTCCAAACTTTTATAAGAACCGTTTGTAAAAGGGTACAAGGTATTAGGAGTCCATTTTAAACCTTATTCTTGGGATGCTGCCCTTAACGGATGCAGAAAGTAAGATGAGGCCAAGTGCAGGCTGCTCCCAGCTACTCCCACCACTATTCAGTGTTCATGAAGACTTTCTCTGGTGTAAATTACTGTTCCTGCTACTCAGTTCTGTTTGTTCTAAGTCAGCAGTCTTATTTGTCACTAAATAAAACGTTAAGGACATTCATAAAGCACAGTGTAGCTGCCAGTGCTCAGTGCTTTTCAACTGGGAGCACCTTTCCACCTTAGTTATATTTTGGTTGTGAGTCTAGCCTTTCCCGTCTGAGCCGTCTCTCCAGCCCACCTTGCCACTGTGGTTAAAGGTTCTGTGGAGAAACTGACAGCCAGTCTCTGAAAACTCTCCCCTTAGTGGAAACTCCAAGTATGGGTGCCGTGTTCAGTAACACTTGCCTGATTCTTTGCAGCTTTGAGGTGATGATTGCGTTTGGATTCCTTCTTGGGAATATTTTATAGCTTCCGTCCATGTCAGGGACTGGATCCCCTGCCTCTTGTGTCTGCTGCTCCCTGTGTGGTCCAGGACCTTCTGCTGTTCCTGGAGTGCTCTTTTACTTCCA